>NC_136816.1:21207526-21861777 GCF_951394365.1 Tetrao urogallus
CCTAACTATATGCTTTTCATTACTATGCCTCCCTAAAAATGTTCTTAATGTGACAGTTCACAACTCCCATGTTTCCATAATCTTTTTGAAAGGATGGGTGTGCCTTTCAGTGAAGAGAGGATAAAAAACTCACTGTCTGCTCCTGTTTGGGTGGCATGAACATCTCTCTAAGTTCACTTCCGTTTGGGCAAGAAATGAAGAGGAAACTCTTAAGCATGTGTTAGATTGTGATCTGATCTAGATCATAAAATGCAAGGCAGTATCTTCAAGTATCTTAATGACAGACACAAAGAGGCGAGGCAACGTGAACATGCAAAGTAGGCAGATAAAGGACATCAGATTTTCAGCTGTCTGAAATATTGAATCTTCAGCACTTTGCCTGCCAAGTGCAGATGGCATTTTATGGGCTGGACAGAGTTCTTCCGTTTCTAAGAAGGGAAAACTAAACTTTTTTCAAGTCAGGCATGCAAATATTCGTACACTTTTCCTCGGACAAATGAAGTTTTCTTAGTAATTTTAAAGAACTTGCTGTCTATTTGAATAAATAAACAAATAAATAGATCCATGTCAAACATAACCTTCTCCCCAGACAAAACAAAACAAAGCAAAGCAAAACCACCCACCAACATGTTGTGAAAGGTGATAACACCTGAAGAACAGATTATACAAGCTGTTACAGGGACTTAAAGAAGCACATCAGTTGTAGGACTCACAAGAAGTTAAGATAAATGCAAATATTTCATGTTACATATCAAGAGACATTTAATTAGCAGACTGTTAATTAAAAAGCTAAATTTCAGATGCTGCTTTTTTCCACTGGTTTGTTAGGGGTTGGGAGACTGTTTGTTCTGTTTTGCTTTGTTTAATTTCCTATTAATAAGTTTGCAAGTGCTGACAAAACACATTCCATGTGCAGCAAAGAATGACATGTCAATTTTATCAGAATACTTTTCCTTACCATTTATTACAATTTTAGGGAATAAGAGCCCAAGGAAGCAGGTTCTACTGTGATTCAGCTCCACAGTTCCATGCTTCTGCTCATATACAAGTTAACTTGTTTATGTCTACAAAATCCTCATTAAGTTCTGCCTCCTGCATTAGAAACTGCAAAGTTCTTCATTTCAGTATGTGAGTAATTGTGCAGCTGCGGGGAGGCAACAAGATTTTAGTGTTTTGTCTACTCTCTTATATGGTGATAAAAGGAAAATAAATACTTGTGATAATCTGAATATCTGTACAGTAACTTCAGTGAAAAACTTCACAGAATATCTGTTCTAAAGCACATATGTGAATGGTGTATTAACTGCCCATTGTCTAATCCTAATATTTCATTACCCTTTATTTGGAAGATTTCTAGTTCCTTTAATTTTTTTTCATTATTGTTGGTAAAATGAAAACAACGTAGATTGTAATTTATTGTTAGTTATATTCTTTTTCTCTTATAGTTGCTTTTATAGTTGTTACATTTGAGACAAGATATGCAGTATCTTTTTAGTTACTTGATGGAGAGATTTTTCTTTCATTAATCACATTACCTAAGAAATTTGATGAAAATTTTGGTGTTGCTCCCTTGCCTAGAGATTTGAAATGTACTTTCAGAAAATGCAGTCTCTTCCTTAGAAAAACTGTATGATCAAGTTCTCATTTTTAAACCAGTTAAATGACTTGTATTTAAAGATATGCATGCACTCAAACGCTTTACTGGCCCCAAATATGTACTCTTCTGTTACATTCACAAAACAAAATAACAAAGAAAGCAAAGACATTAGTGTAAAATTCCCCCAGTGATTGTGAGCATGCAAAATTGCACTGTTCTGCATTATATTCTCAAATGGGACAAAATAATCTTAGTGACCCCAAACATCTTAGCATTATTTGGCATTTAATTTTATTCAAGTAGTGATGATGCCTAAACATCAAGGATAGATGGCAAGGTCCTCGAGAGATTTCCTTGGCCCAAGGTAATTTTTCCACTGAAAGCATTTGTCGTTGCTTAATTCAGCCAAGGATGTGCTATATGAAAAGTTATCCTCTGACTGAAACTCACATAGCTGGGACAGATTCCAGAGGTCTGTGCTGGGCCAGAAAACTGTGCTTTATGCTATATTTTATAGAACCCCTTCCCTCTCCATCCCTCAAAGAAAAGAAATAAAAAAGAACCTCTGAAATTATTAACATATGAAAGATAAGATAACAGCCCTCAGCCAAACCCTCAATCCAATCCTCCCTTTATTAATTATAAAGTAACAGAAAAGCTGGCACACATATCTTGGCTAAACATGCAAGCTGTAACTCCTATGATAGATGATGTTCTTGCACTAGCCAATACGCTCATGTGGCTGTACCACTATATGTGTTCCATAGTTGTTTCCTTCCTGCTAGATCTGCCTTTCTGTAGTATGCATGTCCTTCATCCAAAGTGTATTGTAAACATAAAGCATATTTTCATGATATGCGCATGACCAAGAATAATTAACACTGTGACCCTAGGGGATACATGCTAAAATTTAATTTATTTCTGTTTATTATATCACTACTTTTTTACAGATGTTTTGTCACTACCAAGTATAATTTGTTTCAAAATATTTAGGGATGTTCTGGAAGACTGTTGCTTTGAAGAAGAGGAGATTTAGCTTTTCCAGACTGGAATCCTTCTGCATTATAACTTGTCTTTTTTTTCCCCTAGTCATTTTTTATCAGTACAAGAGCACACTAAAAACACAGCATTCCTGAGGAATCCCATCTGAATCACTGCTGTATTAGCACTAACGTACAGAGAAAAGACTCTTCTAGTGTTCAGTGGTTGGAATCAGCTTCATGCATGGTCTGGGGGGATAATAGTTTATGAGTGTTTCCTGAAATGGTGAGGTGAAATAAAAATTAAAAGCATAATAATAATAAAAGAAAGGACTCAATTTTGAATGTTAATACTGTATGAAGTAACACTAGACGCTGTTGTGTGCAAGACACTTATTTCACAGATCTCTAGGCTGAGCTGTGGTTGGGAAGATGTAGGCCTGCTCTGAACAACAGGTGAGAAAACAAACCATGCTTGCCTTTTTCCTTGTCTATGCTGGAAAAGACTTAGGATTTAACGATCATTGCTTTGTTTGAAAGTGAAGAAAGCAGAAGTTAGTCTAGGCTCCTACGTCTTTGCAAAAATTGGTTAAGCCCTCTTTTTTTTCCTTTTTTTTTTTTTTAATTTTTGTTTGTTTGTTTTGAGAATTTAGAATCATAGAATCATTAGGGTTGGAAAAGACCTCCAAGATCACGAAGTCCAATCATCAGCCCATCCCTACCATGACCACTGACCACATCCCTCAGTGCCACATTCATACTTTTCTTGAACACCTCCAGGGACGGTGACTCCACTTCCCTCAGCAGCCTGTGCCAGTGCCATTCCTTTGGAGAATTTTTTTCTTAATATCCAACCTGAACCTCTCCTGGCACATCTTGAGGCTTTTACCTTTCATTCTATTGCAGTTACCTGGGAGAAGAGACTGACCCCAACATCCTTTCAAGCAGTTGTACAGTGCGATAAGGTCTCCAAGGAGCCTCCAATTCTCCAGACTAAACAATCTCAGTTCCCTCAGCTGTTCCTCATTAGAATTCCAGACCTCTCACAGCTTCGTTGTCCTTCTTTGGACACAAATATGGCTAAATACGGAGATCTGACAACTTGCAAGTCAAGTTTTACACTACTTATCCCCTACCTCTTTATTTTGTACACTAGTACAAAACTAAAGCAAAATGTCTCCTACGTTCCTGTAAAACATTAATGTTTCAAGTTATTGATGTAGCTCTGCAAATATTCATTGTTAGATGCTGAATCTCGTGAACTTCGTGAATCACATAAAGTTTGTTATGCTGCAGTTTGCCATTGACTACATGACTCACTCTCCTGTGGGTTGTAAGCAGAGCAACCACTCCTTCTTACTAAGTTATTCTTGTGATTTGAGAAGGAATGTCAACAATAGAGAAATGAGTTTTGCAGCTCCATGTTTTTTTGTTTTGTTTTTGAGGGCCAGAGGAGACCTGTGATCTAGAGATGACAAACATCATAAATCTTATCTGCAACAGGAATGAAAGGATGACCCAAGATTCATACATACATTCTGGCCACGCTTCCTGCTGACATCTGTACAGTCTCTTTTGCCATATTTTTACAGGTGAAAGAAACACTGCATGAATGGAAAAAAAAACCAGCAATCCACAAACAAAATAAGTTGAGGTCAGCACTGATGCTATAAGGCATAGTGCATGCTGCATCAGGAATGCCATCTTCCTCCTTGTATTTTACACGTAGGATCAAGGAAGGTGGACGGACCTTTGAACATTAGGAAATCAGCTTCACTCCAGTGCTTTCCCAAGGGTCAGCAAGGTTACCGTGCCCCCCCTTACTATCTTTTTGCTGGATTGTTTTTTTTTGTTTTGCTTTGTTTTGTTTTGTTTTTCCCTGAAGTTAAATAGTATTTGATTTTCAACACTTTTTATATAACTATATAACCAGATTGCACATAAAAGCTTATGTGTGACAAATCCCAGAGAAACCCTTCAATCCATGTATTTTTGTCCACATTTCTGCCTATTTGTCTGGCACAAATAATTCCCATAATGTTTCAGAAAAGCTGAAAAGTTATTCATGGGTGGGCTAGTCTTTATCCATTCAACCCATATGCAAAAACAAAAGTTGAGTCTTCCACGAATCTATTCAAATGCTTAACTTTTCCTCTCCACAAAGCTCTGGATTTGGCCTAAATTGATATATGAATGAATGTCAGACAGTGAAAGAATACTCTCAGTTAGTGAATGGGTTCACACCTGTGTTGAATGAAAAGAATAAGATATACCGTGGAAATTTTTGTCATTGTTTAATGAGTAGCTTGTTTAGATTCATAAGGGGCATATTAAAAACAGACTGAGTTAT
This sequence comes from Tetrao urogallus, assembly GCF_951394365.1. NCBI lineage: Eukaryota > Metazoa > Chordata > Aves > Galliformes > Phasianidae > Tetrao > Tetrao urogallus. Next base: position 21,212,454 of record NC_136816.1, read on the forward strand.
AAATAAATAAATAAACAAATAAAAGCTGGTGAGTTGCTGATGAGTATATTCTGGCTTTCTTTTGCCGTGCAGACACAAAGGATTGGATGCATACTTGGACGATGACAGAGAACTCTCTAGTATGAAAGAAAAAGGCATGTGGAACATATTGATTCTCATTGCTTTGAATGAAACAACTTGATTTTCTGAAGTAACAATAAGTGTTTAGCAGGTTCTGAGGACATTTAGGGTGAAGCACACATTCATGCAGGGTATTTTGAATACATGAACTTGACTGGAGAAACATAAATGAAGATACAGCCTTTCTGGGTGCCACTAAGTCTGCCTACATTCCTAGAAAACATATGTTCTCATCTCACAGGATGAGAGGACAGAAGAAATACCCTAAATCAACTTTCAAACCTTTAATAGAGGACTAGATTCAGACTGAGAATTAAAGCCACATCCATTCCTACTTTTATCCTTTCTTTAAAAAGAAGTAGTCCATTCATGCTATCAAAAGTGTTCATGGAGCTGAGAAGCAGAACATGAAGTGGCAAAAAAGGACTGTTGTGGTAGTCATAAGGCTTTGTTTGTTCTGTTGTCAGTGCTTGTAAGGTGGAACGTAATTGAATTGGCTGAAACAACGGGAATTGAGAAAGGAAGTGTTGTATTCAGTTTAAAAAAAGACTATTCAGTCCTGATGTTGGCTGTGGTATCAAGGTGTTAGAATTTGAAAGGAAATAAAAGTGAAAGGGCTCCAAAGAGAAACAGGAAATCAATTTTAATTCACTTAATGCATAAATGAAAATCATTTAAATTTGTTTTGTAGTGTCTTCTATTTGATACTTGCTAATGGATTTTAAGGGAAAGCAGTTAGCCACTTTAGTCCGCAGAAGGTAGAACGTGAAAGGAACTAAAGAAAATCTGTAAGAGTGAGGAGCTTCATTAGGAGTTCTATGGACAGAGAAGCTCCAGGGAGCTTGAGAAATTGACTGACTACAGGCTAATTGAGAGCAGACAGACTGCCAAAATTGTTGGAATGATGATCAAGAATGATGAAGGTGAATATCTGGTGTTACAGCAAAAGTGAATCACAGAATCACAGAATCACAGAATTGTAGGGGTTGGAAGGGACCTCCAGAGATCATCAAGTCCAACCCCCCTGCCAAAGCAGGTTCATGAAGCAGGAATGATCAGAGCCAGTTATGAGTCATCCTTCTATGGGCACAGATGTAATTAGGTTGAGTGCTCAGACTTAGCTTACTTGCTCTGTTCTTCAGAGTCTGCACGCAGTATCCACAGCATCAACTCAGTCCTTCAGATAAACCCTATTATATTCTGCATTAAAGTGGGTAGAAACATATAGTGCTCCCAGACAGCTTCATTTATCGTTGTGGTGATGATTATTCTTAATAAGATACAAGTGCAGAATCCCACTCACTCAGAAGTGTTGTGTTCATAAAATTCTGCAAGGGAGTACATGAAATCCAGGACAGAAAACTTCCATTCAAGTTCCTCTTTGCTGCTCTGAAGGGCTTCCCTGCTGTTTCAAGGCAGATTCTATTCAGAAAATTTCATGGGAACCTCTCCACTGAAAGAGACTCCACTACTGTACACTACAGAGAGAAGCAACAGCTCCCTTCTTTAGAGGCTAGTTGGACCCACTAAATTAATCGAGTACTGATATGCAATGCCATGAGGAAGTAGAGCTGCATTTCCTTTTGCTGTCTCTTCCCTTTTAAGTGAAAGAACCAAAATATCCCTCATAGTACTTCTGTTGCTTCCTGCATTATAACAGTGATAAGGGTGTTTACTTTAACTTTTGGCTCCTCTTTTAGAGCAAATCTACCATATCTGGCAAAGCAGGGCCCACAAATAAATCAGTTGAAGAGATAAATTAGTTCTACCAGCAGAAGTATGAAAATAAAATTGCTTGCAAAATAGTGGCACATACTTACAGCACTATGAAGGTCTGACTGGCCAACATGCCATACAGTGTCTTGTTAGGAAGCATTCTCTAGAGTCTTCAGAAAAGGGCTATGTTAGGTCATGTCTGTACTATCTTTTTGAAATATTGCCTCAGAAATATTTCTTCTTTATGTGAAACATCAGAATATTATTCTATAAATACATTTGCCTGCATCTAGTAGTGTAGGAAAGCTTGATAAAATAGCTCCAAGTAAAAAATTGCAGTCTCTTACTGTTATTAGAATATAGGCGAAGGACCTTATTGAGTTCCTGGTCCTTTCAGTCAAATCCAGTACTTGCAGACAGAATTATTTTCCTAACAAAATGGATTTTTCAAGGTGCATCACATCTAGAACTCTTTCAGTGCAGACAAATGGTAACTTCTGTATCACTTGTAGATTTAAAATATAGACTTATGAGCCTGGAAATTTATATTTTCTCAGTGAGGGAAGCTGACTGATCAAAGATATCACCTTTCCTATGAACTTATTTTTCCTCTACTTTAGACTGTCACAGCTACAAAGAGTAGAACAGTTATACCATTCATAAGTGTATCTTAGCATGCATGAAAATACAAAGGGTAGCAGGAGAAAAAATTCATATTATACAACCAAGGCAATGCAGCTTAGTTAATGCACCTTAGTTAAGATCCTATTTAGTAATCAGTTACCAAGCTGCCACCTTAATCCTAATGCCTGGTCTTTGCTAACACTGCTCATCTTGGAAATCTGTTTGCTGCTCAGCTTTTCCCATCCTTCGTTGTACTTGCAGCATGGCCCAGAGGCATATCAAACATATCATCTTGTTCTTTTTAGTAACTTGATATTACCTTCCCACTTTGATAACTAGTCTTCATGAAGCACTGGAATGAGCATTAAATATTTTTTCAAATTAAGCAAATTAAGTCATATGGTACTCTTCCTGAAAGAGCCTAAAGAACATTGGCGTTGAAGATTCAGGAAAACTTACATGAATACATGTAGAAATGTGTATGATGGTATTATCTTTCAACAAAAAAAATCAGACTTAAGCTGTACACAACTAACAACATCCTCAAAGTCATTTAAGAACAGATCTTGCCCAATTTCTGAACAAAATCTTACAAGTGTCTAATTACTGAAATGGCTGGAAGTTTTAATACAAGTCAGACATTCCATGAACAGGCATGTATAACCAGTCACAGGCAGAGAAAACGTTGTCTGCTTGAGAACATCCCTTCTGAGAGCAATGAGAAATAAGAGATCTAGTCAGGGTCATACTATATTTTTGCTCCTATATTTTTTGTCTCCTCTGAGTGCATTCGTTAAATATTTTGTTTGGACAGCTGGTGATAAGAAACAGCAAAGGTAGACTGTTATTTCAGGAGCTTTAGGTAACGCAGAACCACCGAGATGACCTGAATCTTCAAATAAGATCTTTTCTTGCACTGAAACAGCTATGTTGTTGCAATGGTTCACCTTTCTTCCTTAATAACATAATTAATACTTCTTGTCTGAATTTGTCTATCTTCACCTGTTGTATCTTGTTGGGCCTTTATCCGCCAGATTAAAGAACCATCTTGTATTAGAAGCCATCTCCTCTTTCACACAACTGGAGCTCAAACCATCTTTCAGTCTTTGTTTCTTACTGAGCCATGTGTATAAGAGCTTAGCCAGATTTTCATGTAAGCTCATCACGTGAACCGTACAGAGTCATATGATTCTGTGATAATGCATGTGCCGCATCTGGAGTTCAGAGATGGCATTGGTCTGTTAGTAAGACCTTTTCAAATTGTACACTGTCCAAGCTGTTTGGACTCTAATCTTGTCTGTGACCTTTTATGCTCTGTCCTACAGCAATAAATTCCTTCAGTGAATATAGAGACAATGGAATTATTTCTCAGACCCAGGACTGACAATGCCAGGATGCACAGGACAGATATTGCTGAGGAAAATATTTGGCATAGGGTTGAAATATATAGGGGTGAGATATCCTACCTTTATCCGCAGTAGAGAGAGTAGAGATTGACTTTTTTAAGTCTGTGTGGTCCTTGTTATTCATGTCTTTGAGTGATGTCAGGCTATCCTTCTGAGGAGTAATATACCAGATAAGCACTGGCTTTTTTTTCCTTTTTTTTTTTTTTGGCATGCAGTCACTTCCTTTTAAAACACAGTGTACAAATTGTTTCCGTGTGGGAAGCCTTGGAATGCCTGGCAATATTTTCCACCTTTAAGAAATTCAAGCGGTTAATGGCCAAGCACTTCTTCTGTGCACTTTGATCTTCTGGCTTGAATGAAGACTTGAAAAATTTATATATGACATAGGAACTTGGGATTCCAGAGTAGGTTGGCAAATCATTGCATAAAGCAAATATGGATTAAAATATTCTAAGGGGCTGTTATATCATTCTACTTCCTGTTATATAATTCAATTTTTTTTTTTCTTTTAGTCTAGCTTTCCTATAAAAAGGATTCCAAACAGCAGCACATTTCATAGTTCTTGCACTACCTGTTGGTTTTGTGCAACTCTAATGTATGAAAGCATGTAATCCAGAGGTCAGACTAATGTCATAGGAATGATGGTAGTTTGTTCAGATGCAGGAAATAACTTTGTTTCTTTGAAGTAAAGCTAACCACAAAAACCACTTTACATAGTAGGTACACTTTCTCCTCCAAGAACCTTGAATTTCAGTAGCTAATGAAGAAGGTTGGCTAGGCAAATCTGGTGTGATTTGCATTAATTTCAGAGACTAAAAGCTTCCTCTGTCCAGCTGAACAGACACATAGCTGTAGATGCTGATGACTAGCTGTAGATGCCGAAATGTCAGCAGACAAAACCTAAAGGGAAAACGAGAGAGAAATGGTGACTTCATACAAAGGTGGAAGAATACCTTTCTTTTTCAGGAGGAAAGGAACACACTGAGGTGCCCCACCTTTCTTCTTTTTCTCAAAGATAAGAACCATTTGGCTTGACTGCATTGTACCAACCAATTTATTATGTCTTACTTCACAGTGTCTGGGCTGCATTTTCTCCAGGATCTGACTCCATAAGCCAAGGAAATTTATACAATTGCCTAGTATACAATTCCTAGACATTGTCACTGGAGCAGTGCACTTTGTGCTGTGGAGTCTAAGTTAAGCTCTTAAGTAATCAAAATGAGTGGGTTTTTTGTTTTGTTTTGTTTTGTTTTTGTTTTTGTTTTTTTGTTTTGTTTGTTTTTTGTAGCCTTCTCTGTAATAGCTGCCTCACATCAGCATTTCAGCCTCAAGCTAAAGGAAAAATTACCATGTGCTGTGTGTGTCTTTCTGTCTTGTACATCAGTCTGCACTCTTCTTTTACAACTTTCCCATTAATCAAGGACTCAGTTTCAACCCAACTTCACAAAGAGAGTGGGAAGTCTTGCAGATGGAGAATATTTAAAAATGTTACAAAGTTGAACAACTGGAAAGAGCAGTTAAATATGATAAATGCTTCATTCAAAGATCTGCTATGAAGATGCACTTAGGTGTCACACACACACACACAAAAAAAAAAAAATCACAAAAAAAATCACAGAAAACAGCTTCTAGACTTAACCAAACAGGAGGAAAAATCTTAGCTAGATCTTGTATATTACTAGCTATCAGAATATCAGCTGGGCCTTGTGACTTAAAAAGAAGCAAGATTTCATCAGCCTTGCTTCGAATATGATAATTCATGTTTGTTTGGTTTTGCTTTCACATTTTTCATTTCTTTCTTTCCATAGACCCCAGAGTGAGATGAGGTATGTATCTGGTCTACAGAGGAATCAAGCTAGCCCACAGTTTTGGTAAGGATAAAGATCCTCTTTCACTTTTCTAAAACTATGGGAAATTAAACAAATAAGTAAACAAAAAAATTATCAGTTTCTTCAATGAGCAAATGTTGCAGTTTGAATAGTTAACCACATGACACCTCTCCCTCCCCTTGGGAGTAGGGAAGGAAGAGGAAGACACCTGGCTGAGATAGGAGAAGCTAATTTATTAAACTGAATGTGTGATACTATAGAATAATTAAGAATAATAAATCAAAATGAACCAGAAGTTAAACCGAAGGAGACAGAGAGTCCGAGTCAGGTAAGTCTTTAGAACAATAAGTTTTCTGAACATCACATAAGCCTGCTCATCTTTATGGCATTTTAGTTTTCTCTCTATTACGCTTGTTGTGACATTGGTCCTAGAGAATTAAAAAACACCCAAACATTATTCTAGAAGGATCTAAGGCCTTCTAGAAGGCTGCCTAAGTCCTTATGGGTGACTTCAGCTTCCCAAATGTTAATTGGGAATACCACACAGACAATAAAAGAGGTCCAGGAAAACACATTAATAATAACTTCTTCATAAAGGTACTACAGGAACTAAGGAGAAAAGGTCTCCTCCTAGATTTGTTGCTTGTTAACAGAGAGGTTTTCATGAGTGAAGTAGAGATTGGTGATGATCTTGGCCATGGTGACCATAAGATAGTCAAATTTAAATTGTCTGGTGACAGGAGGAAAACAGGCAGCAAAACCATGTCCCTGGATGTGGAAAGAGTAGACTTAAGGCTAATCAGGGAACTAGTTAGTAAGGTATTCTGGGAAACTTGTGAAGGCACTGGGGCCCACCAGTTATGGTCCAACTGTGACAGTCATTTTCTAAGAGCCATCCCTTAAGAGCTCAGGAGCAGGTGACTCCAAAGTGTTGGAAGTCAAGCAAGTAGAGCAGGAAGATGACTTGGCTGAGAAGAAGTCTTTTTCTAGAGTTTAGGCAGAAAAGGAGGGTATATGGACACTGGAAATGAGGTCAGACAACTTGGGAGAACTACAGTGATGCTGTTTACTGCTGTAGAGAGTAAATTTGAGCCAAAGCTCAGTTAGTGTTGATGCTGGCTAATCCTATGGATGACAACAAATGGGCTTTTTTAAGATTAATGGTAAAGGAGCACCAGAGATAATGTTGGTTCTTTACTTGATGTGATTGGTCACCTCACAAATAGGGATGTAGATCATCTGAAACTGTCTTTAATAGCAATGATGGGTTCTGTGGCCCTCAGAGACATGAGTTGGAGGACTGTGACTGTGGTAGAGTGTGTTGGACTTGCAACTCCATCTGGATGCTTACAAGCTCAAAGGGCCTGATGAGATTAATCCAAGAGTTCTGAAAGAGCTGGCTGATGTAATCACAAGAACTCTTTCAGCTATTTTTCAACTTTCTTGGGAATCTGAAGATTCCAGTCAACTTGAAGCTAGTAAATGTTGTCCCAGTTTTCAAAAAGTACAGGAAAGTAAATACAAGGCCGTCAGTGTCCCTTCAGTGCCTGGCAAAATTATGGAGAAGATTATTCTGGGAGTTACTGAAAAACACTTGAAATGTAACATGATCATTGTTTACAGCCAACATGGGTTCATGAGGGGAAGGATCTGCTAAGCTACTTCAATTTCCTTTTATGAGAAGGTTATCCATCTAGTTAACCAACTGGAAGGCAACCGATGTAATCTTTATTCACTTTGTCCTTCCCAACTCACAGCACTTCCTGCAAGCTTCTTACACACAACTGCATCTGAGAATCTTTCCTTTTCTCCCATCTGCAGAATCTAAGATACCTCATGGAGTTCTGAAATCAATTGTAGTGGCTTGCTTATCCAGAGTCATCACTGTCAAACTGCCATTAGCTATGCTATCGGTTGAAGGATTTGCTTAGTTTCAGTCCAGCCTGGGATGAGACCTAGCTTTAGAGAACTGTGACTGTGTTATACTATGATTTTCTTGTGCCTGTATTGTACTGTGCCAGGTCTTTCTACAAGAATCCCTCTTCCTTGTTTATTGCTAAAACTGTATTAAGAGTGATAGAAATGCGAAGGCAAATAAAATTGAACACTCCCTCACTTTATAGATAGAAAAACCAACAGATTGGCTCTTGCCATTTTTCTGCTATGAAAAACGTGTATTTGTAAAGGCAAATTATTGTCTGTCTGCATATCCCCATTAACAAAGGAAAGCAAAGCACAGGCTAAAATCACATCTAGCTACATGAGAAAAGAAGAATCAAAAATATAGCTATAAGAAGATAAAAGAGCTGCTTAAACTTAAGTTAGTCTTTTGCAGAAAACATGGGCTTTGCTATTTTTCCACCAGTACTAGCGAATGTTAGAGTTCTAAAGAAATACTCTGGGAGAGAAAAGAAAATATAATAATAACTTAGGTGGTGTGACAGAGTCTTTCCTTACTCTACTTTAGAGGTGAAAGACTTTAAAGAGCTGCTTTCCAAGTAAAATCTTTGAACCCAAGGACCTAAAGCATTAGTGTAATTTACAGTCAATTCCAAAGAGTCTGTCCTTTTGAATGAAAAGTATAAATGAGTCCACCTGTTACTCTATTGCCCAGAAAATAAAAGCTGCTCACTATAATATGTCTTAGCTGAGTGACAGTTGCTCCATCAATGTATTAGCTAATACACCTGCTGAGAAAGAAAAGATATTTTAATGTTACTTACACTACATTTAACTGGAAATGCTGGAGGAAGGGTTTGGAGTCCTTGCTTGTTGATCTTCAGGCTGTTCACTTACTTCTTGCTCTGCACAGGACAGTCCTTGGTTCTTCTCTGGTAACATGCTTACATACAGTCTGTGTTCGACAGCTCGGTGGCTGAAATATGCTGCTAGCAGAACTAGCTGTCAAGTCAACATTCTCTCTCTGGCTAGGGAGCTCAGCAATATGCAGTGGATGTGCTCATCTAAATCGTTTTGCTCTTTTTGTCATACAGGTGAAGTGTAGCAGAAGAAAAAATGTAAAAAAAAAAAAAAAAAAAGCAAAACAAACAAACAAACAAAAGGAAAAACCACCCCAAAAAAAATAAAAACAGAAAATGATACATTTGCTTAGACACCCAAAGTATTGAATTAAGTTTACTCAGAATAAGTGTGAACGCTTTTGTGCCAATGCAGGTTGACAAAGAAAATGGTGGGGAAAAAATTGGAAAAGTTGGAGAATGGATACCATCTAGTGGTACCACCAGTAAAATAATAGATTTGGAGGCTGCCTTATTTGCCCATGCTCTCCTCCTCCTGGGTTTCTGGTTCATTCACATTGGTCACTATCTGGCTTTTCAGTTGGCAGCTGCTAGGAACATGCGAGGCAGTGCCAGTCTGATCCATCAGGCTCTCCGTTGTTAGATGATTATCTACCAGCAGTTCTTTGGACAAGGTACAGCTTGGTAGGAGGCTAAAAAAAGTGTTAGAGCCCCAGAAGAACACACAGTCTTTGCTTTCAGCTAGTAGTCCTGAATGCTGGAGATAAATGTATTTCCACTGTCACATCTCCATCTTTCCCCCATCCCTCATGTCTGTCAGGACACAGTCTTGATCCACAGCTTGCTGAAGTCAGCTTTCTTCTGCTTTAGCAAATAGAGATTCATCTTCAGATTGACCTTTACAGACTCTTCCTGTGAACCATCTGCTCCCTGTCAGAAGTTGGGACTTCCATAGAAAGGTACAGAGCCTTTGATAACATTTTTTTTTCACATATCTGATGGACAGTAAGGCAGTACATCTCTACATCAGCAGAATTAAGCAGCATTTCACCTGGTGTCAGACATGAGAATGCAAAATATGTAGACAGAGGGAAATTAGATCTTGTTTTAATGGTTAGACACTAGGAATTCATAAAATTACTTCTCACTACTGTTGGTGTCTGAATGCATGCAATAGGAAGGGCTTTTGCCCTCCACCACAGTAGCCATCTTGCAGCATTTTACCATGCTTCTCACTGTGCTGCTTGGTGTTACTGTGTGTGCTCTAACTGTGGTCCCAAGTGGCAAGGCAGAAACTGCAGTTGTGTGGAGGAAACTCAGAGCATGTCTGCTGTTCCCTGAGATTCTCCTCCCTCCCTCCCTCCCTCCCTCCCTTCCTCCCTCCCTCCCTCCCTCCCTCCCTTCCTCCCTCCCTCCCTCCCTCCCTCCCTCCCTCCCTCTTAAGCAATCTCGATTCTAGCATTACATGCTAATTCCTTACAATGTGTGGGGTCTCTAAGTTACTACTTAGGAGTTCATCAGATTTTTTCCGTTGACTTTATTTTTTGTGAGATATTTTGGCTTTCTTTTACCATCACAAGCAAACAAACAAACAAACAAACAAATATTTTCAGTAACTTTGTACTGCTTTGAAACCATATTTCATCCCCACCCAAAACAAACACTTTGAAAGATGTCATTCCAGTTTGGTTGAAAATGATAGGTTTGGGCTTTTGAAAATCATAACTTTTATTGGAAATTGAATGTTTTCTTATTCTAAGATTGATAATAAAACAGATTTGTTTTTTTAAAACTTTGATTAAAGAAGCAAAAATCGTTATACATGGTAGCAAATCTTTGCGTAATCTGTTTTTCTGATTACACTGTTAGGAACCACTATTTTCTTTGTGGCTCTGCTCCTAAGAGCTCTCTGTTGCCCTATCAGTCAGTCTGTTAATCTGACATCTGTGAAGGCTTTGCGGGCATACATTCAAAGTATATCTTCCTTGGTCTTCATTTCACCATCAGTAAAACTTGGCTGAAAAACTCTGACTCAGAACAGGAATTGCATGCTTTCATGTTAGAAGAGTTGAGAGAAGGACATGTTCTAGAAATCAAAATTGCCAAAACTGTTTATAATGCAAAATGAGGATTTTGTTTCCAGTTTAGCCTGCAGCCGAGTTTGAACGTGTCTTCTCATTCATTCAAGGCTGACCCGCAAGTCTTGGCCAAACCCTCAAATGTTTTATTCCTTCAAAAGGCCTTTAAGCTTTAATAACCATTTGTCCTACTAAGGCTGTTTTAAGTAAGAAATCTAGTGTTACAGTTTAATTAGAAAATCTCTTTTTTGAAAAAAATGTTCAAAGACACCAAAATGAGAGATTTTGCATCCATCTAAATTGTACCTGTGCATAATTTTCCTGCTAACCCATAGGCTTTTTGGACATTTTGGACATCTCATTTGTACTACATAGTACTCACTCCTCAGCATGCCCCTGAAATTTCCTAAAAGTGTGGAAATTTCTCTACTTCTTTCCTTGTGTCACCTTTAGCCACATCACATGCCTGACATTGATATCCAATCTAATTTTCTGGTTCTGTTTGGCAGTCTGTTGGACTTAGATGTTACACGAGCCCCAGTGATAATCAGAATAGGAAAATAATAATTATGATTATTTTGTCTTCAAGATACATGTCATCTGCTGCACCTGTCATATACCATGGAGTTTATTAATAGTGTTTTCTTGTCACCTCTCTTCTAGGGCCCCTTTAAATGCTGATCCTGTGCAGAGATAGCCTACTCCTCTGTTCCTCTCTGAAATCTTTGCCTCTACTCATCAGATTTGCCCCCAGTTCTGCAAAAAAAATTAAAATAAAAAAACCTCTACACCCTGTGATTGTTCCTACAATCAGCACTGATGGACCAAGAAACCAGAGGTCCATTCAGGGTGCAATACTGTTTTGAAATTGTCCAGCAGTCAATTGAATCCTGAAACAAATCTTACAGAACAGCTTTTTTAGAGAATTAATGTGCTGATAAAGCTGGAGAGCTGAAGAGAAAAGCTTGGGATCCACTGCAACAATTTTTCAATGAAAGACAACAAAGAAGACAAAAAAGGGCTTTCTCAAAATATTGGAGTACATCAGACATTCAACAGAGCACAGAGTGAAAAAAAATGACAGGATTTGCAAAACTGCTTGGAAAGATATTCATGTTATATTCTGAGAATAAATTGCATATTTTCATCAGAAATAAGGGATAGGAAAAAAAATATTTCAAAAAAGAGATCACATTTTTTCTTCCTCTTGATTGGCCTACCTGGTGGATGAGGGAAGGGCTGTTAATGTAGTCTCAGGGGAGATCTTACAGCACTATACAGCACCATGAAAAGAGATGGTGGTGAGGTGGTCAGCCTCTTTTTCCATGTAACTGTTGATAGGACTAGTGCCTCAAGTTGCACTAGAGGATATTCAGGTTGGATATCAGGAAAAATTTCTTCTCTGAAAGAGTGGTCAGTGTTGAAATGGTCTGCCCAGGGGGGTGGTTGAGTCACTGTCCCTGTAGATGTTCAATAAAAATTAAAATATTATACTGTGGGATGTGATTTAATGATGAAATATTGGTAGTAGGTGGACAGTTTAACTAGATAATCTTGTTGGAGGTCTTTTCCATTCTTAGTGATTCTATGATTCTGTTTCTATGATTTTGTCTTTGGAATAGAGGAAGGAAGAAATGACAAGAAAAAAAAAAAAGAGAGAGAAGAAAATTCTTAAATGTCTAACTAGTTACAATAGAAACAGGATTAGCACCTACACAACACTATACTAATCTGACAGAAGATTCGCCATATCCTGGGTATATATTTATATAAATAATATATACAGATTATAATCTTGTGTGAAAATATAACTCCATGGCACAAAAAAACACATTTCACAATATTTTTTCAACTATCTGCTAAGTTTGTTGAAGACAGATGAGAATTAAAATTACCATCTGAAACATGCTTAACTTTTGCAGATTCATAATTTCACTGTGTAGGATAATCTGAACATGCACAAGTCCCAGAAACCTGATGAGATGCATCCTAGTGTTCCAAGAGAACTGGCAGATTAAATTGTTAAGCTACTGTCCATCATATTTGAGAAGATGGCAGTCCAGTGAAGTTCCCATTGATTGGAAAAGGGGAAACGTAACACCAAAGACAGAAAAAAAGTAACACCTGTAGAACTGCAGTTGATCTTACCTTTGTGCCCTGCAAAATAATGGAGCAGATCCTCCTGAAAACTATACTAAGGAACATGAAAAACAAAGAGCTAATTTTTGCACCAGAAGAAATTCAAATTGTATATTAGGAAAAATTGCTTTTCCAAAATAGTGGTCAACCATTGAAAGAGGCTGCCTAGGGAGGTAGTGGAATCACTGTCCCTGGAAATGCTCAAAAACTGTATGGATGTGGCACTGAGGGATATGATTTAATGGGCAAAATTGATGGTAGATGGACAGCTGGACTTGGTAATCTTGTAAGTCATTTCCAACATTTACAGTTCTGTGATTCAATGATCAAGCTAGATGTATACAAGTAATTTTATACTGTCCTGCACAGCATTCTTGTCTGTAAATTGGAGAGACATGGATTTGATGGATGCATTACTTTGTGGATAAGGAGATGTCTGGAGGGCTGCAAAGTGTTGCGGTCAACAGCTCAATGTGCAGGTGAAGACCAGTGATGAATGGTGTCCCTTACTGGGACTAGTACAGTTTAACATCTTTTTTGGAAACATAGACAGTGGTATTGAGTGCAATGCCAGCAAGTTTGCAGATGACACAAGGTGAGTGATGTGGTCAGTCTCCTGGAGGGAAGGGATGCCATCACTTGACTTAAGTGGTAGGCCGACAAAAAATTCAACAAAGCTAAGTGCAATGTCCCACACCTGAGTCAAGGCAAACCCAAAGATGAAAACAGGCTGACTGGAGAATGCACTGAGAAATGCCCTGAGAGAAAGGATGTGAAGGTGTTGGTGAATGTGAGCCCTAAAATAAATACGTGTAGCCCAGAAAGCCAAGTGTATCCTGGGGTGCATCAAAAGAAGTGTAGTTAGCTGTCATGGTTCTGTTGTGATTCAACCTAGTTCTGAGTAATGTGGCAGAGGGATGCATAGACCCACAGCCTGGGAAAGAGGAAGTGGAATAAAAAACAAAGCAACGGCAACAAGCTAAGGGAGAGAACAAATTTACTAAATATGATAGCAGAATGTAAGATAACACAATATAATACAATTGGAGTTGAAGCTGTTGAGTCTAATAAAATGAGTGAGAGGCTTGATGGAGTTTTGACCAATTATATCTGATGGAATATGTTCCTAATCATGTGAAGGAGGTTGGAACTAGATGATTTTTAAGGTCCCTTCCAATCCAAGCCATCCTGTGAACATCATGAGCTGTTTTTGAGAAACCAAGGTGAAAGCATCACAGTTCACACTAGCTGCCTGCTTATAATTTAAAATGTCTCTGTTTCCCTTTCCACTACTATCACTATGATTTTACACAAGCAATGGCTTTCTCTCTGTAAAGCTTACTGAAGTTAATGTGAGCCTCTTCTTTGACCTCAATGGGAGTTAACTCTAGCAAAGTGTCTCAAGTTCCAGAATTTTTATACTGGCATAAATCAAAATAAAGTTTTATAAGGAAAGGATTGTTTATTTGTGTGTCTTTCTTTTAACTTCAGCTCCAACTCTTTGTTTTTGGGGTTTCTGTGGCTTCAAATTGGGTCTCCAAACATATGCCTTATTTTCTGTGCTATGTATTTCTGTCGTGGCTTGCAATTAAATTTCTTTCATAGATGAAAGGGAGTTCTCATTTCAAAATAATGCTCTGAAGCAGAAATGTAGTAAAAACACACTGAGCACATATTTTTTCTCTTCTAAAACAAGCTCAAGAAATTCTTCTAGAATGTAGAGTTTCAAATAAGTTTATCTTTTAAACTTCATACACACTGACAGACAAGACTTGACATAGAACATCGCAAATTTAGCTTATGTTCAACAATGTCAGTGAATAGCTTGGCTAAAGTGAACAAAAGCTAGTTTATTTCATATTCAAGAAGATCAGTTTCCAAGCATCTTGGAGGAAAAAAATATATATGTATTTAGGGAAAACTGCCAAATATAATGGAATTCCAAATATAATGGAATTGTTTCTCATTTATGCAGAGATGTCACTGTGAGACCATACGCAGTATATACAGTCCTATCTATAGGGCTGGAGAAGATACATGAAAAATGAAGATAAAGTACATTGGAATAATCGTCAAATAGACCTATCTAAGTAGGTAAACAAATTACCCAACTCAGTGAAAAAGGAGCAGTACTAAATTGTCTCCTCTTTTACTTAGTAGTTGTTCCTGCCTCAATATGAGAAAAAAATGCGTATATTAAGAATAAAGAAGAGTTGAATTTTATTTTGCCAAACTCATCAGGGATAAGTAAAAATTGAATTTGCTTTGAAAAGTTCAACATTTCCCCATTGAAATACATTTAAAGAAGAAAATATATTAACAGTGACTTTTGATCTACTCCGTTTTTGATTGGAAAATCACGTTGTGAGTTGCCTCCTAATTGAACTAATTTGATTAGATAAAGCCTAAAAAATAAAATACTTTTTATCACAGTAAAAGTTCAATTATATTCAAACCTAAGTACAAAAACATTTCAGTTTTACTAAACTTTCACAGTAATTTATGCGTTGGGAGCTTACCTGTTTTAAGTTTCTTTTTATTTTTAAGAATCTAGGTCCTTTTTTTTCAATTTAGAAATTTAGAAATCTAATTTTGAAGCTCATATGTGGTTGTTCTGTACATTGGATTACAGATGTTTTTGAAGGAAATTAAAAAAAAAAAAAACAACAAACAAGTATAGTTAATATCAGAAAAAGAATAATTCTTTTTTACCATATCTCTAAAACATCTCTGTTTCCCACTTCCTAGCTCTTGAATTCTTGAATTTTTCTACTTCGTTTTTATTTTATCTATAAATGCAACTAAATACTTTTCACGTATAACAAATGAAAAGAGTGGGTTGAGTGGCTGCAAAGTCTATAAACTGGCAGTGGCACTCTGACACTTGAAGCTGTCAGCTTCCAGTGGAACACTTAAGACTTAGCAGTTCCTATTTTGTAAGTATGATGTGTTTGCCTTTCCAAAGCAAAAATTTGGTGTCAACTTACCTGTTGTTTGTATTCGAAGTTGCATCAGTTTTGTTATGTGCAAAGCAGCAAAGCAACTTACCATCCGTAGTTACTGGTGCACTTAAGGACAGTGTCAAATTTCCTTATATTAAGTTGTCATGCCATTTCCTAACTGATTTTATCTTCTCTATCCATCTCTTAAGGGGAATACAAAGTTTTATTTTGACTGAGGAGGGAAAGTAAAGTGTCAGAGTTTTGTTTCATCCTGAAGCACAAATGCTGCTCAAAAAGTTGCCTTCCAGACTTTGGAAATGGACAAAACAAGCCTTGGAAAGTTTCTGTTGTCAATGTAAACTGCTTGCTGGAGTAGGAGTTGTATAAACAAAATGCAAGCTTTCTGAAATACACAAATGACAATTCAAAAGCACAGTCAATAGAGAACTAATACATATTTGTAGTGTGAAATAGAGAACTACAGTTCTTTTTTCATAGAACAAAGATTTCTTCCTTTTACACTGCCTTGTCTATTTGCATCGTTTTATTTTCATTAATCTTTTTTTTTTTCTTTTTTTTTTTTTTCCAACCAATTAAGCACAGTATAGTACTAAAGTCACTTCTTCAGACTGGTAACCAAACAGCCATAGCTTAAAAATGGAGCACATTCATACAGATTCACTGCAAAATGTTGCTGATGTTTCACCTGTCGGCAAAACAACTCCCCTATCTTTTGCTTGATAATGATAAGTAAGTTAAATGGTTTTTGACAATGAATAGAAAAGAACACAAAATTGCAGGTGAAGTGAATTTGACTGGAGTGAAAGAATTCTCTTTAGTAAGCTAAAGAAAGTTTTGCAAGACATATTTTCAGCACAGTGAATTGGCAATCTCCTTATAAATAAATAAAACTGTTACTCACTGTTATCAGAAAGGCTTTGTTAACTTTTAACTTCTGTCACTGCAAGAAATCAATCCAATTGTAATAGCTCCATTTGAAAGCATCAGGTAAACTGGCATGGAGAGTGAAGGATTGGCTTTCTTTTCTATTTACTGATCTGGGAGAGATAAGGTTTAAAAATCACAAGTTTACAACTCTTAGTGGTCATACGAGCATCATTAGTTGAACTAGAGATGTGATTAAATTACAGAACTCCACAGAGGACACTGACTATTTCCAAGTCATGAGATACATATGGTATCTCTTAATTTATATTTTGGAGTTGTGAGGAAAGATAAACAGATTTCCTAATCTTTGCTGCATTTGCAAATGTTTTCTCATTTCTTCTTTGGAATTTCAACCCCACACTAGCAGCTTGAGAGAGAAGTGCCATGTGTTTTGCAATAAGAAAATCTCCATCATGGTGCTAAAACCAACACACAGAAGATATTCCAGACAGCTGTTTTCTCTTTTTATAGATAGGACCACACTTGTGCAAAGATAAACTGAAAGATTCCGCCTTGGAACTACCTCTCAACAACAAGAAATTGACTTGCATGCAACAATTGGATGCACGGAAATGTTCAGTGATGAGAAGAAACAGGTGGAGGTGGGGAAATGTAAGAGAAGAGCTTCTGCAACTCCCAGGGGAAGATGCCATCAAGTTTCATAATAGAGCGGGAGATCAGGCTTAACTAAAAGGTTTCTTTTGCTTCAGCAACGATGGTCAAGCATAGCTATTGCTGACCTGTTAGTTTGCTTTTACTAGCATATACTTAGTTCAGTTACTTATGATTGGGGTAACTCTCCGAAATAGAAGTTCTGCGCAAGTAGAGCTGACCAAAACATTTCTGGTTTCTCACTCAGTGGAGAAGCAATGTTGTACTAGTGTAGAAGTGAAATAAGACAGTGATCTCCTTGCACAACAGTTTCTCCTGCTGCAGAAAAACTTCTCGGTTGTAGCTGATCATCAGTGTTACACTATTCCTAGTCTTTCTCTTTTAAAATGAAACAATACCGGTGTGTGCATATCACAGCAATTTCGTATGAACAAATGCATTAACATGGCCTAGATTTTTAAAGGAAAGCATTCAGAATTCTCAGCAGTATAACAGGGACTCACATGAAGTCTCCTAATTTTGAAGTTATACATGAAACACAGCATAAACTTCACATTTAGACTGGAATTCCGAGAGAGATTTTAGAAAATCTCTATGGGATACTATGATTACTTTGTTAATTAAAAAGAATAATAGCAATTTTGCATGTTATAATTGAATATTTATGTGTTGCTGCTAGCAAAGAAAGAAGAGTTGCCTTTTTTTGTCCTTCTTTGTGATAATAAAGATGAAGATCCCTGAAAAATAACAATTCTACTTCTAAAATAATTTTCAGCACTTAACTTATTTTGCTCTGCTTTGGATAACAGAAGAAGCTTTTGGGCCCTCTTTGTATGTGCAGTTTAGAAAGCTTTCTATTTATGAATTAGATTCAGATCTATAAAGTATAAATGGTTCTGTTCATTGAAAAACATGTTTGATGTACTTCAATTAGCTATTTTGGTTTCCACAAAAAGTGTATTTTAGCAACTCATCAGAATTTTTTACACTAACATTGAGACATTTTTGCAGCATTTAACAGAAGAACATAGCTCAGGTTCAGTTGATAACATTTGTTTTGTCCAAAGCTGGCAGCTCATATGCACTTCTGGCTTTAAGATTCAGTACCTGCTTGCTAAATTGTAATTAGAGCTGGCCAATATCTAGCATTCAAGGATGTCTTACCTTTTTAATTATTCCATTTTTAATAGGCAAAAATTGTGGTAATCAGTATTGCTGGACAATAAAGAACTACACTCTTGCTTTGAAGGAGAAAGATGAATGTATGAATTAGACAGTGTCAGGTACATAGTGCAGAGCCAGTGGGTTCAGGAAGCCCTAAACAAGGTTCTCTGGATTTTCAGACTTTTTTTGGACAATAGAAGCCTCCCCAAAGCCCAGTCATGCTCCAGCATTGTAAACAAAAATGGTCTGAGAGGGATGACAGAATGAGATGTGTCTGCTGTTGAAATCCAGATTCCCCTTCAATGCAAAATCCATTTGACTGATTTCCACAGAATCATTGAATCATAGAATGGCTTGGATTGGAATGGACCTCAAGGATGATCAGGTTCCAGCCTCCCTTGACAACCACTAGATCAGGTACTAGATTGGTCTGCCCAGGGTCCCATCCAACCCGGCCTTGAACACCTCCAGGGATGGGCCATCCGCAGTTTCTCTGGGCAGCTGTGCCTGCACCTCACCATCCTCTTCCCCCTGACATCTAATCTAAATCTTCCCTTCTTTAGTTTAACGTCATCCTCCCTGGTCCTATCATTATCTACCCACGTAAAAAGTTGATTTCCCTTATGTCAGTAATCTCCCTTTAAATATTGAAAGGCTGTAATGTGATCTCCCTGCAGCTTTGTCTTTTCCAGGCTGAACAAGTCCAGCTCCTTCAGCCTGTCTTTGTAGGTGAGGAGCTTCAGCCTCTAGACCATCTCCAAAAGGGTCTGCAGTACTCCAGATGGGGCTACATGAGGAGAGAGCAGAAAGGGACAATCCCCCCCCCCCCCCGCTGGCCATCCCACTTCTGATGCAGCCCAGAATACCATTGGCCTTCCAGGCTGCAGACGCACAATACTGGCTCATTTTCAGCTTCTCATCTACCAGGACCCCTAAGTCCTTCTCAGAAGAGCTACTCTCAAGTCCTTCTCCCATTAAACATATCTGGGATTACCCTGACCCAGCTGCAAAACCAGAGACATTCAAAACCTGCCTGGATGTGTTCCTGTGTGATCTAAACTACGTGTTCCTGCTCCAGCGGGGGAATCGAACTAGGTGATCTTTCAAGGTCCCTTCCAATCTGTGACATTCTGTGATTTTGTGATTCTGTGAACTTCGTTAGGTTCACAAGGGTCCACCATTATTAATTAAGGTCCCTCTGGACAGCGTCGCTTTCTTCTGCCCTATCAACTGTAACACTCAGCTTCCTGTCATCAGCAAACTTGCTGAGGGTGCACTCAATCCCACCATCTAAGTCACTGATATAGATGTAAGAAGCCTAGTCCCAAAACAGGCCCCTGGGGGACACTGCTCATCACCAGCCTCCACCTGGATGTAGAGCCATTAAGTACAACCTGCTGTTCTAAGAATACAGCTCCACATTCTGATATAAATAATCATATCTCTAACAATAGTTTCTCTCCTGGGATTGTTTATTCTCACAATTTTTTTTTCAAGAATTTCACTATAGAAATCATTTAAAGCTTATTCTAATGTTATTTGTTCCCATCAGGAGCTATCCAAAATTAAAAAATAAAATAAAAATTAAACTTCTTCAGAAGTGAATTCCAACTGAAGACAACATATATTATCCAACAACTGTCTGCTTAGCAGACTGGGGAAGCAATTTAATACAGAAAATGAATGCTGATGTGAATTAAGCAAAAAAATGATTTCCTATTTCTTGACAATTGTCTTGTTCACTGTCTGGGATGTAAATAGCTTTATCAGTGACATCTGTTCATGTTTCAGAGGGACACAATTTTAACTTCATCAGAAAAAGACATTTCAGAAAACATGAAGTCATAATGTCATGACCTGTTTCAGACACTGTTTTCTTTTGAATGCCAATTCTTAATAGCAAGCATTAACCCAACTGTTTGGACAACCCTAAGGAGATTTTGGAAATAAGGCCATACTTAATTGATAAGAAAAAAATATGTAACATAGTTTGGCTTTGCTTTCTGACAAAATCTTTACTTTGGATTCAGCATTTATTAATTTTAATGCCTATTCCTACTCATCCATCCAGACGCCATCATCCCAGAATCCATTTCCACTTTCAGATGAACTAATCTTTTTTCTAGAGTGATAAACTGAGGAGAAAGCAATTTTTTTCATTATTATCACCACTAATTTAGTTATTTTTACCTGCCTCTAACAGGTTATAAATGTGAACTTTCTGAAGATGTCTTTTGCACCCTGTGACTGTAATTCCCCATCACACCCACTGCAAGGCAGAGCAGTAAGCTTTGTTATGATCCTTCCAGTAAAGAGAGAGAAAAAAACAGCCTGCTTTTTCCTCTGCTCACACTAAATACTCTTGCCTTGCTGAAAAAGTCATGTTTTTGCACAACAGCTGACATGAGCTAGCTCATTTAACTATTCATCACTTAAGTTTTCAGTTGATGATGGGTCTTTGTCCACAATCTTCATTTAGACAAACAGATCTGGAAGAAAGTTAACTTTCAACATAAAACTCAACAATATCACATGCTAAAACTTCATGAGGTTCAGCAAATCCCAATGCAAGTGCTTGCACCTGGGTCGAGGCAACACCCATTACCAGCATAAGATGGGGTATGAAAGGATTGAGAGCAGCCCTATTGAAAAGGATCTGGGACTACTGGTGGATGGCAGCTGAACGTGAGCCAGCAGTGTGCCCTCACAGCCCAGAAAGCCAACTGTATGCTGGGCTGTATCAAAAGCAGCGTGCCCAGCAGGGCAATGGAAGTGATCCTGCCCCTCTGCTCTGTGCTGGTGAGGCCTCACCTGGAGTACTGTATCCAGGTGTGAAGTCCTCAGTACAAGAGAGACACGGGCCTGTTGCACTGAGTCCAGAAGAAAGCCACAAAAATGCTCCCAGGGATGGAATACCTCTCCTCTGAGGACAGGCAGAGAAAGCTGGGACTGTTCAGCCTGGAGAAGAGATGGCTGGGAGGTGACCTGATAGTGGCCTTTCAATATCGAAATGGGAGCTACAGGAAAGATGGGGACAGACTCTTTAGGTTCTCTGATGATAGAACAAGGGGAAATGGTTTCAAACTTAACAAGGGGAGGGGAGATTTAGGTTGCATATAAGGAAAAGGGCTCATACAGTGAGCTTGGTGAGTCACTGGCGCAGACTGCCTAGAGAAGTGGTGGATGTCCTGTCCCTGGAGATGTTCAAGGTGAGGCTGGATCAAGCTCTGAGCCACTTGATCTGGCTGTGGATGTTTCTCTTCGTTGCAGGGGATTTGGACTGAATAACCTTTAAAAGTCCCTTACAACTCTAGGGATTCTATGATTGTATTGTATTCTGAAAGAATCTCATTGGAGCTGAGATTTCTTGTCTCTGACTTTGAAATCTGCCGTATGGCTGAGATGCTCTTATTCCAAGCCTAATCTCTTCAAGTAAGAAAGTCATATGTTTACACCCAAAGCTCTCAGGGTTTTCATTTGATTTATTAAATGTGAGGTTTGCACAGTTATGTTGAAGACAGTGCAGATGAAATGAAAATATAATTTGGAATTGTGGATGTCAGTGTCACTGACATAATAGCAAGTGGTAAATATTCTGTTATGTCTCCATGGTTAGATGAGCTGTAATATGTGAATCTGACAGCAAGAATCTGTGTCTCTTGGCAGCTGTGATTTTTTTTTTTTTTTTTTTTTTTTCTCCTCAGTCCACATGGATGCATGTCAGGCATGTTAAATACTTATAATAGACTAAGTCAGTAAGTAATTGAAGGAGAAAAATACAGCTACACATTTTTCTCCAACTAACCACACAATGCTCTAAATCAAGCTCTTCTTTTATAGAATACTTCCACAAGGGAAATATAAGGAAACGTGGGCAGATGGTAAAAAGCAGAGAAAAAATACACCCACAAATAAAGCCACTCTAATGTTTTTCAGATGAACTTTGGCATTTCTATAAAGATATGCTGGTTCTTATCAAAGTCTTTTCTGAACAATTCAAACTGATGGCATGGTTATTAAAATATATTTTATACATATTTTAGAATGTATTTATTGAAGAAAAAAAATAAATCTGAGCTAGTGAATATAGTATTACAGATGGAAATATGACTTAGCCAAGCCAGCTTGAGATTTAAGATTGAGCAATGCTTTTTTTTTTTTTTTTTCTTAAGAGATGGCATAAATGTTATTTGCTGATGCTACAGTAGAAGTAGTTTTTAGCTATATCCATCCTTTGTGATTTTGGATATTACTCAACTGAACTAGTATAATTTCAAAATCTCACTGCAGATATCATTCTCCAAACATAATAATTCACCTTGACAAGTTTTTGGCAGGGAAACAACCAAACTATTCACAGCAATTAGGCTAGAAAGTATTATTTCATGTGATCCCAGAGATTCTGTCAGATTTTCTGCACTAAGACTGAAGAATTTCCAACCTGGCTAAAGTGATTTTAAAAACTTCTAAAAATTAAAATGGTTCATACAGTTTAGATCTAAAATATCTGATCTTGAAGTGGTCAGTATCAGGTGCCAAGGGAAAAATATGGAGCAGAATGAGCATGTAGAGATGCCTCCCAAAGCAACTGGACACAATGAAATTGTCATTCAGGGCCCCACAGAGCCAGAGGTAATTCACCTGAGTTCAACAATCCTCTTTTTCTTTTTTTTTTTCTCATTAATTTCATGATTCTCTTTTGAACTTGTGTTGCCTATTGTCAACACTAATATCCTGCTGCAAGATATTTCCTGGCTTAGCTGTGTGCTTCAGTTTAAGAAAGTCCTCTCTGTTCCTGAGGCTAAAATATGTGGGTTTCATTTGGTATCGTCTGGTTTTATATAAACTGCAGTCACTGCAGCATAGAATGAAATTTATAGACTTCCCATATCCTATTCATTCTCTATCATCTTTTTTTCAATGCTGCTTAACGGTAAGAAGTCTCCTTCTATGTCTAATATTTCTCTTTCCACTTTCACTGTCCCACCCTTTTCTTCAGTGCATGTTTACTAAACCAGAACACTGTCAGCAAAACAGAGGTAGCTCACAGGAGACATTTTCTGAAAGAGCAAATTTCACCTGACATCTCACATTCCACCACGTGCCCCAAAAGCATAGATATGCCCTAAGGGAACTGTTGTAAGCAGCTCAGTGTTAATCAAGAACTGCTAGATATCCTGTTAACTCTTGGAAAGGAATAGGAAATGGACTAGATTTTGAGTCTGAAATTTCATTCCTTCATGTGATGTTTCTCTTTGAGAACAGTCAGAAAGGGCAAATCAACATTTCCTTCAGCAAGGAATGAGGTAATCTCAAGTGAGCATCTTAAATGTCTTCTGTGCACTGAGCCACTGAGATGAGTCTGAACTACCAGAGACATTGTAACAGAGCTTGGCATAAATCAGTTTGACATACCTCTGAAGCAGAAGGTGTTTGTTTGGAATACTGTACCACCAATCTGAAGAGCTTTGTGCTCACTAGCATTCATGGCAGCCTCTGATAAAATATGTACCTTGCTATACAGCTAATAGGAAAAAACCTGCTCCGTATGCCCAGGGGTCATTTTCAGTGAAAGCTGCCTGTATCAGAAATTATTGCTCAGGAAGGAATTACTGCATGATATCCTGCAGACTGCATTGTATCAAAAGTGGCAATAAGCAATAGTAGTAGTCCTCTCAGATCTCAAAGCTCATGAAAACAGATGACTACTTTTTCTTACTTGGATTTATGCTGTTCAAGGTAATAAATTCACCTTGCTAGCAACAATGCTGCCTGTCCAGACCACTCTGAAGGGCCTTCCTACCCCCAAACAGATCAACACTTCTTCCCATCTCAGTGTCATCTGCAAACTTACTGGGAGTGCTCTCAATCCCCTTGTCCAGGTCATTAACTAAGACACTGAACAGGACACGTCTCAGTATTGACACCTGGAGAACACCACTTGTGACTGGTCACTAGCTGGATTTAATTCCATTCACCATCACTCTCTGCACCCAGTCCTCCAGCCAGTTCTTTACCCAGCAAAGAGTGTACCTGTCCAAGCCACAAGCTGACAGCTTCCCCAGGAGAATACTGTGAGAGACTGTGTCAAAGGTTTAACTGAAGTCTTGGTAGACAACATCAACAGCCTTTGCCTCATCCACAGGTGGATCATTCAATCATAGAAGGAGAGGTTGGTCAAGCAAGATTTGCCTTTCCTTGAACTCATGCTGGCTGGCTCTGCTCCGCATTTTCCCACATATGACATGAGATTTCACTCAAGGTGTTCTGTTCCATAACCTTCCCTGGCACCAAGGTCAGGATGATAGGCCTGTAGTTCCCTAGATCCTTCCTGGGACTCTTCTTGTAGATGGAAGTCACGTTGGCAAGCCTCCAGTCTTCTGGGATCTCTCCGGTTGACCAAAAACACTGATAGATGGTGGAAAGCTGCTTAGTTATCACCTCCGCCAGCTCCCTCAGCACTCTCAAGTGGATCCTTGTAACAGTCCATTTGGAGTAAGTAGTAGGTCTCTACCTGTTTCCACCTGAATTGTGGAGGGTTTATTCTGATCATCATCCCAATCTTCCGGGTCAGGGGGTAGGTAGATACCTTGAGGATAACTAGGGTAAAGAAAACACTGAGAACCTCAGCCTCTTCCTTATCCTCAGTTGTCAAGTTCCCTGTCACATGCAGTAAAGGATGGAGATTCTCCTTAGTTCTCCCCTTACTATTAATATTTTTGTTCTATTTTACTACAGCAGCCATGTTGAACTCAAGCTTGGCTTAATATTTTTTCCCTGTGTACCCTAACAACTTCTCTGTACTCTTCCCAAGTTGCTTGTCTCTTCTTCCAAGGAGGTAGACTTTCTTTTTCTCCTGGAGCCTCAGAAAAAGTTCTCTGTCCATCCATGCCCGTCTTCTTCAGCTCCTGTTCATCTTACAGTAAAGCGACATCCTGTTCCTCTACCTTTATGACTTCCTTCTTGAGGAGTGACCAGCTTTCCTCTACTACTTATCCCTTCAGAACTGAATCTCAAGGGATTGTCCCTACAAGTGTCCTGAATAGTTCAAAGTCTGCCCTTCAGAAGTCCAAGGTAGCAGTTTTGCCTACTCCCCTCTCCTGACTTCACCAAGGATAGAGAACTCTAACATTTCATGGTTGCTCTCTCCAAGACAGCTTCTGACCTTCCCATCTCCCACCAGTCCTGCTCTGCTGGTGAGCAGCAGGTCTAGTAGGGCACCTCCCTTAATAGACTCTCCTACCAGCTCCTTTTGATACTTGCAAAGAAGCTGCTGATTAGACAGTTGGCAGGTCAGAGAGGAGGAGCAAGGCTGCATGTCTGTGTGATGTGCACGCAGGCAGACAAGTGATCCACAGACAGCAAGGCCCAAAATCTGGGTTTATGCTTAGCACTATATAGGTTCCTGAAAGCTGAGAATACATAATTTTTAAATTATCATGTTTATGTGTGAGTAACATACAGTGTTTGGGTAGGAGATTCATTCTGTGTGTGACTGAAATATCTGTGTAACTCTGTATCTTTTTCACAGGGTGTAACAGTACTATTACAAATAGCAAATGCCTTTGCATTCCTTTTAGTTAATAGTCAGCCACATCTGCATCTTCCCATGTGCGGTGCTGTGAAGACACAGAGAAAGTGACTGGCTTTTCTGATATACACATGTAAGAAAAGATTAAAATAAATCACAGCCACAATAATAATAATAATAATAATAATAATAATAATAATAATAATAATGATGGAAATACAAGTCTGCAGGCCAAGCAGACGGTCAGTAAGTGGAATTCAGCAGAGCTGGCTGATTTCAATGTCACTGTAACATTTTAATTGGAAATCCTAACTCAGAACCTCTTAAGCTTGACTTAAGCTATACTACTTCATTCAAATATTCTCTTTTTAGAAAACAAAAATCATCTGTAAAATGTGTTACTTTGTAAGCATTTTATATTTTCTAATCCTCTTTTGTTCTGATTCATAAGTATACCACTCATTTTATTACAGCACTGTGAAATTTCTTGTAAAGTTTATTGAAAGCAGAATGAGTCTTGAGATTCAAAGGAGCTGACTATGAAATTATTTACAATCAATTCACCATTCCAACGTGACTCTTTCTAGTTAATGTCTTCAGCTAATACATAGAGGTAAAAACATACAACACATTTAACAGTATTTTTACACTCAAGTTTTGTTGCCATGGAGACAAATACTGTCTAGATGAAGTCATAATATTCTCAAGGAGGTGCTAATAACTCAGAAGTACCTAATAACTTGCTGAAAAAGTACAAATTCATGTATAATTTCAAAGGGAGTAACAATAAGCCAGGAAAAATATCATACTGCAGAACATGCTTTAATTGTCGCTAATACTGAGCAAATTAGGAAAATATATTTTTATGCCTTGTTCCATGCACTCTTTGATACCATAGCTATGTTATATATACAATAGATCTTGGACTAAATATGGTTATCTTTCCTTATGTTAGTAGCAGCCTTTCCATGAAGCTAGTAGTGCTACACTACAGTGTTTCTGCTTGCTGATAGTGATGTAGAAGTTGTTTCTGTGTATACAGTGTACTGGAAAGGAAAAGTACCTATTGAGGGCAAGCATACAGTCTCAGTAAGTGCGTCTCAGCACAGTAACAGGTGAGAAAAAAGTATACTTTAACTACATATGACAGAAATGTTAGTGCTGGAGTTCTTTCAGGAGGCTCAAGTCAATAGGAATTATGATAAGGTCAGAAGAAATTTTTAGTGTTTGCCCCAAACTCAAGATGTCCAAGAGAATGTATTATTATTGAATGTAACAATTAATGCTTTTAGAGGCTAGTAATGTAATTCACTGCTTTTATTTTATTCACTTTAGTTTTCTATGGCCTACCCTTGATGGAAAAGCAAATGTCCAAACACTACATGGCTGGATAGTGTGAGAGCACACCTGATAATTAACACATCACCTCCTGAGACTTCTGGTCCACATACGTCTGACAGAGCAGTTTTGATTCCATTAAGTGTGATGAGACTTCTGACATAAAATTTGTAGTGGCCTACATTTCATCTTGTTGAAACAAAATCTGAGGTGGCTTCTCGCCCTGTGTTCTCTGAGTACTGGCTCCTCTGCTCAAGTCACTGGAGTGATATATACTTATTTATTAATTTATTTATGAGCTTTTTTTTATCCTGCCAGCTTCATGCATCAGAACAACATCCGCAACTTTGCTGCCCTTTTCCTTTCAGGTGGGCTGTTCTGTTTTAGATCATCAGTGTACAACAGTTCCCAGCACTCTAAAGAAAACAACAAGATGTGTTTGGAAATAAAACTAAGAACTTGGGCTGCTCCTACTGGCTGTGATTTTAAGAGTGCATTAGAGAAGATAATTAAGTCATCTGTCTTCCATCTAATATCTGACATGGTGTGAAAAATATGTGTTGACTCCTTGTGAGCTGTGGGAGTGTTCTGTTTTCGTTTTGGACAGAATGGTTTTCTTCAACCCATTACAAATTATGGTCTGATTTTAATAACCATTTTCTCTTCTCTCGTTATTCAATTTTTATTTCAAGATGTTTGTCCCTGTTTAGATTTTCAGAAGGAAATACACAGATGGATTTCAAATGCTGCTTCAGACTGTAATCATTCTGGAGAAGAAGGTAGCTGGCAATTAAGCTTAGACATCTGGCAATTTTACCTGGAAACACGAATTCTAACCTACACATAGATTTTATGTATGCAGTTTCTGCATTTGCAGGCATTAATTAAATGTGGAGTGTACAAAGGAAGATAACACTGTTGACATCTGTGGAGTCAAACTGATGCCAGCTATACTGTTAATGATGGGGAGAAATGAAGAAGTCTCAAGACATATCCATTTTCTGGAACTCAATGGCTTCAGAAACACTTCCATTGCTTCCAAGGTCCAGTAACATGGTTGTGGCCTTCAAGCTCCTGGACATTGCCTCATTCTTTTAAGTTTAATTTTTCCATTGGATCATCATTGTCTGTGAAACTACTGGATTCCAGAGATCTCCTGGATGTGTCATTCCACCTGGGAGGAAGAATAAATCAACAAAAGGAAAAGGAGCTTTGGTGGTATCACTATGGTACTTGTGTATTATATTGTCCTCTGCTGTGTCTTGGCACTGAGATCAGCTGAAGCTCAACTGGACACATGCCTGAAGCAGGAATGTCAGCAAGTGGAGGTAAAGCTTTTGATCAGACCCGATAAAGACGTCAGACTTACTCACATTAAAACCTGTACAACTATCATGACCAATAACAAAATTTATGTGTTTTACACATAACAAAAATTTTGGCATGGACACACTGGAATGAGCCAAAGGCCACAGAGATGTCTAAGAGATCTAGGACAGTCTGGAGAAAGGAGAACTCAGGGTGATCTTACCAATTGGGACCAATTGGGAAAGAGGACACGGGCAAAAGCTGAAATATAGGCAATTTCACTTAGACATTTTTCACTGTGATGTTGGTCTAACACTAGGGTGGGTTATTAAAGCCCCAACTGGGCAGTGTCCGGAACAGTGTGCTTTAGCTGTCCCTACTCCAAATTAATCTCTGTGTGCTGGGGGAAGTGAAAGATAGTCTCCAGCAGGTCCTTCAAACCTCAGCCATCCTGTGATTCTCAGTACTGGGGCCAGTGTGGTTCAACTTCTTTATTAATGATTCAGACAATGGGGCAGGACACAACTTCTGACAGTCTATTTATTTGATTATAACAGTTTGAGGGGAAAAAAAAAATATCCCTGTCAGCTGTTCAATTATCCCTTTTCCTCCAGCCTAATGGTAAGGGAAAAATTCACGATGTCTGAAAGGAAAACAACAGTAAGTTCAATGGTATCAGTGTGTGAAGGAAACTGCATGTAGCCTCTGACTCTTGGACCAAATGAAGCCCTGATTGACATTTTGGCAGCAGACAGTGGGGGGACAAGTATTGCCTCCCTGCAGTGCTCCTGGCCAAGGCATTCACAGAACATTTAACATTTTAAACACTTGGAATTAGGAGGCCTGTAGCATTCAGATGGGATATTGGCTAAAAACACACAGAAGGAAAATAATATCTTTAGTAGTGCATAAAAAGCAAGATCATTAGATCCCTCAGACCAGACCTTATGCAGTCCTCCAGCTAGCCTTGGCTGATTCCAGATCACAGTTTTTACTGTCTCCTCTTCTGCTTTTTCTCCTCACCAGATTTTCCTCAGGAAATAAACAACAAGCTGTATAAAAGCCACCCATAGCAATAGCCCACTTCAAGCAGAAAGCAGCCTAAGTGAAATTCAGAACAATTAGATCAAAGCTTTAAACCAGAGAACATTTTATATGCATGCAATATTATTTATTTATTTGTAATTTACGAAGGGAAAAATAAGGATTTGGTGATTTCATTGAGAAGCCAGCATAAATAAACTTGCATCAAAGGAGAGCACAAATATTCCCTTAAACATGCAGATTCTAGAGTGAAATCGCTGATTTTAATACACAGAGCACTCAGGCTAGGCAACCTCATGTCACACAAGCACTCAACTTGGCAGCTTCTGACCGAGTTCATAAAACATAAACAGAGCTTTTTGTCATTAAGCATAGTCGTTAAGAAGGCTATACTGTCACGTTTAGAAAGCTGAGGAATCCTCCTTAGCTCCTCAATTATACAATAGCTAGTGGAAAGAGCTGAAAAGGCATGGGGGATTGTTGTTACCACGATGTTCTTCTTTCATTATTTAAAGCAATACCCATTGATTATGCAAGATTTTGAAAAGAGAAGGCCAACTCAGCACAGCCAAGGCTAACAGTCTTGGTGTAGAATGTTATCTGTTAGCAGGTGATTGTCTTTGGAAGACTAGTTACAAAACTGTGAAGTTTAGACTGACACCGGCAAACTCCGACTGCTGCATTAATTACCTATTCTAATCCTAATTACCTATTCCTATTCTAATCAGCAGGTAGAAATAAGATTTATGTTACATTATTCCAATGATTCGGTTATCTCTCAATATATTTTTACATGCTGCACAGAGGCCTAAATTTCTTTCCACTGAAAGAGTGCTTAAGTCACTAAGAGACAGAAAATTGTAGTCATTTCTGTGTGCGAGTAGCCACCATGAGCAGCAATGAAAAAAGTGATGATTTTTCTGAAAAGATTCAACATTTTTATCTGAGTTTTCATAAAATTCAATCTCCTTCTCCAAGATCAGACTTGGAGGCCATTGATAGTAGAGACAACTATTTTCTTTCTCTTAAACTAATGAGGTGGGATTTTTTCAATATATTTATGGAAATAAACTTGAAAATCATAAGAATCATAAGAAATGTAGAAAATGGAAAAGCTAAATAGTCTGTTCTGCATGCAGTAGGATCTAGGCTCGTGATTTCTGAATGCTTGGGCTTGATATGATTAAATACAGAGCTTAACTAGTAAAGGTGAATATCTGGGGGGAAAAAAAAACGAAGTATGTGAAGCTGCTTCTCTCCCTCATTTTAGTCTATTTCAAGAAGAAAATGAAGTTTTATATGAATTGCGATTCATAAAATTATCATTATGGAGATAAAGCTGGGAAGTATATTCAGGTACAAAAATACTTTTATCTAGAGAAAAGTAAAAATAAATGCATATTTTTATCTAAAAATGAAATCAGTGATGGATGCAAAACCTTGTTTCTTGAATTTCTTGCTTGCTGTGGATGCATTTGCTAGGAGACTAAATTTGAAAAATGCTTGCCAAAAAAACAAAAAAAAAAGAGGAGTAATTTCTGAGCCTGCATATACACATGTTCCAGGAAATCTGTTTGTGGGAATCTCTGTAATGATCAGTATTTTTTTTGTACAGCTGAGACGGATGATATCCAGCTTTCTCTTTTTCTGTGTGCCTATCAATGACATTGGACAGAGCTTTTTGGATGCAGTTTTCTGCTTCAACAGCTGGTAATGGTTTCCTGTGAACTGATTGAACACTTGTTGAGATTAATCACTTTCCTATGGCCACTGTGCCAGGGAACCTAGGTAACAACACAATCCTTTCACTGCAATGAAAATGAACACTTCAAGAAATTCCTCTAGCAGAATTAGTAACTTTTCAGAAACTCCAAAGGACTACTGACTGAAAGTCATATAGATATACATATCTGTATTCATATATGCATATATACATGAATGTATTTATATTCCACATAAAAATGGCAAAGGTTAACACATGCACACCTCATATCATCCAATAAGGATGGTAAGGTAAGGTGTATTAATACTTCGCATTTTCTAATGGGGTTTGAAACAGACCTTTGAGTCAGGTGTGCATATACTGGGGTATTGCCTGATTATAGCATTTATTTGGTGATTTTTTTCCACATTTTTGAGATGAGCTCCCAAGCCATGTGCTTAGCTCTAAGCACACACCTGATCAGAATTTCAGCTGACCAGATTCCTTTTGCTTGTCAATAATATGACTGCCAGGCAAAAAGGCCCACTTATGTCATTCAAAAAGCATTGACCAACTTGAGCTATATGGTGCTCCTGCTTCTCTATCTCCAGCAAGCCAGAGGTTGGGTATTTTTAACTGTGGCATGGGACTAGTATGATCACAGCTTTATTAGCAGTGCATTTGTATTGATAGCCCCATTGCTTATCTGAGTGGAAAGAAGAGGATTTCTCTCTGCGGTTGTGCCTCTCTTGTCTGACACCTGCACCTCTGTAAGGCACAGTGCACTGGCATTTGGAGACAGTGTGGGTGGCATTGCTGCCAAGAGAAGTGAACCAAACGTACTGAAGCAACTGGATTAATCTTGTTTTATGTGCTTTGGATCTCCCAGAAGAAGGACATGTAGCCAGTGCTGGCAGCATGTCTGATTCCCACTGCTCAGTGGAAGTGGCAAAAATGAGTGACCTAATTAAAGGCCCTTTGTTTGCAATTTTCCAACAACAAATGCCACAGCGCCCTTCACTGAGCTCTCTTGTTTCGCCAAATGTCATACAATCATAGAATCACAGAATATCCTGAGTTGGAAGGGACCCATGAGGATTGAGTCCAGCTCCTGGCTCAACACTGGACCACCCAAAATCCAAACCCTATGTCTGAGAGTAGTATCCAAACACTCCTTGAACTGAGGCAACTCAGGGCCATGCCCACTGCCCTGGGCAGCCTGGGGCCTTCCATACAGATACTCATTATAATTAAGACACCTTCCCAGCAGCTGATTTCCCAATCAAAAAACTGGTCCCTTCAAAGAAGTACCCACGCACTGTGGTGTTAGCTCACTCACATGAAGGAATGTGTTGGCTTCTCTGAACAGACAAAATGGTGTCAGTTTAATCGAGATGCTGCTCTTTCATGATATTTGTCTCAGCAAAGCAGAAGCCAAAATGTAGGCAAGACCTTACTGCTATGTTACTAATACTAAATACGTAAAAATGCAAGTTCTCATGGGAAAAACAGCACTTTCAAAGCTCTGAGTTGAGCTGTTTCTTTTTTAAAGCTTCTTATATTAAAATAATTATGCTGCAATTAGAATCATAATTATCAAACGGTTTTTCTATATGAAAAATAACACAATTTAAAGAATTAAAGTTGGTAGCAATTACACTATCATGAGGCATGATAGTACCCATCAAGCCAGTTCTGCTTTGTAGTTACATTCAGCAGAAGTGCCATCAATTAAAACACGATCTTGCTAAACTACACACAAAAGAACAAATAAATTTGGAACTGGAAAATATGGATAACAGAGGTAAAGACCTTGGCACTTTTGAAAACACAGATAATATCTCAGTGTCCACAACAGTGGAATCTGCCTCCAGACTCTCTGGAAGATGGTCACAGCATGACAGCCTTTATGGACTGAATCAGACCCAAGACACATCTTTTCTGGAAATCCATTTCTAAGAGAGGCCAATGATATTTGTCTCAGAGGGAGGCAGAGTTCCCTCTCCTTCCTCCCATCCTCTGTATCATCAGTATCTGTGGAAGAAAAGATTTTTTCCTTGCAGATAGTAGCTGGAAGCTGCAAAAGCATGGAATAATCTACTGAAAAGGATAATTGTGATGGTGATTTTTTGTTGTTGGTTTTTTTTTTTAGGTTTTTGTTTGTTTATTTTTGAGATTTTTTTTGTTGTTGCTCCTCATAAAATTATGCTGCCCTAATGTCAGTTCTGCTGAAGTTTTTGACACAGTGAGATCTACAATCAAAGAGAAATACCAATTGTGTTATAATTTTTTTAACACCTGAATTAATAATTTTATTTGCACATTTTTATTTTATTTTCCCTTTGTATTTGGTTTCTTTTTCTTCCTCCCTTAATTTTAAAGCTTTTTGCCTTATATAGTCTAGGTATACATATTGCTGATATAAATACCTTCTAATGAGCACACTGTTCACCTATTAACATATTTTGTGATATTATTATTCTAAAGCACTTTTGGTTAAAAAGAAAAAAAGAAAAAAAAAACAACAGTGTGGTATGAAGCAACCCAAAAGAAAAAAACTAAATGGTATCATATTAGAACATTTACTAGGATGTACAGAATGCATTCTAGTAAAAAATACATTTTCTAGGCCTATCTGAATATTGTTCTACCTGAAGTGATAGGGCTGAACTGAATGAAAGAAGCTTACTTCAGGTGAAAATCTTCATTGTCTTCTCCTTGATTGTATGACTAAATGCTGCTTTTCTTAACCTTACCTGTCCTTTCAATACTTTCAGAAGTACGAAGATAAAGAATAAGTGTGTCTTTTACATTTCAATTTTGTTTTGTTTTGTATGTTTGTACTGTGCCATGAAAAAATCATCTGCCAAAATCTGACAAAATCAGAATGTAGTTCTGTTCTGAACATAGCATCAGATGAAATGCCTAGAAATCAAATGTTGTTTTTGAATACTGTTCTTCTCTAGTTTCAGTGGAGTCTCCTGCTAAAAAAAGCTGCAGCAAGGCATGACCCAAGAAGTCACAGAATCACAGAATGGCCAGGATTGGAAGGGATCTCAAGAATCATGAATCTCCAACCCCCTGCCACATGCAGGGCCACCAACCTCCCCCCAGGGCCCCATCCAATCTGGCCTTGAACACCTCTAGGGACAGGGCATCCACAACCTCTCTGGGCAGCCTGTTCCAGCACCTCACCACTCTCTCTGTAAAGAATTTCTCCCTGACATCCAACCTAAATTTTCCCTCTGTCAACTTAAAAACATTTCCCCTTGTCCTGCAGTTATCTACCCTTTCAAAGAGTTGATTCCCCTCCTGCTTATAGGTTCCCTTTAGGTACTGAAAGGCTGCAATTGAGGTCACTGCGCAGCCTTCTTTTCTCCAGGCTGAACAAGCCCAGCTCCCTCAGCCTGTCTTTGTAGGGGAGGTGCTTCAGTCCCCTGATCATCTTCGTGGCCTTCCTCTGGACCCTCTCCAACAGCTGTCTTCCTTATATTGGGGGCTCCAGACCTGGGAGCAGTACTCCAGATGGAGCTTCACAAGAGCAGAAGGGGACAATCACCTCCCTGTCCCTGTTGGCCACCCCTCTTCTGATGGAGCCCAGGATACCATTTGCTTTCTGAGCTGCAAGAGCACACTGCTGGCTCATGTTAAGCTTTTCATCCATCAAGACCCCCAGGTCCTCCCCAGTCATGATTTAAGACAGAATCCCACACTTTCTTACAGAGAAATGTATGTTTCCAAGAAATTGAAAGGTTAGGAATTAATAGGAAAAGAGATTTTAACTATTCTGGGGATAGATCCATTGCCAGTTCCAGTGATAACACCAATTAAGGGTGAATTCAGCAGCAAAAAGTAAAGAAAGAAGTATTGAATACTGTTTTCTTTCAGCTCACTGGGCCACCAGGGGCTGGCTTCAGATCTTCCCCATGTGTATCACTTTTTTTCTGAGCTGCTCTTGTTTCATGCAGGCATTCCTTTAATTTTGTCAAGAATGCATTACTTGTTATGGATTATTTGCTTAGATTACTGGGTACAGAGGGCAAAAAAAAGAGTAGTAATTGAAATGTTGTGGTACTCCTTTGGTGTCTGTTCTTTGTTTGCTTGTTTGTATTTCTTCTCTTTGTAGTTCGCTTTGTGGTCACACTGCAC
The DNA here is from genome assembly GCF_951394365.1 of Tetrao urogallus. NCBI lineage: Eukaryota > Metazoa > Chordata > Aves > Galliformes > Phasianidae > Tetrao > Tetrao urogallus. The sequence goes on from NC_136816.1 coordinate 21,247,863, forward strand.
AACAAGTTATACATACACAATCAAATTAGAGAATGGCTGGCCTTCTGATAGCATTCAAGATTCTTTCCTCTGTGGTGGTTGATGATATGAAGCAACTTACATTAAAACGTGCTTAAAAGAAATATTCTGGGAATATGCAAAAACTTAGAGCACTCTCTTTTCTTTTAGACTCACTGTGACACAGTGTATTTATTTATAAATGATCTTAACCCCTGAATAACAATCTGCTCCCCCCCCCCCCAAATCCAAAACAATGTGAGCATGGAGAAGGGTCATGAAATCCAATAAGAATTTTTACTCCTCAGTTGTATTGATGACATTGTGTTGTTGGTCTCTAAGCAGAGGTCACTAGGGCTTCCTGGGTCATTGTGAACAGTGCAAAACATCTCTTGCAAACAGTGCTGACGAATCTCAGTTATGTTTCAGAGCAAGAAAAAAAGGGTTATTTTATCTCAAAATAAAATTGATTTAACTTATTCATTCTCATACCCTCACCCTAACCCTAACCCTCACTGTCACACATTTGAAAGCATCACAAACATATTTCCACCTAGAGTGGACACACTCTATTACCTCAGCTGAGACAGAGGACAAGAGGCTTTGGAGGCTTTTCAATTCTCCTGGATTGCCCTTTAGCAGAAAACTGTGCACTGCTTTTCAGATGTGTCTTTTGGACCCTTTGCAAACTGACAGTGGTTGTAGTTATAAACCAACATTTCTGGCTCACTGAGTTTTTCTGTCTCCTTTTCCGAGTCACATATTGCTCCAGAATTTAATTTCTATCAACAACAAGCTTGGGTTTCTGCTTCCTTTATTATCTCTGTTTTCTGCCATTCACTTGTCCATCCTTCCCTGATGGGGGGGCCTGTCAAGCTGCATGTAGATATGCTGTGATATGCCCTATGTTGCCAATCAGACAGTGTGAGGAGTCTTGATCACCATCACTCACAGGCAAGTAGAATGCAAGAAGATGATAAGTTGGAAAAAAAAACCTTGCTAACAATTCTTCAGCATTTATTATTAATAGTATTTCAGTAGCACATTAATAGCATTCAATTTATACATAAATAAGCAGCAAGCCTTATGTATTCACCATGTGTTTAGCAGCTTTCTATAATCTGTTTTTACAACTGATAATTTTTAGGGACACATTCTTCACTCAAACTAGATGGTCAGACAAAAAAGTTTTTTTGACAATTCTGTTCACTGCTATACAAACATTAAGCTGAACCAGGGCACACAAAAGTACTCCTCCTGCAAGCTTGACATTTGCTTGCATCTAGGGAGAGATAGAAAAGGTGTCTTATGTAAAGCAGTTCTATGTAAAGAGCAGTTCTGTTCTACAATGCAAATACAGAATGTCTTTTCCTTTTACTTTTTAACCCAAACTTTTCATTGCAAAGTTTTTTGCAAGGAACATTTGGCAGGTTTTTATTGGGCCTCTTCTCTCTGCTTTCATTTTTTTTTTTACTTTTTTCACAAATCTGCTTTTTTTTTCCCCCTCACATCAATCTCAGGTGTTTATACACCCTGGGGAGATAAGGAGGCTCCTCAAAAGGCATTTCCATGTCCTAATCCTTCTGAGTACAAATCAAATATTGATCTTTTTAGTAAACTAAACTAGAGTAGTGAGGATTGTAAAAAACAGTTTACTCAGGAGACAGACCCCATGACAACGGCTGAATAGTGGGATTCTGGTGTCACATCAGTAAGTACCATATAAAAAGTAGACACAAGTGAAAATAAAACATGAAAGGGAACTTTGATGCCTGCTACCATGCAACAAAAAACATGTGACTTGAGATGTAGAAGCATGTACATTTTCTTGCAGGCTTCACAGATGTCTTGCCTTTACAGGCAATATCACTTTCATTATTTTCTTCCTCTTTTTTTTTTTGGTTGTCCTTGCAAAGTGGAAGTGATTGTTTTGAGAAAAAATAAGGAAAACACTGAATTAGTTTGTTAGTCCTCTGTATATGATGAAATTAAACTTTCTTCCATGTGATCTGCAGTTTGTTTTCATCAAAACAGGAATTTCATGGCCAGTCATGAATTTGACTGGGAACACTTACCTTTTCAAAAGAGCCACTGGGAAAAGAAAATGTCTCTTTCTGGAACAGGGATTTTGCCCTGTCCTGTTTCTAGAGAAGGTCAGAAGAGCTAGGAAGCTTGCTACTTGTAAGTGAATACAATTCTGTGTCTGAGTCCTCTGCTTTGAGTTTGATGGGTATGCTCTGAGCCTGAGTAAAGTTGACTGTGCTTTTCTTGCATGCACAAGGAATGAAAAGTTGTCTAGAATTAGGCCAGCTAAGAGATCACGATGGTGATCTTTGATCTTTTTCACTAGAATTCTTATAGTCAAGGCCAAGAGAGATTCCTGGTTTTCATCTCATGCTAGATTTTTCATGTAGATATATGTGTATGAGTTATTCCAACACAGAAGAGAACAAGGTTAAGCAGAACTGTGTGATTTACCCTATCATGGACATTTCTTTTCTTTTCCTGAAGAATTTCTTCAGGGTGGACTGACACCTGAAGAAATTTAATACCTGTACCATTCAGAGAGAAAGGGAAAGCATTTTTCCACCAGTACAGGAAAAAGATAGTCTTTCTGTGATTCTGTGTATTAAATGGGGAGGTTGGTGGCCCTGCATGGGGGGGGGGGGGGGTTGGAGATTCATGATCTTTGAAGTCATTTCCAACCCAGGCCATTCTGTGATTTTCACTTAGTCTGATGAGCAGAACATCCAGCAGTGTTTTTCATTTTGCTCTGCACTAGAGACTGCAAAATATTATTTTCCTTTGAAATAAAAGAGGCAAAAGACATTTTTCTCCTGCACTAAATTTCTGGAAAATTTGGCTTTCTTGAAGTTCAGAGGCCTATACTGAGACATTTCTTCCTTCGTCAAGAAAGCTAATGAAGGAATACTGTTGGTTTCTTTTTTTGCTTCTACAATTGCTTTTTTTCCTTCAAAATGTAACATGTGATAAATATCCTTCCAGTTAAATCTATTCCCTTTTAGGAGAGGAACAAGGAAAGAAATGCCTTTTTTAAAAAAGTGAGAGAAGTAAAATATTCCCATAACAATTATTATTCACTAGTTCATTTTAGGGAGTAAAATATGAAAAAGGAAGGGGGGAAAAAAAAAAGTTTGGCTTTCCGCTTCAGCAAGGTTTGTGAACTTTTTTTGCTAGCCCACTTTAAAAAGCATGAAAATGTGAAGAAACTACAAATGAAAATGCCTGGTTGCATGTTAACAAGGTGTAACCAGGAGTTAAAAACTGAGCATCTTTCACAACATCAGTATATTCTGTCTGAAAGAAGAACAGAGTGTACAAACCAAGAGGAAGAGGAAGAGTTGGCTTACAAGTCAGCGAAGAACTAGCATGTCACAAGAAAAGATTATGTGTAATTATTGTGAAAGCTGCGATTATAAGAGCGTTGGTACCTGAACTACACATGAGAATCCTTTCTTGGCAGCAGTTACACAATGGGAATAGAGTGGCAACTTCTATCTTTGTTGCATGATACTCATCAGTATTTTCCAAGGTAATAGGGACTGCAGAAAATAAAAGAAAAAAATGCTTAAAATAACTCAGGAGAAACTCCTGACAGAAAACGTTTTGTAGAATCAGTGTGGTGATGGCCTTGGAGAAAAGCATCACAAATAGCCATTGCTCACTAATACTTCTGAGGGAATGAAGAACACCTGTCCCTCTGTTTTGCAGAGATTCACTGTTCTCACCTTTCTAAGTTGTCCTTCATTTCTCTTTGCTTCTAGGTGCCACAAACTCCAGATGTTTTTTTCTTCATGTACTGCAAGTCTGATCATTCTGCTTCTGAAGAGCAGAAGCACACATTTATTGAAAACTTTAATCCTCTCAAAAATGGAAAACTGTACTCAAATCTAGTTTGAGATTGTACTTTTGAGTCTTTGAAGAACACAGCCTTGATACACTACAATAGGGGAAAAGAAATCTGCCTGGCATTTCTTTTAACCCGTGCTACCAGCTGTCATATTGGTGTTCTTCTGAAGTCATAGACTATCAGGAACTCTTAGTAACAGTGGACTATAAATTACATCTAACAACATGATGTACCATTTTGTTTTTACACAAACAAGCCTAATTTGCTTTTAATAGCACAACTGAAGATTTAACACAAAAGTAGAGAACCACCTGAACCATCCCATTTCATTCTAAACCCAGTCCTCACCTCATAAAAGCACAGAGGTAATTTTCAGATAGTTGAGACAATAGCTAACACTATTTTTAGTAATTATAATTTGATGGAAAATAGATTGCAAGGGCAGGTATCTCTAAATAAATATCCACAATATGGGCTGAATAACATTTCACAATACCTCCAGCTCAGAAAGCCAGCAAGCTGTTCTGACTAGAGCACAATGAAATCTCTGCAAGGAAGCCTTCTCTTTTCTTTAAACAATTAAAAGTAAACATGAAACAGATGTACTTGCATTTGGCTCTATACTTCCCACAAAAGCTGGATTTAGGTTAGACTACATGGGCACCCAAGCTAAGGAAACAGATTGTCCCTGAGCTTTGTCTGCTATGGGATGAGTCATTTTGTCCAGAGAATGGTAGAGGTCCCCTAGAATGGCTGTTTTGCATTGAATATTGAACATTTCTGTGAGACATCCTTATTTCCAAACTTTTTATGTATCTGTCTTCTACACCTCACTGTTGAGAAGCTATTCATTAGGCAGTATTGCTCAGAATCTTGATCTTCATGCCTCCAACCTGAGATCAAGCCAGAGATCCTTTATGTCACAAATATGCTATTTGGCTCCTAGCATTTTCATACAGGCAAGCTATAAAAGTAATTGGAAATAAACACAGTGTCCAGTGAGGGGTTAGAATTCTCCTTACTTTCTGTGAAACATTTGTCAAAAGCAAACCTTTGCAAATGCAGCCAAAAATGGACTTTGACAGCAAAATCTTTCACTATGCATGACACTGGTATCTTTGATAATATTGCTGCAGCATGCAGAAGCTCCCATAACACACCAGGCTACATCATGCTAGAACACAAAATACAGCAAGTACACAAAAAGAGAGTCCCTCATCCAAAACTTGTTAAATCTTCACTTTAATTTCCTAGGGGATTAGAAAGTACCCATAAAAATGAGGCCTGTTTTAAATTGGTGACATCTACTGACATAGAACAGACACTGAAAATATAGTTATGAAGTGGAGAAAATCAATGTAAAAAAGAAAGAGTTTTTTTCTAAGTTTAGAAATATGGGGCCATATTTTAAAATTGTTTAGTTAGATACATTCCTGTCACTGTTATTAAATAAGGCATGAATACTTTGTAGTTTATTATTATTTGATATACAAAGTGGATATTCACTAGATTTTGACATACCACAAGGTATTCAGGTTAATGTTCACACTAGAAGAACATTCTCCTTCCTTTGAATGCAGTAGTGCAAGCAAACTTCTTATTTGTCACCCCTCGTGGTCTCAATAATAAAATTAACAATTTAAGTATTTTAGTTTTAAATTCAGAGCAATCTTTCTATACATATATTATATGTATATATTTACATGGTGTTTATTTGTGGACATCCTTGGAATTTAAAATAGCTTGGAGTTGATATAAAATGCAAAGATTTATTGTCTTTTTTTCATTCAACGTTACCAGACATGGAGACAAGAATTCAGTATAAAGACACTATCTATTACATTCCTGACAGACACATGCATGAGAGATACATCTGTCAGTATGGCATATTCTGTGATCCACTGACATTAAAACCACAGTATCACCAAATACAAAATCCCACATTATTGTTTGGATGTGCCAGGAATATATGGACAGTGGAGGGTCCTCCATGCTACAGGAATGTTGGTTTGGCCCAAAGTTATGCCTCTTGCTCTTCTTACTGAGAAGGTGCTGATGGAAACTTCAAACATCTTTTAAGATGCTTCATACATTTTCCTACAATACATTTATGATATTTACTGAGTACCAAATGATCAATGACTTTTCATTAGCTTAATTAATATCAACACGTAGTAATGTAGCTAGGGATTTCATTTGGGCTTATGCAAAATAATGCAATTGTGTTTCTAAAATACATAACCACCCATAATGAAAGCTCAGTGCTAGTTTCATTAAATTATTCACTTCTTACCATTTCCAGTGAAGGTAAAAGAGAAGAAATAAAGTAGAAACAACGTTCTGTATTGTGCACAGAAACCTATCACGAATTCCACAGATTCCTTTTCATTACCATTTCTGGTGGTGCTGTTTGGAGAAACTCCACCAAATTCAGCGGCAGTAATTCAGTTTGTATGTCTGGAAGACATGGCCCTATTTAAGTGTGCTTCTATTTGTTTGTCAATGAAATTTTGTTAACAAAAATACTGAGTACACTCACTTGAGGATGGAAGGTAATGTCCCTTTGTTAGTAACATACAACAGTTTCTTTTGTCATTGTCTCCTCTGGATTCAGAGTGCTTACTGTCTGATTCTGCAGTACAAGCCCAGGAGGATCTGGAGGATCCTGATCTGGGTCATGATGAGACATGACTTGCCCTTACTTGTGACAGATCTTGGCTTCTTCGAGTGTTCAAGGTAAGTGGAAGGATTTGTCATAAGCACTTTTCTGAGAGAGCAAAGCTAGAAGTGGTTTCTTTTGCAGAAGTTACTAATTCATGCAGAAAGGCAGAGCTTTCGGAACATTTTTGGTTTTAATTTCTGTTGTTCAGCTGGTGGCAGTTTGCCCATATCAGACAGAGACAGAAGCCTAATCCATCCCAGGTTCTTCCTGTAGGCAGTTCAGCTGAACCCAGCATGCTGAAGAAAAAGACACTCTCTCCCAACTTGACCCCACAATTGTGAGGGGATTTTTTTATGAAATCAGATGCCCAAATGGTATGTAAGTACTGTCCAGAATCAAAGAGATGGAGAGAAGCATCTGTCTGAGAACAAAGTATCCTTTTTTTTTTTTGCTTCTGAAACTAATGGATTCCTACCTGTTGTCCGCAATCCCTAAGGTAAAAGGGTTGCAGCAGAAGACAAATAGATAAACTCAAGAGAGAGGACCTTGTGAGTGTTTGCACATGTGAGATTTTGTTTGTCTTTAGTCTGATCTCTTCATCATCTTGTAAGGTAGGATGAGCTTCCAGTCTTTAATGTGACATAAAGGTGGCATTATGTGGTCCCTTTCTCCTCTATGTGTTTTCCCAGTCATCACATGGCAGTTGCACATGAAACTGAGATGCCCCAGTAGATATTGCCAATGAGTAAGATTATGGACCTTCCTGCAGCAGGAGTGTGAAGTAACAGCTGGGCACAGCTGCTTATAGTTCATTTGAAGTTTTAAGTCAGTAATACATAATAGGACAAAATCCTGTGACTTAGACAGCACAGCCATCCAAACGTGGATGTACATGCTGCACTGTCTCATTTCTATAGCAATTCTGAAAATCCTCAAACTGAAAATCTGACCCTTCTGATAGTGGCCTATTCTTTCAGAAGTCAGGCCTCAGGAGCCAGTGTAGCATAGAGAAGACGGTGTCTACTCTATATTTTCCTTTCTTATATGGAAAACTGATCCTTAGAGAAAGAAAAAAAAATTAGGTTGACCTGTCCAATGCCGTAAGACAGATGGCACTTCTTTCTCCTTACCTTTTCTTCTCTGCTTTCCTCTACTCCACTATCTCTCAGCGTCTATAAGGTGCTCTGGCTGAATTTATCAGAATGTAGAAAAGCTGGTGTGAGTGGTGATCATTCTTCTCATCACAATGGCATTAGCTAAATCCTCCTTACTGAGGGACAGATTCAATGTTATTTTAGCATTAAGCTATTTTTGGAGCTAACTTACGTGCCAGGGAAAATAGGTGCCTCAAAAGTCCAGGACTTCATATGGTGGGGTTAGCTCAGTATCTGTCTGCTGGGTTGTGCAATATCTGTTAAAAGAGAAGCACACTGTGTGCCAGAGTAAGCTATAGGGAGGGGCATAGGCAGAGGCACATTGCAGTTCTTTGGATATGACTGGTGCTCTTTCAGAGTACCAGTTCTCTCATTACTGAAAGACGGTAAGCAGTCTGAAGATCTTTGAAGCAGATGTGTGACCAAACTAGCGATGGCTTTGCACACCAAACATAGCTAACTCACATTCTGCCCAGAGTTCTTACAAAGCTTTCTGAATAAATGGCCATTTCCAAATGGGAAGTTTGCTCTGAAATTCCTTTTGGCCTTGTTTCTTGTCTTCAACTACATGTTCCAGTGACAGCTACAGAGCCACTTGTAATTCTACTACAATAATTTTATTACAATACAAAAATTTTACTACAGTAAGGATTTGCGCATATGATGTGCAGGCTCGGGGAGGCAGGTCAGTTATATAATTATGTACACTTGAATGTAATCATTGTTGTAGGTACACTAAAAAATGTTACAAAACTTACATTATTTCCTGTAAGATCTATAGTTACTCACCAGGAGATAGGGAAACAAACCAATTTCACCAGTGTCACAGTGGCAAGGAGAACATATAGTTGAAAGTGCAATCCCAAGTAAATCTAGCCTGCACTTTCCTGAAATTCAGACTATGAATCTGTATACCAGCATAAACGTCTTGGCTTGTGGCATCTGGTAAAGACTGCTGGTGTGCAAGTTGAGTGATTTTCTGAAAGTACTTCAGAACATGTAACAGCTACAAAAATAGACAATGCACTTATTTTGGGAACCTGCTGTTCTCTCAGTGCAGCTGTAAATTCTTCAGTGATGCTTTGTTGACTGCTGTAAGCACGCTGCTTATGATTTTTATTGAAGACACTTAAATAGGCAAGCAAGCAAGTCCATTCTGTTATTGCAGCAACTGAAACAGGTTTTGGTTAGAGTTGAGGAGAGTTTTTTTTAATTATCTACTTATACAATATGTACCAGAAATGATGTGTAATATTGCCATACTATGTATGTACTTCTGTTTTTATTTCTGTTTTTACCTCAGTATTAATTATTGCTTCAAAATCTTTGACCGTTAAGAATGGCATTTTAAAAGTTTGTTGGCCTTTTGGGGACAACTTGAGCCAAAATCAAGCTACAGCCATGGATGTTGTTTTACTACTGATGTTTGAGGTGCTTGATAGCCATTCCTTACAGTTCTTCACTGTACTCCCTCAGTTCCTATCCACTATTGACACTGAAGCAGAAACAGATTTGTGTCCTTAACGCTCACAAAAGAGCTCTCCTGCTATACCGCTGAACCTCTCTTACTGGGAAGAATACGTCATTCGTTTTAACTCCTTTCTTTCTGGAAATGTCACATATTGCCTTCTTCTTTGCATCAGTAAATGCCGGAGATGACTTTTTTGACACGGATCAGCAAGTCCAGCGAATAAGACACAAAGACTAAATCTACAGAAAGTTTAGGTTGCTGTTCTACTGTAACTCAGTAAAATGGATAAAGGTTCTTTTTCATTATCTCTATTCCCTCATCTGAATTATTTCAATTCTATAAAATAGGGACTATATAAGCAAGTCTCACCCGGTATAACTCACATGACATATACACAGTGCTTTTGACTGGCGTAAATTTATTCATTGGAACTGGTGCAATCAATAGTATTTAAAAAAAAAAAATGTTTAGATTTAAACTTAGTTACTATTCTAGACTATCTCAAAGAAAAAAAAAAAAGAAAAAGAAGGAAAAAAGAGAGAAAAAATAAGATGAGAACAACAGTACACTCCAGAAATGCATAAGCCTTGAGTATATTTATCTTCATTTTCTTTAGCTTTCTTTAGCTAATAATAGAGCTAGAATAATTTGATCTCTAGTTCAGAGTGTGTAATTAAAACCTACAAGAGAGACAGGCAGTCCATGTATCTTAATGCTAAAATGATCCCAAATTCTTCAGTGTCCTAAACTGAATACTTTCATACACAGTATTATTATTATCTCTGCTTTAGAAAAATAACAAATAATTATTTATTATAATTATATATATTACATAATAATATATAATAAATACTAAATACATAATAGATAATACACGCGGATACACACGAGCTTCTTTTTTATGCTTGCCAAATAAGACTTACTTGTCGCTCAGTTCTGCCATATCTTTCATTCAAACATCTCCCTCTCTGACAGTATAATTCAATTTTCTCACAGCTACTTTCTTCCCAGTGAAATCAGTAATGGAATTTCTACTGGTAGTAGAAACAATCTGTAAACATAAGCCAAGTAAAAATGGCGCAATTCAATTTTCTCTTACTGTTACCTTCTTCACAAAAGAAAACAGCGAGTTCCCCTGGCCTAGATAAGGCTGTCAAATCTTCTCAATGTAACTCTTTGCAGCAGTGAACTTTCTTCCCAGGATCCAAACTTAAAAGTGTCACTTTTTCCCCCAAGTTTCATTGAGGAAGGTTAATTTTTAGTGATGAAGCTACTAAGAAAACAACATTATGCAATAAACTTTTCACTAATTTGAATGAAAAATAGCTCCTTTGTTTTTCCTCTTCAGTTCACAGAAAATCATTTGCAGATGTTACAGGTCTGAATCAGCCAATAGTAAGAAAACCACCTCTAATGAAAATAATTGTAAGTAACAACTATTCTTCTCAGGTGTCATGCTGATCTCTTCACTATCGTGCTTAAGAGATTGCTGTATTTTACAGCAGTGCACTATTTTGTATCTATACATTTCAAATGCAATCCGAGCAATATCTAGGAAAATATTTTACACTCTGCTTGAAAAAAGAAGCAGTCTAAAGGAAAGTGCACCAACGTGCACCAAAAAAAATGATGTAATCTGTAATGATTCACAGATCTCTTTTCTGCTGTGGTATATATAGCTTGGGTCCAACCACTACAAGTAGAAGCCAGCCAGTTTGGCTGCCTGATGGTTTAACTTCTTTGTGAAGAACGATGATGCTGATACATCTGATTTTGTAATAGGTGGTGCAAGTACATGCCTCTTTTCCAAGAGGCATGTCAGTGTTACAAACTTGAGAATATACTGCAGTGTTGTGGAAAAATGCCATCTGAAATTCAGTAAAGGAAGAGATGTTTTGAGATCCTTAGTCATATAATTCAGTATGGTTTTGCATGAGGCCAGGTGAGATAAAGGAAGATAATTTTCACTTTCCTCTGTGTTTTAAAGCTGGAAAAGCATACTGATTACCTATAGGGAAGAGTACTTCAAAGGAAATTTGGGTTGTTCACAAAAACTACATGCATCTTGAACGTTTCATACCACATGTGGTCCATACATAACAAAAGAATATAGGTACCAGAGCCCTTGTTCTTAGGTTGTAAACATTTATTTCCATTTAAAAAAAAAAATTTAAAATGATCACTGTGAACTAGATGAAAATTTCAGTGCCTTTACAGTGAGAATAAATCTTAGATGACAAATGAAAAATCTCCAGCCTCATCCTCAACATGAACAACGTTTTCTGCAGGCAGGCTGACTGATACTGACCTGGATTTGGGAATATCTGACATGAGGAAAGGTAAACAGAGAACTAAGCTTCTCAGTGTGACATTCAGATTTGCCAGGGTACCTACACCTGTCTGCACCTACATGATCAGCAGATTTTTTCCTGTTGTAAAGTTGCTGCAGTCCTAGTGGACAGCCAGTGAAAGCCAGATTGCAGGAGACAAGTAAGGCACTGGTGCCATAAGGCACTGGAGAGCTTTTGTCTCTTGACCCCAACAAAGCTTCTCCCCATGATTTTGCTGGGAAAGAAGTCCAAGTGAAGTTTTGACAATCTGAAACTTCTCAGATCTTGTTGGAGAGGAAAATGCATGGAACTCGATGCTTGGTAGGAATAGCTTAGTATACCATGGAGGAAGACTGTGCTCTTACTAGCAGATCTGCAGTCACAGATGCATTTAAATGGAAAATGGAAACATCAATTAGAGGTCAGCAAAAAGCTATTCTGGAAGGAAAGTGAGCTGATTATTTTACTGAGGCTTTTGTCATTGGGCAGGTTTGAGCCTCACTTGTTCTTGGAAATTCATCTTTACAGCACTGTTAAGGGTGCAGAGTGTTCTTTCAACTGGTAAAGGACAATTATCAAGAAAATCACAGAATGAATAAGATTAGAAGAGATCTCTAGAGGTTATCTGGTCAACTACACCTGCTCAAGTGAAGTCACCTAGAACAGGTTGCCCAGAACACTGTCCAAATGGCTTTTGACTATATCTGAAGAGGATATTGCACCACATCTCTGGGCAACCCTGTATTAGTGCTCCATAACCTGCACAGTCAAGAAACACTTCATGATATCCAGAGGATTCCGGTTCCTTCTGTGTTCCAGTTTGTGTCCACTGCCTCTTGTCCTCACCCTAGGCACCACTGGAAGGATTCTCACTCTATCCACTTTTTGCACTTTTTCTTCAGGTACTTACAAAGGCTTCTCCACAAGTAGTGCCTCCTATTATATTGCACTGGCCCACAATGTCAGAGGCAGATGTTAGTGGTACAGCAGTAGAGACTGAACCTTCCTGCCAATATTCCCTTACATATTGTTGCTGTAAGACAGATGGCAGCAGAGGAGCAGTTTGACAGAATGGTTTCTGACATGGAAGTGCAGATAAAGCAAAGGTGTGTCACTGAATTCTTCCATCCAGAAAATATGGCACCTACGGAAATTCATTGGCACATGGGGAACATCTGTGGGGAACAAACAGTGGGTGTGAGCACTGTGACATGCTGGGTGGTGTGTTTCAGCAGTGGCTACAGCAACAGTAGGTCACCTCTGCTGATGCAGATTTTTGTAAGCATGGCATGCAAACTCTTGTTCATCACTAGCTAAAATGCGTAGCCAATTATGGTGATTATGTTGAAATAATGTCTTCTATAGCTGAGAATTTGCTCTATCAAACAGTGTTACTGTGCTCTTTGTATCAGCTGTGGTTTTCATAGAAATAAGTAGGAGGCATTACTGTCAAAGCAACCTATGTATATACATAGTTAAGCTTTCTTCTCTTCAGTCTGAACAGTTCCAGCTCTCTCAGCTTCTCCTCACAGGAGAGGTGTTCCAATTTCTCCATTGCTTGCCATTGGACTCTAGGTCTTTCTTGTACTGAGGGGCCCAGAACTGGATGCAGTAATTAGATGAGGCCCTAACAATGCTGAGTGGAGTGGAACAGTCACTTCTCTTAACAAGCTGGTTGTTATCCTAAATGAAAGCCACTTATGTCCTGTAAGTAGATGAGAATCACTGGTTTGTTCACTTTTGTTTCTTTCTCTTTTTGCAGTATCCAAGAGGGATTAAGCAAGTTCACTTAATAAGATTAATTTTTGAAAGATCTAGAGCTACTACAGACTCCGGAGGAGGGATTATTTAATGTGTTTGGAAAAAAGGCTGCCCATGTTTAAGTGCATAATTAAATGTAATCCTTTTTTAGCTTTTGGATTGTATTAACATTCCATTTATTTATTTATGTATTTATTACTTGTCCAGCTAAGAGAAAAATGGATTAGGAAGCCTCTACAGCAGTGGGGCATTCATATCATCTTCAGTTGGCCAGATTCGATGTGTTCTTTTTTTCAGCATATTACAAGCGAAGCATATTTATTTCAATGATACTAACATTGAAAAACTGAGTTATTGGTGATATTTTCAATATTTATAGGCTTTAAAGCAAAGAAAATCTGCTGCTGGTAAACTTGACTGATTTTCTCTGATTTCATGCTTCTGAGGTTTAACTGTATTACTTACACCTCTCACAGGTGGAAAAGACTTCATGGAGTGTAAGGTGACAGATGAGGGCTCCTTAGGCCATTTCTGTATTAATCAGAGGTCGTATTTCAGGAACGCTCCGCTCCCACCCACCACAGCCATATTAAGACCTTGTGTTCAGGAGAGCTCAGCGTGCTAGGGCTTGTGAATCTTAAAGAAATTCCTGTTTTTTTTTAGCAAGAATGAAGACACTAAATGTTCTGGGAGAGAGGGAAGAATAGGAGAGAGAACATACACAAGAAGATCGATCCAGATGAAGATTTTTCTGTAGAAGAGTTTTTAGTGGCAAAATATTAAAATTTTGGCAGAAATGTCTTCAGAATCTCCAGAGCTGAAAAACTATAACGTTAAAGCAACAAAACCAAAACAAATAAAACTTGATTTACAGCTGAAAAATACTGAGAGGCTAGAGCAAAGTTACTTTTAAAAAGCAAACAGCAGAACAGAAGATCTGCTTAAATGTGGTATTTTGAATAAATGAAGAACATTTATTTTCCACATTCTTAAGCATGAACTCAGGAAAAAATGTACTATAATGTCAAGGTAACTAAAAAGAGAAATAACAGATGGCTCATTAGTTACAGAATCACAGAAAATCACAGAACAACCAGGGTTGGAAGAGACCTCAAGGACTATGAATCTCCAACTCCTCTGCCACATGCAGGACCACCAGCCTCCCCATTTAATACTAGATCAGGCTGCCCAGGGCCCCATCCAACCTGGCTTTGAACACCTCTAGGAACGGGGCATCCACAGCCTCTCTGTGCAGCCTGTTCCAGCACCTCACCACTCTCTCTGTAAAGAATTTCTCCCTGACATCCAACCTAAATCTTCCCTCCCTCAGCTTAGAACCATTTCCCCTTGTCCTGCAGTTATCAACCTTTTCAAAGAATTGATTCCCCTCCTATTTGTAGGCTCCCTTTAGATACTGAAAGGCTGCCATGAGGTCACCGTGCAGGCTTCTTTTCTCCAGGCTGAACAAGCCCCGCTCCCTCAGCCTGTGTTGAGTATTACCTCTTCTATTAAAAAAAGTGCAAAAAACAACAAAACAACAACAAAAACAACCAAACACAAATACCAAACCTAGCACACTTGCTTGAAAGTATATGCTTTCGTGGTAAAATTTGAGACTGGAGGAGATAAAAGATGTAATATAGACAAGATATAAATGAGGAGAAGTGCTTAATGTTTCCTCCAAGGGAAAAAAAAAAAAAAAGAAAAAAGAAAAAAGAAAAAAAAAAGAAAAAGAAGAAGAATAGCAAGAGTACACACAATTCTTGCGGTATGTGTTTTAAACAGAATAATAAGAAGAAAATCCTGACTTTCAGGAAGGATGGACAGAGAGTATCTAATTAATGGAGAGAAACAGACTGCTTTCTTTATGATCTGATTGACTGTCATAACTCTCTGAGCACTCTTTACTTGTGGTGGAGGAGTTGTACCACCCACTGTGTCAGATGTACTGGAACAGTCTACTTGTGTGACTCGGTACTGTATAGCATGAGGATTCCTTGGGTGTTTAGATTTGCCTTCATCAATTTCCAAATGAAAAATGGTCTGTTAGCCTTTTCACTTACCTACCTTTTGCAGAAGGCTGGAAGGAAGAAGGAGGGAGAGTTCAGGAAGATTCATCAGACTGTTCTAAACCTCAAGTACAGAAGGATTTGAGGAAGCAAGGATGCGAAGCCAGATAATTGAGACAACTGTGATCAGAAAAGAAAGCAACGAAAAACCTTTTGAAACAAAATTCTGAAAGGCGGCCTTAGGCAGATAGCCAACTACATATAAGCAACTCATCTCTTTCGGAGGAGTGTCCTGCTACTATTAAAGTGGAACTGAAAAGAGATTGCAACATATTCTTTGTTAAAGATGCAGCTGTGTCAGGTACATTAATAGAGGATTGTGCAACAGTAAAAACAAAACTCAGGTTTAGATAGTGACAGATAATGTAAATAGAATCTCTCCTGACAGTACACAGTGATCCTGGCTACTGCAGTCTTTAAATTAGAGCACGGTAGAAAACAAAAGGAAGATAATAAAAGTCATGAGCTAATATTGGAAGATTACCAGATTCTGTTTGTGTTCACAAGGTAACAGATGAGGCAGTTAGAGGTTTCAGATGTTGATCTGCCCACGAAAACTACTTGTGGAGACTTGTAATGAAATAATATCAATGTCCATTCAATGCATACGAGGAAAATAAAGTTTAAATTCAGCATTCCTGCCCATACAAAAACACGTGCAATACCTTTCCAAAGAGTCTTATGCTCTTAACAAAATGGTGCAGTCTTGAACTATGTCTAAATTAGTCACGTCATTAGAATTTAAGATTCAATACCAAAATAAATAGACTAACATGCTCTTTATCGGCAGAGCCTTCCACTGGCTGCACAGCACCGATACTTTTTCCATAGTGTCCCAAGCTAATTTTGGTGCAGAAATCAAACCCTTTGCCAATATACTTTTTTTTTTCCTGATGGTCAGATGTTATGAAAGCTTGAGGGGAAAATGAACCGTTTCTGCAGAGATTCTTGCTTTTCCATACAGAGGTTGGAGAGCCTTGTCATCCTGAAATCAAATGCAGGCAATCAGTATTACATACCAGTGAGGTATTATAGATTAAACAGCGTCAGTATATAAAAAGTGTATTTTGTATGCTATCAGCTTTTCTTATGTGTGACATAACAGACATTTACTTGCTTTGACTTTGAGTTCTATAGTCAATGAAGATGGCTGTTCTAAAGTGATTTTACCATTCGCTAAGAGATTGAGAGAAAAAAAAAAAGTGTGAAAAAAAATTTTTATTCCTTGGTTTCTTTTGGCAAATAAACAGCATTTTTTCTCAGTGTCTGCTTAATAGTAAAAGCTCACTGAAATGAATACAGAAGGCATCTTGTTAATCTTGGAAAAACTAGCTTGTACTAGGTTGAGGCAGTAACAAGTGTTACTCTTAGTGTACCTCTTATACATTGCTATCATTCTGTCTCATGTCATACAGGACAATTATACATGTCATACATTATATCATACATTATATACATACATACATACATACATACATTATATCATGTCATACAGGACAATTATATCTACAAATTACTTGTCAAAAACCTGACAAATCATGTGAAGCTTTGATGGAAATGATGGAAAGTGGTAGCATGGAACTAAGGCAAAAATTAAGATGCCTTATTTTGGCTGGTTATAAATAAAATGAACAGAAGTAAAAGTAGGATAGAACAGATTTTTAGTATGGACAGCAGGTTCCATCTTGGGATCTCAAGTTCTTCATTGCCAACAGCTTCCTGTGGTTGGCTTACTAGAAAATGCTTGACTTCCTAGTTTGTGATTTTGTCCCAGAAAGGACAGTGGGCCACCTTCTGCTGTGCTTAGAGGCTGAATGTGCTCCACTCCCACAGTCACACTAGTAATTGCTGATCTTCAGATTAACTACTGCTAGTCAAACATGTTCCTTCAGTGTAAGGCATCTTTAAGTAAATGGACATCGGATTTATTTTACATTGTCTTGAATTTCAGTGGAAGCACAACTATTCAATTTCTGCACTATTTCCATGCTGTGGCTACAGTTCACCTGTATTCAGCTTTTTATCGTGTTCTTAAGACACATTTTAATGTAACTCTTTTCTACCCCATCTTATTGCAGGCTCTTTTTTTGATTTTTTATACAACTATTTTCTAGAGGAAGAAGACAGATTTTAATTCAAGATCTTTTTCTGTATTTCAGTGTGCTTGCTGAACAGCTTTTTCCAGCTTTTCCAGAGTTCTCAACAGGGAGGAATATTATTTATTCAGACACCTACAGCAACAGTGTACCTGCCAAAGAGAACATCTTCACAAATCTCTTAGAGTTGAAATGTTGCCTGAAGCAGGAAGCCTCTGCATAATTTGCTTTTTATCTTTGCCTAACAGGGTCATAAGTCTTCATTCTAATACCTCCCCTGAGTGAACCCTGTCCTGAAGAACATACCGACCCTTAGAAGCAATTGATAAAGAACATAAAGGCCAAAAATGTATTTTGTGTAACACCTTAAACTGGAAAGATACAAGTTGGCATATACTCCTTTTTCGTATGGTGGATTGCCTACTATTATGTTCTCAAGAATGACAGAACCCCCAAAAAATAAGAGACTTCAAGAAAAAATGAAATACCGAAAGGAGCCAACTCTCTCATTTGCCCTTCCCACCTTAAAGAGGATCTCCTTACCATAAAAGTTGCTTTGCCTGCGCGTCAAGGTAGTCAGCAGTATGAGGAGTACACACAGTTTTGACTTTGCTTAAAATTCTATTTGAGCAACTTGTTCCTATTATTTTATTTTTACTGAAAATATCAGATATGTAACTATCACAAAGTTGAGCTGCTCAGTGTACTTCTGAGTCAGAAACAAAGATGTGTTAGCAACTCTGGGGCGTGCTTATGCTGTCAGATCTGGGTCCAGCTTACAAATAGCTGAGCTGGTTGCCAAACTTACTAGTTTAGGTACTGCTGTCATCATCATGTGGCAATAGGAAACTGAATGGAAAAATGTCTCCTTCACTTGTTTGGTGCTGATCCTCTGTCATCACTTGGTAGGGTATTGAGAGAAGGGAGCTGAGAACTGACTTGTATGCCTCTCTCTGTGCACCTGCAGCATACAAGTATCTCACATGTAAAACATGCAGCGGAGACCATACTCTAGAGTTTATCTACAGTATTTTTGCATAGAAAATTTAGGTTAGAAGAGCTTTCCCTCTGCTGAAACTCCTTCCCTCTGAAATTTAAAGAAGAATTGAATAACAAAGCAGGATGGAGATCTGCTCTACTCATCAGTAATAAACCTGTTTTTAACTGCTTAAATCATGAAGCTGAAGACAAAACTAACATGACTTCAGCTACGATACATGGAGTGAAATAATAGTGCAAAAGTGGCTCCTAAATATTTTTTACAGAAAGAATAGGACCTGGGTCTTGAAGACTCCTGGCCTTGCATCTTTTGAGAAAGATCATGAGCTCACACTACAGTAAATGTTAGATGAGGTTACTCAGAGAGTTGTAGAAGTGCAGTATCTGTGTTGGAGAACAGTGCATTATAAAGTATGGCTTTATGTAGCCTGCAAATTAAGGGCAATACAGGAGCTTTTTACAAATACATTCAAGTTGGCTACACATCAAGAGAGGGGAAAAATTATCTTAAAATAATGCTGGCACCACATTAAATAATTGTAAATTGGTAATGAATAAGTTTAGACTGGAATTTAAGAAAAATCTTCTAACCTCCCAAATAGTGAAGATCTGGAAAGATCTTCAAAACAGGGCAAGGAATCCAAGTGTTTGTAAGATGGAACTTGATATGAAGAATTCTTGGAAGGAGGAATAATGCTGGTGGCATGAACACTTGAGTTTCTAAAGTGGTATAAAAGGAAACTGGGTCACTCTTTATTTATAGAATATTTGTAGCTGAGCACTCCAGGAAGGCCCTTCTCTTTTAACCAAAATTTAGCTCCACCCTTGTACCCATAATTTTTCTTTTCATTTTCTCCTGCCGCCCACTGAGGCAGATAGATTTGTATTCCCAGCAGCAACAGGCCTCTGGGAGGTGTACTCTGCATACACCTTGTTCACGCAGAGGAACAGTGAGTGAATCTGATGTCAGCTCCTTCAGGTTAGCAGTACTCTGGATTAGTCACGGAGACACAAAGACGCATGCAACTGGCTGTTGTCCCTGCCATAATGGCAAAGGCTGTTTGGTGGGACTAAAAATTGTGCACTCATAGCAGAAACTGCTTTCAAGAATCGCCGTTACATTTCTTGAAGCTGTATTTTTAGCTCGGTTTTTTTGTTTGTTTGTTTTTACTTCTGTGGAGCGTGGCAATTGCTATGTATTTGCTCTGGGACTTTAAATGCAAACTTTAAAGCTATGAAAACTCAGCAAAGTAGCATGCAACAATTCAGGTGGTAGCAGACTCTAGACTGAAATAAATACTGTTCTGATATCAGGGAATTAATGAAGTTTCACAGACCCACAATTTTACAAAATAGAAACAGAATTGTTATTTCAGAGATATATTGCTTAGGAAAATATTATAGCTGCCTTTGTTGTCATTTTATTGTTTAGAAAAAGGAGTCTTTTTATTGCAAATAAAAAATGGATCTAGTGATAAATACCACCTACTGAGCTTGAATGCATGCCATATTTGCATGCCATTTGTACATGAGGGCTATGCATAGGTAAAACTTCACTCAGTTTTTTCCCACAATTTTTTTTAGTATGATGATATACTCACTTTAAACTTTGTCCTGGCTTCTTAGCCCTAAGTTGTTTTCGCTTTTCCATACCTGTCAGCCTGAGCTGTAAAGTACATACTACTGGCCCAAGTCATTACGGTCCCAAGGGGTTTAGTGTTAATGGGAGTTTGACCACAGCTCTTTCATGCGATGCATTACCAAGAAAGCAGACCTTATTCATGCAAAGAGTGATACTTGTTAAAGTTGTTAGGACCCTATTTGGATGGGAAAACTTAGGCAAAGTACAAGCTTTTTAGCTTAAAATACACAGGTACCACCTTAACTAAATTGAATGTTAAATATACATCCACTTAGCTTAACCATCAAAATGCAATAGCAAAGAACTGCTATACAAATACACTACTACTTTCTTTACATAATCATGGTATTTCCTTAAAAGACTTCTTAAAGCTTTCCCACTCCTCTTACTACCTCAGGCCTCTGAAATATTCAGTGATTAAGTAACCTGCTGAAAGCCCTTACTTTGTCTGTGGCAGGTATGAGATATGTTCCAAATCTAAGCTCAGAGACTGTGCTGTGACTGTGGGATTCCTTCATTTTCCACAAGGCACCAGAGGCGCATTAACTTCAAGACTCTGCTCCTTACTCAGTTATAAATGGGAAATAAAACCCACTCCCGTATCTTTTCCTCCTATAAAAGCTGAGGAACAATAGAGAGCACCTCTTGTATTTATCAGAGCATCTTTTTATTTCTGTTGGGCGCAGCTGTGTTAGCACTGTTTACAGCAGAGCATGTGTTACTGGCATAAATCATGACTACACCCTTGCATTTGCATCTGTGGCTAGAATCCCAGGGTAGTAAGGCTTCAGGACAGAGAAATGAGACAGAAAATATATCAATGCTTTAGGCAGGCAATAGGTGTAAAAGTGACTCGTCCTGGAGTTAGGCCAGAGCTCCGGGCTGCAAAAGATACATGGTTCCTAATTGACCGCAAATGGTTTAACATCCTCTCCTGTGGTAGGTCCGGCTAAGATGCCTGACAGTTCCAACTGATTCACAGGGAAGCAAGCCTCCCAGTGCTACTGAGTCACAGCCACCACTTCCTAAAGCATCTGGTTTTACTTGGAACTGTCCCAGGAAAGTGACTATGGCCCACTAGGGCCGCTGAACAGATGCACGATGGTGCCTGGGAGGAGTCTATGTGGTAACACACTGATCTTGGAACCCCTGTGTTTTTCAGCTCAGTTCCTCCAGGCCTGCACAAGGCTTACTTATACTCTTTCTTTCCCAACCTCCTGCAAAAGCTTCCTGACCAAACCTTTCTTCCTTCCTAGGAAGGATACTGACAGCATTATATTATGGATGCTTTCCAGATCTGTAGTCTGCATGCTGGCAGAGGACATTCCCAGTCTCCCAGGCATTTGCCACTGGACAGCAGAGCCATGAAGGAGAAAGCAGGCTTCGTTATTGCCTATGGCTGTAACAAGATTAGTGATGTCCTACACAGCATCTTGCTCCTGGGCAATACACAAGTCAAATGCATGCAGCTCATCTGCTTCAAGAGCAGAGAGAGGTGCCCTGTTCAGCAATGAAAGCCCTGTCCCTGCTCTGAAAGCTGGGCACTCATGAGTTCATAGGGCCAGATGGATTGCGCTCTAGAGTGCTGAGGGAGTTGGCAGATGTTGGTTGCCAAGCTGCTCTCCATCATTCTTCAGCAGTCCTGGCTAACCAGGGATGTCCCAGTGGACTGGATACTGGCAAATGTGACACCCATCTTCAAAAAGGGCCAGAAAGATGATCCTGGAAGGTACAGACCTATCATACTCACTTCGGAGCCAGGGAAGGTTATGGAATGGATAATCTCAGGAGCCATCATGGGCCAATTAAAGGTCAACCAGGGGATCAGGCCCAGTCAGCATGAGTTTATGAGTGTTAGATCCTGTTTGACAAACCTGATTTTGTTCTATGACAAGGTGACCCGCTTAGTGGATGAGGGTAAGGATGTCAATGTGGTCTATCTGGACCACAGTAAAGCCTTTGACACTGTCCCCCACAACATTCTCGTGGAGAAGTTGGCTGCCCACAGTTTGGATGGGTGTGCGCTCTGCTGGGTGAAATGCTGGCTAGATGGCTGGGCCCAAAGAGTTGTGGTCAATGGAGTGAAATCCAGTTGGCAGCTGGTCACGAGCAGTGTCCCCCCAGGAGAAATTCCCCAGGGGGTGTCCCCTCAGTGGGATTTCCCCAGGGGCTGCTTCTATTTAATGTCTTTATTAATGATCTTGATGAGGGGATTGAGTGTACCCTCAGTAAAGTTTGCAGACCACGCCAAGTTGGGAGGGAGTGTTGATCTCCCTGAGGGGACAAAGGCTCTACAGAGGGACCTGGATAGACTGGATTGATGGGCCAAGGTTAACTGCATTTCAATAGGGCCAAGTGCTGGGTCCTGCATTTCGGTCACAACAACCCCATTTGTTGACCTACAGGCTTGGGAAGGAGTGGCTGGGAAGCTGCCTGATGGAAAGGGACCTTGGTGTACTGATGGACATCAGCTGAATATGAGCCAGCAGTGTGCCCAGGTGGCCAAGAAGGCCAATGGTGTCCTGGCTTGTATAAGGAATGGTGTGGTAAACAGGACTAGGGAAGTCATCCTGCCTCTGTTCTTGGCACTGGTGAGGCCCCACCTTCAGTACTGTGTTCAGTTTAATACATACCTCAATACAGAAGGGACTTTGAGATACTGGAGCAGGTCCAAAGAAGGGCAACAAGGCTTGTGAAGGGCTTGGAGAATATGCCCTATGAAGAGCGAATGAAGGAACTGGGGCTGTTTACTCTGGAGAAGAGGAGGCTGAGAGGAGACCTTCTTGCTTTCTTCCAATATCTGAATGGTGCTTACAGCAAGAGCAGGGTTGGTCTCCAGGGATTGGGCACCACAACTTCTCTGGGCTGTGCCTTACCACCATCTGAGTAAAGAATTTCCTCCTGACATCAAACGCAAATGTCACTCCTTTTACTTTAAATTCCCTCTTATCTTGTCACTGTCTGCCCTTGTTAAAACTTGGTCTTGCTCATGCACATAAGCTCCTTTTAAATACTGGAAGACCACAGTGAGGCCTCCCTAGAGCCTTTTCCAGGCTGAGCAAATCCAGCTCCTTCAGTCTTTCATCAGAGGAGAGGTCCTCCTGCCTTCTAATCATTTTCATGGCCTCCTCTGGACCAGCTCTAACAGCTCCACACCTTCCTTACGCTGGGGGCCCCAGACTTGAAAGCAGTAATGCAGGTGTCAGAGCAGAGGGGGACAATCGCCTCCCTTGCCCAGCTGGCAGGGGAGATTCAGATTCAGATTCAGATTCAGATTCAGATTCAGATTATTTAGAAAGCAAATTAAAAAGTCTGGGAAACTGCAAAACAGCCTTGAACTAAGATCTTGTCATTCCTCACCACTGTAAATATATAGTAATTTTCATGCATTTTAGGGTTTTCTCATATCTGTTGATTTTGTCTAATGCTCTGGGGACCAAGAATGGAATCCTTATTTTTATCTTTCACACTTATAAGGGGTCTATATCCCATTTTCTTTCTTAGAAATTAACATCTTCCAGATATTTTTTCAGTCCTCAAATTAGGAAATTGCTTTCCCCTCGCCATGCTGCTTGTATAACTCAGTTATCTAAGGCAAAGTTACTAAGTCTAATTCAAGTGATTTCTAAGGCATTATTTTGTTCTGTGGATTATTCCACATATTATAATTTTTTTTCCTTTGAAACAACCACAGAAATGAGCTTATGTACTTCAAATGATACTCTATTATTACTGTCTGGCTATTTTCTTTGAAAATAATAGATTTTATTAAATATTTTATACATAAATATATTTTATACAAAGAAACATAACTAATTGTTAGCTACTACAGGAAAATCATCTCCAGTAGATCTTCTTAAAGAATTTCAGTGCTATAGGAACAATCTTATTAAATGACATCCCACAAAAATGACTCTAGATTTCAGTGCACGTTTGCTTGTCTTTGTTTCTTCTTTTTTATTGCTACTTTTTGTGAAGTTTTTTCTTGCATGAAAACAATTCTTCATTCTAAACTTATCTGAAAATAAACTATTCCTATAATAAAATGGCAGAAACATTTAGTCTACAAAGCAGGAAGATATTTTATGATGTTTTAATCCAGCCACCTGCCAAGAGAGAATAATTCAGTGAGTAAGGTTACTTTAGGAAACTGTCCTCACACTAAGTATACTTGCCATTCATGTTGAGGTCTGATATCAGATTTCCCAGGAGACAAATATGCACCCATGTAGCACTTCCTCTTCAGGAATTTCAAAGGAAAATAGTTGATAGTAGTGACTCAGGGAGATGGCTTTCTTCCTTCTGAGTCAGGGCTGAATCAGTACCCTGGCATGGTGGATAGGGCACACAGCACTGCTGAAGATGCTGTGCTTTGGGTGAGTCACTAAAACTGTGATCCTCTGTGTGTGGTCACTGCACATTCCAGCCCACTCTCTGCATCCACCCAGACACTCTCCTTGCACTTGCCAAACCTAAAACTGGATAATTATCTGCAAGTGATCTCCTTTCCAGTTGCATTAGCTATTACGATTTCTTTGGTTCTTACCATCAGCTGTCCTACACTCTTTCCCTTTTCTGAGTGGTTGCAATGTTGTTTTTCAGTACTTCTAAAATTTTACCAGGACTGATTGCAGTGGCTCATGCAGGAGGGTACGATCTTGTAGTCTTGCTGAGCCAAATCTCCTGGTTTGATTTATTGCTATTTTTTGTATATTCCAACAACATATCCAGACTGATCGTATATAGGAATTTCTGAGAGGTTCTTTTCGCCTTTGTGTGTTTTCTCCTGACACCTTCTCTGATGGTGTCAGCTGTAGGTGACAGTAGTCACTGTGATGGGAGGCCAACTTCTGCTATCTTGCAACTAGCATATCTCTCAAGGCCTTGGCTAGGTAGTAGTACAGACTCACTTCAAAGAACTCACAGTTCAAACAGATGAGGAGTGGTGATGTGATTGTGAAGGGATGCAGCATAAGGAGGATGGTTGTCTGGATCACAATCCCAGTATATTGGCAGATCTAGAAATGGAGTCCCTTGATGTGCATTTTACAAAAGCAAGTTTGTTACAAAGACATTTACAGTACTCTTATTTAAAATAATGTTTTTAAACAATGTCTTAAAAGACTGAGATGATCTGAGAATATCAAGAAATACATGGATGTACTTGTAATAAAGCCTGTGGATTGTCAGCAGTAGAAATACACCATATGAGCAATTGCAATCTTACCATGAGCTAGAGGCTCCCATGGATGTATGCATGTGGTTGTGGATACATCTCTTTTCCCCTAACAGATGTCATCAGCAGCCACACCAGCAACACAATGTGTTTGTTACCTTTTTTTTTTTTTAATTTCCCAAAATTCATTTAAAACATTGACTTAGAGCACAGGCAGCTGTTGATCCAGCTTGCCTAGAGCTGCCTGCTCAGCTGGCTTATCCAGAGACAGTGATGATCCTAGAGTCCAGGGATCATATTGAAGGCTGCTGGTGTGGGGCCATCTGGTGCATGATGCTGTTAGCAGAAGATGTTCAAATCTTCCAGGTTGCCTCCTGCAACTTTGACTAAAACCCAGAATGAAACAGCCTTTCCATAATGCAGCCAAAGCATCCGAAAATGTGCATCTGTATCAAAGGCAACTTGGCTTCAGCAGCAGACTTCGAGGTTGGCTGCCTTGGCCATAAGCCAGTCTGTGTCTTTGCCACAAAGGCTAATAGTAAGCTGGTAAGTATGAGGTAATATATTGCCAAGAGGCTAAGGGAGGTGATCCTTTAACTCTCCTTAGTACTTTTGAGATCATTCTTGGAGATTCAGAATTCCTACTTAGCTTTATTCATGTTTAAATGTGCATTAAATTGTTTTTGTTTTTGTTTTTTTTTACTTAAAAATTAGATGGGATATTATTTCTTCAGTAGTCTCTAAGTTTTTAGCTTTCTTATTGTCATGTACATGAAATAAGGTGTCTACAGTGGCTACAAAATGACAATATTAATTGTTATGATTGGAAAGTCAGAGGAAAGCCATTGCTCATTGAAACTGGAGATTATGATTATACATGAAAATATAGATGATATTAAAACCAGATTAATGTAAGTAATACCTTCTCTGGTGTAATCAGATTTTCCTTTTGTTTTGCGTATGGGTGCTAAGATTGCTGTTTTCATGACTGTATGTCTTCCTATGATAAGAAAAACTCAAAGACACCTTGTCATATGAAGTATACTTTGTATTTATTCCATATTAACATGTACTTCAGAAGCATATTGAATTTGACCTGCAGAGTCTACTTTTGTGCCAAGACAGCTGATGGATATTTTGCCTTTAACTTCAGTAGAAGGAAGTTCAGGACTGAAGTGTAATTATTCACTCCAAGTTAGATTTATAACACAATGTTCTTTATCTTGTGAGCAACTTCCTTGCAATGTTGTCTAATTCCAGTTTTACAATTCTTGTTTTCAGTTGGGGTGAGAAAAATTTCTTTAATCATCCACTTAATTTGATGTTTTCTGTGAAGTGCGATCAAAAAAAGACAAGATTTCAAAATTTGACCTAGAAGATGTGAATTTCTAGCTAAATACGTGGGTTGGAGTGAAGAATTTCTTTTCTTTCCTGTCCTCTTCCTTGTTAACCTGACCTGCAGTTTGTGACTGTGATTGTCTCTCATAGCGCACATGTTCAACAGCCACTGCCACAGTCTTGACTCTCTCTGGATGCTATGCCTTCTTGTGGAGCACACACCCTTGCAGTGACCTGTCCATCTTACTGCTCTAACTACCAAAGCAGAGAATAAAAGAATAGCACTTAGCTGGTTTGATTTTTTGCTCAAATGGCTTGGTTCTAAGCATTTATATCTTGGATTTCTTTTTTCAGATGCTGTATTTTTTCTACAAGCCTGAAAGAAACATATGCATTTGAATCACTGCATAGGAATCCTGGCATTTCCATTTTTTCCACACTAAGCCTATTGACTTGACCTTTTAGAACTGTGTGTCCCCCGCTTGACAGTCATCAGAAAAGGGATGTGGTCCAGCCTCAGTCCTGACAGAGACAGTATTGAAAGATGCAGCCAAGAAGAAAATAAAAACACCTTCCCAAGCATAGAGGAAACAGAGCTTAATGTAATAGGAATACTAAGGCAAGGAATTCGCTGAAACACACATTTAGATTTTTAAAAATATTTCCCTCATTTTACAGTACATATCTGGAATTAGAACTTCAGGCTTTTCAAGCTCTTTTAAGAATGTTTATATGTTTAAGTACCAAGTTCTGCCCAGCATGCACAAAATTTTAGTTGCACACATACCCAGAGAAACTGAAAAATTCCTTTTTCTGATTCAACCTGTTCTACCTGTAATGCTACAGGTAGCATGGTCTGTGGATCAATTTTAAAAATGAACTTTAAGAAATTATTCTTGTTTAAATTTCCAAATAATTTCAGTATGCCTTTCAGTTACAGAGAGGTTGGAATACATATATCATTTATGCCTCTTTTTAGGTCTTTTTTTTTATGAGGCATTTCATTTCATTTCATTTTTTTCATCCTCCTCACTGTCTTCTTTCACTCTCTTTCTGTATATATTGAACATATATATTGAACATATATAGGTATAAATATATACATAAGATTTGAGTGAAGTTTATCTAAAAATTAATTTTTAAAACATTCAAGAATATTTATACCCCATCTATATCATATGATATGTTTGCCTCTTTTCTTCGTCGTTCTGAATATGAGTACGTGAGTCATTATGGCAGTATGGTTACCATCACAGAATTGCAGGGTTTGGAAGGGACCTCAAGAGATTATTGAGTCCACTTCTGCTAGAGCAGGTTCGCTACAATAGGTCGCACAGCTAAGCACCTAGATGGGTCTTGAATATGTCCACAGAAGGAGACTCCACAATCTCTCTTGTATATTCCAGTTTTCTGTCATCCTCACCATAATGTTTTTCTGCATGTTTCCTGCATTCAAGTTCTAGGCCATTACTCCTTGTTTCCCAAGTTTGATTTGTGGCAGCTTATATCCTCATGGCAAATGTCTCTGCAGTAGTGTCATTCAGTTTAAATAGCAGTTTCACACCCCTGGCTGCTGGGATTGTTGGGACCACCATACTGCACCTCAGACCTCACCTGACCTCAGGATTTGTTTGCTAGACTCAGCAATCTTCCTTCTCACAACACATGATTTCTGTGCTCTGCAACCCTATGAAGCCTGATTCTGCTTGAGTTCTGCTTCTTTCTTGAAAATAAATGACCAGGGGGCTACTCCCAAGATTGCTCTATTTAGTACTTTTGTTCTCTGCTCTACAGATCACCAGCATCTCCTTTCACTGACTACACAGTGTTTTAAGCCTCTTGCTTAGGTCCAGCATTTAGGCCCAGCAGATAATCGTTCTGCTGTGACAGAAGACACAAAAAATTGGCACTTCTGCAGCCAAGCTGCTGTCCTATTTAAAAAGCAAAAACTGAAGCAAGAGAAACTTTCCAGAAAATAAGCCCTGCTAGCCTGTGATGCAAGAGGTAATCTACTACCCTTCCAGAAACATATTGATAGAAACATGTACATTCTCTGCCCTGAGAAAAGACTCCTGTAGTCCCCTTTATTGCCCATTCCTACACACATAACCTGCGTACACAATCTGTTTTCCTTTCTGTCCATTGATTCACTTCAAATGTAGCCCACTTCAGACCTGTCATAGCCTTGAGGCAGAGAGATGGAAAACCAAAAGCAAGATGCCCACTGGGACTCGCAGGTCATTCAATTCTGGCTGGAATGAGGAATTGATTCATGCCAGGAGGAATGGCAAGGAATACAAAGGGAAACTCCTGTATTTATTATCTACAAGTTCTGAGATTGCTGATACAAGATATGGGCATTTCAGTTTCAGTGTAAACTACAGAATGATCCCAGAGATTTTGATTGTCGGCAAACTTGCTGAGGGTGCACTCGATTCCATCATCGATGTCATTGATAAAGATGTTAAAGAGCACCGGTCCCAAGACAGACGCCTGAGGGACGCCAGTGGTTACCGGTCTCCCCCTGGACATAGAGCCATTAATCACCACCCTCAGTCTGCGGCCGTTCAACCAGTTTCTTATCCATCAGGTGGTCCACCCATCAAAACCACATCTCACCAATTTGGAGATACGGATGTGGTGGGGGACCATGACAAAGGCCTTGCTCAAGTCCAGGTAAATGACATCGGTTGCCTTCCCTTCATCCACCAATGCAGTCACTCCATCACAGAAGGCCACCAGATTGGGTAAGCATGACCTTCCCCTGGTGAAGCTGTGCTGGCTGTCTCGGATCACATGCTC
Organism: Tetrao urogallus; assembly: GCF_951394365.1. Lineage (NCBI taxonomy): Eukaryota > Metazoa > Chordata > Aves > Galliformes > Phasianidae > Tetrao > Tetrao urogallus. Next base: position 21,277,231 of record NC_136816.1, read on the forward strand.
ATTCCTCATGTGATCAAGCGTGTGGTCAAGGAGGATCAGTGCCATGATCTTCCCAGATACAGAGATGAGACCCACTGGCCTGTAGTTCCCTGGGTCCTCCTTGCTCCCCTTCTTCTAAGTGGGAGTGAAGCGACCCTTCCTCCAGGATATAACATGTTTTGGTCCTAGCATATGTATGGGTCATGCTTATATTAATGCTTGTACTAACATTAAGAGTTGCAGTTAACAGTTCAGTGTCCATGCAGAGACCAGTGAAAGTGGCATTCCTCAGGGGTCGGTGCTGGAACCAGTGCTACTAAGTATTGTAGGTAAGCTGGACAGGGCTCGAGTGAGTGCACCCTCAGCACGTTTGTAGGTGACACCACGCAGAGCGCTGCAGTTAAAGGAGTGCTATCCAGAGCAACCAAAAGAGGCTTGAGAGGGGGGTCCATGCCAATATCGTGAAGTTCACCGAGGCCAAATGCAAGGTTCTGCACCTGGGTCGGAACAACCCCAAGCACAGGTACTGAGTGGGAGAAGAACGGCTTGGGAGCAAGTCTGCAGAGAAGGATTTGGGGGTGTTGGTTGATGAGTGACTCAACATGAGATGGCAGTGTGTGCTTACAGCCCAGGCCAGTTGTATCCCGGGTTGCATTAGAAGAAGCATGAAGCAGATCAAGGGAGGTGATTCTGTCCCTCTATTCTGCTCTCAGGAGATCCCACCAGGAGTACTAGCGTTCTGGGGCCCTTGATGGAAGTATCCAAATCATTTATCAGGACAGTGTCTCTGATCAAGCAGATTTTATTTGCGGTTGCAGTGGCGGACATCCTGCAAGCAGGAGTGTGTGCAGAAAGCAGTGCTACATCTTTTATGCCCTATTATTCGACGCTTGTCACTATCTCCCCTGGTTCCCTCCTTGGCCGAGTACTTCAGGATCACAATCTTCCCAAGGCTCAACTAAACATATGGATACTGGATAAACATAAATTTATGCTAGGTAAGCATATATTGTTAATTATTTAACTTCTAGCATTTGCTCACTCAACACTTGGTCATTATTTCTGGACGTGTGCTCATCCTTGGATAGAGATAAGCTTTGAAGGACAGAGGGGAATATCTTGATTCATGCCTGTTGCCTGTATCTTGTTGCCTACGTATCCACAGAGCGAGGCAATCCAGCCTTGTGGGGAGGCCCTGCCTTCTCTGATGTTTGTTAAGTCTGTCGGGCTTTTTTGCTGAGCTCTCTTATCTGAACAGAGTAGCCTTACAACATGCTTTCCAATCCACAATAGTATACCCATACTATCTGCAATATCTAAAAACAATTGCAGTTTTGCAAGCAAGAATTAATCACATAATTCAACAACTATGTTTCTAAAATCTGCTACTAACATATATGGTATTTCTACTTTTTCACATCAGCTATTTCTAAGGACAAGTTACAAAAAACAAATACGTTGTGCTCTACTTCTTCAGATCAGTTCCCCCTTTTCAGTATCTAATGTAGAAACAACATTCCATTCCTACACCCTCAACAAAGGAGGACATGGAGCTGTTGGAGCAAATCCAGAGAAGGGCCACAAAGATGTTCAGAGGGCTGGAACGGCTCCCCTACAAGGACAGGCTGAGAGAGCTGGGGCTCTTCTGCCTGGACAAGAGAAGGCTCTGAGGGGACCTAGTAGTGGCCTTCTAGCAGTACCTGAATGGAGCCTACAGGAAAGCTGGGGAGGGACTTTTTCTAAGAACACGTAGCTACGTGACAAGGGGAAATGGCTTTGAACTGGAAGAGGGAAGACTTTAGGCATTAGAAATAAATAAATCAGATTCATCTGCGAGGCACAAAGTAATAAAAGCAGGATTTTGACTATCAAACCGAGTGACTATGACAGCAGTTGTCAGAGGAAGGCACATGTCACACACAGAGATAAATCTGCCACAGCAAAACTAGCTGCCACATTCCATACCAGCGCTTCATTCCCACAGGAAGCTCTCTTCTTGTTTGGAGCAATGAAAAACTAAGGGATTTGAGTAGAGGTCTCCAGTAGCTCACTCAGTACCTACATGGTCATAGAGGCAAATGTCCAAGTTCTCTTTTGGAGGAAGCATGGCACTTTTTACCTCTGACTTTGCTCTAACCACTGCTTTGTGTAGTCTGCTTCTTTCTCATTGCTTGCCGTAGTGCATGAAATAGACAAACATCCACTTCTTTCTTTTTTCTGCCGTTGCTGTTGGTGTTGCTTTCCCCCCCCCACCCTGGGCGACTGATATCGGCTTTGCTGATGCTCTTCTCCACTCTTTTTCTGTGGTTTTTTAGAATTAACATCTTCTCAGTTTCAAAAATACAACTTTGGCACTGTTTTCCCATTTGCAATAATCCAGTGAAATTCCTGTTGCATTTGATGAGAATAAGGCAGTCCATACTGCATTGTTAAGAGAAAATAAAACGTGCTTGCACTGAATATTAACTCAGTTGCATGTGTGACCGGGCTACAGTATGTGGTCCTTGATAGGGGAAACCAAACAAAGCTAACAATCGCACCTGCCCCTGGAGCACAAGCTCAGCATAAGTTCTCCTTTTTTGGACCTTGCATTGAAACATGATGCAGAACAAGGAGGCAGGCTGATTGAGGCAGGCTCACACAACCTGACCATTCTGGGATGCCTAAGACACATTTCATCCAGATAAACTCTTGGATCCAGGGCAACATCCATGGATTGAATCAGATTACCTTGGTGTATTTTCTTGGTGTAAAACAGGTGATGCTTGAGGATCTTACCTCAAAATATCTGTCACAGGTTGTATGGGGAATCGTCAAGCAATCCTTGACAGACTTGAGTTAACCCTAACCAACTAAAGAGCCAGTCAGAGAGGAAAGGGAACCAGCAGTTTTGATGACAGATCCCCATCCTTAAGGAAGACAGTGTTTTCAATATTTGGTGTCATGGTTCTATGTTTTTGTTTTTGTTGTTTTTGGGTTTCAGTATTCCACATCAAAACATCATGTAGTGTACGGGGCATTAAAGTGTCACTGCCCCAATTCCAAGTACCTATCCCTGTACATTACAGAAGTCACGGGATCTGGCCCTTCCGGGTGGGGGGGGCGCTCTCTTGCTGCCTTGCAGTGGGTGCTGGAGGGTGCTTTCCTAGCTGTTCCAAGCTTTTCAGGTTTGAATCGGTCCCGGGAACTCTCTCTCTCTCATCTTGTCTGATTTATTAATCCCAATTTCAATTAAATTGTATATATTGTGTTATCTTGTATTCCGATATTATAGTAAAATAAGTTTTCCTCCATAGATTGTTGCTGCTGTTCTTTTCCTCCCTTCCTTCTTTCCCATTTTTGTGGGACTGGGGTGGGGGGGAAGGGCAGAGGCCTGTCGCCCCTGTCACAGACATAGATTGATCTGGTAAACTCCGTGACATCTGGTCTTGGGACTGCTCTTGTCCAGACGTTTTTGTTAACAACCTTGTCACGCTATGGAGATTCGGCAATGACAGAATGCCATTAAGGTAGGAAAAGTGCCAAACAGAACAAACGATTTTACAGAGTGGTGCACTGAGAACAAATCAGGATGAGTAATAGGAAGGACTATAGCACATAGAGCAAGGACTTCTGTTACCACCTGGAAAGGAGAGTTCATCAAAATGTTGCCCATCAATGCAACGTGTCCTGTGTTTGCTTGTTTGGTACATCGTGAAGCTCCGTATACTTCTGATGGCAGTCTTCTTTGCTCCGGCAGTCACAGCTACAGCTTACCAACCCCTTCCTCTTTATACTTGATGGCCAAGCAAATGCCATCTGTATGCAAATGCCTGAGCGTTTGCCATGTAGGTGGCTTGCGCCATCTAAAATTCCTTGTTCTCCAGTACCTCCTGCTTTGTATTCCTTTACCAGTGCTGTAGCGTTCTAACTCCGTCCTTCCTTCCTCTATTGTTGTGTGCAGGGACCCTCCCACCAGAGCTCCAATTCAGCCCGCACAAGAAATTTCCTTAGGCGACTCTCTTCTCCCCATACCTTTAGGGAGAAGAGAGTTTTTGATGTGTTTTTGTGGCGTTGCTATTATTCTTCATGTTAACATTATGATCATTGTAAGAGTTAAATGTCAGCAGAGAAGATTTGGATAATCATTTTCTCCCAGTTTTGAAATGCAGACCCCAAATCAAAGATCTTTCGCTCTGAATTTCTGGGTCTCCAGGGTATAAGGAGAAATGTTTTTTTCCCCTTGAAATAAAACCCCATTTGTCTTATTCCACATGGCACTCGTGCTCAGGCACACAGCACTACTGAGCAAATAGGACCTTGGCTTCATCTTTGCACTTCATCTTTGCAAGAAGTTAGGAGAACAACTACTTTCTCACTTTATATCTGTCGAAGGCCCAGCCAAATGAGCAGATACGCTGCTCAAAGCAACATACGTGTCTACCATGAAGCTAGTCTTACTTTGTACACAGAGAGAATAGTGCCCTTGATAGAACTTGAAGAGAAGCCTTGGGGTACTTACGAACGATGTATGCCAGATTAAAGACTTTTTTTATTTTCTTTAGTGGAACCACATGCTGTTGCTGATTGTCCAGCCATCCAATAGACCTGTATCCCCATGACAGGCCTCTCAACTCTCCAGAGAATCAATAGCACTTCCCCATTGAGTACTGTCAGCAAATGTGCTGAGGATGAAGTCTTGCATCCAGACCAATCCTTTGATTTCCTTTGACACCACGAACCTCAGGGAAACAGCCTATACCACCATGGTTCTCCTCATGGGATGCAGCCTTCTTCAACCCTGATCCAGCTGCTCCTCTTACATGGGCTTCTCCAGGGGCAGTTGCCATTTGGAGCTGGCTGGGGAAGGCTCTTCTCCCAAGCTTTCCTCATGCTGGTTGCACATACAGCCCACTGCTACAGAAGCCTTGCACATAAGCTCAACAGAGAAGGACACCTAGGGAACAGCTTTGTAATTGAAGTTTTAATCAATCATACTTATTAGGAAAGATGGAATTGCAGGGCCAGCAAAACAGTTCTGCAAGCCTGGTCCATTCTCACTTTTTTCTGCTGCTGTGAACGTCTCAGAATATGGGTTGTCAAAGTTGCCTGAAAACGGACTGACGGATGACTGTCATGTTCCAAAAAACGGAGGACTGCAACAGAAGGAAACAAAACAGGGATGAAATCCACCAACCTGTAGAGACCAGCCAGCATCCCCTTCAGACCATGCCAACCTCAGCCCCACCCATCACTTCTCCAGGCCAGGAGGAGCACGTGAAACTAAGGGTTCAGCTGGAAGCCACCGCTCAGGATTGCTCCATCTGCCCCAAGAAAGTTCCTCTGCCCCTGCAACATTTCCTTGGAGAAGGACACAGCTGCACGCTGCTCAGGCTCTGTCCCCTGCCCCCCACCCCCCCCCCCCAAAAAAAAACAGCCCCAGCACACGCAGCACTGGTCTCACTCACCATTGTACATTTTCTTCCTGTCTCCCTCCCTTGGCTTCCAGGAGCTCCATGCCAAGCCTAGGTAGAGAGCTCCCATCAGATCCCCACCCCCCAGCACGCTCCCACGAGCACAAGCTGCAGTCCAGCCAGCCCAGCTGCTTCTGGTCCTGCACCCCAGGCAGGGACGGTGCCTGACGGAGGACTGAGCGAAGCACCCATCGGGGCTACTGGCATGGGCAGAGTGTACCTGGGGGCTGTATGGCTGTGCCTTGCTGCCAGGGCAGTGCACAAAGAGGGACCCAGGGGTTGGGCTCACCAATGAACAAGAGCCTCTTCTTGCACAGAAGCTTGAGAATTCTTCAGGTAAAGCACGGGAGGACAGCAACAGAAACGGCTTTGTAATTGAAGCTTTAGTAAGTCAGACTTATGATGAAAGGGAATTGCAGGGCCAGCAACACAGTTCTGCAAGCCTGGCCCATCCCTTCTTTTTCGGTGGCTGTGAATATCTCAGAATATTGATTGTCACAGTTGCCTGAAAACGGACTGACGGATGACTGTCATGTTCCAAAAAACGGAGGACTGCAACAGAAGGAAACAAAACAGGGATGAAATCCACCAACCTGTAGAGACCAGCCAGCATCCCCTTCAGACCATGCCAGCCTCAGCCCCACCCATCACTTCTCCAGGCCAGGAGGAGCACGTGAAACTAAGGGTTCAGCTGGAAGCCACCGCTCAGGATTGCTCCATCTGCCCCAAGAAAGTTCCTCTGCCCCTGCAACATTTCCTTGGAGAAGGACACAGCTGCACGCTGCTCAGGCTCTGTCCCCTGCCCCCCCCCCCCCCCCCCCCCAAAAAAAAAAACAGCCCCAGCACACGCAGCACTGGTCTCACTCACCATTGTACATTTTCTTCCTGTCTCCCTCCCTTGGCTTCCAGGAGCTCCATGCCAAGCCTAGGTAGAGAGCTCCCATCAGATCCCCACCCCCCAGCACGCTCCCACGAGCACAAGCTGCAGTCCAGCCAGCCCAGCTGCTTCTGGTCCTGCACCCCAGGCAGGGACGGTGCCTGAGGGAGGACTGAGCGAAACACCCATCGGGGCTACTGGCATGGGCAGAGTGTACCTGGGGGCTGCATGGCTGTGCCTTGCTGCCAGGGCAGGGCTCAAGAGGGACCAGGGGTTGGGCTCACCAATGAAAAAGAGAGCCTCTTCTCGCATAGTAGCCTGAGGATCTATCAGGTACTGCAGGCTCTGCCGTATGGTTTTAACCACCCTCTTCCTCTTCTGCTGTATCTGGACAAGAACACAAAGGCATGGGGCTTGCAGACCCTTCCCAGCTGCAGGTGCGCCCCCCCCCCCCCCACCAGTGTCCCTTTCCTCAACAAAGGGGCAGGGGTTGTGGAGTTGTCCTTACCAAGCAATCCGTGATCCCCACCAAATTCCTCTTCTCGGCCTGGTGCTCGAGCTCCTGCCATTTCAGGAACTTTGCACAAGCGACAAGGGCTTCCCCGGCAGCCTACAGAGCAACAGATGCTGGGAGATGGCACCACAGACACAGACCCCAAGAGCTGGAATGCTCGCTGCCCTCAACCTCCAACCCCAGACCGCCCTCGAGGAGTCAGCACATACTTGCCTGCATGCTGGCCAGGTCTGAAATTCATACCTGCGCAACACTCGAGGTCTCATCACGGCTCCGAAAGAGCAGAGGAAGCAGGCCCCTGCGTACTTTCTCCTTCATTTCTCCCTTTTGCCACCACACCACAGCCTCTATCACATCTTTGAAGAGGAGCATGGAAGACTCTCGTACTTTCTCTGACACCTGAGGGAGGAGTACGGGAGAACCTCAGCAACTCTCTCTTGTTGCCCATGGTGAGCACGAGAGCAGGTGCGACTGAGGCAAAGCAAGATGCTTCAGAGTCATGTTCTGCATGGACGTGCTGTGAGTTCATGCAAATCAACGCAACAGGTTTCCAGCACGCACTGCTGTGCCTCAGAGTGCTCCCCCAGCACCCCAGACAAGGCTGCCCCTTGGCACTGTCTCCAGGGCACACGCTGCCTGCTTCGCCTCCACGTCTTTGCTACGGCACCTGGGGAGAATGCCCGGTACTGGTAGTAAAGGGGCAACTGGAGAATCTGAAAGGAGTCCTGGGCAGCAGGTGCTCTGCACAGTGATCAGGCTAGGCTGCAACACAGGGGCCTCATGTCATCAAGAACAACCAAGCTGCCAGGGACGAGGCCTGCTGGGCTGCAGAGCCCAGAAGACATCCCATGAGAGCCCAGAGGAGCAGAAAGAGAAGAACGCATTCCAGCCAAGCACCCATCTGCAGAGCTCAGCCTCCCACAGCAGACTTACATGATTAAAAAGATACAGGAGCTCGCCAGCCAGCTCCAGAGCAATGGGACGTGCCTCCATATTCCCCAGATGATTCATCATGTTTCTGAAGAAAGTCAGCACATTCAGAGTGATGTGCACATTGCCAAACTGCAGGGTCTGCATGACGTCTGGCAGCAGGGCCCGTATTTCTCTTGCCTGTACAAAACACACAATTTCCTTTTCATTAAGAGGGCAATGGCCACCATGGCCTAAAAGCCCCGATTTCAGAGCACCAGCCACACGCCTTGCTTCCTGGCAGCTGCCACAGGAATCGCAGCATCACACTCTGGGCAGGTGGTGGCCATGGGCAAACTGATACGGACATGGGGAGATAGGAGAAGGAAAGCCAGAGAGCATGGACTCCGTGTACCAGCTCACCCACCCCCTTTTCCAACAGGCCCCCAAGTAACCCATCTGGAAAGATCCCCAAGCAGCCACCAGGCCCCACCATGGCCATCATTCGCACTCCTGAATCTTGGGAAAGGTCAAGGCACAACACTGCCCACCGCCCCAGCACCAGGCTGCCAACAGGGTTTTCATTTGACTAGGGCCTGCTCACCGTCTCGGATCTCTCTGACAGAAGGACGAGGCCTCTGAGCACCAGCCAGAGTAGTGGCAAGCTTTTAATCTGCAGAAACGTCTGGAAGAGCTCTGGATTACATAATTCTTGCCGGATCTCCTCAGTGGGGCACATCACCTGAAACCAACACAGCAGTGAGAGCCAGACAGAGGCGGCAGGACTCCCTGCACCCTGCAGCTTCTGGCTTCCCTGGCAGCTCAGGGCAGGGCACTGTGGTCGCGCAGCCTGGCCTTCGGCAGCAGTGCTTTTGGAGGCCCCGCAGTCTCTGTGCCGCAGGAGTAGCACTACACAAGATGATTTTTTGGCCTGCTGCTGCGCCCCTCTGACCAGACACAGCCTCTTGCTCTCGTGCCTCTGAGGAGCAACTGACCAGCAGGAGCTGGCACAGAAGTGGCACCAGGCATGGGTGGCCACAGGCACTTCAGCCACGGCCCTGACTCTTCCCCTGCCCTTCCCCAGCTTCCGTGTCTGGGAAACAAGGCAGGGGGAGGCAGGGAGCTGGGGAAAGAGAGCCCTAGAGGACAGGAAGGCGCCTTGTCCAGTAACTTACAGTCAGGCGAAGGAGGCCAAAATCCACTGCAGTGCTATTAAAAATCATGCACAGCTTTTGGTCCTGAAAAACACTGCACAGTTCTTCCAAGAGCTTCTCTGAAGTCGCGTCTGGGGCAAGGATTCTGCTCCAGATGTCCAGAGTAGTGCTGCAAATGAAGAGCAACGCTCTGTCAGCAGGGCTGCTTCAGCCACAGCGTCATGACTCAGGCAGCCCTGGTAGCCCACAGGCTGTGCTGCAGCCGTGGCCCTGCCATCCCGCATCCTCTGAATGGGGGCTCTGCGCTGCCTTGATTGGCATTGGCTGCTGCAGCCCTGACTGGCCCACCAGCGCTGGAAAGCACAGTGGCATGGAGGGCCTGCTGCTCAGGGATGTCCCGTAGCTTTGCATAGCTCTGGCAGCCAAAGTGTCTCTGAGCCCTGCTCTTCACAGGAAGAAGACCGCAAGACTGTCAGGGCTCGTACCTGTCACTCTGTGGAAGGTGGATCAGCACACTCATCAGCACATCTCTGGCAAACAGACTGGTCAGCATATCCAGTAATGAGAAGAGTGTATGCTGAAGTGCAGTCACACGCCTTCTTTTCAGGTTTCTATGGATGGACTGAAGAATCTCTGGCACCTGTTGGGTGAATACAGGAAGAATATTGCTGCAACTGTACTACAGTCAGTTGCCCCACTGCCAGTGATACTACTGCCCCTCCCATTGTTCATTGCTGGCTTAAAATGGCTTCAGATGCCCAAGAACTGTGGGAGCAGGCCACATCATCAGCATGACTGATGCAAGGGGAGATGCTTCAGAGGCATACTCTGCACACATGTGTTGTGTGTTCGCGCAAAGGAATGCAACAAGTTTCAAACACGGGGTGTCTGTGCCTCAGAGCGTTCCCCTGCCACCCAAAATGGTCAAAGCAGAGCTCCCCAGGCACTGGGACAAGGAGGAAACAGGGCCGGTCCTCCGCAGTGCCTCTGGGGCACATGCTGCCTGCCTAGCCTCCGCCTCCCTGCTGTGGCACCTGGGGAGAATGCCTGGTGCTGGCAGCAAAGGGAGCAGTGGAGGGTCTGAAAGTAACCCTTGGCAGCAGATGCTCTGCTGTACAGAAGCTGAGCAGGTCCCCAGTACAGGGGCCTCACATCACTAAGAATAACCAAGCTGCTAGGGACAAGGCCTGCTTCTCCTGCCTCTCTGACCAGCCACAGCTCTTGCTCTCATGCCTCTGAAAAGCAATTGACCTGCAGGAGCTGGCACAAAATTGGCACCAGACGTGAATGGCCACAGGCACTTCTCCCCTCCAGTCCTGCAGCCCCCTCAGCCTGTACAGAGGCGATGGTTCTCCCTGGTCCCGCATCCATGACCCCGTCTCTATCCCTACCATTCCCCAGCTTCCCATTCTGGGGGCAATGCAGAGGAAGCAGGGAATTGGGGAGAAAGCCCTGAAGGAAAGCACGGTGCATTGTGTGGTAACTCACAGTCAGGCGAAGGAGGTCCAACTCAGCTGTGGGTATCGTGCACAGACCATCCATCTTGAGCACAATGTATAGCTCTTTTATGATACTCTCTGATGACCATGTGGAGGAAAGCACACTCTTCCACATGCCTAGAGTAGTGCTGCAAATGAAGAGCAATGCTCTATCAGGAGACTGATGGGAGCCCTAGGCTGTCTTGGCTGGAGTTAGCTGCTGCAGCCCTGACTGGCCCACCAGCGCTGGAAAGCACAGTGGCATGGAGGGCCTGCTGCTCAGGGATGTCCTGCAGCTTTGCATGGCTCTGGCAGCCAAAGCGTCTCTGAGCCTTGCTCTTCACAGGAAGAAGACCGCAGGGCTGTCAGGGCTCGTACCTGTCACTCTGTGGAAGGTGGATGAACACAGTTCTCAGCACATCGCTGGGAAACTGGTAGGCCAGTATATCCAACAATAACAAGAGAGTCTGCTGACACAATGCAGGTGTTCTTTTCAGGTTTCTATGGATGGACTCAAGAATCTCTGGCACCTGTTGGGAGAACACAGGAAGAATATTGCTGCAACTGTACTACAGTCAGTTGCCCCGCTGCCAGTGATACTACTGCCCCTCCCATTGTTCATTGCTGGCTTAAAATGGCTTCAGATGCCCAAGAACTGTGGGAGCAGGCCACATCATCAGCATGACTGATGCAAGGGGAGATGCTTCAGAGGCATACTCTGCACACATGTGTTGTGTGTTCGCGCAAAGGAATGCAACAAGTTTCAAACACGGGGTGTCTGTGCCTCAGAGCGTTCCCCCTGCCACCCAAAATGGTCAAAGCAGAGCTCCCCAGGCACTGGGACAAGGAGGAAACAGGGCCGGTCCTCCGCAGTGCCTCTGGGGCACATGCTGCCTGCCTAGCCTCCGCCTCCCTGCTGTGGCACCTGGGGAGAATGCCTGGTGCTGGCAGCAAAGGGAACAGTGGAGGGTCTGAAAGTAACCCTTGGCAGCAGATGCTCTGCTGTACAGAAGCTGAGCAGGTCCCCAGTACAGGGGCCTCACATCACTAAGAATAACCAAGCTGCTAGGGACAAGGCCTGCTTCTCCTGCCTCTCTGACCAGCCACAGCCTCTTGCTCTCATGCCTCTGAAAAGCAATTGACCTGCAGGAGCTGGCACAAAATTGGCACCAGACGTGAATGGCCACAGGCACTTCTCCCCTCCAGTCCTGCAGCCCCCTCAGCCTGTACAGAGGCGATGGTTCTCCCTGGTCCCGCATCCATGACCCCGTCTCTATCCCTACCATTCCCCAGCTTCCCATTCTGGGGGCAATGCAGAGGAAGCAGGGAATTGGGGAGAAAGCCCTGAAGGAAAGCACGGTGCATTGTGTGGTAACTCACAGTCAGGCGAAGGAGGTCCAACTCAGCTGTGGGTGTACCACAGACTTCTTCCTTCATGAGCACAGAGCACAGCACTTCTAAGATTCTCCTTGATGACCGTGCAAAGTAAAACATATTCTTCCACATATCCATAGTGCTGCAAAAGAAGTGCAACAGTCTGTCAGCAGGGATGCCTCAGCCGCAGCGCCATGGCTCAGGCAGCTCTAGTAGGCCACAGGCTGTGCTGTAGCCCTGGCCATGCCGCTCCTCGTGCTTTTGGAGGCCTGGGGGCCCAGCCTGGGCCAGCAGGAGGGGTGAGAAGGCCTTCCCCGAGGGGCAAGTCAGGAGGCTGATGGGAGCCCTGGGCTGCCTTGGTCGGCATTGGCTGCAGCTGTCCTGACTGGCCCACCAGCGCTGGAAAGCAGAGTGGAATGGAGGGCCTGATCCTCAAGGATGTCCTGCAACTTTGTGTGGCCCTGGCAGCCAGAGCGTCTCTGAGCCATGCTCTTCACATGAAGAAGACCACGGGACAGTCAGGGCTGGTACCTGTCATTCTGTGGAAGGTAGAGCAACACACTTGTCAGCACATCTCTGGGAAACTGGTAGGCCAGCACGTCCAGCACTGAGAGGAGTATCTGTTGAACTGATGTGCTGCTGCTTTTCAAGTGTCTGTGGATGAACGTCATGATCTCTGGCACCTGTTGGGAGGACACAGGAGATTGCTGCTGCCACTGTACTGCGGCCATTTGTCCCGCTACCAATGACATTACTGCTCTTCCCACTGCTCTTTACTGGCTTAAAGTGCCTTCAGATGCTCACGACCTACAGAGGGCCAGGCAGGGCACAGTAATCTAGCCTTGGACTGCTTACATCCATTAGCCAGACGCTAGGCTCATGCAGAACCATATCCAGTATAATTTCGGACCACTCATCGTCCTCAACAGCGCAGTCTCCAATGGTCTTTTGAAGGGCCATGAGAACAATGTCTGTTCTCTGAGGAGGTTGGAGGTGTTTTCCAAATGGCTACAGTAGGAAGGAAAAAGAGAGGGAAGACATGTCAAATTGAGAGAATGTGGTCTGGAGGGGGGAGATCAGGGTAAAAGGAAGGATGAAGACCCTTGCTTCAGGGCAGAAACATGCTGAGGGCTCCCAGCTGTGCCCAAGCTTGTCTTGCAGGTACCCCTGAGCTGCAGGTTGCTCTGGGATGCAGAGAAGGGGAGATAGCCTGGCTGGAAAGTTCCTGGCTCCTTACCTCCTGACAGAAACCATAAAGCTTACAGATCTGCTCCATGGCCCTCTCACGCACAGTTTTTGTCTGGGAGCTGATGAAGGGCAGCAGCACCTGTGAGGAGAGGAGTGCTGGTTTGCCTGGGAGCTGCAGATGCTGCCTCCAGCAGAAGCAGCTCTGCTGAGATCCCGGCTGGAATCACAGCATCCATCCAGGCTTTCCCCCCAGCCCTTCTCAGGCCTTCTACAGCCACTGAGGTCCCTTGCAGGCTCCTGCTGCGAACAATGTCGTTCCTATGGAGAGAGCTCAAATTCTACCAAAGAGAGCTCTAGGGGTAGCTCCGCAATACAAACCTCCAAGATGTTCTGCAGCTTCTCTCTGTTGGAGGTGCGATGGCTGACCAGCAGAGTCTGCAGCATTTTCTCCATAGCATGCACAGTCTGTAATCAGAGCAGCAGGTTGTGAAAGTCTTTCAGAGGGCCCTCTCACCACGAGGAAACTGCTCCCTTTGACTACCAACGAAGGACATGCGCAGATCGATGCACAGCCTGGGAGAGGCCCCAATGCAGCAAAGCTGCTGTGTGCAGACCAGGCTGTGAGTGCTGCGTGTTGCCTGGCCCATGGCAAGAGTGGGAGGGAAGCAGTGGGGGAAGCGAGGCCAAGACCCAGCCTCAAGGATCCTTACTAATCTCTGCACACGAATAACACAGAGGCATGGGCACTGCAGTAGATCACCCAGTACATACACGGTTGTAAAGGCAGATGTTCAGGTCCTCTTTTGGAGGAAGGCAGAAGATGGCTTTGAAGCTCGCATGTGAAAGAGGTATTATTTCTTGCTCCGAAATTGCCTTCATTTCACTGGAAATAGAGAGACATTGCTTTGATGTTGGTCCCCCCCGGGGCAAGGCTCCCTAGGAGGGATGTGGAGCCCTGCTGGGAGGCACCTCCTCCACGGGACTGGCCTGGGCTGGAGGACAGTCCTGATGCTTCCTGCTGTGGGGCAAGAGCTAAGACCCTGCAGGGAGCTTCACGGCTTCCTCCAACCTCTGCAGAAGCCCACAGCAGGGCAGAGCTGAGGGCTACCCTGCCCACATGGGGATGCCTCCCAAGAGCTACCAGGACTGTGCCCTGGGGATGCACAGGAAGAACTGGGGTTGGGCTGGTACCTCAAGGCAGTGATTGCAAGCATAGCTTGGTACCGCACTGCTGTGCGCAGCTGGTCCGTGGGCTCATTTTCCAGCAGCTCCTGTAGAATACAACCAGGATGAGACCTAGCAGTCACCAGCACTCTGCACCAGCAGACCTGGCAGCCGCTCAGCAAGTGCCAGAGGAGCCCCAGTGCCTCCAGCCCAGCACCGGAAGGCAAAGGCACCCTGCGTTGCACTGCTCAGATCTCAGCAGCACTCATAGTCCCCCTGCCCACCCCTGCCTCACAGGGTATCAGTCCCTGGGCAGCTCTGTCCTCTCCCACAACCCCTTACATTGTCCCCTCACCTTGACTTTCTCTGCCAAGTTCTTCTCACGGCAGAAAATAGCCAGGCTCTCACACATGCCCTTCTTTTTGCTGATTCTGCAAATGCTGCAGATGCTCTCCAGAAACAACATCTTCAGCATGTCCTCCTGGCCACCACAGAGAGACAAGGAGAGAGCGTGAGCTGGGAGAGCTGTGTCCAGTAGGCCCAGAGCGCTACAGGGCGCGGAGCGGTGTGGGATGCCTGCCTGGAGGGCAGCAGCTCTGTCCAGCCAGTGGCCCTCCTGCAGCCTGAAGGCAGAGCCAGAGGGACCATTCAGAGATGCAAGCACAGCTGTTACCTTTTCTGTACTCCTTAGGAAGCATTCTATGTTATCTAGGGCCTCCTTCTCCTCTGTCTCTTCATTCTCCTCTGCATAGAGAGGCAGGCAGTCAGCATCTAACAAAGAAGCAGAGTGAGCAGCGCTGTAGAGGGGTCAAAGGCAGGCGCGAGCAGAGGAAGGAGCTCTGCCCACTCCAGGCTTATGCCTGCTGGCCTAGCACAGTCTGTCCTTGGCTGCCAGAACACAAAGCCCTGGTGTTGAGCAGGAGGCACTTGCTGTCCCAGCCTACCCTGCTGGGGATCCTCACTCACCACCATGCAGCGACTGCACCTCGGTCACCTTGTAGGGCTCCCCTGGAGGTCTTCTCTCCTGGGGAGTCTCACTCTCTGCCCAGGCCACCCTGGGGCAGCTGGGGGGTCTCTCCTCCATCCTGCGGGATGAGGGCTAATGGTGGGGAATGGGCAGACACGGGGCTGCCACGGGTAGAGGGAAACGACGTGGGCTGCACTCGGGGGCTCCTCGCCAGAACCGCACACTACTGCCCTGTCGCCTCACTGTCCTGCCGGACACTGAAGGTCTTCCAGGTCAGCGCCAGCTATCCCTGGATGTCACAGGGACAGGTCACAAAGGGCCCCACTGTGACCCACTGCCCCACCCAGGCGGGGCAGCCTCAGGGTGCCAGCTATCCCTGGGTGTCACAGGGACACGTCACGAAGGACCCCATTATGACCTGTTGCCCTGCCCGGGCAGGGCTGGCTCATGAAAATGAAATGAAATGGCATAGACCAAATTCCCTCAACAGGAGGGATGTGTGGGCATGTTTACCCAGAAAGCTTTGGAAGTGAGCCCAAGAGCAGCTATGCTACCCAGGCTCTCGCACTTTGGCTTTTGTGAGGCACAGCCACAGCAGGACAGAGGAGAAAGATGAATACTTGCCATCAGCTCAGCAGCTGTTTTGTTCACAGGCTTGTGAGCTCCTAGGCATTCACTACTGAATCCTAAAAATGTAAGTAATGTTTCACACAGGAGATACAATCCTGTGCCCTTATTTCTGATTAGATGACAATACACTTTCAGATAATTGGTAATACTGCATCCCAATAAGGCATTTCCCTGCAATTATCAGAAGCAGCTGAAATTAAAGAAGGCAGAAGCTGTTATGTTTTTAACAGTTCGAAAATAAGCTAGTTAAAATGTTTTAACTCGGCAATTAAGGCATTGTGTAAATTATTGATTTTACCTTTTTTTTTTTCCTTCTCAAGACTGTTTTAAAAAAAACAGACGAGGCAAGTGAAAGCCTGAGCCTGATTTATAAATGTGCTGCTAAAGATATTACAGGACCAATCCTTGATCTTAACCCACAAGCTCTCCACCTGATCATGGCTGTTCCTCAGACACAGCTCTTTACGATCTATCCACTTCCTAACATAAAGGGCAACTCCCCCACCCCTCCAACCCTATCTGTTGTCCCAAAAGCCTGTAGTCCTCAATCAGGCTATTCCAAGAGTGGGATTCATCCCACCATGTTACCACGATAGAAATTAGGTCATACTTTCCCAATTGCGCCACGCTTTCAAGCTCCTCCTGTTTATTTCCCATACTGCACACATTGGTATAGAGGCATTTCAGCTTAGCTATTGGCCTCGTTGCCTTCTCAAAGGAGCCCTCCCTAATACTTCCAGGACAAATCTTGGGTTTTTCCCTGCCGCCTTCCAAGGCAACAGCATTCCCACACGCTTCTCTGTCACCCAGTACACCCCCTTCCCTATCATATCTAGTTTAAAGCCCTACTACCCAGCCCAGACAGCTTGCTCCCAATAGTATCTGTGGCCCTTCTAGTCAGTCGGCTCCTATCTGCCATCAGCATTCTCCTTTTCTCAAGGCTGCATCCCAAACCATAGCATGACACCATTCGTCACCACGTCTGTCCTCCTCCTCTTGTGCAGATCCCAGCTGCCAACTGAGAGGACAGAGAAGAAAACAACTTGCACTTCTGATCCCTTCAGTAGTCTTCCTAGAACCCTGATGTCCCTTTTGATCATTTGAGAAATTCTTTTGCCTACCTTTCATTTCCAGTGTGGAAAACTAGGAATGGATAATGGGAAGGGCTTAACCAGGCAAGGGATACTCCTAGCAACATCTCTCACCCAGGCTCCAGGCAGGCAACACACCTGTCAACGGTTTACGGGCTGGTTCGGCCCAGTTCCGTGACCAGCGGGGCGGAGGGATCTGCGGATCCGCGCCTCCGGAAAAGGGAAGCAGGGGACCCCAAAATAATTAAAAACAGCAGCAACGATCTGAGGGGAAACAAACTAATTTACTAAATACACTATCGGAATGCAAGATAGCACACTATAATACAATATAATCAGAATTGAAGCTGATAAATCAAATATAATGAGAGAGAGAATGTCCGAAAGGTGGATAGGCCTCACCACAACGCTGAGGTGAGATGCACAGTCCACCTGAGCAGCAGGGAGACAGGACGAGAGCCGACCATGAAGAGCAGACGAAAAAGAGCGCATCAGGTGACCTTGCCAGGACTTCTATCTCCTCTCCCTGAGCGCAAGGTCCCCTGGGGAATGTAGTTCTTCTTCTCTTCTGGGCAGGTACCCAGGACTTGAGCACTGACAGTTAAACTCCCAGTGCCCCACGTGATGTTATGATGTGGAATACCGAAAACCAAAAATCACAAAACCATGACAACACCACACTATGGGACAGGTCTGAGCATCATATCGGGCCCTCGGTTCCCCTCAGAAGGGAGGCCCCTATGATGACAGCCCTTCTTTTTTCCTGACTGATGTTGCAGCAAAACATGGGGAGCAGACTGACTAGCCTTGGGCAACCTCTCCGGTATGGATTAACTTTCACTGATATCCACATCCCCCAGTCCCTCCAGAGCCTCATACCTGTTAAGGGCACCTGGGAAGGCGGGATAGGCTGAGGGGCAGTCCACTTGTTGCCCCCAACAGGCACTGGGTGTTTCCAACCCTCGCTGTCTCTGAGGCACCCTTTCCCACCTGACTATGAAAGGGCAGATGATCCCCTGCTGCCTGAGGAGCATCTCCCCCACGCCCTTCCTACAGGGATGGCAGAGTGCGACTCCACCAATCAATCCCCTTCCCACAAGCCCGGATGCTCCTCAGCCTTTCTACTTCCTCTAGCTCTACCATCAGGCTGAGCAGATCATCCACCTGCTCACACCACACATAGGTGGCATCCCAGCTGCTCTCCTGCAGCAGTGACACGGCCAGGTATTCTCTGCAGCCTGAGACCCGAACTGCAGCATGAACATTCATACTCTCAGAGTCTCCACGTTCCTTTTAGCAGCAGCTTGCCACCGTATGGTTGCGCTACGGTGAGTCGACAGAGCAGCGACCTAAGCGACCTGCTAAGTGTTACGTGCTAATTGCTTAAGCCCCCTCCTATGTACCAAAGTGCCTCGCCTCGCCTGCACGCCTATTCATCCTGCCTGCCCGCCGCGCTGCCGGGAGGATGGGGGGGGGGGGGGGGGGGGGGGGGCTCTGCCTCGCTCTTCCTCAGCTTCTTAGAGCTTCTTGGAACTTCTTAGATGCGGTTTTTTGTTGCGATTTGGACCTTCAAAAACGGCCCTTTGTCGTAAGGCTCCGAAACGAGGCTGATCCGCTACGGGTTTGCCCTGAAACGGCGCCCGCGTGCACTTTTCAAACTGCAGCCGGCACTCCTCGCTCCTCCCGCACGCGCCGCAGCCGCCACGCTGCCGGGTTTGGGATGCGCCGCCTCGCTCTCCCTCCGCTTCTTAGAGCTTCTCGGAGTTTCTTAGCAGCGGCTTTTTGCCGCGATTTGGAGCTTCTGACTACGGCCTTTCGTCATAAGGGCTCCGAAACGAGGCAGATCCGCTCGGGGTTTGCCCTGAAATGGCGGCTGCCATTTTGATTTTAACGTGATCAGAAGCAGGAGTGGCAAAAATATTTCAGTATGGGAAAACACAAACTAAATAAGTCTGCAGAAGTTATTTAGCTCTTTCTCTCTATTTTTCTCTTTCTCTCTAATTACAGCTAAATTTTTAGCTGTAATTAAAAGGTTACTGCAAGGCTGAATAGATCACAGAATCACAGAATGGCCAGGGTTGGAAGGTTCATGAATCTCCAACCCTCCTGCCACATGCAGGGCCACCGACCTCCATATTGAATACTAGACCAGGCTGCTCAGGGCCCCATCCAGTCTGGCCTTGAAAACACCTCCAGGGACGGGGCATCCACAGCCTCTCTGGGCAGCTGTTCCAGCACTTCATCACCCTCTCTGTAAAGAACTTCCCTCTGACATCCAACCTAAATCTTCCCTCCCTCAACTTAAAACTTTTTCCCCATCTGCTGCTATCTACCCTTTCAAAGTGTTGACTCCTCTCCTGTTTATAGCCTCCATCTAGGCACTGGAAGGCTGCAGTGAGGTCACAGTGCAGGATTCTTTTCTCCAGGCTGAACGAACCCAGCTCCCTCAGCCTGTCTTTGTAGGGGATCCTACCTGCGCTAATCATCTTTGTGGCCCTCCTCTGGACCCTCTCCAACAGCTCTCTATCTTCCTTGTACTGGGGGCTCCAGACCTGGAAGCAGTACTCCAGATGGGGCCTCACAAAGGCAGAGAAGAGAGGGACAATCACCTCCCTGTCCCTGCTGGCCACCCCTCTTCTGGTGGAGCCCAGGACACCATTTGCTTTCTGAGCTGCAAGAGCACACTGCTGGCTCTTGTTAAAATTCTCATCCACCAGGACCACCAGGTCCTTCTTCACAGGGCTGCTCTCAAGGACCGCTCCTTCCACTCTGTATGGATGCCTGGGTTTCCTCTGGCCCAAGTGCAAAACCTTGCACTTTCTGTGTTGAACCTCATCAGGTTCACCTGGGCCCACCTTTCAAGCCTCTCGAGGTCCCTCAATGGCATCCCTTCCTTCCACCGTGTCGACCGCACCGCTCAGCTTGGTGTCGTCAGCAAACTTGCTGAGGGTGCACTCGATTCCATCATCGATGTCATTGATAAAGATGTTAAAGAGCACCGGTCCCAAGACAGACGCCTGAGGGACGCCAGTGGTTACCGGTCTCCCCCTGGACATAGAGCCATTAATCACCACCCTCAGTCTGCGGCCGTTCAACCAGTTTCTTATCCATCAGGTGGTCCACCCATCAAATCCACATCTCACCAATTTGGAGATACGGATGTGGTGGGGGACCATGACAAAGGCCTTGCTCAAGTCCAGGTAAATGACATCGGTTGCCTTCCCTTCATCCACCAATGCAGTCACTCCATCACAGAAGGCCACCAGATTGGGTAAGCATGACCTTCCCCTGGTGAAGCTGTGCTGGCTGTCTCGGATCACATGCTCATTCCTCATGTGATCAAGCGTGTGGTCAAGGAGGATCAGTGCCATGATCTTCCCAGATACAGAGATGAGACCCACTGGCCTGTAGTTCCCTGGGTCCTCCTTGCTCCCCTTCTTCTAAGTGGGAGTGAAGCGACCCTTCCTCCAGGATATAACATGTTTTGGTCCTAGCATATGTATGGGTCATGCTTATATTAATGCTTGTACTAACATTAAGAGTTGCAGTTAACAGTTCAGTGTCCATGCAGAGACCAGTGAAAGTGGCATTCCTCAGGGGTCGGTGCTGGAACCAGTGCTACTAAGTATTGTAGGTAAGCTGGACAGGGCTCGAGTGAGTGCACCCTCAGCACGTTTGTAGGTGACACCACGCAGAGCGCTGCAGTTAAAGGAGTGCTATCCAGAGCAACCAAAAGAGGCTTGAGAGGGGGGTCCATGCCAATATCGTGAAGTTCACCGAGGCCAAATGCAAGGTTCTGCACCTGGGTCGGAACAACCCCAAGCACAGGTACTGAGTGGGAGAAGAACGGCTTGGGAGCAAGTCTGCAGAGAAGGATTTGGGGGTGTTGGTTGATGAGTGACTCAACATGAGATGGCAGTGTGTGCTTACAGCCCAGGCCAGTTGTATCCCGGGTTGCATTAGAAGTGTCACGGAGTTGACCAGATCAATCTATGGCTGACCAGCAGAGTCTGCAGCATTTTCTCCATAGCATGCACGGTCTGTAATCAGAGCAGCAGGTTGTGAAAGTCTTTCAGAGGGCCCTCTCACCACGAGGAAACTGCTGTGAGTCCCTTTGCCTGGGAGCTGCAGTTGCTGCCTCCAGCAGAAGCAGCTCTGCTGAGATCCCGGCTGGAATCACAGACCAGAGCACTACATGGTGCGGAGCGGTGTGGGATGCCTGGAGGGCAGCGGCTCTGTCCAGCCAGTGGCCCTCCTGCAGCCTGAAGGCAGAGCCAGAGGTGCAAGCACAGCTGTTACCTTTTCTGTACTCCTTAGGAAGCATTCTATATTATCTATGGCCTCCTTCTCCTTTGTCTCTTCATTCTCCTACTCTGCATGGAGAGACAGGCAGTCAGCATCTAACAAAGTCAGCATCTAACATGTCCTCCTGCAGCCTGAAGGCAGAGCCAGAGGGAATATCTTTGTTTCTTGTCTTCACTGTATCTCATACAGACTTCAAAATCAAGTTAAACTGAACTGTTAATACTGATATCCACGAGGACTTTTCTAAATCTGTGGCATAAGTAGAATAGAGTAATGAAAGATATTTTTATGTTACTGAACATATATAGACTCTGGTTCTTTGGCTTTTCATGTCCCTAGCTTGGTACAGATTTTCATATTTTCAGATGATCTACTTACAAACTAGATTACTACTATTAGTTTATTCATGAATTAGTATGCAATAACAAGTTTTTCTTGGTTCTGTCTATCCTGAGTATCCACGAAATTTTAGCTTGCTGATGTGGAAAAATTGTCAAAGTCTTTCACACATGTAAGTATTAAAAAAATATATATATCTAATAAGAGATTTTGATGATGTTTGTCATCTTTTGATTATACTTTTATGGGCAGGCCAGTGTTTCATTTCTGGTTTAATTTGCGGTTTAATTTCTGTTCCACTCTTTGTAGTTGAACACAAAGTTAATGAAGGAGAGACTGTTTACCCACTTTGTGAAGTTGTTAGTTATTGTCAGTTTCCACCAAGGTATATAATGGATTACTTATCTTTACATCTGATTAAAAAATCAAGAAAAAATAATTGAAAATTAAAATATGGATATATATGATAGGGATAGAAGACTTGGTGTGGTGTGAAAGTAAATGTCTTCTTCAGACATTTATGTGAAATCTGCTGGGCAGCTGGCCAGATTCTGTAGGACTGGTTTTTCTCAGAAAAATTGGCAAACTCAGCAGGATTTGAAGATCATACTGTGTTACTGAAACCAATGGCTTCGTTGTTCTACCCTGGTATGTTTTACAAAATGCACGTATTTGCAGCAGTGAAACAGCATGCACATAAATAATCTGGAAAACATTAAAAACACAGAAATGGCAGGACTGGCCAGAACCAGCAAGTCCGTTTTCGAGTTCCTGCAGACAGCTGGATTTTAGTTCTCTATATAAAGCCTTCTGAGAAATAGTTCTCTTCTTTTGTGCTCTTCCTCCCTGCACTACTCTGTAGCTCGTCCCAAGTCTGCATCCCTCAGCATATTAAAATTTTCACAGAATCACAGAGTCACAGAATCACAGTCACAGAATCACAGGGGTTGGAATGGACCTCAAGAGATCATCACATCCAACTCCCTGCTAAAGGAGGTTCCCTACAATAGGTCGCATAGGTATGTATCCAGACCTGACTTGAATATCTCCACAGAAGGAGACTCCACAGCATCTCTGGGCAGCCTGTTCCAGTGCTCCATCACCCTTACCATAAGGAAGTTCTTTTCCATGTTTGTATGGAACTTCCTATGTTCCAATTTTAGATCACTACTCCTTGTCCTTGCACCACCGAGAAAGCTGGGCCTTTTCCATTTGTTTCCCACCTCCCTTTAGACATTTATAAACATTTATCAGATCCCCTCTCAGTCTTTTTTTCCCCGGGTTGAACAGACACAGGTTACTCAGCCTTTCCTCATGCAGGAGGTGCTACGGACCCCTCATCATCTTTGTGGCCTTCCACTGGACTCCTGGAAGATCCTTGTATTTTTTGAACTGGAAAGCCCAGAGCTGGACCCAGAATTCTGATATGTGGCTTTACCAGGGGAGAGTAGAGCGGGAGGATCACCTTCTTTGACTTGCTGGCCACGCTCATTTTAATGTACCTCAGGGCACCACAGGGCATCCCAGGCCACAAAGGGGCACTGCTGGCTCATGGCCAACCTTTTGCCCAGTAGAACACCCGAGTCCTGCTCTGCAGTTGTTCTCTCCCTAACCTATTCTGATACACGTGTTAATTCCTCCCCAGGTGCAAGACTGTACATTTGCTTTTGTTAAATCTCATCAGGTTCCTCCCTGCTCAACTCTCCAATCTGTCCAGGTCTTGCTGAATGGCAGCACATTCTTCTGATGTGTCAGCCACTCCTTTGAAGTTTGTATCAGCAAACATGCTGGGAGTAGACTATCCCTTCAGACAGGTCACTGATGAAGATGCTGAAGAAGACCAGACCCAGCACTGATCCCTGGGAATCACCACTAGCTGCAGGCCTCCAACAAGAGTCTGTACTGCTGATGACAACCTTTTGAGCTCTGCCAGTCAGTCCTCAATCCACCTCATCAACCACTCATCTATTCCACACTAAGTTTCATAACAAGGTTTTAATGGGAAACGGTGTCAAACACCTTGCAGAAGTCAAGGTATACAACATCTGCTTCTCTCCCTCCACACAAATGAGAACCAACTTAAAAAGTACATATCTCCCATACATTCACTAAAGGAATTTAGGAATTCCATTCTCTTTTGTGACATTTTTGTATTTTGTCAACGATAGGCTTTCTGTCCTTCAGAAAAAGCATTTTGTTCATGCAGAAGACCAGCAATGAGCAACTATCAAATGAAATCTTGAGACCCTAATTTTCAAAAGGAAAGGCTGTTGATGTAGTCTACCTCGACTTCAGCAAAGCCTTTGACACTGTCTCCCACAGTATTCTCCTGCAAAAGCTGGCAGCCCGTGGCTTAGACAGGTACACTCTCAGCTGGATAAGGAACTGGCTGAAATGCCGGGCCCAGACAGAGGTGGTGAATGGAGCTAAATCCAGCGGGCGACCGGTGACAAGTGGTGTTCCCCAGGGATTGGTGATGGGGCTTGTCCTCTTCAATATCTTTATTGACGACCTGGATGAGGGCATTGAGTGCACTCTCAGTAAGTTTGCAGATGGCACCAAGTTGGCTGGAAGTGTGGATCTGCCTGGGGGTAGCGAGGCCATAAAAAGGGATCTGGACAGGCTGGATGGCTGGGCTGAGGCCAATGGAATGAGGTTCAACAAGGCCAAATGCACTTGGTACTGCACTTTGACCACAACAACCCTAGGCAAAGCTACAGGCTTGGGGTGGAGTGGCTGGAAGACTGTATAGAGGAAATGGGCCTGGGGGTATTGATTGATGCTGGGCTGAACATGAGCCAGCACTGTGCCCGGGTGGCCAAGAAGGCCAATGGTATCCTGGCTTGCACCAGAAAAGGTGCTGCCAGCAGGAACAGGGCAGTGATTGTCCCCCTGTACTCAGCTCTGGTGAGGCCGCACCTCGAGTACTGTGTCCAGTTTTGGGCCCCTCACTGCAAGAAAGACATTGAGGCCCTGAAGCGGGTTCAGAGGAGGGTGACAAAGCTGGTGAGGGGTCTGGAGCACAGGGCTTATGAGGAGCGGCTGAAGGAGCTGGGGTTGTTCAGTCTGGAGAAGAGGAGGCTCAGGGGAGACCTTATTGCTCTCTAACTACCTGAAGGGAGGTTGTAGTGAGCTGGGGGTCGGCCTCTTCTCTCGTGTAACTGGTGATAGGACTGGAGGGAATGGCTTCAAGCTGCTCCAGGGGAGATTCAGGCTGGTTAGGAAATACTGCTTCTCTGAAAGAGTGATCAGGCACTGGAATGGGCTGCCCAGGGAGGTGGTGGAGTCACCGACTCTGGAGATGTTGAAGGAACATTTGGATGTTGTGTTGAGGGATATGGTTTGGTGAGAACTATTGGTGATAGGTGGATGGTTGGACTGGATGTTCCTGATGGTCTTTTCCAGCCTTGGTGTTTCTGTGATTATGTGATTCTGTGATTCAAACGGTTTCTTAATTTGCATCACACATGTACTAGCTTATTTTCTGGTTTATTTGGTTCTGTCTGGGTTTTGGTTTGTTTATTTGTGTTGAGTGTTTGTTTGATTGCTCAGGTTTTTTTTGTTCTGCATTTAGGGTTTCATTCAGGTACACTAAGAACCAGAAAAAAATCAGGAGACCCTGTTTCTCACAATTCTAACATGTGAAAAGTGCCATGAACAGGAGATACTTGATTCAAAGTTTAATTCTGTCCCTTTTGGCCACCAGTTCTTCCAAAAAGAAGAACCAACACCACTAATGTTACTATATTTCAGGAAATGGTGAAGAGAATAAGTGTCCATAGAAGTCTGCAGAAGTCTCATTATAAAAGGAGCATCCTGTCGCTGTGCACCAAGAGAATTACAAATGTCTGTTACTTTTTCTGTATGTTTGTTATACTTGAGGAAAGACTTCCAAGATATGTTGTTGAGACAAATCATTAGTTTCGTAGCTTTCTGGAAAATGGATAGTATGTTTTTTTGTAATTAAGTTAAAGCAAAACATAAGGTGATGTACATCATCTCAGATTTATGATTCATTAACTGTGTAGAAAATGTATGTATTCCACATGTTCAATTCAGTCAAAACAATGGGACAGATCTCAATAATATTACCATTAAGCACATTGTGCCATGACCAGTGCTTCCATACTATGAGAGGTAGAGTTAGGTAGTGATTTTCTATCTCTGTGTAAAAAACCTTACCAAAGCAAACAAAAACTTTAAAATAGAAGTTAAAAAAACTACTGGAAATTGATAAGACTCACATTTCCATCTTCTTTTCATTGTTTCTTCCCCTTTAAAACTTATCTCTGAAATAAGTCCACTAGTCAACATCTGGTTGTGAGGTTCTCTTAAGAAGATCTACATCGCCCCTATCTTTCAAAGTATAATAAACTCTTAAAGGTAAAGCCTTAACCAGGGCTTTGCTGGAAGACTGCAATAGATTCCAAAAATTACTGTCCATCAGTATGCCATTAAAAGACATGTATGTTTTTTTGTTGTTTCTTTTTTCTCTTGGACAAGTGTAACTGACAGTAACCTTTTGGGGTGCATTTGTGCAACTGAAAATGTAATTCAGGTTTTATTTCATAATGCTACACTCACTCTAGAGGCAGCTTGAGCCACCTACTTAGCTTAAATTCTTGGCACAAAAAACCTTCAATTTTCCAAGTGATAATCAATTTCAATGAGGTTGAGAAAATCAGAATTCTGCTGTTCTTCGTTGTTCCCACTGTGCAAAAGCAGCTGTCACATGAATTACAAAATTCTGGTGAAAGATCTAAATGAAGTTAGGGATGCCTGCTCTGGGTGAGCTTTCAGTCACATGTGTTTCAAGCTCAGTGTTTTTTCCAACTGAACATTTTCAGAAGATTCAGCATGCTCCCACAGATCCTTGCAGAAATTGGCACGTTCACTTTCCATCATGGGTAAAGCTGACTTGTGGTATTCCAAAGTTTATTTAAATGTACAGTTCAGAAATATTTTTTCTTAGCTCTGTCAGGAAGTCCTGGTAAAAGCTTTGTCCTTGGCCTTGTGAATGTCCCTGTCTTTGATTAAAAGCAAGGACAGGTTTTAAAAAAGCAGTTTTCATTCTGTCTCTAGTAATAGTAGCTATTGTTGGAAGGAACCATAGGTTTCGCCTCTCCATGTGAGGAGCCATGTGAGACTGGTTAAGAAGAAAAGGCAGCCCCTGTAACCAATTCCATCTGCTAGTGGCTAGGATCAGCATAAAAAATGGCGCTGGAAAGACACATCCATCCTTGAAGAGTTGATACTTCCCTTGAAATGCTGAGAATTGGCAAGACAAAAATACTCCCTTCTTTTACCACAGACTATACAGGACCCTCTGGCCTTCAGAATGAGATCATGCTGCTGTAACTGAATGGGTACATGGAAGAACATTTCTGAATACTCTTCAGCCCTTCTGATCTGTTTACCTACAAGGAAGGGAAAAACTGTTTATAGAAAAATCTCTGAAAGTTAAAAGCATTGTGTACATTAACATGTCAAAATCTGTGCAAAAACGCTGACTTTGCCCTCATGCTCTGTCTTGTTTTTTTATCATTTTCCACTACTGTACAGAAAAATACATACTCTGAATTCTCAAGGTGCCTCATCTGTGATTGCCTGCAGTACAGGAGACTTCATTTTACAAATCTCCTGAAGTGTCCAAGTCCCACTTGAGATATAGGTTCTATATGGCCAGATGAGACAGTCATGATCGTAGGGACTTTTTGCACATAAGCAGAGCACCAAGAGAGTGAAAGCAAGAGGGTACCAAATTAATCACTGAAGGTAATGTAGATAGTACATGGTGAATCTAAGATAGGAATACGTATGCAATGCCCAGAACACTAATTCGATACAATACACCCTTCTTTGACATTATGTCTAAGATCAGAAAATCATATAGATTCATAGAATTCTAAGTTTTTCTCATGATTTCTGTACAAAAAATTGATTTAGAGAAGGCAAACTTTGTAGTTCCTTTTAGCAAATATTCCAGAAATTTCATGAGCAGATCCATGAAAGATGTTTCCTCTTCTAAGTACCCTCTTCTAAATACCTAACAATTTTCACATGCAGAGAGCTATAACCAATTTGTCTTCTCAGCTGACACGAGTAGTGTGCCCTGGCAGGCTTGGGGGCAAATTGCATTGAAAGAGTAGATAAATGTGTCTACCTTTCAAAAATTCATAGTCATGTTAAATGATGTAGCCTAAGGTCACAGTTCTCTGACCCCTAGGCCTGAACTTTCACTTTCAGCACTGCATGGCAAGCTCATGGAATCCCAGGCAGAAGGCTTGTGATAATCCATTATAACAAAAAAAATGAAGCTTTAGAAGTGAATGCAAACCTTGTTTAAAATATAGTCAGCATTGGAGAGACTAGAAACAAGAGCTGTTTCTAGACAGTCCTCATTAGGACTCAAGCCTCCTCATTGTTACCTGCAGAGAGTTTGTGGCAGTGGTAATTTCTGTCATTCTGGGGGGCTACATCTACTTTGAAATGGAATTTTTTTTGCAGTGTGGCTTAAACCGGTAGCTGAGGCCCAAGAGAGGATAAACAAATCTGCAGACACCTATGATAAAACCACAGAAGTTAAAACTGCTGCTTTAAAAGCCTCTTTCTCACTAGCACTTAAGATATCCATACTCTGAACAAAAGAAGTTTATCCACTTTATTCTCGCCATTTAGATATTTAGCATTGGTAAGATCCCTTCTCTGTCTTCTCTCTCCAGTCCTGTGTCTCTCAGCCTTTTCTGAGAGGGAAGATGCTCCAAGCCTCTAACCATCTTTGTGGCCCTCTTCTGGACTCTCTCTGGAAGTTCCATGTCTTTCTTGAATGGGGGATCCGAAAACTGGACATAGTCCCCCAGATGCAGTCTCAGTAGAATAGACTAGAGTGGGAGGGTCACCTCCCTCGACCTACTGGCCACACTCTTTTTAATGCACCCCAGGATACTACTGGCCTTCTTGGCCATGGGGACATGCAGGTCTTTCTCTGCAGAATGATGTAAAATAACTCATTGGAAAACATGTAGCCCAATACAGTGATTTTTTACATTTCTTACAAGCTGACTTTGGAGTTTCCCAGTTGGTTCCTTAGCACTTCTAAGTCTGCCTGTGAAGGACTGAGTTTCATGCTAGGTCACTGTTCACTGCTATACTGCCTATGTGACATAAAGTGTTTATTTCCTCTTTCTTGCTTTCTGCTGAGCTTGACCTGAGAAGGTCTATCTCCACTGTTCACATAGCATGGGGGAACTGCATCACCTAAATCTGTATTGTTTAGTTGCAGGAAGGATGGAGTTCAGAGTGAGCAAATTTACCTTCATGTGGTATTTAGGATATCTCTATGAAGTGTCCAGGGATGTACCTCAGCTAAGTTCCTAGTTTTTTAGTCTTGAATTTGGAATTTTCAACAGAGGTTGTTTTTATTCTAACGAAGGCGAAGTTTTCAATTATTTCATCATAATTGAATCAGGGAAATGGAGGCTCTTCAACATATTAAAGGGACTGAAACTTTGAAACTTGCAATGTTATTACAAAAAAAAGGGAAAATACATAGCAGATAGAATAAACAGGTTGCTTCTGACGTGACTGTAATTTATTAATCTTATTTCAGTTTCCTTCTGTTGACTCTGCTTTGAGAAGTAAATCAAGTTTTGAGACAACTAGAAAAATCTTAGAAAAACTTTACTAGGCAAAATCTGGGAGTTGGACTCAAAGATCCTTGCGCATCCATTCCTTACAGCTTGGGATATTCTATGATTCTATGATTCTGTGACTGCTATGCCTCAAAGCTCTAGAGTTACAATAAAGAATCATACAATCATCTAGGTGGTAAAAGACTTTTGCGATTACCAAGTCCAACTGTAAATTTTACCTACCAAGTCACATTAGTAAAACAGATGTCTGTAGTGCTCTATATAATCTCATGAGTATGGAGTTTAAAGAAAAGTAGCATTTCCTGAAAGAAACGATAATGCTGTTGTTCATAAGCACTATTGTTTAACTCTGCTTTGGGACACCAAGTGAATTCAAACTTAATGTAAAAGTTTCTTTTGGAAGAAAGAAGTTCTTTTTGAAGCTGTTGGAAATTGGATCTACATCCCATTACTGTAGCACAGTTAGAACACCCCAGTAGAAGCAGGTTTTTTGTTTGTTTTGTGTGTGTGGTTTTGTCCTGTGTAATTGGGATTTGAGCCTTTATTATACCCTCAAATTCTTAAGTATTCATGATTTTATTTTTTTTTTTAATGGCAATAGAAAAGCAGTACGTAAAGTCCCCAAAAATGTCTTTCTTTTTCCCCTGTGGCAAACAAATCATGCAATAAATATGAAAGCATCCAGCATACACATTGCAGTACTATAAAGCACTCTCGCTATTTCATGTGTCAAAAAATAGCTCTGCAGCCATCATCCATGGCTAAAAGCTATTTTCTCAGTGGGCCACGTATCTTTCTGTGTGATCAGTCCCTGTTCACAGTGCATCATTTTTTGGGAAATTTGGTGGCAAATAAATTCTCTGCTCTACAATTTCAACACATTAAAGACATATGTAATTACCTGTTAGAATGTTCTGTGGAAAATTCATAGAATGGCAGAATTTTCTATTTTCTTCTTCAAGACATTAAAAACCTTACACTGGAGCAGGACATAGTATATATCATAGAATCACATCACAGAATCATAGAATGGCCTGGGTTGAACAGGACCACAGTGACATCTAGCTTCATTCCCCCCTGCTATGTGCAGGGTCGCCAACCACTACAGCCACATCCAGCCTGGCCTTGAATGCCTCCAGCGATATATCTTGGATTGATTTTGGTCTTCTGACTTCTGAATAAGTTTGAATTAATTTGGTGTGCTCGGGGAGCATTTGGAAACAGAAAGGAGGAGATTCAGAAGGAACACACCACTAAAATTTGGAGTGTTCAGGTCTCCAACAAATTTTATGTAAAAACTAACCCCATGTGAATTGATGGCAAAATTAGACTATAGTTTGTTCATACTATGTATTGCTTTTATTGTTTAAATCTTAAATATAACTCAACCTAAATTAAGTATTTGAAAATCCTTAATAACCCGAAACTAGAATACTAGCAGTCTTACTAGAAGGATTAAACCTGAAAATAGGTGATTTCCAAAAGGTAATAAATGTGCATATGGCTTTAATAAGCTCTGTGCAATTATTTATTCCTAGTTCTGCTAAGAAATGCGGTTTCTCTCTTTGTGCTAGTAACAGACTAAGAACATGGAGGAGTTATGAAAGACTTTATCTCTGTAACTGTGTGACTGTGTGTCTAGTGCTATGGGAGTAGTCACATGCAAAGGACCTTGAAGGAGCAGAATGGCTTAGCTGTGCAGCAAAGCTAAATCTTATTTCAGCTTCTATCCATACAAGCTGATAAATCCATCTTTGTAAGCAACAGTAGTTTTCAAATCCTTGAGGGGCTGTTCCCAGTTCAGATAGGTGAATTCTAGTGAAACTGTCAAGCTGTTGATTTCCCTTGCCTAGGAATTCTGGCAAAGAGAAGAATCTTCTTGGTGGCATTTGCATTTTACAGAGTTTAAAATCTCTGTACGTAACCTTATACTGGAATCAGCATGTGTTCTATATTAAGTTTACATGACAAGGTTTTGTGGGTGGGAGACTACAGGGATGATTTCTGCTCACAGAGCCCATCAGTGCCTGATGTCAGAGCTGAACAGATCCTGCTGCTCCAACAGGGGCCCACCACTGCCTGAGCTGGGCCATGAGTGATGCTGAATGTGCTCTGGAAGAGCAGACAGATACAGAAACTGCTGCACAACAGCAGCTGGGAGAGAGAGGTGAGAAATGGAAGCAAAGCAGCCCTGCAGGCACCGAAGTCAGTGCAGGAGGAGGATAGGAGGTGCTCCATGCATGGAGCGAAGCTCCCTGCAGCCCATGGAAGAGCAGGCTGTTCCCTGCAGCCTGTAAGCACCATGAAGAATGCTGTGGTGCAGCAGTGGATGGGGCCTGGAGGAGGCACAGCCCATAGGTACCCCCACAGAGCAGCCCCAGGCCAGAGCTGCAGCCCAAGGGAGGAGATCATGGTGGGGCTGGAGGGCGGGAGGAGCTGTCACCTGTGGGCATCCGCGTGGAGCAGTGCCTGAAGGGTGGGCCCTGTGGTACAGAGCTGTCTTGGGGCAGCGTGTATGAATTCTGTGTTTGTGCTCAAAGCTTGCTTTCTGAGACATTTCTTGTGATAAGATTCTGACTTATCTAGGAGTTGAGAGGCAGGTGTTGCTGTATGGCAATCAACATCACTGTGTGGACTATTTTATATTTGAAAGCATTTCTTTGGAGCTGTTTGCCTTCGGAAGAGAGTGCTCAGGACTATTTACCGACAGAAGATCTGGCCTGTAACCAAATAATTCCAGCTTGCTATGGGAGACAGGGAGATGATACCACTGTATCCTGTGGAGGCAAGATACAAGTTGGCGCCTCCATCCTCCCTCTTATCTGCTGGCAAAGTCCAGAAGATGAGAACAAAAGGAGTTCCTGCTGAGATCCAAAAGCCAGAAGCTGTTACTCCAAAAAGAGCTGACTCAACCATTTGGACTTGTAAGTTTGTACTGACATTGGAAAGCATCACCATTATTGCCATGGTCACCGTCACTGTCAACAGAACAACGGTGCCTGATGACTATCTCTCTCTTGCTTCCTACAAAGACTCCTTGCTTCTATTTCCCATCTTTCGTATTGCCCATCTTTCCTTTCCGACCTCCCTAAAAGACTAGGATTTGTACTAGGACCAACATTTAAACGGTTGTTTCTTAGGACCAACTTTTGAACCACTGTTTCTTAATCTCCCACTGGGAATACATATATCAAAGAACCTCCTCTCCCTCCTATAAACTGGGGCAAGACACAGTGCTAGGAGAGCTGCGGCACATGGAAAATCCATGCAGGGTCGGTGGGGAAGGACAGCATCCATGAGAGGGACTCACATAGAACAAAGGGCAGAGAGGGACCATGGAGGAGTGGCAGAGGCAAAGTATTATGGACTGACTGCAGCTCCCATTACCTGTTGCCCTGCAAACATAGGAGAGTGCAGGTGGAGAGGTGGGTTTACTTTGCTTTTAGTTCTCACTGCTCTGATCTGTTATTAATACATTACATTGATCTCTCTATAGTGAGTCTGTTTTGCCAGTGACAGTGATTGGTGAATGAGCTCCCTGTGCTTATCTCAACCTTTGAGCCCTTTTCCATCATATTTTATCCCACTCTCCCTTGAGGAGGGGGGAGAGGGAGTGGTAGTGGGGTAGTTCAGCTGTCCATCAGGGTGAAACTACCACAAGAAGAATGCATTCTTAGAAGAAAATACATTCTAAGAATACATTCTTAGAAGGAAATCATGCATGTAGCTGGAGAGCACATCCTTAAGGTGCTGTAAAAAAAAATGCTGGAGGACATCAGTACCCAGAGATACGATGTTTCTGCACAGAAGAGTGCAGAAACCCAACATCTCTGTTTCCTGGATCCTCACTATTTCTCTCCCTTGCTCTCATCCTCTTCGTATGTCAAGATATTATTCCGAACAAACTCCCCAGATATGCAGGGCATGCAGACTGAACTGACATTTCCTCAGTTCTCTGAAACATATTATCACACTTGATACTTTAATACTTGAAATGCCGGATACTGCCATTCACATAGAACGCAAGTATGTCTATTTTTACAAACACTACAGTGACCCGTTTGTGACTCTGATTTTGTTTCCTTTAAAAATAAAACTCCCCAAGACACTATATTTCGGTGGCCAACAGTACACAGCTCATTTTTTTCCTCAGAAACTGGGAGAGAATGTCTGCATGGCTGACAGAAACAGCCCTTAGGCGCACATTCTGCTGGAGGCTGGAAACGCTTCTGGACTCCCACCATGCAGCAGAGAGTCCAGCCCCGCCGCCGTGAGACAACTCACCAGCGTGGTGTCTATTCTGAGTCTCAAAGGCCTAAAAATAAGCAGGAAAACACCACTGCTTATAACAGAGAGTACAGTGCTAGTCCTGGCATGCCAGAAGGGATCATTGCTCAACAGGCAACAGACACATTCCTGAAAAGTCAGTGCCCATTTTTTGAAATGTCATTGGACATCCATACATTACTAGCATTTCCTGCCCACTCAGACTGAGAAAGCAATGCATTCCTGAACTATTTTAGTTGACCAGGGAGTTTATTCACCAACAGGATTCTCCAAGGAAAACTTGAATTTTATTCTCTAGACTAAATTTAACACTTCAGGTATTTATTTTTTCCTTTTTCCACTTGAAGTCTTGGAAGCCCAGCTGTCCCCAGCACCACTGCTCCCTGAAATCGGCTCTTGTGTTATGTGCACTAGATGACTGAGCATGCCATATCCCTGCAGTAATCCTGTCCTTGTGCACAGTTCAGGATAGAAAGCCTACCACACAGTCATGCAGCATATGGAAAACAGACCTCCTTTTTCCTTGATACTTTTTCACCAGTAATCCCCAAGTCTTTCTCCACAGGGCAGTTCTCAGTGAGCCCTTCTCCCAGTCCATATGCCTATCTGGGCTTGTCCTGACCTAAGTGCAACACCTTATGCTTGGTTTAAGTGGGCACATTTTTCAAGTCTCCCAGGTTCCTCTAGATGACATCCTTTCATTTTATTAATGTGTCAACTGCACCGCTCAGCTTGATGTCATCAGCAAACTTGCTAAGGGTACACTCAGTGACTCTATGTCATTGATAAAGATGTTGAAGAGCACTGCTTCCAAGAGAGACCCCCACATTTGACTGCCCTCCACCTGGATGTAGAGTTGTTGATCACAGATCTCTGGCTGCAAACACCCAGTCACCTCTTTATGCATCAAACAATCCAGCCTTCAAATCCATAATTCTTGAATTTAGAGATAAAGATGTGGTGGATCTCCTCCATGATCTTCCCAGGCACAGATATGAAGTTAGCTTTGGGGAAGGTTGTATTAATGCAGGTCACCACCTGACAGTTAGAGGCTACATCTCCCTGAGACCGAAGACCTGATTGTGAGGTTATACAGTGCTTTCATTAGCTTGCCTGCACTGAGGTGCACTGAGCACTCACACTGGTGGTATTAACAATATTCCTAAGCTGAGTATGTAACTGTGTTATCTCCACTTTGCAGTATCTTTTTGGTGACTATTGAAGGTGAAAAAAGCAAAAAGGCTGGCAACAGGCTGAGCTTGAAAACATTTATTTTAGTTTACATGCCATGTAAACAAGCTGTTCTTATAGAGGTTAATCAGTGTTCAGTTACAGTTTGTTGTATTCACATGTATGAAGTTCCACAGTTCCTGTTCACTTACCCCATGATCTAATATAAATGTTTTGCTGTGTTTGCTACTAATTTTTTAATTGGGTTGGGGACAAATATACAATGGTTGTAGCTGTGGCACTCACATACTAGTAAGCTCTGAATATACTCAATGCTCGGTCTTCAGCTTGCACTGTTAACCTTTCAAAGGTACTGTTCTTGTTTGCATTGCCAAGGCTGCAGAGCTTCTTCCAAAGCAATGCTTGAATTTTAGAATAGTTAATAAAGAAATGACCTTATAAGAGGCATGGAATGAATGTGCTGTTCCAGTTAAGTTTATTTGTACTACTAGATTTCTTGAAAATATTTGTTTAATTCAGTTTCTAAGATAAATAGATCTTTAATAGTATGGTATTTCAGTTTCTATTCAGTCAGCAGTGAAAGAACAGGATTTCCTACATTTCATAGAGTGGACAAATTATTTCAGGTAAAAAGGGGGAAATTTTTCCAGTTGGGAAAATGGAATGTTCTTTGAGACCCTTCACATTTTGGAGGGATGTGGAGCAGTAGGGGGAAAGTAATTAATAACCAACTTTTAGAGAAGTAGCCCAGACAGGTGTGCAGGACTTGAGCTCACAAACTACTTGCAATTCAAACATTCTCTAACCACCACTATATAGAAAAAATGTCCAGATTGGGTCAGATAAGTGAGACTGATTTTCTTGCCAGAAGACAACTTGTCCCCTGTTGTTTCTGCCTTGCACTGCTTGGGTAATGTCTTTAGGGGACTGTGTAACAATAATGGAAAACACAATTTTTAACTTCTGCTCTCACTAGTCTGTTCCTGGAAGAGAAGGAGTACTCAAGACTTGGGGCAGCCTCCCATTCTTTCAGAGATCTGAGACCTCCCAAGTAGGAATTGATTTAAAGTGAAATTTTGAAAAGGAAATGGGATGTGTGGGAATGATGAGAAGAAGCTAAAAGCTGAAATAGATAATTCAAGAGGACAAATGAAAAGTAAAGAAAGATATTTTTTTAATTAGAAAAATAAATAACAAATTAAATGTAAATAGATTATAATCATATTACTACACACATAAATTTCTGCAAAAATGTGATTTCTTGTATTAGGCTTCTTTCCTAAAGCCCTTTCTGTAGCTGGTGCCATTCACAGTCTGTGGTGAGGATCTGAGCCACTGCAGCAATTTCAATTCCAAATCCAAACATAAGCAATAGCTTGTGAGCTTTCAATTCCTTTGAGCCTCACCCAACTCCAATTTTGTTCTATTCCTTCAGGGGAAGCATTTTCTCTTTGAAGCTACAGTCCAATCCATTGCATTGCGGGACATAGGTTTATGTTCTCCTTTAGGCTAGCCCAACCTGGGACATTTTATGCACTGCCCTTTCATATCATACTGACAGGGAAAGAGATCTCTACTGTGTAGAAATTAAACTAGATGAGGTGATGTTAGGAGTTTAGAACACTGAAAAATATTCATTTATCCAAGTCTCTCTGTCTAAATTAACATTTAAAATCATTGTGAATTTAATCAGTTCAGATGTTTGAAGGTGCAATATTAATGTTAATATATCTTTTCCTTTTTTTCAGCATAATCTTGGAATTATCATGAGAAAGATGTTTACCAGAGGGTTATTACATGTACTGTTTTCTTGTTGTCACATGCCACAGGCAAGAACACTTTGAAGAGAATAGTTTCTTTCTGAGAACAAAGATAAACTGCTATAAACTAATTGCTAAGTTGCAGCACACTAAGTAAAGTAATGGAAAAATACAGCATTCGTAAGTTGCATGAGAAGGTCCAGGCTGAAAAGTGAGCCTGCTCTGAAAGCATTCGTGGCCAATTACAGATACCTTTCATGTAGTTATACATGTGGATCTCACTGTGTTTGTTGTTGTATAAATGCGAAAGTCTTGGCTAATTCTCATTTGTCCTGACTTCTAAATAAAGTACAAAAATGGGTTAAAATGATTAATTCTTACTACTGTTGCAAAGAAATATTGGAGAGCTAAACATGTAAACATGAACAAGTAGCACAGATGTAAAAGCCAACAAACTCGACATGAAGAATCTTAACTCTATTCTTGGTAGTACTATATTGCTGGGGTTTGAAACAGTTGTGAACCTCTGAAAATTTTTGTGACCACAATACTTCAGTATTCATCAGGAAGTAATCCTTGAGTAATCCTTGGGAAATGTCTGTCTGGATGAGCAACATGGTTTCTGAATGGGCTAGAAGTCATAACAGAAGTTAGAGAGAGCTTAAGCCTCTCCTTTCTGTCCTACTTCTCTACAACTGGAATAAGAAGTCAGCAGTATTGTGAGTGGAAAGAAAAAAGGATTGCCAGAGTAAGTAGCTAGAACAGAACAGTTTTTCCTGGGAGGAACCTAGAATGATCATTGAATCCAACTGCCAAACTACTTTGGGTGTGGCCCAAAGTAAAAGTATATCATTAAGGGCATTATACAAATAAATGCCTCTTAATCACAGAGAGGCACAGGGCATCAACCATCCTTCTTGGAAATGTGTTCCAGTGTCTTAGTGCTTCCATGGTAAGGAATTCTTTTCCAGCATCTACTCTGAACCTCCTCTCACTCAGCTTTAAGCCATTGTCACATGTCACTGGATAGTAGATACCAGGGAGAAAAGATTAGCATCTTCCTCTCCTTACCTTTCTCAGGCAGTTATACAGAGCAATGAGTTTCCCTCTCAGTCTCCTTTTCCTCAGGCTTAACAGACACAATGCCCTCATCTACTACTACTTCAACTACATAGTACATGCCCTCGAGCACTTTACCAGCTTTGTTGCTCTCCTGCACACATTCAAGTGTCTTTACATCCCTTTCAAATTGTGGAACCCAGAACTATACATGAGATTCCAGGCGGGTCTTTGCCAGTGCTAAATATTATGTAATTATCACCTCTTTTCTGTTTTGAAATTCCCTTTTAAAATCAATTTATATTTTTGTAGTTTTAATTTGTAATATTTTCTGAGATTTTCAGAATAAATTTTGCAGATTCGGAAGTTTCTGTTTTCAGTTTCTTTGGAGCTGTGAAACTAAATATAGTGGTTATCATCAGTGCTCAATCTGAAGGGAAATGTGAACAAGGTGTTTTGCATTCTTTTTTCTAATTACTATCTCTTATTGTAAAGTTTTTAATGCAGAAAACATTGTCTCAATTAAGTGACTTAACTACAGGATATTTAAATACACTGTAATTCACAAAAGACAACATTCTTCAGCCTTCAATTATCATCATTTTTTTGGAACCTCATCTGCAAGTACTAGTTTCATGAATCTTCTTCCAAGGATTTTCATTTTGCCTCACTTAGATTGTTCTTCATAAATCTGTGGACTAATCTGAAAGTAGTAAGAAGTATTTTCAGATCAATTTCTTCTACTCAAATGACAATTCATTGCTTAAAAAGATTGATAAAAAGCAAAGCAACACACCTTTCCATCTGAACTGCACTATTCGAGGAACTACAGTGTGCCCTGACACTCTTCAGGATGGAGCGTCTTACTGATTGTTTCAGTCCTTAACAGAAAATGTAGGGATCCTGTGAAATCAGATAATTTGTTTTTGTGTCACCAACTCCCCACAGTGTACCGAGGGCAGGGGTTCATTCCATGATTTGTTGATAGCTGCAGCATTGCACTGCTGCTCATCAAGTTCTTCCAGGACTGGGCTTTATCATAGTCCTTGCTCCTTAGTTTTGTGAAGTGCTAAGCAAATTGTTGTTAGTAGTAACATTTATATATATTCTAATATTTATATATATTTTTCATCTGAAGAAATCAAAGTGTTCAGAAATGAAGCTTTTCAACATTTTCTAACATATCTCCTGTAAGATGTGTCCAACTGTAATCAAGGTAACTTTATAAACTGTACAAACAGTTGTAGCACGCAGGTAGTTCCACTGTTCTTTTTTTGCAAAATACTTTGTTCAAACAATGGAAGATTTTGCGTATATTTCCCTCTTTCCTCCCCTACAACATGCTAGTTCTATGTAGCATGGTACTTTATGCCACTTCTAGAATAGGCAATAAACGAAAACTACCACCCTTGTTGCCTTTTCTTTGGATGTGGCAATATATTGCCCTCTGAGCTTACCCAACTACACAATTATCCCTAAATTAAAAAAATGAGAGGGAGAGCAAAGAAAGGCAAGAATGCAGAGTGGGTGGGAATTGGCTGATAGGAAAGCAGCTGGCATATTAAAAACAGACGACTGAAGATGGAGCGACGTGCGGGTGCTGCCTTGCCAAATCCCTACAGGGGGGAAAATGCCAACTAGGTTTCAATGAATAAGCAATTAACATTATATTAGATTACTGCAAATAAACACTGATTTGGTAAGAAGCCAGGCACATCACTTAATATGGAGAACAGGAGGATCCAGAGGGCGTAATTTACAAAAGCTCCAACAAAAGCCATTCTGCCTTTTCTGTCTGTTTCACAAAATCAGTATTAGGGTAAACCGGTATCTCAATGCTCTTGATTTAAATCCATTGCCCAGATGCTCTGTAGAGGTTAAGTTAGTGCAATTTTAGGCTGATTTCTATAGCTGATCTCTCTCTAGCGATTCAATTATGCCTTTTTTGTTCTTGTGAAATATCATTGCTAGTTAAACTTCTCACAACTTCTCAAAATGTAGCAAGAATACAGAAAATCAAGGGAAATTCAAGGTGATGGAAAGGCATGTATGGGTAGGCAATCTGGACAACAAGATCACAGGGACAAAAATAAAGCAAACTTTAAATATGATTGGAAGAGACAGTCCAAGGGATGGCAGACCATCTAGACTGCAACCTCCATTGCTTGAATGAATGTTTATCCCTACAGTCCTGTAAGGAGGTTTTAGATTTAGTGAAAAATATGTTTTGGCAAAGACAAACATGACTGTGTGATTTTATCCTTTTTAGCAATTGCCAGCTATGAATCTGTTCTTTATGTTAGAAGCACTGTATTAAGGATTAAAGGCCATTATGTTTTTTGGAACTTATTCATTTCTTATTAAGTTCATCATTTTCTGTTGCGGAGTTGTGTACATGTATAACCAAGTAAGGGCACTGATGGAGGCACCTGCCTGGTACCTATATGCAATGTTGTATGAT
Organism: Tetrao urogallus; assembly: GCF_951394365.1. Lineage (NCBI taxonomy): Eukaryota > Metazoa > Chordata > Aves > Galliformes > Phasianidae > Tetrao > Tetrao urogallus. The sequence continues at coordinate 21,317,063 of NC_136816.1, forward strand.
TTGACTAGTGACAATTATACCCTAGATCGAATAGCTAATTTTACAAAGAACAGGATTTCAAACTAGTTTCTAGGCTCTCTTCTTTATGCTGAGTTAGTGATCATGCTCATGTTCATGTTCATGTTGTCAGTCTCTCTGAATGTATTCCTCTCCATTCACATTATGTGGAAGAAGTCCTCTCCAAAACCAGAGAATGTTCACTGGCAAGGAATATGGAGAGGTTTAGGAAAAATCTTAGAATTGTGATGAACCCATAGCAGTACCAGAAACACCTGTTTAAGATCAGGATGATCAAAGGAGTCTACCGAAGGAGTTGATCAAACTAATTAAGGTGATGAACCTTCCTCCTCACCTGTATCATTGAAAATCTCAGCTATTTAAAGCAAACACCTTCCTGCTCAAGCAAATAACAATAGTAAGACTACAATGGATGTTGTCTTGTGGTGTTACCTATGTGATCATGTAGAAAACATGAAGAAGTAGCATGACCAAACCACTCCTGTACTATGAGCACAGGTGAGAGAACTACAAAACAGATCAATCACCAGTGCAGTTGCTCCAGTTATCACAGGTAATGAATAGAGGGACTCTGCTCTCAGTTGGGAGGGGGAAGAGATAACAGAGTTTATTGAACTGTGTGGATTCAATGGCCTGGCACATCAGAACCATGGGAATATAAGGCACTGATGGGCACCAGTGCATAATGCATTCAGATGCCCTCAAGTCATGAAGGGACAATTCATATTTCTGGAGTGACTGGGGGCTCTCAAGAATTGACTGTGTCGGAGTACGAAATAAGCCTCATTGGTAAAGACTGGCAAAAGCATCCTATTATGACTGGCCCAGGGGCTCCATGTGTATTTGGTATCGATTACCTCAGTAGGGGGCATTTCAAAGATCCCAAGGGCTATCAATGGGCCTTTGGAATAGCTGCTGTAGACACAGATAACATTAAGCAGCTGTCTGTTTTGCCTGGTCTGTCAGAAGATCCGTCTGTTGTGGGGCTGCTACTAATAAAAGAGCAACAGGTAAAATTGCCACAAAAATGGTGCAAGGATGACAGTACCATGCGAATAGGGATTCTTTACTCCCCATTCATAAGTTGATTCATCAGCTAGAGAGTCAGGGAGTGATAAGCAAAACTCTCACCTTTTAATAGTCCCATATGGCCAGTGCGTAAACCCAGTCGAGAGTGGAGGCTGACAGTAGATTACCATGGCCTGAATGAAGTCACAGCCCCACTGAGTGCTGCTGTGCTGGACATGTTGGAACTCCAGTATGAAATGGAGTCAAAAGCAGCCAAGTGGTATGCCACCATTGACATTGCTGATGCCTTCTATTCCATTCCTTGTGCCACAGAATGCAGGCCATGGCTTTTGCTTTCACCTGGAGGGGTATTCAGTACACCTAGAACCGTTTGCCCCAGGGGAAAGCTACAGCCTAACTGTTTGCCACAGGTTGATCCAAGCTGCACTGGAACAGGGCAGTGCTCCTGAGCACCTACAGTAAGTACATCAGTGATATTGTTGTGTGGTACAGCAGAAATTGTTTTCAAGAAAGGAAAGTGAATAATCCAAATTCTTCTGCAAGCTGATTTCACTATTAAGTAAAGCAAAGTGAAAGGACCTGCCCAGGAAATTCAGTTCCTAGGGATAAAGTCACCGTTTTTTTATATTTATGTATATATATTATGCGTGATGTAATGACATTGAGTAAAGGGTGGAACATCATGGTTTTATGATTTTGTTATTGGTATTTCACATCCTAGCATCATGTAAAGTTCAAGGAAATAAGAAGTTAATACTCCAGTTCCGTGGACTCACAACTTTCTGGATACCTGGTTCTCAGAAGAGAAGAACTACACACCCAAGGCACTTGGTATTCAGAGGGGAAGTTATGTCACAGGAGGAAGTCACAGGACGCTCTCTCCCTCCCTACCCATGTAGGTGTGCTCCCCAGCCATGTGCCTTTAGTTCAGAATAAGGCTTTTGGTTTTGGGAACTCTCTCATTTGATTTATTTAGCCTCAATTCCAATTATATTGCATGATATTGTGCTATCTTGCATCCCGATATGACATTTAGTAAAATTAACTTACCTCCTGAGATCATTGCCGCTGTTGTGTCTTTGAGCCCAGCTGCCATCTCCCTCCCCTCCCCCTTTTCCCTTTCCTTTTTTTTTTGGCTGGTGGTTCTGCAGGCCTGCTGCACACTGTCATGGACACAGATTGAGCTAGACAATTCTGTGACAGTTTGACAAGTCTCTGAAAGACAACTATTCTTAACTGTCTTAACAATTAATCCCAAGAGGGGACAGAAACTATGTGCCATATCCCATGGACCTTTTCCGGTGCGTGCTTGAGGAATTACTTCTCCCAGACTGCTAACCATTGTTCATCATCTACTATAGCAGGAGAGCAGCAGAATCTGAGGACAGTAACTTAGAAGCACTAATGGGCATCCAAGTGGCTTGTCTTCTACCAAAGTAATTTTGAGAAGTTACCATGAGATGTTCCATGATAAAAATTTTCACTGAAAGTTACTCTAAGGCCTTCTAAAGTAAAGCCATCTATGAGACCTTTAGAATTAAGACCCAGATTTTGTCTTACTATGTTAATGATTTTAAAGAAGGACGTATCCTAAAATATTCCTTTCTACATCAGATGCATAAAAAGTTTCTGAATTCTTTTTTTTTTTTTTTTTTTTTAAGTGACAGGGAGGATGTTATGAGTTTTGTGAGAAATTTCACCACCAGAAAGGTAATAAAAATAAAAATACTGCCATGTGCTAATGTCAAGAACCAAGACAAAGAAAGACAGCCTGGGACAAAAAAAGAAAAAAGAAAAAAAAAAAAAAAGAAAAAAAATAGCCCTCTGTGAACAGCAGACATCTTTTATTTCATAGTCATGAAAATACCTGTGAAGTCTAAAGTTTCTAAGGTATCAAACCAGTGCTTTCTTGTGCTTCTTTCTTTTAATTTTCTTACCATTTTAACTGGGAAAGCTTTAGAAGTCATTCATTTCTGTTTTTAAAGTTTTCTTCTTGTCTCCTTTTCCTAATCAACTTGTATGTATTAGCTGAAATCCAGATATTTCACAACAGGAGCTCAGCTTTGGCCATACTTGTTTTTCCCAATGAATAATTTTAAATTCAATGAAAATGATCACTTTGTTTCAAACTGTGTTAATCTGGGGGAGGGAGGGGGGAGGGGAGGCAAAATAATAATAATTAAAAAAAAGAACTAATTTGTTTTTCTTGTTTGATCAACTGTAGTTCAATAGCAATCGAACAGCAATTCAATAACAGTGCATTATTGTAGAATTGACTGTGTTAGTGAAAGGGCTTTATGATATTTTATTTCTGTGGCACTGCTGTGCTTGGGAGACTTTGTAAAATTATGCAATCTTATTCAGCCAGTATTTCTGCATCTGTTCAATGGAGATGTTATACCCCTTACATTATGTTTTGTCTATTAACATGTATACTACAGCTAAAGTGTGGAAAGTACTGTACAAGCACAAGTAAGTCACCATAGCTTCAAATATGATACTAACCCTATAAATTCACTGCTTTGCTACATGAAGAACTCAGCTCTTACATCACAACCTCCTGTTAAAAAGATTAAAAGGTGAGTGCTCAGAAATTCCTCAGGCAGCTCCAGGGCAAAAGACAGTCTCTGTTATTGGCTGCAGCTCGAGTTGGGAAGTCTGCTCTGTAAATACACACTCTAAACTCAAAGTCTCTGCACCCCAAGGGTGACTGCACTGATATGGAGGGAGGACAGGACAGTGCTGAGGGGCCTGTGGGCATTACTGAGTGCTCAGCACCTACACGCCTGTTCTCCCTGTTGTGCAGTAAAGCCACAGTGAGGTAGGAAGGGACTCTGTCCCAGAACTTGGCACCAACTACAGTGCATGTTCTTGACACTGTGCTGTAGCTGTGGCAGAGAAAAGTCAGGTAAGGACAAGAGTCTCCAAGACTCACCCTTCAGGCAGCCACAGAGCCCATCATCAGAGCACAGAAACTCACTTCCAGGGCTTCTAGATCTTTCCAGCTTCTACTTGAAGGAGTCCTCTGCTCTAGTTGAGCCACTGAAGCAGGAGACTTCTGTCTCATGCCTTGGGCAGTGCAACTGAATTGCTCAGAGTCCTAAGGGTTTCCATTACAAGGCATGGAAGTGCAGTCTTGACTTGAGTGTTTGTCCAAGAAACTATAGAATTGTGGCATATATTCTGCAAAGCCCTATTTTCATAAAATTTGGGGATACTTTAATCAACCTCCTTTTTATTGTCGATCTTAATTCCTCTGCAGATGTTCTTTCTGTTTGAAAATAGGAGAAGAATTTTGGCTCTTTTGATTTCAATTGAACAAGTGAACAGAGTTTTGAAGATAATTAACTCAAAAATGCCTTCCTGTTTGAAGAAAGAATCAAAGTAAAAAAAACAACAGTGATCTCAACATATCAATCTAAAAATTAGTTTATGGAAAGTATAAATTTATGATTAGATGAATTTTTGTTTTATACTCTCCTTATTGGCCTCATAACTTACATTTTTATCTCATTGAAAATAGAAGTAGCTGTCAAAGCACAAGAGCATGCCCTACACATTCCGTACCATTCCATACATGCAGTGAACACCCATGAGGGATCACAGTTCTCTCATTCTAACCTAAACCTTTGTACCAGAATGTGTTCTCACACACTATAGATATAAAATAAGAAGGAGCAGTAATCTCCTCTTGCCATCTTGCAGCAGATAGGTATGATGATGGTTGTGACTGCAGCAAGCTACAAAATGGAAGCAAAGGCTGATATAGCAAGCAAAGCACCAAGTTCCATAGCCTGTTATTAATTTCCAAAAGACTTGGATGAATGTCTGGGGTAGCCAATAAATAATTCACATTAAATTTTGGGTAGCAAGCTTATTTAATACTGATGGCAACCCATGAAGATTTTCACTGTCAATTTACTCTCATCACTCTTAAGGATGTGCTCAAAGCCTAGGGAAAACAACACTGCCAAAAAAAAAAAATTCTTTGTGTTGCTTGACTAGGGATTCAGGCTTTGCTTCATTATTATTTATTGAAAAATAGTCAATTCACCACAAGATTATTGGTGGTTGATAACTGTTTTCATGTAGCTTTGCCATCATCAGGATGCACGTATACTATCAGCTCTTTTCTTCTGATTCTTGCTCTTTTGAATCTCATTCCTTTATTGGCTGTGCAATCACTTATCCCCATCTTCTCTACTGGCCATTTCTGTCTCTTTCTCAATAAATAAACATTCTTCCATAGATAATTTTTACCAAAAAAACATGTGCTTAATTTTAGCACATACTGGTACTGTTCTTACTGAAGTCTAGACCAGATTTATAATGCAAATTGCGAAGATTGAGTATGACTTCCTGCAGAATAAAATGGTGTGGTATAAAAAGAGCTAGAGAATGTTTTTTATTGACACATTCTTTTCTCTCAGACACAGACAATGAGAGGTCAGAATAAGTTGGATTTTTATGTGTTTCAGTAATAAAACTTGCAACTCAGAGTGTTTTTAAAACTGATAACTGAGATGACAGGTGCTTGTTTTCCTGCGCAGGCAATCTCTGCTGGAAAAGGGATGCAGAAATATAATGAAGAGGAAAGTGCTGGGAAATGTCAGCTAATAGAAAAAGAAGGAAGATTAGTTCTCCCTAGGCATGCTTTGTCTCCTCTCTATCTCAATATTTAAGCTGGGGAAATGGCAATTTAAGCTGGGAAAACCAAACCAACCAACCAAACAAACAAACGAAAAAAAACCATTAAAAGACTGGAAGGTTTTCAGAGGCTGTAACAAATGTCCTTAAAAGCAATACAAGTCACATCAGCTCAGTGAAACCAAGCATGGATTCTTCCTCTCTCCAGCGCTGCTTAGGCAAGCAGTAAACTGGTATTGATTTTTGATTTCTTGCTATTTTTTACAATTTTTCATTTCAGTCCCTGAAGATCTATCCCACATATCTGTCGAACGATTCTGTGTCCCTGAAGCATATTCTGCACATCTAAACCTGTTTCTTTTTTAATCATGCATCTAAACAACTCTTACACAAGTAAAGATTGAAGTTTGACTAAGTTTTTAGGTGAGAATTTAAATTTGTGCTAAAGGAAATTATTATTGATTGCAACGTGTTTCTGTTGTTCTGGTTATTTTGTTTGTTTATTTTTTTTTCTTTTTTTTCTTTTAATTCATGTGGCACATTCCTACTGAATATAAGAATTAACCCTAAGCATCTCTGATGCGGAGAGCAACCAGTTTATAATTTTCCTTCAGACATTCTACTTTTTTCAATCCTTCTCTTTAAATATAGCATGTGGTAAAGGAGCCTCACTATAACTTAGAAAAGAACAAGAACAGAAGTCCAGCAGTTAAAAATAAATTCAAAAAATAAAACTGTGTCTCTGACTCCAAATGTCCAAGGCAGACCCTCTGAGATTAAAACTTCTTCTGATACTAAGCCAAATAATACAACAGGATTATCTAAGAATGTGTTACAATTTTTAAACTGCTCTGCACATATTACTTCCTGGAGAGACTGTAAGGAGAAATGTGAGTTAGTAGATTTTTCTGAAATTCCAGCAGTCTCAAAGCTTTGCATTATCCACAAATGCAGGCTGTGCCATGTTTGAACTATTCTTTTAAATGTTTGCAAGGTTAACAAATGGCTTGGAAGCATGGAAAGATATAGAGAGCCAGTATTTTAGCTGGGGTGAATCACTGATGTCTTAAATTTTGGGGGGTTGTTTCCTAGAAATCCAACTGCAAATATATAGGGGATGTAATTTGTTCAAAACTTTCATTTTTTTCAATTAAGGTTACACTGTGAAATATACATGAAAACTTTTCAATTTGTTTCTAAAACTGACCATCTAGAGAGGTGTACCAGTAAGGACTTTTTGCGTTTGCAATCCGAAATTCGAAGCCTTCTATCATCACTGATACGTTGCATAATGTCTTTAGGTTTTGCTTTGTTTTTTAGTATTTGTTGTGTAGAAAACAGTAATCACTGTCTAACTTCTGAAATGGACATAGTGTTTGGACTAGATTCATTTGGCTGAACACTAAAGCCACATCTGGCTAAAAGAATGTCGAATTGTATGCTGCAGCAGGGTGATGCTAGTCCTCAGTTTGCAACTTCAGCTCCTCAGCCCTGCTGTCACAGAAGAGCAGCATGGCTATCTTGTTTGGGGTTGTAAAGATAAAGTGATTACCACTGAAAAAGATATTACTGTCCCATGGTCCACTGGAAGCTATAGATATAACTTGGGATACTCTTTTTTTCTTTCTTTCTTTTTTCTTTTTTTTAATATTTGTTACGGAAGGTAAAAGCAGAGGGGAAGACAGAAGAGCGTATTTAAAAAATTGTGGCTGTCAGGCAAAGTCAAGGGACAAGAAAAAAGGAAATGCCACTTTCATGTCCAAGAGATGAAGGAAGACCCAGGGAACTACAGGCCGATGAGCTTCCATTCTGCCTGGGAAGATCATGGAACAGATCCTCCTAGAAGACATGTGAAGGCAGATAAGGGCTGAGCAGGTTATTCGAGACAGCAAGAATGGCTTTACAAAATAAAGGTCATACCTGACCAATCTGATGGCTTTCTGTGATGGAGTGACAACATCAGTGGACAAAGGGAAGGCAACCAATGTCATCTGCCTGGATTTGTGCAAGGCCTTTGACATGGTTCCCCACCACATCCTTATCCCTATACTGGAGAGACATGGATTTGAGGGGCGGACTATGCGGTGGATAAAGAATTGGTAGTAAGTTTGTAGACAGAGGAGCGTGGCCAATGGTGGAGGCCAGTGATGAGCAGTGCCCCCAGGATCTGTCTTGGGACCAGTGCTCTTCAACATCTTCATCAGTGACATCAGTGACAGTCTTGAGTGCATCCTCAGGAAGATTGCCGATTATACCAAGTGTGACACATTAGAGGGGAGGGATGCCATCCAAAGGGACCTCGAGAAACTCAAAAGATGGGCACATGGGAACCTAATGAAGTACAACATTACAAAGTGCAAGGATTTGCACTTGCATTGGAGGAACCCCAGATATGTGTACAGACTGAGAGAAGAACTTGAGAACAGCCCTGCAGAGAAGGACCTGGGGATTGTGGTGGATGAAAAACTGAACAGGAGCTAGCAGTGTGCTCTTGCAGCTCAGAAGGCCAATGGTATCCTGGACTCCATCAGAAAAGGGATGGCCAGCAGGGAGAGGAAGATGATTGTCCTCCTCTCCTCAGCCCTTGTGAGGCCCCATCTGGAGTACTGTGTGCAGGTCTGGGGCCCCCAATACGGAAAATATATGGAGCTGCTGGAGAAAGTCCAGAGAGGGTCAAGAAGATGATCAGAAGGCTGGAGCACCTCCCTGTGAAGGCAGACTGAGGAAGCTGGGCTTACTTGGCCTGGAGAAGACAAGGAAGACCTCATTGCAGCCTTCCAGTATTTAAAAGGAGATTATAAACAGGAAGGGGATTAACTATTTACAAGTGTAGACAGTGATAGGACAAGGGGGAATGGTTTCAAGCTCAATGAAGGAAGGCTTACATTGGATGTGAGGGGGAAGTTCTTTACAGAGAGAGTGGTGAGATGCTGGAACAGGCTGCCCAAAGGAGCTGTGGATGCTCTGTTCCTGAAGGTGTTCAAGAGTAGATTGGATGGGGCCCTGGGCAGATTGATTTAGTACCAGATCTGAGGTTGGTGACCCTGCCTGCGGCAAGAGGATTGGAACCTGGTGATCCTCAGGGTCCCATCAAACCCATGCCATTCTATGATTCTAGGAGCAGTTTTTTCACTATGATGACTTTAATTTTAAATGTGGAGATGTGAAGAAGGTTTGAATTTTCTAAACTTGTGGTTGAAAAATTGTTGCCAGGCTTTGTCATGGTTTTATGATTTTTGGTTATTGGTATTCCACATCATAACATGTATCATATCATGGAGTGCACTGGAAGTTAAAGAGTTAATACTCCAGTTCCACAGATCATGGTTCCAGGTACCTGGTTCGCAGAAGAGAAGAACTACATACCACATACCCCAAAGGACTTTGCATTGTTCTCTTTCCATTTTCCATTCAGAGGGAAATATATCACATATTTCACACATCACGAGATGCCCTCTCTTTTCTCTTCTGCTTGCCCAGCTAGATGTCTCGCCTCAGCATTACAGTAAGGCCTTCTATTTTTAGACACTCTCTCTCATTTTATTTTGATTTATTATCTTCAATTCCAATCATATTGTATTTTATTATAGTGTGTTATCTTGCATTCTAATATCTGATTTAGTAAATTAATTAGTTTCTCCTCAGACTTGTTGCTGCTATTTTGTTTTTAGGCCCATCTCCTTACCTTTTCCCCTTTTCCCCCTTTTCCTTTTCCCAGGGCATGGGTCCACGTGTCCCCTGACCCTGCTAGTCATACAACCAGGCCAAACCAGATGGTAAACTTTTGACAGGCTTCCTGCATTTTAATCTTCATTGGTATGTGGATGTCTTCTGTGAGACTATTGGCCTCATTACCTCTGAGTAAGGAATGAAAGTAACCAAAGTCCCCAGGAGAGCCTCTGTGAAACACACTTCTAGAAAATGGTACCATTTGATTAGTTTGGTTTGTGATGGAAACTTGTCTTGCTGCAACATTTTTTAATGATAAATCTGTGTGCTGGAATGACAGCTTATGGCAAAGTTGGACAAAATTTGTAGGTGCAGCCAAGGAGAAAAAGCCAAGGAGAAAATACTTTTTGCAAGCATCTTATTATTCCACTCAGTTTTCATTAACTTGTGCAACTGGGTTTGTAGACACATGAACTGAATGATGAATCGATTCACTGAATCTTATAGTTCGTATATAAACATATATACTTACATAATCCTGACTATAGGGTGTTTGAGGTTCCTACTCTGCCTCTCTTCTTCATGAACAATTCTGAGAAAAATATGCTGAAGCCTTTCCAGTCATCAGCATCTAAAATGGGTGCTAAGTTGTGTGCAACATGCTATATTTGGCATGATCCTTATTTGCCGTTGAGTATACTCATGACTCTACAATCTGGCTCTACAATAGCAAGTGTACAGCCTAACATTAGCCTTACAGTTTATTGCCCAGAACAAAATTCTGAGTCATGAGTATCAAGAATGTCATGTTTTAGAAGCTGTGGAATAGCAGCAGAAAACAGAACACTGGAATGATCATTAACATTTTAAAAGAATTGTGCATTCATTGCATGTTAAATGGGTTATACTGCAAGGTACACTGCCTTGACAGAGTTGTAGCTCTTGGGAATTTACATTAAATACTAAAAATTAATGCTCACACGCAATTTATCAATATTCTGTAATGTGTAGCTGAATTATTGGGAGGGAATAAAAAGATAAATCAATGGAATCAAATACATTAAGCAAAACTGAAAATTGCAGTGTATCCTGGAAATGGAGAACTATATATTAAAAATACGCCCAATCCTTTCACATTTACAGGGCTCCCAGTTTCACTGAAATTAATTACAAAAGTACTTACATGCCTGTTTAGTTAGCTCCACCACAGGCAAGCCTGGAAAAGCTCTGAAAAAGTGTCATGTCCATAGTCAAAGTATAAAAAAAATAGTTGTGAATGTGATTGGTGTTTTGCTTTTCTCCTTTAAATAGTAGTAGAATTGAATGACCATAATTGCAAATATTTGGATATGGGTGTACCAACCACTCAGTGTATTTGGGAAACTTTAATTCGTTTGCTTCATGGTCCCTCCTCCCTTGAAGAAGGCTCCACCACATGCCTGTATCCCTTCCCTGAGGGAGACATTGCACTTTCCACTGGAAAGAGAGAGTGCATCATTTCTCTTCCAAAATTGCTGTGCAACATCCACAGTCTTTCCAATCACCTGTTTAGTCCATGTAATACATCTAAGTATAGTTTTCCTAGGTGAAAAGAAGTGGGATGCAATTGCTAACACACTGAGTTCTTCCTGAACTTCACTGCAGCTTGGATTTTCACTCTGATTCCAACTAAATTCTTCAGTAATACTTTATTGGCACCTGGACAGATGACATCAGCTGAAATGCATTGACTCACAAAGTAAGAAGCAGGAGGCTTCATGATTGAGGAGGTAACTGAATCTCTTAGGGCTTTTGAGAGGCTGATTCTGCTTCTATCAGTTCTGAACATAGAGAACAAATGTGAGTTGCTCCAAAAATAATGTCTCCTATTTATTTACATTTAAATTGCAACAGCAACAGCATGGTAACTCTATTTGCTACAGCAAATTCTTGAAACACTGTTCTTCAACATAATCACTGCCATTAGCTACACACTGCAGAAACACACCATCCACTACCTCATTGTGCTCACACACACTGTTTGATCTCCATAAGCATTGAGCAAGTGTCAATGAATGTCAGTGGATGCCATTTTTTCCACATGGTGTGCTAATTGTAGCATCAATGGTATTTACATACTCCACTGATATAGTAGGGGCACAGAACTGCAGCACTTCAGGTCTTCATTCGGAGGGACAGTGGGTACATCTCCATAACTGAATGAGCATTTTGGGGAAGATGGACAATAATTTTGTAACATCACACAAAAGTAATGTATTTCAAAGAGATATTGTCCACTATCAAATTAAATGAAAATGAGGCTTGTAGGTCTAATAGAGGTGATACTTTGAAAAGTTTCTCTAATTTAGGGTTCCCATAAGATACGTGTGAAAAATTTTTGCATCTCCATGGTGAGATCTTTTTCCGTAACACTCACAATTTCAATGCCTTTATCATATCTATTCTCATTTATCTCTTTTTCAATAAGGAATTCGTAGTGTAGTGTGTTGTCTTTTTTTTTTTTTTTTTTTTTTTGGTGACAGCTATTTCAAACTTTTTATTAGACTTTTATCTGCTTTTGTATTGTTTCTAGTTCTTCTATATGGTGCTTTGTCTGCATAATGGTCATTTTAGGGTGGAAAGTCCTTTGTACAGTTACTACATGTAGTGCTGTAAATCTTGGACTTTAGGATTTTAGGCATTTACCATCATAGAAGTGCAGGACAGTGTTGCACTGATGCCCCGCTGTGGTATTAAAACCACTAAGGCATTTGAAGATGCAGCTGATACCTCTGGTAGTGTTTTGTGGTAGGTTTTCCATAGCATACCCATGCATAAAAAGAAGTAAAATGGATGATTGAGGATTTTCATCACCCTCCTCAGCCTGGATATAATTTAACCACAATTTCCGGGCATTCCCACATGCTGCATATGTTAATGAAAGTGATCACCAAAGGGTGAGGCAGTGCTGTGGTACATAAAGGGAATCTGTTTATTATGATTTGCCCAGCATCCATGGAAATTAGTTGTAATATATAATTATTTAATAAGTATACTTCATGTAACTCACTTATCTTGACTAACCCAGCAAGTTACACTCCATTTTTATCTGCTTATGAGTAGACATCCCTGTTATTCAAAGGTACATCATCAATTTCTAGAACAAATGTTTTCATACGATGCAGCTCTGGGGAGGAAGAGTGCTCTAATAGCATCAATGCCAAGAGCAGGCCCTGTTTTGTCTTCTTGGAAAAGGCAAACTGTAGACTCAAGCTTTTCCAAGTCACTCCACCTCATTCCCTGGCCACAGAAGTACTTTCTTCCCAGGAAAGCATACCAGCTGCAGATGAAAATACTAAGTGAGGGAGAACCTAGCGGATGCTCATGAACTCCTGTGGCTGAGTTTCCTCATTTGTAATATAGTGTGTTGAACTACTGCAGGTTAAATTATTTCAGTTGCTGGTTCCATCTACCCAGCTGCACTAAACTTGCTTTGTAATTTTAGGGACTTCTCTGGGTCATGCCAAAACCACAGTGTCAACTTCTTCAGTAGACTAGCGTATTGTTATTCCATCTTCCAGTGTTAGTATGTGTCTAACACCTAATTTCTATTATCATTCACAGGCAGATGTGTGCATATATGAGAGCCTCTAGAGAAAAGTGTGAACTTGTACAAAATGCTGAAATCATACCTTATCTACTTTCTTTCAGATATCACCTACAAATGTAACCCGCCTTTCTCTAAACCCATTTGGAAAACAAACCTTGGCAAGAAATCTAATACAACACTTTTGTGTTACAAACAACTATCCCCCCTCTCTTGTTCTCTTGGGTCTCTCCTTGGCTTAAGCTGCTTTTTACTGTCACTGCTTGAACTGCTGAGGACCTGAATCAGTTCTACTCATGCATGACAGTGCCACTTCTAGCTGTATTCAAGGCCAGAATTTCTTCTTTGAATGGTACAAAATTAGAGGCTTTTCTGAGGTCAGTGACAATTGGGACATAAATGTTTGTAAAAACTTCAAGAAAATGTAAAAAGGAGAAGTGGAAACAGATTTCTTTGCTTTACTGCTAGCAGTTTTATCTGGGAGAATTCCAGTTCTCCCAGATAATGTTGAAATTTCAAAAACAATCAGAAATATTCAGACTCAATGGGAACTCAAACCAATGTTTCAAACTTGTAGGAACATCCAGATACCTACTGGCATTTCAAATATATATGCATTTTTTTCCATAAAAATATCAACAATGAGAGTTTTGATGTTTTCTAACAATATGTTAAACATTCAGGAAAGTCAAAGTGTGATCACAAATCATGAAATGCTGGCAGCTCAAGCATTTCCGTTAATTAGTTATTTTAACCAGTTTTGTAGTTTGTCTACACATCCTGTCCTTCAGGTAAAGAATAGCATGTCCTCTGCTCTGTACCTTCTGGTTGCTTTGAATCAAGCTCTCAAGAGCGCACACTTTCTGCAGGCTGCATTTTTCTTCTTCACACAGTTAATACCACAGAATACAATATTCACAGGTTTGGGGTCTTCTGCTTGTTACTAATCACCATTATGATTTAGAGTGATAACAGCCTTGTACAAGATTATGAATTTCTCCCACCTCAAGATTTGAGATTAGAGTTATGCCCTGTATGTTCACCAATGTAAAGGTTTTAAGAGTCATCTGTGAAAATAAAAAAGGAATAACTGAATCAGCCCAGACAGCAAACCCTGTAACTTAAGGTCTACTGGTGTTTGGTATTGCCTGGTCTTTCTTCTTGAATGCTGGCTGAGAAAAGTGTTGTTTATCTTGATGCTAAAATGTAAGAAGTGGATAATTCTGGAAAAGATAAATCAACAACTCTTTGTGTCATTGTCATTTTATTGGCCTTCACTGACTTCAGTGGGAACTTTGACTCAAAGGCTTAAACATCTGTTACAGCACACAAATAACCGCTAATGGTATGAATTTTGAGTAACGTAGAATGGTTTTCTTTTCTAATTCAAGATGGTGTGAGACCACAGCCAGAACACCTAGTCTTGAAGTCAGATGCCCTCTACTGGCCATAAAGTGATTTTCCTAATGTTAAAAATGCATTCTGTATTCTGAAGAGCTTCTTCTAATAAAAAATCATGTTTATCAGCAATATTATTAATTGTTGTCTGACAAAGCAGATACATTGTTCTGAGTATCTTAAACTACTCCTATAATTCAACAGGTGGCTGGTTTTTTTTTCCAAGTTATTTTTAGGAAACAAAGACAGAAAATTGCTAAATCATAAAAGAAAGCCAAAATTGTGCTTTGGCAGAAACAGTTATCGTTTTTGTGAAAGTGTAGCTTAGTGCTAAAATTAGGGCATTATGAAGGGGTTATGCAATGTCACTGTAAGAATGTGTCCTGAAAACCTTCAATTGTGGCAGAAAAAAAAATAGAAAGCACTGGACATGCCCAAAGTCGTAATGGAGCAAAAATCTATGTTGCAGTCAAGATGGCAGCCTAAATTTTATAAGTTTTCATTAGCTATACTGCATGGAATAACATCAGACTCTAAGGAGCCTGATTCACTTAGGGAGAAGAAGGGAGAATATAAACATTTTGTTTATGTGAACTACAATTGCTTGAGGGCATTCCCCTTCCTGGAGCTCTTAAATGACTTTGCCTTCCATCATATGGCTGCAGTTTGCTATCTCTTTTCTGCAAGGTACTCTGGGCACTGGGATGTACTAACTCTCCGAAGGGCAAGTTTGTCACTACAGAGCATCTTAGCGAAAGCAAGTAGAAGAGTTCTTTCACTGATGTATCTGTTGCATGCTCTGCTTGTGTGAGCATTTAGGAATTACAAGAAATTATGAAATGGAGCTAATGTCAGTGAACTCTTTGCCTAAACCTTATTTTTCATAGGTTATCATGACATTATTTATTCACTGACTTCTGTATTTTTTCCTGTACACCAGACTGACTGAAAAGTATGAGCTGGGAGGTGAAAAACTAATGTGAGTCCTTCAGCGTTATGGTTCTAGAGCCATAGCAGCTTAAGAGGCAACAGAACCCAAGCCGTATTGCAGTTCATGAAATACACCTTTCAGTTTCTACAAAACAGCAAAGTTACAGCTTACATCTCCATGGGATGATAGGTTGTACCCTCCTCATGGTGATAGCAGAGTCTGTTGTGCCCTTGTGGGAGATACTTCAGGAAAGATGCTACACCAAGTCTTTCCTGGGAAAGGCTTTGGCATCCTGCAGTTTTCTCATAACCAGCATCCTAGATACTTATCCCTACTTTTACCCATCTTTGATATATTTTGATCTGGTGTTTTTAACTCCTTCTATGTGGAATTTTCTTTCTTTGGAAAGGGAAGGGTGTAAGAATTAACCAGTAGCCTGTCTTGGATTTCACTAAGGCTCTAGAGAGCCTGCCAAGTGGAACAGTCTTATTCTTACTGTGCTGAGCAAGCAGTTCTCAGAGTGTGAAAAATACTTGGTGCAGAAGCAGTGTGTGTTTTATATTTTTCTCATGGCTTAAATTTTTTCTCAAACTGTGATTTCTAAAACCAATAATAGATTTGTTGGTTTATTTCAGCTGTAAAAGCCCAATCTCCAGAATAACTGGTTATGTTGTTTTCATGGAAAGCACAGGCATGTAATAACAGATGCTACAAAGCAGCATGCAAAGCGTGAAGAAGGTGCTTCAGTGCTGTCATTGTGATTCGTTTTCCTGCAGAAACCCTTTTAAAACAGTGCAGGGCAGGGTAATATCCTTTTGCAAGATGTAGTGAATAGATAGCACACATTACAGAATTGGCACATCTTTCTCTGGAGAGAAGCCTCGGCACTACTACTGCCCTTGCAATCTGCAGTCAGACTTGTACACCTACAGCAGGCGTGCACTGGTTTTGCTGGGGCCTTCTGAGCAAGCAGTGTTTGACCCTACTGAGATTCTCTGAAATATAGATGACCTGCTCAGATCCGGCTTCAGGGTCACAGCCACAGCTTTGACAGAGGCTGTATGGCACTCATACGTACTCACTTGCCGCACAGCTCTATTGAATAAATTTTCCCTGGATCAAATAACATACTTCCTGTATTTCTAAATGGTACAGCTGTGTCATTTTACCTTCTAATTTTAATTAAATAAATGCATTCTTCAAATTATTCAAAAAGCTCTATGTTACATTGTTTTCTTACCTTTCTGCCAATCAATTATGCTTTTTCTAGTAAATGCTTTCTTTTTATAACTTCTTCATGAAATACAGAATGTTCTCGCTCTTGACTGGAAGTGCCTCATGAAGAAACGTATGTACATATCCTTATTTTAGAGCTTTGGCTTTATAAATGTATGGTGAAATATAGAAAACCTTTATCAAAACACATGGTTTTAAATCATTTCTTATACAGTTGAGCATTGCTTTCACCAACAGAACAAACACATATTTGGGTAAATATGTAATAATAATATGTAATCGAATGTAACAGTCTCATGATTTTTGCTGTACCCTGTATACATTCTTTTTGGTGGTTCAGATCATGATCATCTGCATTTAGCATAGCTGAAGATGGATTCTCTTGCACATTTCTGTGTAAGTCTTTGGGGAGACACCTACTTAAACTTCAGCCTTCAGTTGTGAAAGTTTTTTCTCAGCTACCTTTCTTGTTCGTGTTTAAATTATAAATTCTTCTTAAGTCTCCTTTTGCTCTCCCCTGAGGACCCCAGATAGTTTTTAAGCCTTGCTGTGAATACCTGGTTTATCTGTTCTTTCGTTTAAGGATTTGTTCTCCCTCAGACTCCCACCATAGATGAAAACTTGGAGGGACAGTTTCATAAACGAATCCTGCTACATCTCTGTAAGTAGGCAGCTCTCACCTCATAGACTGAATGTTATATTTAGTAAGCCTTCCTGTGATATACTTCCGCCTGAACTAAGCCTAAACTGAATGACTACATGTAAGCATAAACCACAAGTCAGCTTGGAAGAAGCAGAAAGCATTCTGATGACAGCTCGCATTCACTGTTGGAAAGGAGAGATTTGAACTTTGCATTGGAAGAAGCAGATACATGCTTCATTTATCAGCTTGCATGGAGCACTGTATTCAAAGATGGGAGAAAGTAAGCAAACTTTTTGGCTAAAGCTTGGGCAAGCTTCCAGAGAAAGGGACCTCTATGAATAGATTTACCAGAAACAGTACTTAAAGGTCAAGTGAATCCACTTGAACTGTGCTAATCAATACCTATTGATGGACTACGCTAGTTTCAGATGTGCTTATATTACTGCAGCAAGTGGGCAAATGGCTACTTATGATCTGTAGAGAGCGTGGATCAAATTATTGAGGATACAGAGCAGATCATCTGACCATTCCCTCCAGCCCTTTCTGATGCAACATGCCTCTCTATATGCACTTACTGAACTTCTAGGAACACTTCTAACATCATAACACCTTCTTTTTTGAATTTAATTGAACATGCTTATTTCTGTAAGTTAAAGGCAGATCTTATAAGGACTAAATATAATCCATAATGGGTTAAATGCCCATTATATGGCATTTTACAGCATAGAAAACAGTAGAGTTGGGCAGACTGTGCTATATACCTGTGCATGCAACAGGTATAAGCTAGTATCTCCCAGCTTTTGGAAGACAGACAGACTCTAGTCATTCTTTCCTAGGGCTAATACAGAGGAGGTAGCCAACTGCTAGTCCTAGTTCTGTTTTTATTTATCAAGCTGAACATAATAGTGCCTTCTTTCTTAAGGGAAGAGCAGGGATGAGGCAGCAACAGCAAACTGAAGTGCAGGGAAAAAAAGGAAGGAAGAAAGGAAAGAAAGGAAAGAAAGGAAGAAAGGAAGAAAAATAGAGACAGAGAGACAGAAAGAGAGAGAAAGAGAGAAAGAGAGAGAGAAAGAGAGAGAGAGAGATTCTCTGTATCCTGCTGTTTTCTCTTAAAATGTCAGTTTGCTGCCTTTCCTTTTTTTTCAGTTGGTGACTAAGAGCTTCAATTAGCGGTGGGAAAGTCAGTTTGCTCCAGCGCATTCTTGATCTAAGGAGGAGTAACCTGTGCAAACAGGAGCTGTAGCACCCTGTGTTGGAGCAGAATGGGACTGCGTCCAGACAAGGAGTGCTGTGGCAGCCTGGGAATGAGCATCCTAACCACGTGCCAGTATTTCTTCTCACTATCAGATGCTGTAGTGCTATTTCCCTGGTAGCAGGAGAGCTGTTCTGAGAGGGGTGAATGGTGCCCTGTTTTGGCAAATATTCTCTAAAAGTTCTTCATTATATTTTTTCTGGTTTCTGCTGAGATGGAAAATACATACCTAAGACTTTAAGAGAAGACTATTTCTAGGGATGTTTCTTTAAAGCTGACCCGACAACACTAGATGCAATATGTGGTTATTAGTACATAGTACCTGAAATGTGAACTGCAAGGCTGTCACTACAACGGGATATTGAGACAGGATCCTGGAGTAACCAGGAAGGAAGTACAATTCTGCATTTATCAGGGTATGCTAATATCTGTTACAATACACAACAACAATGAAAATTTACAATCACTGGGTGGGTTAATCTTTGTCGGTATGTGACCTGTAATCATTTAATTATATTCTTCAAAGTATTTGATTATAGTACGGTGTGTTCAGTTGAATCACAGCAAATCATTGCTGAAACATTAATTATTACAGCCATATGTATGGCTGTTCCAGCAAAGTCTTCTCTAAATGCAAGTGAATTAAGCAGAGAAAGTCTTTACTTGCTTACATCACTGAACACTACAGACATGTTGCTGCCTCCCACTGAGCTCTGAAAAAGCTGTTCAATGAGAGAAACACTGATTTATGACAGCTTCAAGTGTAAACAGTGCTCAGACAAAAAAAAAAAAAAGCATTTAGAGAACTTTCTCTTCACCTTCACCTTGCAATTGTCTTTTTAGTGGCTTGTGCTTTTATTTTTCCAGTGCTTCAAGGTCCCCAGTAAGCAGAAGTAAATATAAGAGTACAGAAGACTGACTAGACTCATTCACCACCTGTGGCACTGGTGTTATGCTGGGGACTCACAGTGTTCAGAGCTTACAAGCTGTATGGCGTTGTGCAGGCAACATCAAGCGAATTGCCTGGTACCAGCAAACATGTCCTAAGCCTTTTCATGAATGTAGACTGTTAAAATGAAAACAGGATGATGCTCTTGACTGACATGTTAGGAAACCTGGATGATACATAGGTTGCACAGAAATTAATGCCTCTTGTTTATTCCCATGGAAACCACAACATATACTATGAGAAAATTACACTCTTTGATAGAGGAAATTCTCAGCTATAAAACACTGTTTTTCAATATAGTAACCACCATTAGCTATACATTTTTGCAGCAATGAACAAGAATCTGCATGTCACTCTGTTAACAATCTGCAACATCAGAAGTGACCCACTGTTTCACAGCTGCTATGACAACGACAGTGCTGTTGCTATGAAAATGTTGCCATGTAGTGCATCTTTCATCAACCCAAGCTGATGAAATTAGAAGGTGCCAAATCCGGACTGCCCAGCCAAGGCTGGCAACATGCTCCATGGTCTTCAAACTGCTATGGGAACTACAGATATTGTATTGAAAGAGAAAGCCTGTCTTCTTCTTCAGTCTGATTCTGGAAGCTGGATCCTTCTGATTGGATAGTGCTGCAATGGAGTGGTCAGAGTTGATGGTTTATCCGGGTTCCAGGAAATGCAGAAGAATTATCCCTTTCCCAACCCAAAAGACACATCACTTTACTTTTTGTTCCACATGGAGGAATTCAATGACACCTTTGTTTCATCTGCACTTCCTTGTCAGACACCATTCTGTCAGACTGCACCTCTGCTGCTATCTCTCAGGCAGCAACAACATGTAATAGGATATTGGTGGGTAGGGTCAGTCTCTACTGTCACACCACCAACCTTGACCTCTGACACAGTGGGACATCATAAAATAGGAGGCATTACTTTCGGAGCAGTCTTCTCTATTGTGTGTTTTCAGCATAAAAGACACCTAGCCACTTAAGCCTCTGGCAGTCACTTATTCATGAGAAATTCATCTTTATGAAAGATGATTAAAAACATGGAAGTAATTGACACTGAAAACATATTTTAAAGGGACAAGCCAAACAAAAATAATTTCAACAAATCTTTGCAGGAAGAGAAGGAATTCATCAATACCTAGAATACCTAGATTTGTTTTTTTAAGGACGGTTGCAGGCAGATTCTGTACAAGAAACTGTTCTGTATGAAGTAGGCCATGCTGGATAGGCATGGCAACAGAGAACTGTTATTATAGCTGAGGGAGAAAAGGTATTTCTCTCTAACAGTATTTCAGATTTAATCATTTTGTTGTATGGACCCCAAATGATTTGTGTTTATGCAAGGGAGACAGATGAGAATGTCCCCTTCCCAGTCCCGGAGGCCAACACAAGTCAGGTAAGTACATAATGAGTGTGCATCTAGAACAACCTGTGCTCAAGTATGTTTAAATACCTGACAGTAATGCAACCGAAGCAAAAAAAAAAAAAAAAAAAAAAGTTTTAAGTAGAATTATAGCTTTCCCTGAGGCTGAACGTCCACCTCATCTCCAGTTGAAGTCTTCTGAAAACACATACTTAGCAAGCCAGAGGATAAGCAATGCAAGGTAGCTCACTATTCAAGGCAACAAGTCATTAGGATAGGGCACTCAGTGGGTTACAGGAGACCTAGGCTCACCTGTACTCTTTGTCAGTTACAGAATCTGCCTCCCTCCCTCTGATTTTTGACAAAGGTCCAAACCGACTTAACTCACCACTTTCTGCTAGGCTATGAAGACAGAAGTGCAGGGAAATATCAGACGATTAAGAGCTTTTTCAGTTACTTGAGAGACTCTGGAAACAATCGTATTCACTTGGATAGCTGTATTCTGGATGAACTTTCTGGAATTTGGTTTCTTTACTCCTGTAATTCTGTAATCAGCTACATGTAAAAAGATCATGTGAAACATTCAGTCAGCCCTTTGCTGTGTCAATCACTGATGTCGAGCTGTGGATTTCTGCCAGAGAAAAAGAGGAAGGCTGGGTGCAAGAGGGCCATTTGCTAAAGACTCAGCACTGTAGCAGTGCTACTTTCTTCTGCTCAGTGTTATATACAGTTTTAAAATTGTGCGCCCGCTTTCACATGGAGTGGATCCAGAGCTAATAAACATTGCTGGAACAGTGCTGGCTCCACACAGAACTGCATGTTGTCCAGAGAGAGCTGCAGAACCACCCCAGAACTCCCTTGTTGAGGAGACAGCAGCATGCAGACCAGAAGGACACACACAAAACCAGACCAACCAGGATCAAAATCTCAGGATACCTCAAACAAGGGTCTGTTAATAATGGTGTGTGTTCTGAAATGCACGATGAGCCAGGAGAACCCTGCCTCACACACAAGGAAGACACCACCCTGAGTGCTGACAAAAAGGGAGAACAGACATTTTTTACACACCTTGTTTGCTAGAAACTCCAGATTGACTCTTCATCTCAGGTCCAGCTGAGGTTATTGTCTCTAGCACAGGCCTTAACTGACTCTCTGTGCATGTTAAGCCCCATGGTCCTGTAAATTTCTTAGAAAGCTTATTTGGTATAGGTCAGAGTGTTCACATGTGCCCATTCCCATTAATGCTCTTCACTTGAGGTAATAAATGTCCTCTGGGAAATGAGTATTACGAAATCACCTCCTGCTGAACTGGTGCTGATAAAAATGACTGGACCAAAGAAGAGTTGAGGCAGAGAGAAGGATTTTGTGCTTACTGAATAGTGAAATACCCACTTTATATTGGTTAAAGAAAAAGATTAATGCCTCTCGAACTCCTTTCTTGCCTCAGGAAATGATGCTTTGACAAGAGATCTGCATGTCTTTCATGATATAACTATGTGAATTAAACTCTATTGAAGCATAGAATCATACAGTCACAGCATCATAGAATGGTTTGGGTTGGAAGGGACCTTTAAGTCTGTCTAGTTCCAACCCCCCTCACCATAATGCTTGAATTTAACACAAATGTTGCTGTGTTTTTGTTTCATTTCTCTGTGGTACGAGTAGGTCTTATGTGACAGACACAAGTCTGAACCCTAAGCTAGGGTAAAGGAGATGTATAATCTCTACTGCATCGCTGTCACGCATGGAAATATTAAATGCACTTGTAGAAAGCACCTAATTATTTGTAACAGACGCAGATAGTGTTCTTAAATGTTCATATTAAGTGGAACTCCTGGAGTCAAGTCAACTGTCAGCATCAAGTTGGTTGGAAACTATTGGCTTTTCCAAAAATTTGTTTCATTCAACACTGAATGTATGCTGTGATTATCCAGCAAGGGCCAATACACTTTTCTTTCTTCTTCTTCTTTTTTTTTTTTTTTTTTTTTTTGAATAGGACACAGAGAGAAAACTACCACATAAAATGAACAGGGGAAGATTTTTTTGTGGGAAGCAGATAACCAAAATAAGTGAGAAAGAGTTCTCTCCAGTTCTGCTTTTATTATTATCATTACTGTTGTTGCTGTTATTTATTACTGGGCTTCTTCTAGCTTTTTAATAGAAAACTAGACTGCCTGATGAGGAGGCCTGCTTTCTTTTAGGTGGGCAGGAGCTGACACCCTAGCAATCTTCTGTACACTCTTTGATGTCACACATCTTTGAAGAAAACTTAACATACCTGGGTTTTCACTGCAGTTCATTTACTAAACAAGCTGAGAGAAACTGCAAAACCTGCATCAAACTGCTTGTCAGGAATTCCTGGCTTTAAAAGCATCTCTGCTCTATTTTAGTATCTTAAACTAGGAATAACCAGATCCTCTTCTCTGTGAGAGATGTTTCTCTCCAGTGTTTGTAGAATGTTTAGATCTTATGACAAGAACTTATACCACCAAACCTGCAGGTCTATTAGCCATAGAACAAATCAGTGATATAATACATTGTCTGAAGTGCACCCAGGTGGTTTTGAGCAATTCAGCTGAAGAAAAACTTTGGTAAATTTTCTTCTAGACAGCAAGAAGCAGAGCGCACAGGTGAAGCCATGTGTAGATGAATGTTAAGGTCATCTAAAGACTGAGTTCATTTTTTTTAGTAATGAAAACCCTAGCAACAAAACTCCCAAAGAGTAAATTCTGACAAACAAAACTACTTCTTCCTTTAAATTCATGCTGTACTATTAATTTTAAACTGTCCTCTACTCCTCTTCTTTGCATAATTTCCTACAGAGAAAAGATTTATTCCCAGAGAAAGATGCACTGATGGCCATTAAATACAAAAACAGTATGTCTGGCTGAGAAAGCAACAAACGGTGTCTGGCAGAAAGCATTCAAGAGGGATCATCACCATATACTAGCTGTCTTCTGTTACCACAGCTAAGACCGTGAATTTAGATGAGTCTTAGGAATGATCAAGTGTAAATGTTATGTTCTTTCAACTGACAAAAGTCTATGTAAAGTCAAAGGAAATGAACAAAGAAGTTGGTAAACAAATATGAAGAAACAACAAAACTGAATGTGATTTACATTATGGATAATTGCATCTGAAGCTAGTAAAAATTAAAAACAGGAGATTGGTTATAGATTTTCTAAATAGGGACATTTGCTGCAATTCTAGCTGAATATTTTTTGGTGAAGTTAAACATGTAGGTAAGCAGCTATTTTGAACTACATTTTGTTCTTTTAGTACATATACATATAAACATAAAGAATATTCGAAACAATATAATAAAGTTAACTAGAATTGTTCTTCTTTAAGTGTCCCCTTATTTCTCTCCATGTAGAAACACATGGAGGGAAACGCAGCTTTTGTGGCAATGTTAGAACTTGGCAAAACAAAAAACTTTTTTGGTAGGATCCTTTATTATCCTCCCAGAGTTGTGGTATGACAATGATATCCTTGGGAACGCTTTCCAGAACCAGATTTCTAAACAAAAAATTTATATGGCTTCTTTGTACACAGTGTGAAAAAAAAAATTAGTCAAGACAGCTGCAACTCTAAAGCACAAGGTATAGATTTTCAGTGTTAGCCTGAGAAGCCTTGGGAAGAATAGAATTGTTCAACACTTGCAGAGTGCAAGTATAATGTTAAAGATCTCTATGATGTTCACTCAAAAATTCTCTTTTCAGATACACAGAAGAATGTTTTAAAGATGGAGAACAAAACAAATGGAAAAAAAAAACAAAGAAGACTTGAGAAAGTAAATGTAGGTGTATATTTATTGCAAACTATACATAAATACAGATACATCTTTTAATTAAACAACCATGAAGCAATTGTAATGCCCATTCAAAAACTTTCTCATAGCTTCTTCTAAATTAAATAAGTTAATCATAACTTAAAATTAGAATTTATAGCATGCGTTTTTTCTCATGGTAAATTTTAGTTTATCCAGATTAAACTCAATTCATGCCTATTCTTACATGTATTCTCCATAACAGGAAAAATAACTTCTTCAATGCAGAATTGCTTTTTCTCCGGATAGCTCATTTTTCCACAGCTGAAACAAGCTTTCTCCCAGGATCCAATTTTATTTTGTTCAGTGTGCCCACATTGATATATACAATTAATTGCATTTACACTGATCTTCTATGAAGTCATTTAGTCCCTATAGATATAGGCAGGTGAATTTTCTTCTATTTTTGCTTCATTATGACATCTGCAAAAACTCAGTAGAGTTAAATATGTGGACACAATTCACTCAATTGTTTCCTTTCTCACTGAAATGCGTGGGAGATAGATATTTGTCTTGTAATAACACCTATTAAAAGCACCTAATACTTACATTTATTTTCACAATGTTGCAACTCTTGAAAAGCTGTATAGTGTTTTCTACTACATTTCTGGAGACCCGAAAACTCCCTACTATATGGCCTTACAATTCACCTTCAGTTGAGAACACTGCCACCAAATTGCTGACAATACATGATCGTCTTTCCTGTGTTTGCCACATCAACACCACTTTTTCCTCACATCCTTTATCTCTGCAGTTAGCATTCTGTGTGCTGTTGTTGTAGGCCATCTCACAGTTTCAGTAACTGAAGAGGATGGGGCATACATCCTTTCAACACACTACATTTCTTAGTAAGGAACTGGGGCCCAACTGGACCCTGTCTAAAAGGAAGGCTAAGGGTAACAGAAGGCTCACCATGAACATGCACTGTGTGGGAGAGGTGCAGTAATTAACCCGGAAGGTGGCCTGAACCTTCTGACTAAGCCCTGGCAAAGATACACGCCATGCAGAGAAACTTCTCCTGTCCATGGAGACTCTCCAATTCAGGATGGACAAGACTCTGAGCAGCCTTGTCTAGCTGTAGGTGTCTCTTTTCATTGCAGAGGAGTTGGACTAGTTAAACTTTAACCTTCCAACTCAAAAGATTCTATGATTCTGTGACATAATGACATCTCATCCACAAGAATTAGCTTCCTCTCCTTTTTTCAGGCCTGAGAACTATGTTTTATGCCACATTAGTAATGCTGACATTGTGGTCTACCTTCCAGGCACTGCTGTTCTGAAAAACATGTTTTCTAAGTACATCTGATGCTTTTCACACAGAGTGCTGCACAAAAAAAAAGAGCTGGAGTAGAAGCAGTGAAATTAGCATTCTGCACTGTTGTTTTTCCTATACTAAGCCACGGAAGTTAATGGTTAATGGAAGCATAAGGGTGCTTGTTTTTTCTTAAAAACACAAGTAAGGTGCACAGGTTCCCTAAGATGAATGGCTGTAAGAGTATATGTGGGATATATATGGGATATCTAACTGTCAGTCCTTCCTGTGAAATCTATGCTTGAGTTAGGAAACACATCTCTGAAAAGGAAAAATAATATTCTAAAACTGATTTCCCCCTGACCCTCTCAACCACAACAAATCAAACTGGCAGGTCCTGTTTCCATTCTGGCAGCCAAATACAGTATTTGACAGAGCTGTGACATGCTGATTTTGCAGAGCTTTTATACCTATAAACAGTTTCATGAAGAATCATTGAGTGCAATCCCAAAACAAGCTCAGCCAGCCTAACCAGCACTTCCCTTTTCCCCAGCCTAATGCCAATGCAACACGTTCTTCTTCTACAAAAATGAGGGTTTTTTTCCATTCATGATTTGCAAGTACACACAGTAAAAATAGCTCAAAATGGTTATGTGGGGAATAGTGTTTAGTCTTCAAGACACCGACTTCACCTGTTTGTGCCCTGTTTGCATACTCAGTGTTTTATTTTAAGTCCACCTCCTGCCTTCCAGAAGGAGGAGTTGGTATGTGATGCTTTGTCTTTATTTCAGTGTAAGAAAGAAAAAGAACTGGATTTGAAAGGATGTAAAAGACACTTCAAGCAGGTTGCTTAAACTCATGGGTGCTTTTTTTCCACCAGTTACCCACCCACCTAATTTCAGTAAAGAACCTAGAAGGGTCTGAGTTTCCAAAATCTGTGTTATGTGGGTGACAGTATCTGTATATTTGCTAGAAAAGGTGTTTTCTAGAAGAGCAGTTGAGTACTGATTTCTTTGGTTGTTTGTGTGGGGGTAGAATTCATTTTTGAAGAGTTGCTTGAAAAATGTATCAGCATTTAATTTGTTTTTATCTACATGTGCGTATCCTCTCATGAGGAAAGCTTTGCTTGTCTTCACTTCTGTCTCACATTCAAGAGAGGGCAAACGCTTTTTCAATTTGATGCAGAAAAATGAACCAGCAAATATAATTAACACATTCCTACAGATTTAATTAGAAAAGAAAAAAAGAAGAAAAATAAAAGAGGAAAAAACGGAAGATTAAAAGAAGAAACAAACAAAAGCTAATGCACCATCACAAGTGGAGAACTTCCCACCAACTCCTTATCTCTCAGTAATGCTCTCTGGCTCACTTTTCTTTGCCGTGCCATCAATATTCAAGGTATTACTTATTTCAATTGACCAATGGTTATTTACTGTTCATGCCATGTCTTCCAGGGCACAGGTGACTCATAAAGCCACATATTAGACATATCACATGGATGTGTCCACAGAAGGTTCAAAGTGTATTTATGTAGAGGATGATTAAGAAACACTTTGCGAGGAATTTACCACAGCATTCTCATAGAACTTATTAAGATCCTTGGCTCACAAGCAAACAGCATGACTTAGATTATCTGTGGGACAGTACGCTGTGTTACTGTGCTGTAACCACAAGAAGAGTCTGTTCCAGAGCTTACTCCTGAAAAAAATGTGATGAAACTCAGTTTTGTGTCTCACTGCCATGACTTTGTGCAGCTCTGCAAAGCTGATCCACAGTTTACAGTTGGAAGGCTTTGCTCTTCCCTCCATCTCACTTGAAGATGAGATAGCAGAGAAAACAGAACTGCAGTCTAACTTGGATAACCACAGCTCACATTTTGGTCTGGTAAGGACAATGACAGTTTCTTCACTCAGATAAGTTAAATTTCACCTTACTTGATAAATTGGTTAGGTAAGCTACTATGTGTTGTTTTCTGTAAGCCTGGAGAATTTGAGAAGAAAATACATAAATGCAGAAGTAAAAAAATCAGCTTGTCTGCCAGGACAGTCCTCACATCATGCCCCCTATCTTTTATATATCAGAATGGTTCAGCTCCTTGGAAAATAACTCTTTTTTTCATAAAGTACTCATCAGGTGAGCAAGCCTCCTAGACATAAATCACAGGAAGGGAAGAATCTCGCCTACTACCTATACTAAGTCATTTCTTCGGAAATATCAAGTGCATCTTCTGAATTGGAGAGAGTTCAGAGGCAGAAGGCATTGCAAACAGCCTTGTGAGCCTGCCTTACAAGAAGCAGAGCAGTGACAGCAGTCATCCAGCAATAATGTGCAGGCCTTCGAATAATATTCTAGAGCTGTAAATCAAATGAAAAAGGCAAATTAAAAAGCAAACTTGGGAATTTGCTACTTCAGCAAAGCAAGTGCAGATTGGTACGCAGTATCATCTTTTCCAGTGACCATGAGTAAAAGAAAGTAAAAGAAATGGCAAAAGGAAAGGAAATGGCATCATGGTCCTTGGTGTTTCTGTTATAATGAGAAGACGTTCTCAGCTTTCTGTCTTACCACTGACAAATGTTTTGTAGGCCTCAAAGAGCAAACTAGATTTCAACAAGGCAGGAAGCTAGCCCAAGTGGATAGCAAATGTCTTTAAAAAGTCCTGAGTTTGGTGTGCTCTGATATCTGTGTCACTGGATTTCTCCAGGAATTGCCACTGAGCTATTTTGTGCTCTGCAATGTTTTTTTCTATGTGCCTTCCTGTGCACCAATGGCAACATACATTTTCTTGTTACTGCTGCAGACCTCACTTTCCCATCACAGCATACTCTGTATAGGTTCACATTCTGATTCCAGGGAAGTTAAACCTGCGCCTATTGTGTTGAACCAGTTCACTTTTTGGCTATGCAAATTTGGCAAGCTTTATGACAACAGCATGATCCAGAGATAAGCCTGCTTAGGACTCAGTACAAAACTATTTGCTATGTTCATATGGCTGTGTGGAGAGTGCCAGGATTCTGGCATGGCCACAACTTAGCATTTCTATAGGACAGACCTTGAACTATTAAAGCAGTTATCAGTAAACTTCAGTTCTTCTGTGGGTTTACAGGAGATACAGGAGGCCATTTGTAGTGTTAGAGGATAGTTAAACTGTACAGTTGAACCATCATCTAATATTATGCTGGGTTGACCTCAACCAGTAACCAAGTACCCAACACCTGCTCTCACCCCACCCTCAAAATGGTTACAGAAGGGGATAATTGGAAGAACAAAAGCAAGAAAACTCATGACTGGAAGTCAAGAATGTTTATCAAGTGAAGCAAAGATTCACATGCAAGCAAAGCAAAAAATTGATATATCCCAGGCACTCAAGAAGTTCTATACAACATTGGCATTATAGAAATGATTCTGTAGCAGGACGCCTTTCAGTGATTTCCACAAAATGAGAAGATCATGTTTGGAAAGTGTGTAAAACTCTGTTTTCCAAAACAATGCTATTAATCTTTTGTTTTGCACCCTAGCAACTTCTCCAGGGCTTTTAATCCTACTGTTCCTTCTTAATCATTACATCCATTTCTTCTGACAACAGCTAAAACAGAGACCGTATATCACATTACTATAAGAAAAGGGAAGAATGGCACCTTAGGAGGAGTTCCACTTATTCTCTCCTCCATAGTCCTTATTTGAAGCAGGAGTTAAAAATGGAAGCAAGTTTTTACATACTTTTTAACAATACTTTGCTTAGATGTTATAAGTTTTTGGAGGTTTGATTGTATTTGCTTTTAATTTTGTAATTAATTAGTCCTAAGAAACAACCCCTTTTTGATTTTCGGTTTGGAATAACACTTAAAGGGGACACCTTTGATAGTTACGGAAAGACTGAGGGAAACATCAGAAACAGAAATCTACTAACACTAACAGCAGTATGTTAAGAATTTGAGCTCTTAAAGAGGAGATCTGTTTCTTTGCTGAACATGTTATTCCCTGTTGAATGTACTAAAAAGCATTATAATGATTTGTTTTGTTTTGCTTTGCTTTGCTTTGTTTTCTAAACTACAGTGGAAGACCACAATATGTTTTCTTTAAACAGATGTTGATATTATTAAGAGAGGGAGAGAAAATTGCCTGTTAATTTATTGAAGAAAAAAACACCCAAATACATTTAATCTCAAAAATATATGAATTTCTGTTATTTTCTTGTCTGGTAAAAGGTGATTTTGAACTGTTGTTGCTAAAAGAAGAGAAGCTCAAATATGACTTGATTACAAATGGAAACAGCATATGCGTGATCTGACAGATGAGGTTCCCTGACTCTGAAGCAGAGTTTACAGACTGCCTGTCAGTTGGAGTTAGACAGAAATCAATAATTTTATGGCAAATGTCCTTTTATTCATTTTAATACTAGTTATAAGAGTAATTTCTCTGTTTAGATGAATACATGTGCTGTTGCCCACTTAAGTTTCATGCAAATTTGGTTTTCAGAACTTGACAGTTTTGGCATAAACACATCTATTCTTCATATAGATCTTCTGGAATATAGACCATCTTTGCCAATCTTGCAAGATTTTTATCTTCCAAATTGTAGTCTTAGCAAAATGTAAATAAATGTATCTACAAAAGATGGGTGGAATTAAAGAAGAATAGCCCTTTTCATGAGGAAGTTCACCTTATGGGTGAAGCGTCATGATATCTAGTAGGGAGTTGAAGATTGAGCAGATAGTAGATATCTAAAACACACAATCACAGAATAGTTGAGATCGGAGTGAGCTCCAGGTCCATCTGGTCTAACTCCTGCTCCAGCAAGGACAGCTAAAACAGTTGTCCATGACCAAGTCCAGGCAGCTTCTGAAGAGCTCCAAGGAGCAGAGTCCACCACCTCTCTGGTAACCTGTGCCAGGGGCCAGTAGGCTTCATTGTAAAGAAGTGCTTCCTGATGTTCAGAGGAAAAAACTCCTACGCTGCAGCTGATATCCATTGGCTCTTGTCCTGGAACTGGCCACCACTGACTAATATTTAACTTGGTGTTCACTAGGACCCAGGTCCTCCCTGACAAGTTGCTTTTGGCTCACAGCACGTAGTGGTGCAGAGAGGTGCTCTGAGGTAGGTCCTTTGTTGCAGTCGCCTACTACAGTCCTTAGATACTTAGGGATCAAAAGGCAAAACAAGCTTCACGCTTTATGTTCATGCTTCCATGTTGACAGTTGTGGTGACTGGGAAATTGAAAACGCAACAATTTTTATTAGTAGAGGTAGTTTCAATAATATCATTGAATATATGAACAATTTTTCTTATGAGTTAACCAGACACCCAAGCTTGCAGTAGATTTCTCTGTCTTGTGTTTTGTTGTTGTTGTTGTTATTGTTTCTCTCCTCCTGTTATTTTTTTCTGTGGTCCAAATATTCTTTTGGGAGGGAAGAAAGAAAGACCTGAAGAGAAATACAGTCCTAAAGGGCTTGAATTAAAATAGTATAGCTTGTGTATTCATCATTCAGCAGGTGTATAAGAGAAACACAAACATATCAAACTGACAGAAACATGTCAGAGACGTAATTGTTGAAACAACAAGTTTAGGTGGGGAAAAGACTACAATTTCCATCTTTCCAAAACCAACAAAGAACCTGCCAGGATGTTCTTGAGGAAGGAGCAGTTTCCATTCTGCTTTTGTCCTTCCCTCCTACACCGGACTGTGAAACACTGGCAAAATGAGAGATTAAGGATCTGTTAACAGGTTGCAGACAAATTTTGAGAAGTAAATGGATGCCTGTTTTGTGCTGTAGTTAATTTCTTATGAAGGAGGAAAAGTTCGACCCTCAAGTGACTCCAAAGGGAAGGACGTGGTCCTGCATCATTACTCCATATATTTGACAGCAGATCTTGTCTGCCTAAAACTGTGTGGTCTTCCAACTTCCAACAATGGCCATGTTGTCCACAAGAATGCTTGGAAATCCTACCATTAATGTCAGCAGAAAATATAAGGAAAATTACCAGGTTTTGAGTTGCTTCCCTACATCCTCACTTACTGAAATGCATGAATGGACAAATCTAAACAGTCCAGCACTTTATACAGCCATGCAGCTTACTGTTCATCAATAAAAAAATGTGTGTTTTACTGTGTTGTAATTATCTACTCACACGTGTGTTCTTTCACCTTGGAAGAATTAGATAAGGCCTATATACTGAAAATAAAATAAAAGGAAACCAACAAGACAGAAGTCTGTCTTCTTTGCTTACAAAAGAGCCTGGTTCTTCAACATGTATGGAAATATTTTGAAAACCAAATAGCAAATTGTGTCTACTGCTAGTAATTTGGACTAACTAAGGCAAAGATTAAAGTCATTGCAGGGCAGGTAGCACCTGTAGGAAGTGCTTTGTACCAGGTAGGAACAATATCTTTCACACAGAGAGACTGCAAATTTTACCTCATTAACCAAAACTTGTTTTGGTCTCAGGAAAGATTCATTATCTTCTTGATTCATGACTAGTCTGTGCTTCATTTTTTTACCTTCTCCTTTTTAGTAATTGTCCACCTTCAGAATTTATTAACCTATATTTAAGGTAATTAATATTTAAATGCAGTTAATTGAGGTACTTAATATTACTTAATATTTCAACTCCATCCAGTTAATTCTCCTAAGCTCAGTGGGCTTCCCCTGTTAAATTGCATTGATTTTAAGCATGTGTACATCAAAGGATAATTACCATGAAGGTAACAATGTTTTTCTAGGTTTTACTATAACTGATTCAGTAGTTCAGTTTTTTAGAAGTGGTGGTAAGACCATTTTTTTAAATACCTATTTAAATCTCAAAAAGTATTCAAAAGTGCCCCTTCTGTGAAAAAGTTGCAGTATTTGTTACTTTTAATGGTCTGGCCTGAAGAATCCCATCTTATGTCACTTAAACTGTCTTTGTTTTATTCCCATATTATATTCCCGTAATTGACATTTCTCCTGTCAGGCTTTCTAATGCTGAGGCAGAGCTATAGTGTGCTGGTAATAATGGCCATTGCAATTTGATATTGGTCAGCTTAACCTTTGATTAGACAATTATCCGTGCTAACACTTATACTTAACACAGACAACTGCTTTGTATTAAATGACAAGTAGCAGATAAACTGCAGATTTATGTTTGATTTGCTGATGATGTTCAAGGTAACTCTAAGTTCCTCTTGGAGAGAAGTGCAGATGGGAGAAGAGAGGAAACATGACGGGATTATCCCCTACAGCTTTGTCAAAGTGAGGAGGGCTTAAAGAAGTCAGATTTTCTGCACTGTCATTGATTCTCATTCTAGAAGGGAACTATCAGTCTTTATTTCTCTTTCATTTTTCCATTATCCTTATTTTTGGGCATTCTGCTGATACACAATTAAATGCTGAACTTGTAGCATTTTTTTTTTACCTAACTGCCTGTGCCTTCATGCAATCTCTGTTGAATATTTTATTGTAACAAATCATATCAAAAGGTCTAAAAAAACCCAAATCAGCACTGTGCTTCAGCTGTAGAAAACAAGTCCAATTATGGATGCCAACAGTCTAAAATTACATTTGTTTTTCTTTAGAATGGTTAGAAAATGCCACTAGCATCATCATGGTCTTTCAGCAACGCGCTTAGTTTCCTTGAAGTGCAATATTGTTAATAAAATTTGCAGATGAATATAATTCATATTTAATTTAATTCTTTACCATTTTACTCATACTTTTCCACTTGAGGTGCTGTTCTCTGTTTATTTTGCAGCTGTTACACTTCCAAAACTTCTAGCTTTACACCTGAGCTATATAATACAGATCTATCTTTCTGACTAATTATTTGTAATCTTTGAAGAGGCAGCTCTGTCTCAGGACACAGAACAAGACTGCCTAGCACAAGGGTTTTGTAAGGTCTTTGTAATTCAAAACAAAGAATGCAGATTAAAAACGTTTAACCGTAGACAATAAAGAGTGCAGCTGAATAACAGGCAGAACTCAGCTGGTGTAAACCATTGTAGTTCAGCTCAGGCCTGAATCCATTGAGCAACGGGTTGTTCACGTTTCTTTCTAACGCTGATTAATTCATTCCTCTAAAGGTACAAATGCGAGTTGCGTGCCATCTGAGATATGAGCTTAGAAATGTCAGCAAGGACAGCAGCATTCACCGTGTCCCTCACATTCTAGGTGATTTAGGGATAATGCACTGAAAAGGCCTTGGCAAACACATTTCTAGAGTTCTTTGATCTCATTACAGAAGGCAAGGTGTGTCTGCAGATTCTTTTGCAGGGAAGATTTAGTTAATTGTTCTTACACAATTTCTGGTTTGTCTTCTGCATGGCAAGTAGTATTTCCACACCTGGTGCAGCAAAGGACAGTGTGTCACCTGTCATGCTTGCAGCTTTTTAAATTGTTACTGGATTCTTTGTTCATGGGATTCATTAAACTTCAGCTTTGTGATCTAGGTGAATTTATGTTTTTTTTTAATGTAATTTATATTGAAACAGTGAACTACAATCTTACTCTTGCCTTAAGATAATGAGATATGCTATCTCAGAGTGAATGTTTTCATTGCAGTGTCTGTAGAAACTGACAGGACTGGGCTGACTGTGCTGACTGGTTGCATGCTGTTCTCAGTCACTTACAAAAACTCTTGTAAAACAAGGAACTTAAGACAGACTCAGTGAGTATGATTTAGATAAGAATCTCACTCCCTGTACATAATTTCTGCTGAAGTGCTCTAAGAAGAAAACCAGGAAGGAGGAAGTAACTATGTTGTGGGGTTTTTATGGCAGTCAGAACTTTACCCTCTTCAGAATAAGTATAAACTCAGTTCCCAACGGAAAGTGGCTCCTGTGAGCCACTAAGAAAGAAGGAATAGCTGAAAGTGGCCAGATAACATCTTTCCTCCTGCACTGGCAATCAGCAAATGTGTGGGCAAAGGACGTCAGAATGAGAACAAGCAATGCAAAATGCTCCAGCCACTCTGCTCTTCCCATTTTTTATGGCCAGTGGGTTAGGAATTTCCTAAGCTGAATCTCGTATCTCACTGATCATATTTAATAACCAGTTATGCCCTGTCTTCTTTGAGTTTTCTCAGCCCCATCTTGAAATTTCTTTCATCAGACAGCAACATTTCCCATCACGCTCTGACAGTCCTGGTGTTCAGCTGTTGTCTTAATAATACAAAATCAATTTGTGTTTGTAGATTCTTTTTGGTAATCATTGGAATTCTCATCAGATGAAGGACAATAAGCAGAATATATATTAAAGACATACTGAAAATATGAACCCCCTCCTTAGTGACCACAGAGGAGCACACCATGCATGAAGACTCAATGAACTACCCTAAAAAGTAGTAGTGAGGGAGCAGATAATGTCTGTAACTCTCATTTGGTGTAGGCTAGTGTAAGCTTTTGTAGCATGTAGCATTTGTTTTTCAGAGGATCAGAAGTCACACAAGCTTTTGACGTGAAAGAGATCTGAAAGAAGACCAAATCTGAAGTTGTATCATGTAGAGGTAGCATTCTGGACTGTAAAATGTGGGTCTTGGAGTGAAAATCTGTGTTTTGGGATCATGAGCTCACCCTAAGTACTAACATACATGCTCTGTGACAATTGTTTTAGGACAGAAAGTTGTTGTTAGTTAAGAAAGTCCAAAATTTTGGGAGTAGTGAATTGCTATAATTTTGCAAAAGTATTAGGAAAATTGCCTTTCTGTAATGTGAATAAAAATCCAAAATTTTTAAATGTATCTGATTTCTAGTGGTAAAGAAAATTTCATAGCATCAATAAAGTGACAAAATAGCTATTGATAACATTAAGGAATAAAGTATTTATAATTTAAGAGACAATATCACTCAATGAGCATTGCATTTTTGATTTAGAAAACCAGTGACAGTGACAGAAAAAATCATCTCCAAGCTTTCGTGTCCCCTAGAATTTCTGTTTTCTTTTGCAGGTGGATCTACAGGTGAGCTCTCATGTGATTTAGTTTCTGAAGAAGACCATGATGGTACCTTTCAGTCCAGATTTTCAGACTGAACATCTATCAGAATGCAGAATTTAAAATTCTGACTATTAGCATGCTGAAATAGAAGGTCCTTTTGTCAAATGTGTGGACCAGATGTAAGCTGAAGACTGGAGCAGCCTTTAGGAGGTATTAGAGAGAGACCTCCCTGAAATCTCCCTTGCAACGGAACTTACTAAAGTGTGAGGTGTGAACTCACTCACAGTGACTTCTTTCTCTAAAACCTCGTAACTGCAGAATAAAAAGTCAAGCTTTATCATGTCATCAGAGCATTCAAGTAGCTCTGATCTGCATCATAAGGAACGATATGTCTTTGTGGTGAGGGGAAATGGAAGGAGTATAAAGGTGCTGTAAGGGCTAGAGGGGGAGCGCTACTGGCTTGTCCATGCAGACGGAGCCCAGTTCTGCTGCTACAATTTGTAAGAGGTCCCTGAACAAAGATTTCATCTGTGGAGGCATTGCTCCTGATGACAGAAACAGTGGTCTGACAGGGGAACAGGACTTAACTCCTAGATAAATAAACTATAGCTTATAATTAATTTGGATCTAGTGTTTAGCAATCTTTACCTGTATATGATGAATACATAAAGGTGATGACATAAGAGTTGTTTGTTTATCAGAGTAACAAACCAAGTGAAGGCTTCCTTCTGTTTTGTTTTGAAGTACAGAGAAGAATTGCAGAGATTTCACCTTCCTTTTCTTCTCAGGAGGAATAAGGATAGTTATTAAATGTAATATACTGATGGATAGAAATGCTTTTGTGCATCTCCTAGGTGGCAGTTACTGAAGATGAACTGAAGATGTCTGATGCTCTTTATTTGGTTACTCAACTCAGAATTCTCACTAGCATAAAACCTAAGTTACTGTAGAAATGTAGAAATGTTAATAAAATCATCCCTCCTGCCTTCCCCCCTCCTCTCCCCCCCCATCCCCACAAGAAAAGATCAATAAATTAAAAATCCTGTTCTGAAATGTGTTTGTGAAAACCTTCTGGAGAATTGAGTTCCTGACTCGCTCATTTTTCAGATCAGTCTGGATCCCATTCTTGGGTCAAACATCCAGCAAACATCACTTTCTTATCTTCTTATAGGAGAAGGAAAGAAATATATTATGGCTCCTGTGTGAATGCCATGGAACCATCTTTTATTCTCAAAGCATTAGATTCTCATGAAGAAAATATTAATACTTCTGTGGAAAGTAATCAGGTTGTCTGGGAAGCAGAAATAAAATTTGAAGGTCAAATTTTCTCCTCAGATACTTTCCATCAATATTTTTCTGTCAATCCTCATAAAAGCTAAAGATACTACTATATCATAGTGTTGCTGTGATGTTCTTAAATCACATTTCTTCAGGGTAGAAAACCAGAGTAGAAAGACTAGAAAGGTGGGGAATGGCAATGGGTGGCACAGAACTGGTGGCAGAGATGAGAAATTGGAAAATGGACTAATTGTGCTTACAGCTTGATTCCGTGACTATGAACTCTGTGTCTGATCCTTCAATTGTAAGGTAGGATAAAAATGCTGAAATTGTCACTTCACTGACTTATGACTTGCCTTTCCACTCAGCTTTGTGTAAAGCATGTCATAAGCTCCCTGAGTCCACCACTGCCATTCACTGTCTATTGCTGCACTGATTCTATTTGTCACTGCTCCTCTCTTAAGGCATGTTGCAGCCTCAGACCAGTGCCCTGACCTTGACTGGGCCCTTTGTTCTTATTACACCGAAAATCAATTAAAGAAGAAAAAGCGGTAGGAGGAAGAGATGGAGAAACAGTGAGCAAGCAAATGGAAAAAAAAAAAAAAAAAAAAAAAAAAAGCAAGCAAGATAGAAAAGGAAGAAAAGAAAAGAACTAGCTATAGAGGACTAAATTAGTCTCTTGTGCTTTGCTTTCAATAGAATTTCTCCACAAAGTCATTTAGCCCAAAGGGCAGTTGCAGTAGATTCCCACAAAGTCTTGACAGTTCGGTGTGAATGACTCATATCTTGATTTTTTCCAGTATGTTTCGTAAGATTTACACTGGGCAACCCCAGAATTAACTTAGAAACGGACCCTAGTTTTCCCAACGTCTGAATTGGTTTCTGGCAGTGATGTAGTCCTGGGGGAGCAAGCAAGAACAATTTTGTTTTTACATTTTTCAGCAATATAAAACTGGAATCTTTATGCTTTGTAAGTTAGTCATCAGCTACTTAGGTTTTGTTTGAATTGTATGTAAACTGTTCCATCCACCAAACACTGCTTTGTTCTTCTGCTGAGAATTCAGAGCACATATTCTCAAGTGAAAAAAAATCTGTTATTGTGTAATGTCAGCCCACTAGAGAATGAGTTTGAAGATCTATGCTCCCCAGCTCCAAAAGCATGAATTGCAGTGTTGAGCTGAATTTATGACAGAAGACTTCTGTCTGTGTGTTGCAATGAGCTTTCATGCTCTAAGGATGGTGCACGAATGGAAACATTTTCAGTCACATTTCATAGAAACATAGAAACATACAGTCATTATGGTTGGCAAAGATCTCTAAGATCCAACCATCAGCCTATCACCACCATTTGACACAGAGGAGAGTGATTTTATCTTCCAGATTTGGCTCCATGTTAGTCCTACTAGTGCTTGTTGCCCAGTGCAGTCCAGAGGACTGTTTGGCCATGACCAGTGTATGACCATTGCTTTCTATCTGTGTATTTCTTTCTGTAAGGTACAGCAGAGTTGATTGTGCCATTCGGAGTTATAATCTAGTATCTGCTCTGGCAGTGAATAAAATACACCATGTGGCATTTGGCTCTGCGTACGTTCTAATCTTCCATAGCTTCTGGGTTTTTTTCATGGTGCAAACGTGTCCATTGAGGTCCCAGTATCTCACAAACACAAGGTTTGGTTGCATGCTGCACTTCTGAAGGTTGATCTAATCCTTCCATGGTGGGCAGAATTTGAATATCCGTTTGCTTTAGGAATATTCAACTTGCCTTCCAAGTCAGTTACAGAATGACTGTAAAGCTAAAACAAAAAGGCTGCTTCTCGATGACACATCCCTGATTCAGTTAGTCTTGAAAAAGCAAGAGTTTTCCTTGCCTAAACCTGCCGGTGGAAATCTGACACTGTTTGGTGGTTAACAGTGGAATGCTTTATTAAACTTCAATCGTTCTTTGAAACTGAATGGTTTCGATTGCCACACAAAATGAAACTGCAGTCATTTGCTCAATGGTAGGATGCTGGCTAGACAATTCATTGAAAAGTACATTGTAGCAATAGTAAACACACAGCATTGTATTTCTAACCAGTTGTATGGTAGGAGCCCTACATCCACCTTAAACAAGTGCTTTCTTGTCCTATTGTTTCTTGCATTCAATCAGAACATGAAAGTTCCAAAATAGTACAGTGAGTACAGTTAAATCTATTGGCTTGCCTAAGAGTGAAACGTAGAGAGCACGTAGGGAAATGGTTTCTTTTGCCTGCCCATCACTCCCTACTTCGTCTGATAAAGGATAGGCAAAATCTTTCTTGCATTATATTTGTATATATTTATATATACAAGTATAATTAATACATTAACATTCCTCCTGAAAAGTATATTGAAATGGGCAAAGCATCCTTTCCAATGAAAACATTTTATTTATTGCCTACAAACAAGGACTCTCAGGAAGAAGAAATTTGATAACCATATGCACTGAAAATGTCTATCAGTGAGTCAAAGCAGCATGAAATACAAGATTTTTGCAAGTATATCTGAAGGGTCATCAAACAGAAAGCACCAGAAATGGTAGGTGACTGAAATAAATGTGAGTCTGAAAGGAGATAGAATCTTGTCAAGAATTTGAAAGCTGTGTCTGATTATGAACTTGTTAATGGCATTTGTGCAATATGTTGCATCCAAATGCCTTGGCTGATATTTTTCTGAAGTCCTAGTAGAAATGGATGCTGAGCATCTTGGCAGGAGAAATAAGAGCCAATTGTGATCACATGATACCAACCATGAAACAAATGGAAACTTTGCTGAGGCTGGTGTGCACCATTGTGTACTCAGAGCAGCTTGGCAAAATCATAGAATCATAGAATCACAGAATCATCCAGGTTGGAAAAGATTCAGTCCAACAGCTTCATGTTGCCTGTACCATCCAAAGGTTGCTACAAGGAGGGCTGGCTGTGGCATGAGCTTCCTTCTAGGAGGCCATTGAGACAGAGCAGAGTCCTGCAGACACTCACTGCTCTGAGTCTTTGATTTCACACTGATTACAGCTTTCTGCCCTATTTTCTGCATCACTGACAATTTTTTAACTACGATGTTGTCTTTTGTTTTATCTTTCCACTACTCAGTTTCCTTGTTAATCTCTTGAATGGAAGTGTGCTGAGAG
Source organism: Tetrao urogallus (assembly GCF_951394365.1). Classification (NCBI taxonomy): domain Eukaryota; kingdom Metazoa; phylum Chordata; class Aves; order Galliformes; family Phasianidae; genus Tetrao; species Tetrao urogallus. The sequence continues at coordinate 21,357,205 of NC_136816.1, forward strand.
CTGGCTTAATTCTGATGATGCGGAGTCCTCCTTTCAGCTGTAGAACATGAAAGGACTGAAAGGCAGTAGATTCCTCCAGAGGAAACCATAACTGATCTGTTCCTTCCATACTGTAGCCATCCGAGTGGTGAAATTCCACACTCACAGAATAGCTGGGGATAAATCTACTAAAGTAAATGATGAAAAAGCATTCTTTGCTTTGAGAAAAGAAAACTAGAATGCAATGGTCTGCAGTACAGCATTGTCTTTGTCTTGCCATTGGTAGGTGGCATATTGAAGTCTAATAAGTTTTAATTCTGAATTTACCTTGTAAATATATATGTTTCTTGTGTGGGGGTCTGTTCTGCATTGTTCTCTTTCTTTCTTTTTTTTTTTCTTTTTTTTTGTGGGTATTTTTTTGTTGTTTTTGTTTGGTTTTTGTTTTGGGGTTTTTTGTTTTGTTTTGTTTTTGGTTGGGTTTTGTTTTGTTTTGTTTTCTTTTGGTTTTTTTGCAGATTTTCATCGAAGTGGAGAACAATCTTATGAAATCAGTGCCTTTCGGAAGATTTTGCCACAAGAGAGCAAAAATATATTCCTGCATTATGGCATATCTCTAAATCTTTAGCTACATGCGAGAAAGGAAACAACAACAAAATGAAATGTGGAGATTGCCTTCATTATCTTTTCCACTCAAGAACCTTCAAGAACTAAATTTCCTTTACAGAAATTACTCCAGTAAACATCAGAACTCACCTAAAATCAACATTCCCAGCTCATCAATGTACTCTCACTCTATGACTTTAGTTGTAGGACAGACTGAACTGCAGATTAATGATTTCAGGAAAAGAAAAAAAAAAAAAATCAGGAGGCAGGATCACCCTGAACTGTGAACTGCTGCATTCCCTGCATTCCCATATCTAGAATTAGACTTGCCAGGAATCCTTGTTCAGTCACATTGAAGCTATCTCTTGGATTTGGTGGAGGCCTTTCAAGCCCAAATATTTCCACTAAAACCCTTTAGGCTCAGAAACCTGCCTTCTACAATGAAATATTGTTTCATCAGTTTAGTTCCAATCTTCTGTTATAAACAGCATGATCAGATCTGGGGAGAGATGGAAGCACTGTGAGGGAACAAAAGGTCTACTTTGTATTTTCAAAATAGCTACATGAACAAATGCTTGTGGAGTACATTTAGAAGGACATATTTCTTTGATAGACGCAAAATTCTGCCTGCAACTAAAGCAAGATCATTGGACTAAACAGAGTTTCATTCTCTGTTCTTGGCAGGATGTGTGCTGATGGCTATAATTTGTCATTCTGGAGCCAAATCAAGGCAACTCATCATGATCCATCTGCTGAGTTTTGAATATGCATGGGGTGAGCATGTGTGCTTTCCTGAAAGCTTTTCCTAGAAGCAAAATGCATTACAAAGATTTATATATCTATTGTGTCATCTTTTGACGTGGCTGATGAAAATAAAGGCATAATCCCATGCAGGAGTTTTGGCTGGGAGATGCATATGGGTACAAGAAAATAGAAAATGTTGAAAAGAGTGATTATTAACCAATATTTGGCAGATGTTAATTTCCAGTCCCCAAAAATATTTATTTTAAAAATGGCTTGCGAATGTTTTGTTGTTGTTTTTTTTTTCTTTGAGTAATAACATTCTAAGTATAAAAGCAATAATGAAAATAATGGATGACTGTAGTTCTGAGTTCTTGAATCTTGTCATGTGAATCCACAGTGCTAATATTTGAGTACTTCCCTGTACTTTTTGTTGTTGTTTGTTTATTTGATTTTTAAAGATTGGCAGTATTTAAGAGCCCTAGAAAGTATCCACAGAAAAATTGTACTATGTTCAGCCTTCCATGACGTGCTGATTGCCTTTTTTACAGAACAAGGAAATCCAATTGAATGGTGGCCATGTGCTCTCTCATAATGATGTAGGAGCAGTAACTGGGCCTGCCCATGCATTTTCAGTGCAGTTTTCTGCCTTCATGTACATAAAGTGAGCTTATAAATGGGAGGGAGACTGAGTTCTTGCATGGGCAAATTGTGAGAAGACAAGGTGGGATGTCTTTAAAATAAAAGGAGTGAGATTTGATATTAGAGGGTAATTCTTTACTCAGAGGGCAGTGAAGCCCTGGCACAGCTGCCCAGAGAAGCTGTGGTGCCCCGTCCCTGGAGGTGCTCAAGGCCAGGTTGGATGGGGCAGTGGGCAGCTGAGCTGGGGGGGCAGCCCTGCCCATGGCACGGCTTGGGCTTTGTCCATTCCAACACAAGACATTCTGTGATTTTGTGTTTCTATGAAAGAATTTGATATTTCAATATACAGGTTCAGAAAAAAATAGAATGGTAACCTTTTCCTAAAAATTTAACATTTTTTTCTATCAGAGCAAAATCATGGCTTTTACAGAAGTCCAATTATAATATCCAGGTGAAATAACCCTTTGTTCTCATAGAGTAAGACTTTACACCTGTTGAATACCTAATCACCTGCAAGGTGATATTGCAGTGCGGACTGTGTCTTTCTGAGCCTCATTATAACTCTTCATTGTGCACTTGGAAACTGACTTTGCCTTTAATGGAGGATAGATATGGTTAGGTGTTGGACCAATTGGAAGAGTGATGACATCAAATGCCAGTCATCTTTGCGAGGACCTGAAAGGGAAAAAGGGACAAGGTAAGGGATTTAACTGTCAGCAAAAAGTGGACCGTTTGGGAAATCTATAGTATCCTCATATCCTCTGCATAGTGTTAAGATCATAACTTTCGTTAACACTTATCATAGAACACTTCCGGGGCTATGAGAATGACAGTTTGTCATTCATATTGCCTTGGGATGAAGAACAGTCAAAGCTTTGGTGGCAGAGGGATTCCTTAAGCAGCTGTGTTAGGGTTTTTCCCTTCTTCTGTGTGTACTAACCACAGTCGAGCCACTTTGCTGACTTTTTCAGCACTAGATAGAAACTACCATCCAGTCAGCCTCAGAGTTTTGAATGCTAGAGATTCCCAGTGGAAGCGGAGGAATTTACAAGGATAAAACTTGTCTTGAATCTTACTTGTTTTTCGCCTCATAATGCTTCCTAAATAACAATCAGATTGAAAAGTATTTATCTGACAGGGTATAAATTTCTGTCCACGAGAACAGCTAGCATTACTTTCCCAGCACCACTCTGATTACTTCAGCTAATTTCTCCAGCCAAAACATAATGACAAAATGAATGTACAGATATTTCTATAAACAAATACACACACGCATAAATCTCTTCATAGTAGGCATTGCATAGCAATGCATTTCTCTCAACTAGCCTTTAAATATGCTGCAGATGAAGTGATGGATTTCTCAGAATTCTGTTGCACATGCTTTTGTGCTGACTGTTCCCCTTGTTCTGGAATAGCTCCAGAGTAAACACTGCCAGCCAAGTGGCTGCTTTGCATCCTCAAAAAAACAACAAAAAAAAAAAAACAGAGTAGAGGGAAGGTGTCTGTTACTTGTTAAAGAGAAAACTAACAGAAACAACTATTTCTGTTTTCTTTTTTCTCTTCCCATCTCTTAGACTGCCCAGACAAGCTGTGGTGCTCCATCTCTGCCATCTCTGGAGGTGCTCAAGGCCAGGTTGGATGGGGCCCTGGGCAGCCCTGCCCACAGCACAGGTTGGGACTGGGTGGGCTTTGAGGACCCTTTGCATTTCTGTGATTCTATGATTCTCTAATTGGGGAAAAAAAGTTCACCTTAATGAAGTATTCAGTGTTTCTGCTTCTGTATTGCATTGGATCATACTGCTTTAATCTAAAGGCTTTAATAGTGTTTGTTTCAGCTATAGATAGTGGCTTCTGCCCATTTGGATAATTCATAATTTTTTGCCTTTTCACATTTTTTATTGCATTGCATGTTTCTTTGTTTCTGAAGGAAAATGGAAGCCCAACGTTAGGCAGAAGATGGAATTCCTACAACAGATTTCATATTCAATGGCTCCCTGGTACTGTTGTACTTGAAAAAGTCATTTTGTCTTTATGCTGCTGTGAAATGGAGGGCCAGAGGAAAGTTAGAGTTCTTCAGACTTTTAGAAGCTCAGTATCTATTGCTCAGCCATTTCTATTTTCCTTCTGGTCTGCCTTACCAAACAGGTATATTGTTATGCCTAATTGACCACTATGCACAAATGAGTAAGTAGTTCAGCCTCTGGAAAGTGGAAACAATTTAGCTATATTAGTACATTATTTTGCCCTGTGCAATTAATTTCTGCCACACTGACGTTAGGGATAGCTAATTTGCAAAGGAATTCAACACTTCTTTTTGCAGAGAACTCATTACTTTCTGCCTTGAAATTATGTTTTTCACTTAGATTTTCTTCAATACTTAATGCTCCTATCCTTCAGGAGAAAGGCAAGTTTTAATACAGTGGAGATCGTATCTCCCAGTTCCAAGCTTTCTGTGGTGCTCTACAGCATCTTGAAAACCACTGAATGTTACCAGTGTTTGTACTGTACTGTAACAAACAGCATTTATTAGTAGTACATGGTATGACCAGTTAGCCATAAAACTTCAGAATGTGGATAGTACAGACTTCCCTAGTGTTGTCTCCTTGCTGCTGCAAAATAAGTTTGGAGCAGATCGAATCTGCAAAGGGTTCTGATGCTGGCAGCAGCAATTTTGCTTCCCAAGAAATTTCTGTTAAAAAAAAAAAAAAAGTCTCTTGGTCCAATTGCTCAAGCAGTACTGCCATCTCGTGGTCCTTCTTGCTACAGCTTGCAGGGAAGAGAAATGCCAGCGGGAGCATTCTTCAGTTCCCAGGCAGAAATAATAGATTCTGTTGGGTTGTGATCCTGTCAAATGTCTACCTGAGTGTATAAGCAGAATTGGCTTAGCTCATCTGCCAAAGCCTGTGAGACAATGCCTTACAACAGAAGAGGATCCTTATCGTGCAAAAACATAGTCCATGTGTATAGAAAGGAATTTCTGTTCAAAGAGAAGGAGCCTAACCTGCAAAGACAACAGCCCAGTTATAATTGCAGACAGAAAACCAACAATAACAAAGAATTTTTTATCTTCACCTGAAAAAACAAACAGCAATTAAAGATGAGTGGTTGGATTATGAAGGGGGCAATGCTGAATGTTCTGAACTAAATAAAGAAATGCTGAAATAAGCCTTTGGCAATTAGCATGAAGTGGCTGAGTTTTTTAGTGTAATATTTGCTCATTTGCCAAAAGACCTATGGCTGTAAATGTGCACTTCTCCACAACTAAATTGTTAATTATTTTAAGAGCATAAAATCCTCAAAGCAAGATATTAAAGAATGTAATGGAATTTAAACTGTAAGGAATCATTCTTAGGCCAAAAAAAAAAAAAAAAAAAATCCATAACAAAGACCAAGGTGATGATTCAGTAGATTTATGAATCACCTATTGAAATCAATGGGACAACACACTTGCTCAAGATTAAACATGTGCTTACGTACCTTTCTGAGTCAAAGGTATACAGCAAGGAATAAATTATCTACCAAAGCAGTGGAGGCATCAAGAAATACATATATATAAGATTGAGACATCTTGATTGCTTCGTAGTAGGCTACTGGATATACTGTTGAATAATACACAAACAAACCATTGGAAGTCTTTTCCTTTTCCAAACTAGTTTTCCACTTGTTGATGTAAGACTGTTGCTGTGCAAATGTTATTGAAGACATACTATATTTTAACAGATTTTAACAGATCGCATAATGACATGCCTGTGCCTAACTGGTGACCCCAAGGGATATTCACATTTCACAACAGCTTATGTTAGGGTAATCCAGCTGAATGGAAAGTCCTCATGGATACTTTGCAGTGCTTCCACCACAACTGAAATGATTATTTATTCTACACTGTATTCCCACGATGAAACAGGTGATTCTTTTAGTGACAAATGTTATGGGTGACATACAACATTTTTTTTTCCATCTGCAATGATTTTTAAAAACAAAATCTTCTTTCTGGCTTCTGCTTCCATTTTCAATGGGTTGAGACAGTTTTGATGGTTAATGATAATGCCACTGTATTACCACCAAAGTGCCTAAAATTTGGGTTTGAGACACAGCCAGGTTTTGTTCGTTTGTTTGTTTGTTTGTTTTCCTGTTTTATTTATTAATTGATTGACTGATGTAATTGGATTCATTTACTACACCTCGCTTAGCAAAAGTTCCTCGTGCACCTGGTAGCCATCACTGCACTTAGCACCTTTTTTCTCCATGTAGGAGGTCAAGTATATGAATTAAGTTATTTGTATCTTATAGCAAATGCATTGAGTTTCCCAGCTATTCTATTTTTACAGCTTTTTCAGCTGCTTTCCAGTTCTTTAACTGACAGTGTGTACATTACGTATGATCTATCTTCAGACTGGAAAACAGTGGAGTAGTGAAATCTGGGGTTTCTTGTTAGCTGCAAGGCTATGTATCAGACTTTGACCTGGAGAAGAAGATTTCAGGGCAGAGCTCATCAATGTTCATATATATGTGAAGGGAGGGTGCAAAGAGGACAGAGCCAGGCTCTTTCTCATGGTGACCTGTAACAAGAAAAGAGACAATGGCACAGAACAGAGGTTCTTTATGAAGATCTGGAAACACTTCTGTGCTGTGCAGGTGCCAGATCACTGGAAAAGGTTGCAGATAGACTGTGGAGATGACTCCTTGGAGATCTCCAGAAGCCACATGGATATGGTTTTGGGCACCCTGTTCTGGGTCCCTGCTGGAACAGGGATTTGACTGGCTGATCACCAAAGGTCCCCTCCATCTGAGCCATTCTGTGGCTGCTCTAAGGCAGGCATTTGTCTCTCTTCTGTCCTAACATACCTTATTCACTTCACAGTGTTCCTTTTTTGGAAAAATAGATTAATCCCAGAAGTTTGCGTGAACTTTCAAGCTCTATGGAAATGGACTATGATTCATTTTGGAGCAGAGCTGTTACTTAAAACACCTGCAGACGTTGTGGAAAATCTTCTCCATCCATGTCTGATACAATGAATAGGAAATATTCATCTGAAGGACAATAAGAATGCAGCATCAAATAATTATTTCATAGGTTGTCCTCACTGAGAAGGTCTAGAAGTTTCAACCAAAAATTGAGTCCACATTGAATGAGCTCAAAAAGAGTTCCAAAAGCAGTGATCATTGCCTTAGGAAGTATCTGTGAAAAGTAAAGGCTAGGAAAACAAAAATGCCACAGAAATGTGAAGTGCTACACCTCATAGCTGCTTTTGTGACAACTTGAGCTAACTCTTCAAAAAAGAGCCTTAGAAACCTGTGTAAATTATGTTTCCCTTCTTTGAGATTTTTGGTGGAGGTGTTTTCCAGCAGTAAAAATTGATCTTTTACATAGGAGTTAAGTGGAGCATAGACACCTCAAGTTTGTATGAGCACCACTCTTCAGAGCCTCTGGATAGATGTTCTGAAAATATGTTAGTTTTACAAAAGTGTTGCATCAGAGCTTAAGTTGTGGAAGCCTTGTGCCTGCATGTGTCATTTTCATCTTGAAGCTATTAATCACATAGGTCTCTTCTCTTGGCAGGCAGGTGATGCCACATTGTTATAGACATGTACTCCTTCAGATTGCAAAAGAGCCCACTGGTATAAAAACACACCCAGGGAGTGGCTGAGGAATAAGTGAAATGAATCATGGACCACAAGAAAGCTCTTCCTGTCATTCAGGGATCACTTGCCAAATGCAGGAGATAAAATATAGAGGGGGAGACACGGAAAAGTCATAAGGAAGAAACACATTGATCACTGAAAGCTATCTTGGTTAGAGTTGTGCAAATAAGGGTTAATTCCTGTGAGAACGATGACTGAAATGTAGAGCAACTGCTGCATTTGGACATACTTGAACAAAATGAATAGCAGTAGTCATTCTCTATGCTATATGTTGAAAAAAGAATGCTTTGTTCTCACCTAATTTTGTGTGTTCTATAGTTCTTGCCTTATGCTTTGCTGGGGGAGATGAAGGGATTGCTTTACAAGACACTACTTGCCAACACCTACAGAGACAAAAGAAACTGAGCTAATTATAAGAACTTTGAAGAGAATTCAAATAATTCATCAGACCATATGCTGGGATACTGGTGCGTAGTGGCAAGCTGGAAATATCCAGCAAAATCCTGAGGCTGTTGGAAATTTGATAGCACAATCTGAATTCTGCTAGTGGTCTTAGCAGAGGCTAATTGTGAACATTAATCATATGCTCCAGATTTCAACAGGCCTCACTTCTTGAATTAAGAATGGAAATCTGACTGTAATGTTTTGACTCCAACTGCAATCCAACTTTTCCTTTGAGCACTGCTGCAATTCTGCCTTTTTCAGCTCCAGCAAATGTTATCATTATGCAATGGATTTATCTAATTAAACCTGTTGAACTTGTGCTTTTAATGTACTTATGTAGGAAGATGCCAGATGACATCACTGTATTCCACGTACTTTGGGATTAAACACCCTGATTCACATCTCCTCAATGATATTTTTCATGCATTCACCTTACCAGTAGCTACAACTTCCTGGTTAAGTTTACCCAATATTTGTCAAGAATAGCTGTGTAAAGTGAAATTGTTTTAGTGGAAGTGGTGTGACTTCAGAAGATGGTGCATAGCTAGAGTGAAGATGGTGCAGACTACATTGAAGTTAGTGGGAGAAGCACAAATTCTGTTCTTCTGAAGGACAGTGGACCCATCTTTTCAGAACCAACTAGAAAATGGTGGTCTGGTCAGTTAAAATGGGCATGGAAGAAAACCCACAGGGTATGTATGAAAAGATTGATTAGAGTCTGGGTTATGGAAATTGTGATAGTAAACAACTTTCAGCATAGAAGGAGGAACAGGTGTTCTTCAATCTTAAGACTTGGGAGAATACTTGGACAACAATTGTTTATTTTATGTCTTTTAATAGACCCTGTATAAAATAAACACTGTTTAAATTAGGAAACCATATACACTCATGTATACAGATATACACTTGGTAACTAAGAGTCATCATATGGCTCCTATAAAATGATGAAATTCCATACTAACTGATACTGAGAACTTCAGCTACCTAAATTGTGTTTCATATGTGAAAACAAGTCATATCATTATAGATTGATTGTAAGATATGACTGTAATGTGCCCACCTTGACAGTGTTAAAAGTAAATTGTTCAATGTAAAATATAGGGACGTGCTGATAAAAAATTAAAAATCAGTGTTGCAGAGAGTTATAAAAGTAATTCCAGAAATAGTCTCTCAGTTTTTATCTTGATCAGAGAGGGTGCAAGGTAGCAATAAGAAAACATTTCTATTTCCTTTAAGAAAATATTTATTTTCCTTCAAAAGAAGCTGTCAAGGAAAACCTATGCTACAGCAGCTTTCAGAAGAATGCCATTTGTTCTGAAAGAAGAGTAAAGCTTGACTGACTTTTTTTCCAGTCATCATATCTCTTTAATGCTTTTCAACTTTTGTCTTAACATTTATTATACTGTGGTAGTACTCTCTGGTCAACCAGACAGTTATGTATTTGTGTACATTTGTTAATCTTAATGTTTAATTTATATTAATTTAAACAAATGTAGGAATACAGGTAAAAAAGTTAGTAAAGCTTACATTTGTAAATTAGACAATATTTTTTCCATCTTTCTGAATTTCTGAATATTCTGTGATGCTAAAAGCACAGCTTTAAGAATAACAGAATCACAATGTGGCTGTTGGCAGGGTCCTCTGGAGATTACCTGGTCCAGCCCCTGTTCAAAAAGAGACACACAAAGCAGGTTGTCCATGACCAAGTCCAGACATTTCTGAAGAGCTCCAAGGAGGAGACTCCACAACTTCTCTGAGCAGCCTGTGAGAGGGCTCAGTCACCTACACTATAAAGAACTGCTTCCTGATGTTCAGAGGGAACCTCCTGCTGGTGCCTATTGCCTCTTGTTTTGTTACAGGTCATCACTGGAAAGAGCCTGGTGCTGCCTTCTTTACACCTTCCATTCAGGTATTTCTATACATTGATAAGATCCCCACTGAGGCTTCAGTTTTCTATGCTGAAGGGTCTTGGCACTCAGTTTTTTTTTCATAGGAGACATACTGCAGTTCCATTATCATCTTCAAGGACCTACCTTGTATTCCCTCCATTATGCCTGTGTCTCTCTTGTACTGGGAAGCCCAGAACTGGAAACAGAATATCAAATGTGGCTTTGGCAGTGCTGAGGATAGGGAAGGAATCACCTCCTTTGACCTGCTGTCTATGCTAGTGCATCCCAGTCTTCTTTGTAGCAAGGGCACACTTACTCAGCTTGCTGTTCATCAGGATTCCTACATCCTTCTCTATTCCTGTCTTCTACCTGGGGGGCCACTAGCATGAACTAATTCAGAGGCAGTTCCTCTTCTCCTGCCCAACTGAACTTCAGGAGTTTTCTAACAGTACGTTTCCCCAGCTTCTCAATGCATCTCTGTGTTGCAGCCTGACCTCTTTTGTGTATCAGCCACTCATCTTCATTTTATGTCATCAGTAAATGTGCTGGGGGAGCACCCTCTATTCTATTATACAGATTGTTAATGAAAATGTTAAACAAGACTGGACCCAGTACTGACCCCTGGGGCATGACAGTCATTATTGCCTTCAATGAGATTTAGCACTACTGACCACTACCCTCCCAGCAACTTCATTACACTATTTTCTGTGCAATTCCATGGCACTTCAACAGAGATGAAACAGAATTTCCAATCAAATGAAGGATTATGTTTAAAACTGGTATGTTTTAATAAACGTATACATTCCTGTATTTATGCACAGAGACATATCACAAACATGAATAAATACACACACACATATATACATTAGCTGTAACATTTTCCAAGAAAAGGCAGTATGGTGGCTTAGCTTACACACAAGCACTCTTCAAGAGAGGTCCCACATGCTATCTTTTGTTTACTTGGAATGGAGTTACAATGGACTCACAGGTTTATACAAGGAAAGAGTGAAACATAAAACTAATTACATTAATCATATATTGAAATAATATTAGAACACAATGCTCAGTGCTACTAAAGGGAAGAGGAGGAAGGACGGAAGGATTTCTCTAGAGCCAAGGAAATCAGGAATATGCTTTCAGTAGAAAAAGCTTTTAGTAGCAATATTCCTCTGTATTTCTATGCTTACTCCAGGAATCTGCCACCTGAACATGCTTTTTTGCTTGGGTATTTGTGTTTTCAAAACTATAGCTCTACACCTATTTGATATGACTTAGATATGTGTGCTACAAGATGCCAGGATAGAGGACGTTTTATCAATTGTAAAAGAAAGTGCTGGCATAACATCGCGGACTTTTGGGAAGCTCTGACTCACTCTGCAGAGGATGATGGGTGAGACTTGGATGAGGCCAGAAGCCTTTCATTAAAAAGAGTTTCCACTCAATCTGCAGTGTGGGATGGTCTGCAGCAGATCCCCAGGACATAGTTATGTAAAGCGATCCAAGCCTCACTGATTTCTGAGATCTGATCTGCCCCTGGCTTTCTGGCACTTTCACTTTGTTCCTAAGTGAGACTCAATATGGGTTGATCACAGGAAATATCTGCTTTAAAACAAAAACAAACAAACAAACAAAAACAAACCACCCTGTATTTTGACAGTTTAGATCACGGGTAGTATAGTATTCCTAAACTGCATTCAGTAAGAAAGATTTTCCTCCCTTTGTACGCTGCTTCCCTTCTCTTCTCAGCTAGAAATTGCTTCCTGAGTTCTCATTTGTAGTGCCTCTCTTCTCCACGGGCACTGTCCTAAAGCAACACAAACAATTTCAGTGATTTCTTTCAGTTCAAGTAAAAGTATCTGACAATTTAAATAAGCTCCTTCCACAGTGAACAGCCAGAGGTACACGGAGTCTAGCTGAAATTTTGTTAATTAAAAAATTAGGTCTAAACAGCTCCAAGCAAAATAATGAATAAGATTCTATCTCTTTCCCTTTGGTCCATCACCACAGTATCTACGTTTGGAAACCACTTAGAGTCAAGGAGTCTGACAGAAATTTGCTTCATCCACTGCTAATGTTGCTGCCAAACAGCGCTGTATAATCAGCTGTTGCTTGGTGTAAAACTGATACCAGCTCCAACCTGTTTTGCAAAGTTGTCTCCCTACTTCACTGCTGTCAAGGCGTTCTTTCTCCTTCCTTCAGCTAAAACTGATTGACTTTCCCTCCTCATTTTTCCCTACTTTCCCAAAGTCCCAAAGGTTCCTTGGCTTTTCATATTTTACAAAACACAAGTGCTCTGAGAAGGAAGCACTCTGGCATCTGTCAGTTTAGCCATACCTCCACCACTTGGTGTTGCACATTAAAGAGTAAATTCCTGATGAGGATGCAGTCAAGTGGCTGTGACAGTGTTACACTGGGAACTGTTTATAAGAGAAGAAGCAATAAATACTGGGAGTGGTATACTTTGCAAAAACGATTAAAGCTAAATGACTAGCTTCGCCCAGCCAGAAAAAGAAACTTTTAGGATGACAGGCTGTAGGCAAAACTGAAATCAAGAGTAATACAAGCAACCTATCCTAGGCAGGAGAATTTGACTGATCGTATGTGAAGGAAAGGGAATAAGAACTTGCACTTTGACTTCATGAACAAAACAGGGAAAAAATGAAAAATGCTTATAAGCCATTTCATTAGGAATTTATGAGAGACCCTGAGGAAGGAAGACTATAAAAAGTAAAGTTTTAAACCAAAAATGAGACACAATTCCAATCTCCAGAAGGAGAATGAAAGAAATTTTTGTCATAGTCATTGGAAAGCAGTACTGGACTGGAGGTACTTTCAGGTTAAAAAAAAAAGATCTTGTAAGGACTGAGAGTTGAAACTTGTAGGACTGCAAGTACTGTGTGGCAGAGAGGGGGGAAATGTGTTTGAGCAACAGACCAAGAAAAAGGAGAATCCAGAATAGACAGAAAGGATTTATTACTAAAACATAATATTTATTTAATTAGTGACAAATATTTATTCATGAGTTTCTTACCTGACAAGTCATAACACCTTTCTATTAAATGGAAATCAAGGACTGACATTAAAACATAAACCAATCTAGGCATGCTATTGTTTCACATTCAGAAAATCCAAGATGTGATGATAGGGACCCCTGAGTTTCTTTTGCCTATTTTTTCTCTTCATAGTTATGAATTAACATGGGGAATAAACAGTAAACTGCAATAAAATCAGTGAAGATTACTAACGTCAAGCCTAAGTAGCTACAACTACTTCAAAAGAGAATCTGGGTACTGAATAAAATGAAAAAAATATAAGTAAAGCAACCTAACTGTTTCTTGAATTTTAAAAATTGCTTACAATTGTGCTAGGACAGTCACAGGCAGTTAGTTAAAGAAATTGATCTGTACGTTGTTGCCTCTGGGACAGAGTGAACTAATTATCTATCTTCTGTGTGAAAATTGTCCCATGAAATCAATTTTACTGTTCTGTGGAATCCGTAATACTTCAAACATAAAGTCTTCTGATTTGTGTTTGAAAAGTACAAGTTTTGGAGTATTTTTTTCCTAGAAAATCTGTGACAATTGAAGGTAAAAAAGCAAACAAATCAAGTCTGACATGTTATGCAATGCAGACTCCCTTGGGAGGCGGGGATGGCTTTATGGATTAGAAGTCAAAAGAACAAAGAAGAACACTGCATTTTTACAAAAAGAGTCTCAGTGAAGAAACTAAATTAAATGAGATGTTTCCTCCAATGAGGCCCAGTAACCAAAGCAAACAGAAGAATAATAATGAGCCTCGCAATATTACCCGTGAAAGAGGATCAGGTAGCTTCTTTGATGAAAAGTGAAAATCACCCCAAATCAAACAAGCCTCTGCACATCGTCACGCTTTGCTCTCACATTCTTGGCTGCAGGCACATTTCAAATGTAGCCTGGTTTGACAAGTTGCACTGGAAAAATGCCAGGAGTAGAAAATCTACCTCTTTCAAACTACATAACTACAGTAAATATAAACTTTTGGTATTGATTTATTAATAGTTTTTCTTTTGAGATACTGAATGCAGAGATCCTTCCAACCGTGTCTGAACAACTTTTCCCAAAACTGTTTGTGCTAGGAGTTAACAGAGAATGATGAATAACGAAGTATAAGAAAAGACTTGATCAAGGCATCAGACTCTGAAACTTACTTTAAAGGCCATGTTTGAGTAGAGAGCTGTCAGAATAAATTCTGTCTTTACAGTGCTTTGTGCAACCAGGTGAATTCAACAAAACTGTACATGGACATGTATAACAGAGCTTGGTCCATTAACTTCTACTGTTATCTAACTTCCTTCAGTTTGGGGTGTGATCAGATTAGAGTGGAATAATTCCCCTGCAAAAAGAATTCACCGAGTCACAAAATTCCTCAGGACAACTGTTATATTCCCTGCCACAGCTACACAACACCCCATGCAATGAAGGACAACTTTCTAACTGCCTGGTAGAGGTTTTCAAGGAGGCCTCAGTTAATGGAGCATTTTCAATAATTTGAATATGTGAAAGGAATACTGCTAAGTACCAATGTGCCTCTTTTTATACAAAGTCAAAAAAAAAAATAGATTGCCAGAACATTAGAGATTTTCTGAATATACCTATCTTACTTTCACTACTATCTCTGTTTAAGTGGGAGGACCAGATGGATAAGGGCTGGAATATACGGTAACACTTTCCTCTTATTTTATGCTTGTTCTTTATGCTTGTTGATTACCTTTGAAATTACTGGGAAACCTCCTGACAAAAGCATCTTGCTGTACATTAGGTCAATAACCTCTCTTTAAGTCATCCAATAAGCATGTGCTCATCAAAAAAAAGAATGCAAGACACCAATTCAACTTCAGGCTGTAGTTCTGCCGGAACAGTGCTGTGTGTAAATTAGAAGGAGGAATGGTTTCATCTGTCTTCTAGAATCAAGGTGAGGATGATGATGGAAAATGATTGGCAGCTTTCAGATCTGCTACTCATTAGAAGGGATATAGACTTTGTGCATTGCTTGTACTGCTTATTGCTTGTACTGAGGCAGTAAATCTGTGTAATATATTGCAGTGTGGATATTACAAGAAAGCATTCATGTTTAACAATATACTTTATAACATCTTCACATTTGCTGGTGAAAGCCTTGAGATCAGGATTAGATCTGACACAGACACACAGTACTGCAGTCTCAAACCACAGTGCAAGAGCTTCCCACTGTCCAGGAACACAAGCTCCACTAACTCCTGCTTAACACTGAAATTTGGAAGAGTGTCTTGCCTTTCTTCATCAGCCTGATTCTGTCTTGGTTTCTGTACACTAAGCAGCTGTGTCACTGAACCCCCAAAACTGATCACAAATGTATTCACATTGCCTGAAAGATCCATTTTAGGATGCCATCCATCAGAATGACTCTTGGACAAAGCACATAGCTTCTGGGAGAAGGGCCCAAAAGCCTCTCCCCTTGTCTCCCTGTTGCTGAAGTTTGCTCTAATCATTAGACTACAAAATTATATCCTCTCCAGTGTATGTTTGCTCTTTTCTCTCTGATGGACTATATTTGAAGTCACTAACTCCTCACAAACCTTTTATAGAAAGACCAAACATCTCACAGAATCTTGAAGAAAATTCCTCTCAGGAAGAAAATGCACTAAAGATGAAGTACTTTGGAACTGAAATTTAGGATCATCAAATCTTTTAGAAGAAATATATTTACATTCTACAATATATGTACATACAGTTACGTATAAAGTTGTGTGCCTACTAGCCACACCTGTATGAAAAAAATGTTGTTCTGCACATGTTATTTGAAGACCTCAGCAGGAGAACAATGAAAACATTGATATTTATTTGTGCAAAATCAGACTTCTTGAGACCAATAACTGAAGTCAAATCATGGCTAATTTCACAAGTGCCCAAATTTCTTCAATTCCTAAATAATTTATTTTCAGTGAGTGTGAAACATATGTGAGATTCTGCTTACATTTTCTAGCAATAGACATCATAAGGAGAAAAGGTTTTATCTGCTGAAGTAGACTAAATGAGCAATTTACCCAGAAGTCTTTGGGAAAATAGAGTGCTTGGAAGAAATCACCTTGAAAGGAAGCGTTAAGAAAACTGGACATTATTCAGCAACATCCACTCTATTACTTGCTGTTGTCCTCTGCCATAATTCTGCTCACTCTATAGAATGTAGGATAGTAAAAATGGATTTCTTGGAGAAATGTAAGTAGTATTTAAATGAGAAACAAAACTGAAAGGGAAAAGAAGAAAAGAAAACAAAATCTATTTTGGCCTGAGAAGTTTTGTGAAATATATAGGTCTGTAAATTTGGCAAGACTAGTGGGTGCCAGATGATAATTGCAAGGGGCTCTACAGGCACAAGCTCAAGCCAGAACTTACTCTTATTAATCACAGAAGATGTGAAAGGCCAAATGTAGTTTACAGTTAAGGCAGACTACTGCAGAAGAGGAAACAGGTCATACAGTAGGAAGATGTGTCTTCCCCCTCCCTACGTCTTGGCAAGACATGTCTCCGTGTAAGTCCAGTAAGCAATAATGAAAGATGCTCGAGAAGCCATTGTGTCAAATAAACGCATACATGCACCTGGGATAAAATATACGCAAGAGCTGCAGGGGTGAAATATGTCACACTGACTAAACCACAAGACTGCTAGTATTCAAACAGTTTGGGAGTTTTAAATTAATGATTCAGCTTGGGAGAAAAAAACTCTGAAGCTTGAAGCATTCACAAGGCTTTACAAATCATAGAAAATCTTAGGAAATCATGAAAGAAGAGGATTTAAAAATATATATTTAATGGAATGTCAATGTTAGGCTTCCTTAATTTTCAAACAGTTCACCTGTTTTCACTGAAAGCTTGAATTTAGAGCATAGAGTGTTGCAAAGTCTTCTGAAGCACTTTCAGTAGTAGAAATATATGTACTGAACATTTTCTTCAGAAAGAGGAAAATCTAGCCCTCAACATACAATGATTCCATCTTTGAAACAGCCAATTAAAATCTGCATCCAACAAATCTAGCAAAGGGGCTCAAAATGTCTAACTTGAGAGGAAAATAAGCACAAATAAGTATCACCAGCAATCTTAAAGGTCCTATGGCATGAAAGATTTCAATTTGTCTGCTCAACAGGCTGTTATGAAGACATGGAGGGAGATAAGCATCATTTAGCTCTAAGCTCATAATCAACTCCTTGTGAATCTCAAGCACGAAGCTATCAGAGCTATATGAAAGTTACCTGAACTCAGATGTCATTAGGAAATGGATGAGATCTTACAAAACAAACCAGGCATGAAAGCACTAAAACTGGAGATGTAAGTCTCAGAAATCTGCAGTCAAATAAATACCCAAACCTTCATTTTATTTTTTTCTGAATGCTAAACTGCTCTACAGCTAAACTTTACTTATCAGCCTATGTCTAAAGAAAAGGAATACTTTTTGTACATAGTATATATATAGAGAGAGAGAAAATGCTGTGTTATAAGGATCTCAAACAGAAGAGAATATTGAAAGTCTGCATTCAACTGTCCAAAACCCGTGTCACTGTATATATTCCATCAAGATACTTCCAAAGAAAAATACAGACTTTAAGAAGAATGCAAATAGTGAATTGCCTACAGCTAGATTCTATGTATAAATTTGCCCATATAAAAGGAACTTCGTTGGAATTTAAACTTTAGTATAAATTCTAAAATATAATGAAAGAACTTTGGATTTGCTTAATACACCACTTGTGTTCATAGAGGCCATCTGGTGTAATTTCATATTTGGCATCCCCAATCTGTCTTTACATACAGATTTTTAATGTTTATCATATTTCACTTCATGATTTTTTTTTTTCCTTCCTTAATACGAGATCAGAAGAATTTACAATTCACTGGTGGGAAATAAAGATTTGGAGCTCTAGGTGTAATAATGTAATCAGTATGTAAGAGTGGGAGAAAATCCAATTTTCTTTTCTGCATTCACATGCTGTTATTTTGCTGTTCTGAAGTATCTCAAACTTTCTAGAAAGCAGCTGGAAGGCTGTTTTTTTTAAAAAAAAAAAAAAATTATTTGGCTACTTCAAGATATTTATTACTAGTCTGTTAAGAAAACATGGAATATTCTGTAAGCATTGTTTTAACCTCAGGTGGATAACTTGAAAGTTATGTTTACATAGGTTTCTGAAAGAAAAGTAAAGGTGTAATGAAGGAAACTGATTCACAGACGAGGAAGTGTCAAGCTTTCTCTTAGAAGGCAAAATTGGAATAAATTTGAAAAGAAGAGATGGTGGTGGCGAGTGAAGCCAAAAAAGCAAGACAGCTTCAAAGGTTAGCTTCAAGGTGTAGGAAGTGTCAGTGAGATACGACATAGTGCTAAAAGGATGAAAGCAGGGAGTAAGGAAAATATGATCTAGAAAGGGCAGGTCCCAGTAGTAAACAAATCATGTAAATACACAAACAACACTCTGATCAGCAGCAAAACAGCTGGAACTTTGTCTACTTGGGAGGAGGATGCACTGTTTAAAGAGCATTATCTCGATAGATGTGTTAAGTCTTTGAAAATCTGGCTGCACAGTGAGAACATCAGATATGAATTTTGTCCAGGTATCTTGGAGCAGGATATGCTTTGCTATGCCCTATAGGACAGTATAGAGGATTAACTCAATTACAGCTACTCTCACATTTTAGCCCATAGGAAGAGTCAAACAAAGCACATGAAAGATTATTCAGTGTATAAAGACTCAAAGCTTCCTCTCTTTCAGTGGTATCTGGGTCAATAATATCTTCAGTGTCTCAAATTTGTCTATTGAAGGTGAAATCTTAAACATTGCGTCTATTAATTATGGTCAAAATCACAGATACATCTACACTATCCTGGTCCTACTATTGGTATTTGGTGACCTCAGACTCAAATAGAGGACTACTGTGAGAAAGAAGCAAGCCCATTATTTGAGATTCTCATCACATTATGCCTTTTTCTCCCTTTTCTCCACAAAGAGTTCAAATCAATATGCTGAACTATGTCACCAGTAAAGGCAGAATGTGTCCAGAGAAGGGCAAGGCAACTGGTGAAGGGTCTGGAGCACAAGTCTTACGACGAGCAGCTGAGGAAGCTGGGATTGTTTAGTCTGGAGAAGAGGAGACTCAAGGGAGACCTCATTGCACTCTACAACTGCTTGAAAGGAGGCTGTGATGAGGAGGGGTTTGGCCTCTTCCCCCAGGCAACAAACAGGATCCGAGGAAACGGCCACAAGTTGATTCCATGATTCTGTGATAAATACAAAGAAACAGGTAAGTTCAAGGCAGAGATAATAGAAAAATAAAGAAAAATAGACAATGCAGATGGTTCCGTACCTTGTGCATCAGTAGAAGAGAGTTCATGAAGTGGAAAGAGGCATTTGCTCATCTATGTATGGCTGAAATTGAAAGGGCTGAAAAAAGAGAATCCAGATAACTGATGGATGGCTGAGAGAAATTACTGATCATTCCTCCATTACTGACAAATGCTAAATGTAGAAGGCTTTTCTTGGTCCATGCTTTCTTTAAATAGCAGGTTCCAATGGATTTATTTGTGGTAAATCAGCCTTTCCACAAACACACCTGTTTCTGGAAACAGCTTCATAGTGCTTGTATCAGTTCCTTGTGGAAAATCCCACTAATACAACATTAGTTTGTTGTTTGTCTTATTATGTGCCCTATGGAGTTCTGGAGAATAAGGAGGAATACAATAAAAACAACCTGAACACTACCTATAAACAAAAGGAAGGATTACAGATTAAGAATGACAAATACATTCCTTGTATAATTTCAAATGAGTTACCACAGGTCACAGTGGCATACTCTGTGCCATGCCTTATCTTATTAGGGATTAATATGCTTTCAGAGAAGGGTTCACAAAATCCTCCTTTTATCCTGGGATTTGCTTCCTAACCACCTTTAATGAGATGAACTTTCATAACAAGCACCCTTAGTAGTTACATCTTTTCCCACTGTTGAGTCATTTGGCCTAATGCAGTGTTTCCCTTGGCACAAGAAAAAAAAGATGCTTGCTGTAGCAAAAAACAGAATTTCACTTCTGAATTCAGAGAGCAATCTTGTTCTGTATGAATGAGGGTCGAGGTAGCAACAGAAAAAAAATACGTCAAGGTAAAAACCATCTAATTTGATGCTCTTGTCACTGGGAAGGTTTTGAAAATTCTTTGTGATACACATAGGATGGTCAGCACTCTCTGTCTGAAGTAATGGGCTGTAAATGGCTGTGACCCTGCACGATAAATAAGAAATACCAATAGGATTTTTATGTCTAGCATTCAGCAGGGGATGTGAAAAATGATTCAAAAACGGGCATGACTGAGACAATCAAACACATGGGCTCAATGTAACAGATTAACTGCTGCATTCAGCATGCTGATGAGCATGTCTGAGCACAGCATACGGCTGCACTGTACCAGCAGTCACTCCCACGGTCTACTGATGCGAGGCACAGCTACAAGAGTGTTGTTCTGAGAATGTTGTTTGTTAGTGAGAACAGGTCTGAGAGATCACAAATACTGTCTTGAAGAAATAAAAGGCTGTTACAGGTGGTAGAGGGATTGCTGGCTTTGGAGAATGTGTGGTGTCCAGAGCCACGCCTCTACATCAAGATGTAGATTAGAGTCTTTGTTAGGTTATACTCCTTTTGTATGCTGCCTAATAGACATAGTGGCAGGAAGGGAAGCAGATAACTTCATGGTCCATGAAAAGTCATTTATATTCTTTGTGTCTCTGATACTCCGCTTGGTTTTGTTCACATCAAATTATACCAAAATTAATTGAAGAGAAGATGTGACCTTCCAGACGCATTTGAATGTGGCCTGGTCCAATCAAAACTTTCTATCTCAGTTGGCATTTCTTTCTTCCTTTTTTTTCTCTTTTTTTTCTTTTCTTTTTCTTTTTTCTTTCTTTTTTTTTTTTTTTTTTTTTTTTTTTTGAGAAAGACACTTTCTTTTCAACACCATTTTAATACCAGCTTTTCAGCTGATTATATGAACAGAATCAGAGAATGAAAAAGATGTGCTACATTCTCTCCAAAGAATTAATACCACCCCAGTATTTCAAAGTTCTTTGTTAACTGCAGTAGGTTTAAGGCTAGCCACAGCGGCCAGTGTCTGACCAGTTCAAGCCTTTTTAGTGTGTTCACTGTCTCTCTCCTCTAGCTCCCTTGAACTCATTGCAGCATAGATCCTGCCAGTTCAAACAGAAGTGTAGATAGTGAGTTAGCCTGCTAGAATGCAGTCTCTTCACTGCTGCTTCCAAAGACACAGATCCTTCCAGCAGCAGGTTTTATTTCTGGAACAGCCTGACACCACTACCCAGGAGCAAAGTGTACAGCACACATACATATCCACAAACACATTGACTGATCAGAAATTAATGTGACATTGCAGTGGTTGCAGTGTAAGAGTAAGAGTATATACGTTGCGAAGAGGAGTTCCAAAACAACCCATAAGAATCAGGACAGTGAAAATAAGGTACTAGCCTTTGACTTCGATTACCATAACCCTCACCATTAATTCAAACCATTCTACAAAATCAAATTAGGCTGTTGTGGGGAGAAGCTTCTTTTGGAAATTCTTCCTATCTCATATCAATGCAAATATTTTATATAAGGAATTAGCTATACCTCTGGAGAATTTCAGATAGCTTTTTTTAATCACTGTTTGTCCCCAGAGGGCATCATCACACAACTCCCTGTTGTTGCAGGTAACCATGCACATTTGGCACTGTCCTCCCTTCTTTCCTTTCTTCCTTCCCTCCCTCTCCTCTTTCCCTCCTCTCCTTCCTTCCTTCCCTCCCTCCTTCCCCTCCTTCCTTCCTTTCTTCTTTCTTCCCTCCCTTCTTTCCTCCCTCCCTCCCTCCATCCCTCTTCTCTTCCTTCCTTTTTCCCTTCTTCCATCCTTCCTTCCTCCCTCCCTTCCTTCCTATCTCCCTTCTTCTCTTCCTCCCTTCCACCTTTTCCTTCTTCCCTCCCTTCCTCCTTCACTTCCAAGCAACATTTAAGCCTGAACAGCAATTGGTCTAAGGCTGAGGCAGGCTAGTGGTCTGGCAAGCTTGTTCTTAAATCTGTTGCTGTTACACAGAATGCTTTGTGCTACATCATCCACAGTGAGCAAGTCTGCATAGTGAAAAGTACTCTTTGTTATATGATAAAAATGTAGTCATTTCAGTGAATAACAAACACTCAGAAGTTCTCAAGCACATATTTTAAAGATTGTTATAATGATCCAGATTTTTAAGTAGCCCCCAAATGCTAATAAAAACATCATTTTCTTATAACCCTGTCCAAAAATACATAATGAGAGTGTATATGGTGGATGAAACACCCCCTTAAGCATTTAAGTAGATCTAAAATGCATCTTATTTCCTTGTATGACTGAAAGGAAAAGGACCACCAACATTTTCTGCCTTCTGGTCATCTGGAACCAATGCAATCTTTCTTTTTCTCTTTCCCTCTTATATTTTCTTTCTTTTTCTTTTTGCTAAAACTTATTGCAGTTTTAGCACCAGTTTTTAAAGACATAATACAACAGTATCATCTAGAAAAGATAAAAAAAAATTCAACAGATCAAAGGTAATTAAAAAAATATTAATAACCCATAAAAGCCAATGGAGGTTTTTATTAAATTCCCATCACATAAATGGGAAAAGTCCTATTCCTTGGCACCTGTGTTCTAGTGGTTATACAGTGCAGGAAAATGCTTCATGCTTATGTCCACTGTGTTTGGAAAGAGATGTGGATCATTCTAATTTTTTATCAAAATTTAGTAAGCACTTTCTGATAATAGCAGCTATTTGACCAAGTCCTTAGGAGCAAGCTGAAAGAGGTATTTAGTCAGAGGAGGTCACACTTACTCCGATGCCCAGTGGCACGGACTTTCAAACAGTTCTGTGAACAGACAATAGCTCCCTTGAAAGCCTGAGAATGAAATCAGGAGACTTTGTGTTTCAAAACGTTACTTTCTGGAAAGTGCAAGTCTTCTGTAATGTTTGTGTTGTAACTGTCCATAAAAAATTTAAAAATATATAAATAAATAAAAAAAAACATTGTGTTTTCTTTGTTTGCCAATCCCTGTCCAAATTGTAAATAATAAATCTTTTCTGCTTTCCATCTGTGCTGGAAATAGCTACAGCTCTCTCTGTCTGTGGCATGCAGGATAAAAGTGAATGAACACATAGCTCTGTTTGGTTTCATTGCTCTGATGAAACATATCGTATGATGTGAGTAAGAGCAAATGAGTTTTACAGCTGGGTGTTGTGAGCAAGTGTGCTGTTAATAAGCTCTCGCTGCCCTTGATGAGCTAACATAGCTGACTGGCACGTTCCACATTTCCCACTCAATCTTCAAGATACATGTCCTGACCAGCTGGCTGCTTGTGCACCTGTCTGCAACATCAATCACTTGGTAGTCAGCAACGACACTGACTGAGGATGTGGCCCTTGGGCCTGTGCACCAGGCTAAGGGATACTATCCCACCTGAAGGGAGCCAAGAGGGAGAGGAAGCGTGGATGGATCTGCTCAAAGGCTCCTCTTGTTTAAGTTGGAAAGCACCTCACCAGTGTTGCTGGTTAATAGCAGACAGAAGACCACAAGTGTATTTGGGTGCAAGGGGCACATTTTCACAGTCAAAAAGTGTGATACCCCATCCTTGGAGGCACTCAAGGCCAGGTTGGATGGGGCACTGGGCAGCCTGAGTTAGTGGGGGGCAGTCTTGTTCATCCAAAGGGACCTGGATTGGCTTGAGAGATGGGCTCATGCCAACCTCATGAAGTTCAGCAAGGCCAAATGTAAGGTCCTGCATTTGGGTCAGGGCAATCCCAAGCAAAAATGGAACAGGTTGCCCACAGAGATTGTGGACGCCTCCCTCACAGACACATTCAAGGTCATGCTGGATGGGGCTTTGAGCAGTCCAGTCAAAGGTGTCCCTGCGCATATAGGGGAGGGAGGAACTAGATGATCTTGAAAGTTCCTTCCAACCCAAACCATTCTGGGATTCTGGGATTCTATGATTCTATGATATGAGCTCAGTGAGGTGGTGGGTGGTGTGTATCAGCAGTGGTAACAGCAACAGTGGGACACCTCTGCTGGTGTAGATTGTTGCAAGCATGGCATGCAGGCTCTTGTTCACTGCTGGTGAGAATGTGTAGGTAATGGTGGTGACTGTGTTGAAAAATCATTTTGTAGCTGAGAGTTTGCTCCATCAAACAGTGCTAGCTTGTCATTTATATCTGTTGTTGTTTCCATGGAGATAAATAGGACACATTACTTTTAGAGTGACCTACACATAATTCTGTGATTCTATGAAATTGGATGTTCTGGAAAAACTTTCTGTAGGCCATTGTTTTCCTTGGGAAAATAAAGCAATTTATTGACTGGTGATTTGCAGGGCCGCCTGTTGTCATGCCCTGAATCAAGACTTTGCATTTTTTCTCCTGATAACAAAACATGATCAAACTTTTCCTGATGAACATTTTCTAAATACGTGCTCTTTATGATACAGAGAACACAATCCAGTTTTAATCCTGAGCATCCATATTTTGTTTATGTTGTAAAAAAGAGTTGCAGCTTGCCAGCTGCAAACCATTCACAGAAATCCACAAAACAGATCTTGATTTCTGAGGCCTTTTTTTCTTCAAAGTTTAGTGGTATAAAGCTGGAATGACTTCATTCAAATGGAGTATTGCAGAGGCAAGAGCATTGGCATCTCAGCAAAAGTTTGCTCAAGGTTAGACCCTAAAACACAGCCAGAAAGGAATTCTCATTGCCTCTTGAGCTCATTTTTTCAAGTCCAAAAGAATTTAGGAATTAAAATACTGTTTAATTTAATTCCTATATAAGCTGACTAGACCAGCATTGAACAAATGTGTCTTTACAGTTGGTTCAAATATCATATATCAGAATTCTTTTCTTTTTCAATTTAAAAAGTGTGATTAATACCTTTAATTTTGAAAACTTTTTTTATACTGTAAATTTTAAAGAGGAATAAATGGATAGAATGTTTTACGAAACCAAATCTAACCTAAATTAAGTTATTTCAGGTCAAGCAAATTATCTAAGTTGACCCAGAGTATTTTTCTTCCTTCCTAACCGAGGAACACAAAAACAGCTTGAGACACTCTGTTACCACAATTTTTTTCTAATTCAATCAAAAAGAAAACGCTGTTCCCATTAACTTACCACACAGAGTCATGAAGTTCAGATTCATCCAGACTTTCCCAACTGCCTGTCCCAGAAATATTCGAGGCTATCAAGTGTGTGAAGTTCACAAATGAATAGAGTCTGTGAGAGGATAACTTCAGTGAGAAAATAAGCTCACTGAAGTTATCCTCACTGTGTGTTGGTAGCTTTGCCACCTCTAGAAAGTTTTGAAAGTGTCTGCTTCAAAATAAGGCAAATGGAATATGCAGAACTCCGTGATGGACACTACCACATAAGCTGCTTTTGTGATGATAGTCTGATCAATTTAGAAGATTTTTTTTTTTTTTCAGGTTAGGATAAGTTGGCTTTCAGCCTCACATATGTTCCTAAAAATCAGGAGGAAAAAAAAAAAAAAACCCCACAAGGTTTTTCAACATTTTCCCTTTATCTAATGTGTGTGTTCAGCATGCATAGAGCAACATTCCAAGACAACCAAATTCTACCTGGTGTCCCTGTAATATTTCTGAGTAAAGTGGGGTTGCTGCAGTTTTCTCAGAAGCACTGGCAGAAGATAAAATGACAGCATTATTCACCATTTGTGCAGAAAGATTTCCATTCTGCAAAGGAACAGTGCTGCTTTTGTCCTTCTGGCAGAGCATGTGTGCTCAGATGAGAGCCGTGGGCATCCCAATCTCAGTCATAAGAAATGTCCCCATGAGATGTACATTTTGGAACGGACATTGCAGGATACTGCTGCCATTAAGCAAAATGTCTATGCTGCCCGCTCTAAGCAGGCTTAGGTGGAAGGTGAGTGGCCCTAAGGCTGCATCTCACAAGTGAAGACAATGTATTACTCCAGCGAGTGGGCAGCCAGCTTCTGGTGGAAGCAAGCGATGTGAAATCTGGAGGACGAAAAGAGCACACCAGTCTGAGGCCCAGCAAAGACATGACTCAGACCAGGCCAATGGTGGTTTTCATTAAAGGATGCTCACACACCAGCTTCAGATGGCTTCATTCTCCTTCTCTAGGGCAAGAGCTCTGAGTCACTCACCTCTAGGTAAAAAACTGAGCACACTGCTTCCTCACTTATGCAGCAGCATTTATCATTCTTTATTTCTGTATATCATGCACAGAGAGGTGATGCCACACAAGGATATCCAATTAGTCAGGCTGAATAATAGTGGAAAATAAAAAAAAACCTTCATGAAAACACCAGCTATTAATGATATCTGTTTAAGTGCAACAATAGCATAACAGTTTTTATACTGATTACAAATTTGAGTTTGACATTTTCACACCAGAAACACATATATATATATACAGACATATATATATCTCTCTATATCTACAAGGGTATGTCTGAATGTGTATATACTTATTTAATGCAAACTGTGTATACAGATACAGATATTACAGATATGCATTCCATACATACATATATACATATAGGTGTTTAGCATACATAAAGCACATTTAAGTAGCATTTAATGCAAAACACTTAAGAACTTTGAACAGTGATGCCCATTTATTAGACTCACAAGACAGACAGACCTGCAGTCATTTTAACCAGCATTCCTAACCTTACCTAAGATATTTTCATCATTTCATTTCATTTCATATGACAGCACTATTCCTAAAAAAAAAAACAAACACAAAAATCTAGCATTTGGTTGATTAAGTTATTTTCTTTATATTAAAAATAGCAAGATATAGCTGACAATCAAATTTATCTTTGGAAAAAGATGAGATAGAATTTATTTAAAGCAATGAAAAAATAATCAATGTCAGAAAAAGCTATGATCTTATTTTCTTTAAGGAGATATTCTCTAACATTTTCCTTGCAACTATTGTCTACAGGTCCAGGCAGCAATGATTAAGCTGTCAGCCACATTCCCTGCAGAGATGTGCCTTGAGTTAAAATCAGTTACACTCCTGATACTAGCTAGAGAAATACACCGATATTCAGACTGAAAGCTTAAAGTTCACTGTCCCAGTTATCTGTTATATTCACTGTCCACTGTGTTTTTTATGCACAGTGTTCTGTTTGGCATTTTTCATTGAACAGTTACAGTACAGGAGCACCACAAAATGAAGTTGTCATCATGCACTACAGGCTGGGCTTGAATTCTCATCAAGGAGTATAATATCTTCTTTCCCTTGAGATATATGGTTTGGTGCTTCCAGTTTTTCTGTGGGGTGTTCAGGTGGTTGCTAACAGATAAAACATAGAAGGCAATGTGTTTTTGTATTTTGAAATGATAAAGGGTGCTGCACTCTAAATTTCATAAGAAGACCCTGCCCAACATCTGCTTTGAGACACTTGCAGCTACAAGCAATTACATCCTCAGTGATAAGAACTGCTCACAACCTTGTGATTTTATTGAGTATTTCCCTGTCCATACTGACATTTTGGACTACTGTCAACTTGGAAGAAAGAATACAGTCTGTTGAATTGCTATGGATAAATGTAGGCTGTTTGGGATTTTTTTGCAATAAACCTGTGGTATGCAGACGATGCTTTTCATTAAAGGAATGTTCTCATCAACTTGATTCATGGAAAGTTACTCATCTTTCTACCTCAAGGAAAGAATAGGTATGTAATGCCTGAGAATAGCTATTACATCACATGTGAATAGGTGGTCGATGGGAGGCAAAGTTGTGAAAATTTACAAGGCAGCGAAGATTGCCATGTAATCTTTTCTCCTTTATTTGTGTTGCATCTGTAGGAAATACTCTGCAATTAACATACTACGAACATTCTGGTCCTGTGAGATGACCTCATACTACTGGCCTTTTCCATCTCTGATTATGCTTGAAGTGCAAGTTACAGCAGATATTCTTGCATTACTAAACCCATTGTCATCACTTGCTTCATTCATTCCATGATATAAGATGTGGTATCCTGTGAAAGCACTGTGTTTACACATTGTTATTACAGGGTACTGATGTCAAACTGGGAAAATGCCATTAGATAAATGCTTAATAAGTTATTGACTTTTGAGAAATGCATGGAAAAAAAAAAAAATAGATAATGCATACTTGGAAATAAAGTACAGATGAAAAAGTGCTACACAATCCTGTGGTGTGCTACACAAGCATTGTCAAAGACATGGGAAACAAGAATATGAATAAGTTTTCTGAGGTAGATTCTAAGATACAAACCACTGCAATTATTTTTGTGAACACAATTGACTGTGACTGGGACCTTCCGATGTGGCTTAATGTCTTTCTTACCTGACATATCCTGCCTGGTGTAATCCTAAGTGTGGGTCAGATAATCTTGCCAAATATTTGCCTGGACAACTCAATTCCATGTCAGCTTCATGTCATATTAATATGAGGTGAGGTTTTTTGTTGTCTTCTAAGCACCTGATTATGTGTCTGAAAAAGAAACAAGTTTTCATTTGAAATTTGCAGAAACTGCTGGAAGGAGGCTAGATGTTACTTGAAAGCTAGAGAGCTATGCTAGCCATGTGCTATGCTTGATCTAGGAAACCTATACTTAATGACAGGCTTTATTAGTTTAAGCATAATGTCATGCTATCACAGCAAATGGTTCCTGTCCAACGTGGCTCAGAGGAGCTTGAGTCTGCCCATACATGTACATGTGAGGAAAGCTTTGCTTTTATTCTACTGGGCGCACATGTTGAACACCCATGTTTCAAGTCTACAACTGACTAATTTAATGCCACACATATAACCCTGAACATCTTAAAACCTTTGTTCAGCTGTGGTCACATCCTGGAGTTGATTAATATCCACAAACGTTCTTCTGGCTCCTACAGGTCTGCCTGGTATGCCTGGGACTGCCTCAGACTTGAAAGCATTGTATGAGTTAGGTATTTCTGTTTCCCTCTAACCTGTAGATCTTGACCAGTGGTTGTGTTCAGTACATTCCTACTCAGTCTGACTTTGCTCAAAACACTGTTGGGGACTGAGAAACATTGCCTTTTTTATCCAGAATGGCAGTGGTTCATGTAGTTGTAGTCATGTAGACTGTCTTTACACCACTCAGATTGAAGAGACAGCATTCATCTGGAAATAGCTGTTTCATTGCATAGCTTGTTTTTTTCAGCATTTATTGCAATGAGGATGGATAAGGAGAGCAGGTTGGACTTGAGTTGTAGTGACGGTGACTGGCTGGTAAACTGCATTAGGATCCAGTACCACCAGATGTAGCATATACCACCAGTATTTCTTTTTGTAACTAGAAGTCACCAGCATTTCACCTCACAGTGTATTAAAAAAAAAAAAAAGAAATGAAAAAAGAAATGAAAAAGACTGAGCTGTCCATCTGAAGAGAGCAAAATGTGTTTACCTCAAGAAAATCTTTAGATTCTCAACAGAAGGGATGAGCCTCCTCTGTAAAATCTAGATGAATAGTATTGTAAAGCAGCTAAAAAGGATTTAGAAAATATTCTTGTCTTCACTGCTAATTTTTCACCACTTTACAAAATTTCTCATGCAAATGGTCACATTCAAAATTGCCACATTATAGAAGGAAGCTGACTTGATGTTGGAAAATAAAACAGGAAGGCAGTAGATGGAGAAATATGTTGCACAGTAATACAGCAAAATTACCACTGGGGTTTCTCCTCTCCTCTCAGATGGTAATGACAATACTGCAGTATAACATAAGGATATGGTAACAAAAGGCATTTATTCCATTATTGCCATTATTACTGAATTCCTGAATGGCTAATAAAGGAGGAAAGGAGACCTCCACTAAGTGAAAAATAAATCTGGCTGCAAATGCTTTGGTAATTGGGAGTTTCTTCTGAAATAACTTAAAAGATATAGGGATGGATAATCAAGTAAAGTAATACGGACTTTATCTTGAATGAGGAATAGCATTTTTGTTGGATTTTTTTTTCTTCTCTCTGCTGGCCACTTAAACATTTGATACTTCTATATGGTAATTGAATCTGGAAAATATATGAACGTTGTTCAAAGAATATATGCTTATTATGTCCCTTGTTGTATCACTATTCTGTGCATCACTATGGTTACTGCAATAAAAAGGTAGATTTTTTTCCCCCCTTTTGTAACTTAGCAGAATAGGGCATAAATATTTACTAAACAGCATAGAAACTAAATCTCCAATGTTCTTTAAAACAAATCTCTAATTGTGGAACATAGCTCTACTAAATTACATGTCCAAACAAACATTCTCTGCTAGGATTTCAGTCATTTCAATGTTCATTTTGTGCTAGAGCTAAAGGGAAAAACTCTCTTCTGCATGTAGATTTATTCTCTTTTACTTCTTTGATCACATCTAGGGTTTTTCTGGGTATTACATTGTAAATCTAAGCATAAACACTCCTGGGATAGTCAGATGCATGCAAGCTGATTCAATATTTGATGAAACAAAGAGAAAACCCAAGCTCAAAAGTATTGACTAATCTAAAATTAAACAAATAATACCCTGACATAGTGAAACGGAATTCTTTGCCAAGATTTCCTTGGCCTCTTGTTCTCCAGCAAATATTAATGTTTTTCAATGTCCATGGCTCGGTTAAAATCTCAGATAGACAAGTGCCTTAGTTCCTCATACATGTTACATTTTATTCTTATTTGAAATAAGCCCTCAGGACAGACCTTAAAGTACTTCGCATTCATATGATTTTAAGCAAGCTCAGGTGTGACTAAAGTACCCACGAAAGGTCTCTGGTTTCTTCTTTTTCTGTTCCATGTTCCACCCCTTGCTTTATAACACATTTTTGGCCAGATTCCTGAAACAGCTCAGCCTGTAAGCTCTGTTGAAATCCTGACCACACAGCTCTGGGGTCCAAATGGAGCAGAGCCCATTGCAGAATCCATTCTGAAAAACGCTGGTGTGGCTGGCAGGACTATGCAATAAAAAACAGCTGCTTGTAGCTTGAGAAGTTACCTCGTTTGGAAATGACCGTGGTGTGCTGTTCCTATAAGTAATAGCAGTAAGATTAATGTCCTGCTGCATATTCCTTTCTGACCAGCAAATCTCAGGACTGGACATTTGGCTGGACATTTTGTTCTGCTAGCAAGTAGAAAAACCAAGTATTAGCTATTAAAATATACCTTTTAGTCTCTGAATATAGCAAATAAAATGCCAAGTTTGGCAAACCTGCTCTGCTTTCACTAACCTTCCTCAGATTAATGCTTGTTCTCATGGTCATCTCCTGGCTCAGAGAAGTATAATTACAACATTATTCTGTGGGGACAACCTACATTTCCTGTTGAATTCAGCAGAAGTTTCATGAAGACTGATAATAAACTATAAGAATGTCAAAATCTTATCTTGCCTCAGTAAGTGCACCTGCTGATGACCTTTGCAGGGTTTCTTTCCAAATAATTATCTAACAAAAGTGGAGTGAGTTTTGTTAAGTGCATCCTCTTAAAGCACCTGCTGGCTTGCAATCTGTGGGAATAAAACCAAGCCTGTTTCAAGGGAAGGGCATACAAAACTTGCTGAAATCTTCGTACGCTCTCATCTAGTATTAAATCATAGCAACTATAGGACATTGTTTGCAATTTTAATTCCTAAAACTACTAATAAATCACTAAAGTACATAAACTTGTCAGTAGATGGTACTGAGCAAGACTGTAAGAGGGACTTGTGACTCTACTGGCATTGAAACTACACAAAGATAGCTTGTAAAACAATTCACTGGCTGAAAATGAGGGAAGCCCTACCCTAAAAAGCAATATCATTAGTCATTTTTTATTATGCTGTGTTTGCATAATTCCTCTCCTTGAGGGAGGTTTTGAACAGGAAGGAGGATGGCCTTTGGCTGCAGAAGTACAGGTAATAGTATTGACAGCCACTAAATTTGAATATGTCATGCTTGCTAACAAGCAAAACATGTAATACCTAAGATGCAATAAATGAGAACAGCTTGAAAACATCCATTACTCTGTTTCTCTCCATCTGTGTAATGTTACTAATGAATTCATTTATTTTGCATTTTACAAAGCTTTAAATTAAACAAAACTTAAATCTATTCAGAGATTTTCTCTTCTACAGGATTTCTTTTTCTGCACACCCTAATAAAAATAAAAATGATGATAATACAATTAAACATTATAGTAAACCTCTGGAACTGATATCTCCAGAAAAGGACAGTCTTATGTCAAAGTACTTATGGCAACTACAAATACTCAAAAGCTGTCTCTGTGTAAAAATAAGAGAACAGTGCCATGCTTCCTGAGCTAATTTTCCAAAACGGCTGTCCATTTCCCGGGCTAGTTTTAAATAGTATTGTCAGATTAAGATTTTAACCTGAAGCTCTCCTAGTTCAACAAGAAAAGATTCAGCTCCTGGTGTCTATGGATGAAACCTGCTTCCTGTATATTTCAGAAGTATTTCTGCATCTTAGGTGTCTGAAGGAGGAACCTGAAACCATTATGAAAAATATATAAGTAAGTAAAGTGCAATATCAAGGTATTCTCACTTTTTAAGTTACTCTTCATAAAGCCTGGGTCGTGACTCTACACTAGTGGTCAATTCAGGTGATAATACTAAATGGACAAGTTTTTGCAAGGGAAATATTCTGCAAAATTAGAAGTGGAAGAGCTTAGCTTCTTTGTGTCAGAGTTTGCTCACACACGCTCCTTCGAGACCACCTCCAGAGCAGTGGGTGCATTTATGCGATGGCCTGGTGTGCCTGATGTACAACCTTAATGACTACAGGGACATTTCACAGCTGGAGTTAACTAGTGTTCCCTGTCAGCCATACATACGAGCTTTGGCCTAAGAGGGATTGTTTGTCAGAACTTGGCTGGACTTTATTCATAAGCTGCTAGCACGATGTTTTTGGTTGTCAGCCAAGTGATTTAATGGTGCTTTTCCACAAATGCCTTTGCACTGAATCTGTACGTATTCTGGAAGGACCAAGTCCTACAACTCCTCCAGAAAACCCTAACAAAGCTGTACAAGCAAAGACGCTGCTGAGATCCACGGGGTTTACTCCTGGAAGTCTTGCAAGTATATGCTCTGTGCAAGTATCAGAGTGAACAAAGAAACTCACACATTATCTTTTAGCATGGTTTTTACAAGTGAGTTGAATCAGGAACAAGGACAACTTGTCCCTGTAAGACAGGGAATCTACACTGTAGAAACATACCAGTGCTTAGAGTCATTAGTGTCTTTAGTCTGCCAACTGTTTCTGTGGACAAATGCAGTTATTATAGCAGAATTCAGATAAATTTAGCCATCTTCTTTTGTGTAAAAATCTTTGGCAAATATTTTATTTTTCTTGTAGTTTCAGCATGGGGGCCGTTTCCAAGTTGTTACGGAAGCCACAGCCACTGAAGTGCATGCCCACTGTTTTTTTGTAGGATATGAACTGCACATGAACTGTATATTAAAAAATCAAGGAAATGCTATGATTCAATGTTTGTTTTTTTTTCATGCAATAATTTAAATCTTGTATTAATTAAATGTTCATTGAAGCTGGAAACTGAGAAAGAACTTTGCTATGAACCAGATGTAATTTCCATTACCTTTTTGTCCACTTAATAGAACTGTTAGGGTTCTAGGTTAAAATTTATTATGGCATTTGTGGTGTTTTTTCATGAGCAGATCTTGCTTGCTGTGCTGTAGTTAGAGTACTTACTAACCTTTTTTTTTTCATCAAAACAGTAACACATGAGAGAATATCATCAGATGGGACAATGATTAGTCAGCCATGCCTCAAATGCTTAGCCACATACTTTGTCAGGACCATGGTGTCCAACCTTTTGGCTTGCCTGGGCCGCAGTGAGTGAAGATTAATTGTCTAAGGATGATGTTTGGTTGTTGCTGAGTGATGAGTGCTTTCCTGGGGCCAGGCCAGGTCACTGAGGAAGGAAGCACTGCTGTCATGACAGTGTGGCAGAAGGAGCAGGGGTAACTACTGTACAGGTCGCCATGTGGTTCACAGGCTGTGGGTTGAACATGCCTGATCTAGGCCCATAAAAGGAAAGTCCGAGGTTAGGTGTGGAACTGCAAGTGTCAGTAAGCCCTTTCAGCAATGCAGCACTAATATCTTCCAGAAGTAACTCAAGTGCAGGCATGGAGATTAACTCTACTGCTTATTTTCCTAAGGTAGCTGGCCATAGCAGTACTCTGGCTACTTTTGCCCACGGCTGCCCCGGAACCAGGGGTCCTGGAGTCTGTAGTGCAGAAACATCTGTGTGAGTTGCACATGAGTCTGCTCAGGCTAAGAAGCAGTTTAGCTGGTTAAACCCCATATAATGCATGCTTCCATTTTGCTTCTATCGTTGCACACTGATATCGTGCTTGAAGTTACTTCCTTTGTAAAACAATGGTACTTAGTGAAAAACCTTCATACAATTCAAGTTAATAAGTGAGCACCAGTTCTTCAGAGGTAATATTCAATTTTCTCACATGCCAGAATTGCTCTAGTACTACAACCATTCAGAAAATAAATATTTTTTTTCTCCTATGTTGATCACAGAAAAACCATGGAAATATGTGAATAGTCCCAAGAACTTAATTTTTGGTAGATTTGTTAGGATTTTGACAATGAATATAACGAACAAATATGAGGAAGATTCTGTTGTAATCATCGATTTACAGCCTTTGCAGCTAGATTTTGGCAGGGATGAATATGTGACTTTTAAAGGATGCCAGTGGCTTTCTTGACACGTGTAATCATAGCAGATAGCTAGCTGTTTAGGACAATAAGTTATTTAGGAGTTATTTTGTATTTTCATTAGCTTGACAGAGCCTCATGAAGTCCATAATTCTTTGATTTCATTGGAATGCAGTGCAGCTTTCTGTGAAAGAAATTAAAATGCAACAGTTTCTTTATTTCTGCCTTTATTTTCAGTGCAGGCTTTACAAACTCTTTTTAAAAAGATTGTCTATCTGTTTTTGTTTGGTTGTTTTTTTTTCATCTGAGTGAATTACTTTTGTTAAAAAAATACAGTAAAAATGCCCTAATAGAGGGCACAATCTTAATTAAAAATACTCAAAATATAAATGATGAGAACATCTGGAACTTGAGCAAGGCTCATACAGATGTTATTGTTTTAAAGCCAGTAATGTAATCTATAACGCTTTTTGTGGTTTCTGCTTACAGAAGAATGGCTTCCAAATTTTCATTTTGTTAAGAGGGGAAATTCATTTATATCCTTTTTTTTTTCGTATTTAACTCCAAAATAAATATACTTCAAAATGAAATGAATAATCTAGAAGATACTGGAAAAATTATATTGCGCCCTTATCTACAATTAATTTCAGATTTTAAAGTAATAAGTTAGACTGAAGATCCATAGCATGTTGTTTGTTGTTTGTTTGTTTGTTTGTTTCAGAAAGTGTCTTACTCTCTCTGCAAAAACCAAGGGGAACTGCTGAATGTTTTATACCACCAGATGAGGGAGACTGAGTTAATTGTTTTTGATCTCTGCAGGAAACTGGAGTATATGGTCCTTCTGATTTTAAAACTAACAGTTACGTTGCCTAACCTTAGATCTGAAGCATAAAATAACAAAAGAAGGGAAACAATGTCAGGTTCCAAATGGGAATAAATACTGTCAAAGAAAATTTTGAGGGGTAAGCAGATTCAAGGGCAAGTGGGAATGGCTTTCATATTGAAGACACATTGAAAAAGTACTCAGGAATTCCATTTCTCAGGAATTGTCTTATTTTTAACCAGTTTCAGCCCTATGCGGAAAAACTTCAGCAACCTTGGAGTTTGCTCGCCATTCCCAGAATCCAGAGTGCCATGTACTCCATGGAAGAGTGGGGAAAAGTATCAGATTAAATCTGCTTTTCCTGGTTGGTAATTATCTCGAGTGGAATGTTAAGAAGCTTTGTGACTCTTGGGTAACAGAGCTTGTTTATCTTGGAGTTTGTTTGATCTCTGCCAAGCTCCTCCTGCTCTTTGCTCTCCAGTGACAGCTGCAAGCACAGGTTCTTCTGGGTCATTCAGCCATTCTATGAAGCCAAATGTGTTCATTTCTCAGCATTCTGTGCAGGGCTGTAGGGATGAGTCATGAAACAAAAACTTGATAAACTGAAGACCCAGCAATTATGTTTTCCAAGCCTGAAAGAGAAACATCTGAATTCTTTTCTATCCACTTTTCTAAGACCAAAAGTAAAGACAATAAAATGAAGACCACCTCAAGCTCACCTCAAAAAAAAAAAGAAAAAAGAAAAAAGAAAAAAAAAGATGTTTAGTGCTTTGTTGTCATTTGATTGTAATAATGATCTCTGGAAGTCACCTGTTCTGGGACCTGGAATATCTTTAGTCTGGGAATAGTTGGCTTCACAATAACTGCTGTATGAAATGAGTTCAGGACCTGTTTGTTATGCTTTTTCAGAAAAAAACCTACGAGTCCTGTCAGCTCCATTTTGATTTCCTCCCAGTTATTGCTGGGAGCCCACAAGTGGTTTCTGCATCTCTTTCGTTCAGAAAGTCTCTAAAGTCAGCACTTTATTTCTTTGAAGATAAAGTGGCAGCATGGCAAAGAAGTTTTACACTTGTAAGCAAACTGTTTTTTATAAAAAAACAACTATTTTGTTTCATTGATGTATACACTGTGATAAAGGCTCATTTAGCCATGCTGGAACATAGCTTGCTAGAAACATTCGTAAAGGCTGTTTAGCTCTATTAACAGTTGCCGTGAGTGCTCACTTTTCTTATTTTAAACACATGTTCATGAGAAGGCCATTTTCTGCTGATGTCAAGAAAAGTCCAGTGTCTCATGCAAGAATGGCAAAGAAAGACCAACATAATGCAACAGAATGACGCCCCTTATTCTGCATTGTTCTGAGATCTAAGCTAATGTGTTTTCTTTTTTTATGGAATATTTTTAAAGAGGCATGTTGGGATTTCAGTGAGTTTTTTGTTTGCTTATTACTGCACCACCAGATCTTAGTGTACAGTGGGAGTTACAAGTTCAGAAGTAAAAAATTACCTTGTGGCAGAGATGGCAATTAATTTTCATTTTCTTTAGGGAAAAAAAAATGCTGTGGAATTCTTCTAAGTGGCTGCAAAGCTATTATAAAAAACAAACAAACAAACAAACAAAAAACCACAAACAAACAAACAGAAAGTACAAATTCCAGTACTGTTTGCATCTATGGATGGAGGGGGGATATGTATGCAAGTGTACCACACAGGCCTAACATAATATGCAACTAACTTAAGACCAGATCTGATGCCAAAGAAATCAGCAAAAGCAATAGAATAAAATCTTCCCTGCACTTTTGTTCGTTCTGGATGAAGTTATGTCTGCTGTGGCTTTAGTTCAAAGTAGAAGCAATAATGTCCATAATTAATATTTAGTACTGAAAGGGAAGTAAAAAAGTGCCCCCCATCACCAGAACTGAAGAATCATAGTCACAACTGGATATTAAAGCATTTGCAGCAGGAAACCTATGTTTTTAGTGATTTTTTTTCCTGAAGCAAAAAATGAGTTAACCGGGTGAAATTTCAAGTTATACGTTAAAAATAAACACCTGGCAGAGTACTGCTACATCTGGAGCACACAACAGTATTTAAATTACATTTGGCTTGTCTCTGTGTGTTTCCCAGATGCTAGGGCACAGAGAAGAATAATTAAAAGCAGTAGGTTACCATGGTATTCAGTATACTGCTATTGAAGAATTTGTGTTTGTGATTTGAATGAAAATCATCTGGGAAGTCATGGTTTTGGTGCAGGAAGATGACGTTTATGAGTGACAATGAATTTATGAAAGCCATGCTCTGGGGCAAGAAGCAAAGATTTCAGAGCAGTGAAAAGCTATAGGAATCACGGTGTAGTTGAATTAGAAGTGTACTTAAAGAAGAATAAAGTCCATCTTGCTTAAGAAGAAATATAAAATGCATACATTAACGTATCAACTATTATCAACTATTGAAAGCTAAGGCCCTGATAAAGAAGAAAATGCAAGCAAAATTATGTTGGGTACTGACAAAAAATATGAAGAATGGAGTGAATGGAGAAAACTGTGGTAGTTGGGCTGCTTTTCCGGTGATCTGAGCTCAGGTCTCAGTTCATCTACAACTGGGTTGATTTCCAGATTGCATAGGATGCATTGGAGGGGCTGCCATTTACTTCCCACCTCAAGAGAGGACTCAGCAGACTCCTGTAATGTGCTGCAACTTTGGATTTGAACACACAATAGCGTACAGTGACATGACAGCTGAATATCCCTTTCCCCACAGACAACTATTTGCAACCACATTCTGAGAAAAAAAGAAGAAAAAAAAAAGGGAGAAAAAAAATAACGCCTTTTCAACTTTGAAAAAGGCCTGTAGTGAGCTTATGGCAATCTTGATGTGAATGCCAGGAGCTGTAAGGAAATTGGAAGATTTTCAGCACTGCCTGGTATGGTCCAAATAGATAAGGGTGGTCTGTGTTTGATTAATGTCTACAAATTCCAGATGAGCATTTTTCTGAGTTTACCAGGATTTCATTCAGTGTTTCATTATTTTTCATCTTCATCTGAAAAAAAAGGTCCATTTTGTCTGTATCTAGTAATCACTTTATCTTTCTTCTGTTCTTTCTTGTGCAAACTCCCTAAACGTTCAGATGCTATGAGTCAGGATGGGCACTTCCCGAGATATCCGAAAGCAAGCACTGATTTCAAGGGTGAGTTGAGTTCTTTGTATTTGTCTCAATTTCTGAAGTTGCATGACGCAGTCATCATATGTGTTCTTGCTTTTTTTTTATAGCTTGGCAAGTAACAAACTTTTGTTTTAATATGAACTGTGACTGTCATGTATGCTCCTGTCTCCAGGGGCTGAAGTTTAAAGAATGAAACCAAACGGGTAAGACAGAACCTTGGGTTTCAACCCTGTGATTTGAAAGATCACTAGAAGCAGAAATTGTGACAATAAAATGGGTGTCTGTATTTAACCAGAATACTTATGTAATAATACCTAATGAAGTCACCTCATTTGAGTTAATTTGCAGGCTAATTCAAGAATAGGCACTATGCATTATGCAAGGCTAAAACTTTTCCTCCATGGGTAATGTGACATCCCCTGACAGGGGACCAACCACACAAAGAAGATGGGAAAGGATTTTTTTACCTCAGCCTCCCCTTCACAGCTTGCTGACAAAACTCAGCTCAGCAGGTGCAGAGAAGGAAAAGGCAGCTGTGGATCTTTTCGCTTTTCAAGGTAATGCAGTCACATGCTGCTTCTCACTCCAGGTCACAGCAGAGCCAACAATGAGTTGCCTTGCATTTTCTTCTGCAGCTTGATTCTGAAATGCTCCAGGCTCCTTATGGTACCATCTGAGCTTCAGAGTTGTCTTAATGTAAAGAGTAAACACTGAAGGATACATCCTGACATTTTTCTTTTACTTTGCACACCCTCTCATTGGTTTTAGTGGAGAGAGAATGGGTATATCAGGAGCTGGTAATCATTTGGTTTATTTTCAAAATGGTCATAAATAAATTTTGGTTATGGTTACACCAGACTGGCAGTGTTTTTTCTATGCGCTTTTCTTTTTCAGGAAGTAATTGTAGAGTTTAATTGCAGTATAGAGCGGTTGTGAAAATGCTAAGCTTTAACTCTTTTCATATGTTTACTTATGAATTTTCTCCTGAATATTTATGATTGTTGCTTAGCATATTCCTTCAGAAATAGTATCTGTCTCCCCTGACAGCAACACTGCAAATCTATAATACATTAAATATCAATTCTCTTTTCTTATAGTGCATCTGCATGGATTTCATGCAAACTGTGGTAAAAGATTTGGCCATACCCCAGGATCCCATGTTTAGAGTCCTGGTACTGGAATCCACTGCTCATATGAAAAATCCTTAGTCAGATTTTTGTGTCAACATTCTCAAATATGTTTATTAGACATTACTCAAGGGAGATACTCAAAGTCAGGAATAAATATTGAGCAAAAGAGTGTTTAGCTCTGTAGAAACAAGTAAAAATGCAGACAACTGAAACCAAAGTAAATATACCTCAATTTTAGTACCTTTAAAATTCAGAACTAATTTTATAGTAGTTCCTTAAGTCTATGTGAGCTATAATGTAAATAGCCTTAAAACTCAAAGTATGTCAAATTGACCAGACAGAATTTTAATCCAGCAAAGCAATTTATAACCATATGAGGCTCCATGCTCAAATAAAGGAAAGTACACAAAATAATCAATTTACAGTAATGGAGACCAAAGCAAAAAGAAAGATTGTGAACAACAGATGAATATTCACATGAAAAGCTACTCCTCTTTCATTTAAAAGAAGCCAACCAATATTTCTAAATAACTTTTTCATAGTGATATACATTTTGCAATTAAATTTTCAAGTAAGTTTACATGGGAATAAGATCCCAAACTAGGTAGGGCATCACAATGCCCAGTAAGGCACGATTTATTTGCTGGTATTCACTGACGGAACATTATATTCTATAAATTCACACTACAAATGTAATTGCTAGTGATATGAAGATTTATGCAATTGTATAAGGATTTCAAGTATGCAAAGACTGAAAGCTGTAGAGGAGTTTTATGCCAGCTGGTAATTTTCTGATGATTCAAAGATCAAAATCTGGTAATGCATGTGTCGTTGCACATTTTGTGAGCATTATTCTTGTCTCATTACATGGCCACTTCAATGGAGTCTTCTATTCACCCCATATCCTTGTGTTCCACCTTGCCCAGTGGATATCAGCTCTGTATGAAAATATTTCATGTGATTTCCACTCAAGTTCAGGCACATTAAAAGATAGGGATATACATAAAAAATTCCCTCATCAAGCCAGGCCATGGTGAGCACTGGAGGTGTTCCCAACCTTGGGCTCTATTACACATGCTTCCTA
The DNA here is from genome assembly GCF_951394365.1 of Tetrao urogallus. Lineage (NCBI taxonomy): Eukaryota > Metazoa > Chordata > Aves > Galliformes > Phasianidae > Tetrao > Tetrao urogallus. Next base: position 21,398,106 of record NC_136816.1, read on the forward strand.
TTGCAAACTGGAATTTTACAATCGTTATGATTTACACAGTTATTTGAAAGTAACATGTGAAGTCAGCTTCTGTTGGAAGTGCTTCTTGAAAAGCAGAGTGCTCAGTGCTGGAACAGAAGCAGCTGGATTATCTTTGCACCACTAAAGGGTGTCATCTGGACTGATCAGCATGAGGAAATTTGCACCTGTCATGCGTACTTCATTCTGACATCGAGAAAAATGGTTCCAGTTAGTGAAGGCTTCCATGAGTGATACTAAACGAAACAAAACATAATAAAGGTTATCAGTCGTAAAACCTGTTCTTATTCTTCTCCAAGACCACAGCACATATCATATTCATAAAACCAGACTCCTTTTTAGTCCTGTAAATAGAGAAAGCATGAGGTAGTTCTTTCTGCCACTTGGCCAACCATCTTTGGAAATGGCTATTACACACTGGGAGAAGAGACTTCCCAAAGCACTATAGAGACAGGAGTTTGGAGAGAAAAGAGTTTCTAAAGTCATGGGGGTCACTGGTTTGTTGGCTCATAGCCTGTATCTGATAGTTGTTTTTGAAAACTTCCTTCTGTCAGTATTCACTTTTTGTTCTGGTTTTGCTGCAGCGTTGTTGGAAAGCTGTGCTATGTAATCTATGGCCAAGACATTAAAACAGACATTGTTTTGTATGTCAGGACAGCAGGCCTCATCTGTGACAAAGATTGACTAAGATAAATGTCAGGGAGGAAAGAAGGATACAGAAATTTTCACCTTTCGATAATTAAAAGGTTTTGTTCTTAAGAAGCAGGCAAAATTCCAGCAATCTTCTCTTTCTCTTACCACTGATATGCACTGTCTCTTTCTCTGCATGTGGATGGCTTAACCAGGAACCATAAGTTCCTGGTTCATAAAGTGCTGCCATGATCCCACAGCCAGAAAACTGGAAAAGATTAAAGTTACCTTTAGTATGTTCAAGAAGGCCATTTTTTGCACTCGCTAAACAAACAAATAAACAAGCAAACAAAGAAGATACATTATCAAAATATTATTCAAATGTTTTCTTAAAGAGAATGTATGTTGGAGGGATGCCTGGAACTGGCTGCAGTAACTTGCTCTTTTACAGCCTCTCCTATTTTTTCTTTTTCCTGAGGATATCCCTGCAAGGTTAGACAGACATTTTTTCCTTCCTGAAGTAGGACTCACTTGCAACTGAGGAGCATCAAGCAGGGGGTAGTGTCTTAAGTCTGCAGGTCATCAGAGTCCAAATTGAAGCAGTGCTGCTATGGCAGTGTGAGCCACTTCTCCGCCATGATCTCGCCACATTGCTTTTTCTCTTCAGCTGCTCTGCTAGCCACTACAGCTTCCCTTGGATTTGGTGTTGAATCAGGTCCCCAGCCAGGTGACACACAGTATTTAGTAATATATTATCTATTTACATGTGCAAATCACTCTAAAGCAGACTTCCATTTCTTAGCCCCCAGCTAACTCTTAATTTTAGAACAATTTTCTCCTTCCATTAAAAGGAAAATTGAAAGCAAAGACTTTCACTCTCTGAGCTCTATCTTGTTCATCACAAAGTTGACATCTGTTCCATGAGATGTGGTGGGAAAAGGCTCACTTAAACATTGTCATGTAAGCCAGATTTTCATTTCCATTACTGCTGCAAACCATTACCATTTTTTCACTTTGTGGAATGCCCTTTCCATTTATTTTTAACAGATTTTTTCCCATACACAGTAAAGCAACATATGTAAAATGTTCGGGCCTGTCTCCTAGCCCTTTCTACTTATTTCCTCTTCTTTCCGCTGGATTCCTACGGGGTACTTTGCTGCTTTTTGTAATCTTTTCAGAATTTGTTTGTTTTCCTTTTTCTTTTGGACAGATAATTTCTCTAATAGGTGCTGGGGACCAGATTTTAATGTCCAGTATACAGTATATATGCAATATACAAAACTGATGAGGCCTTAATAAGAAGTTTTCTATCCTCTTTCCTGTCTTCTGTCCCAAAATCCAGATCTTGGAAAATCAGACTCAGTCTGGTGAAGAGAAAGGAAGCAAAGGAGGGGCAAGTGGTCATTCCTGAGTATGATTTGGTTTCATTTCCATTCCAAAGAGTGGTCATGTTGTAAAGGAGCAAAAATATTGTGGATGAAATCAGGTCTGAGCAAACATGCTTCTAATTGTGCTGGGGTGGGTTTTTACCCTTATCTAATGTAGAAAAATGAATCTCTGGAATGAAAAAGGGAGATTTGTAAAAGAGATTTGTCAAAGATTAGTCAAGAACAGGAACCTGGCGGAGCAACAGCAACTTTTTCAGACCTGACAGCAGTTGATCATGTGTAGTTTGAGACTTCACTGTCCTTGACTGCAGATTTGTGACAGTGCCACACGATTTGATACTGGGAGATGTTAAAAGAAGCACTGGAAGGCTCCTCAGTTTTGACAGCAGGAAATCCAGAGAACTTCGAATAATTAATATTCTTAATATATTAATAACTTAATATAGTATATTAATAACTTAAATGAAGGAATAACTTCTTATGATGCATTATACTAGCTACATTCCTTTCCTACTTTCTGAAAAACAGTTGTGTTCTGTGTTTGTTTCATACTTGCAAGCAGGGGTTTATCTGGTTTCTACAGGTGAACTTTATTTTCATTAGTGAAGAGGGTGATGAATCTTGCAGCTGAGTATGGGAAGTCATGTAAGAGTGTGTGACTACAATAAGAGTTGAGTCAACAAGAAGATGGAGATTTCTGTTTTTCTAAATTTTATAGCTGCTAAAGAACACTTTGTCCTTCTTTACCTAATCATTTAGAAATAGAGAGCAATAAATAGTCCAAATATTGCTCTAACCATCAGGAAAGCCAACCCTGTGGGTTTTGCTGAATATTACAAATCAAAGCTTTTGCAGAGACATTTCATTCTTCTTAAAGCGCATGGAGTACAGGCTGGGATTTGACTGGAGCAGCCTTTGCTGTGAATACATTTACAAAAGTTTGCTGTGCCTAAGCAGGGGCACGAACACCACCTGCAGGTCCTGGTTCTTCTGTCAAGGAAACTGAAAATTCCCTCAGCACCCCAGGACAGACACAGGAGGCAATACACATCACCGTCTCTGGTGACACAGCCTACCTGCTCCACCTTTACAGGTTTGATAATCCTGAAGTGAGCTGCTCTAGGAAAACTACAGGCTGCTAAATCCCTAGGCTGCAGCTGCTTCCAGGTACAGCCTGTGCCCAGGGGCTGCTGAGTTGGACTGAGATATCAGAGGTCTTGTATGTGAGCCTGGCCTCAGCTCCTTCAGATTTGTGCCTTGGGAAATGTTACTAATACTTGCTCTGAGGCAACGCTTCAGCTCTGATCTGTTGCCTTTGCTTCTCCAGGTTTGCAACAATGGTCACTGTTCTGCCCCATATACAAAGAAGTATAATAAAAGACTGCAATCCATATGAGAAAGGAGAAGAAATAGAGCATATAGGCAGTTTGATTCCCCACAAGACCTTGGTCTGACAAAGTTTCCTCTTCATACTTCTTAAAATTGACTCAACATCCTTGTTTTTCCTCATTCTCCTTTGCTTCTTTCCAGATCGGCTTGGCTCTAAAGACTGAAAATCAGGGGCAATAAAAGTAGGAGGGAGATATATAGGGAAAGGAAGAAAACTACCTTGTCCTATAATGGATCAGAGTATTTCACTGGCTTTTTATTTTTATTGGTTTGTTGGGTTTTTTTCTGTTGTTGTTGTAGTTGTTTTTTAATTTGGTAATAGCAACCTCTGGTGGTTCATAGGAACTTTTACAGTTCATGGTGAATATGTTTGCTATAGAAGTGCTTGCGTCAGAAACACTACTATCTATTCCCAGATGAAAATTGTACTTTATTGTAAGCCAGCTTTCCAAGATTGGAAAATGATCCCACTCTTCTCTTACACCCGAATTTACTGTAAATTACTCTCCTCTTCCCCAAACAACACCTAGTATTTCCTTTTTTGTGTTGGTGATATGCTTCAGATCATGTCTTATTCAGGATACAGAAAAAGCAAGGGACTGCAATTGAAAGTGATCTCACATCTGGCCTCTGCTTTGAAGGCTCTGCCAACCAGCTAGTGAAGGCAGGTGCAGGAATTATTGTTATTCCAGTTTTACAGATAAGGAAAGCAGGCACGGAGAGATTGGTTCCCAATCTGAGTAGCATATACAAGGAATGGAGATGAGAAAGGTGGCAATCCGTACTTTAAAAAGTATGGAGAAGATAAAATGTATGCAACAGATGCCTCTGTTCTGGTTTTGTTATCAAAGTTTACAGCTCAGAAGAGAAATGAGAAACCTGATTACAACAAGAAGGGTATAAGCAGAAACATCCTAAACATTTCCTGCTGTATTCAGCCTTTTTAAATATTAGATGCACATGCTTCAGGCCTCATGTGTCTGCTATAATATTATGTTTAAAAATGGAAAAGAAAGAAAGATTAAAAAAAAAAAGGAGCTTATTTGCAGTTCTTTCAGCAAGACTGCAGTGCATGAGCTCTCCCTAGTGGGATCACAGATGCCTGCACTGAAAGAGTTGGGACTGGTTGCACTGATTCCCCTTCAACTTTTCCCCGCTACCCACATCTACTGGCCAAGTATTCACAAGAGTTCTGTTCTACAAATGAATTTAGTTGCAACGAGGATCAAAGATTCGATGAAGAATCTTAATTCTGAGAGATGCACAAATCTTATTTCATGTGACCCTCCTGATGAATTTAGAATCCTTGAAAAGATTTTTTCCCCTGCCTGCAAGAAAGATGAAATGATGAAAGCAGCTTCAAATGAGAGAATAATTTCAGTTTCTCAGTGTTATTCAGTTTTAAAGATTTTTGTTTTACATCACTGCTTGCTAAGCAGAGTTCTCCCTTCTGCCCCAGAACACTCATGTACAGCAAATGATAGTACTAATAATATGCAGATCTCTTTCTCAGCACTCTAATCCTGGATTTTAAAAAGTCAATGATCAGAACAGACTGTGATTTTGATGAGGGGTTTGTCACATAAAATTTTAAAGTACAGAAGCATCAGCTAATCCCTGTTAAAAATCTTGCCAGTTTTCAGATAGAATTGTGATTTTCTCATGCATGCATTTTTGAGGTGGGGGAGGGGGAAAAAGTGAACTGCCAAATGAAAATAGGCAAGTGAAAATTGCTATTACCAAATTTAAATTAGAAATAAGAAATACATATTAAACATTTCAGGAGATTAGTTCACTGACTGAGCTAATTCTGAAAAGAACATGTCCACCATCTCCTAATGTTGTTCATGCAAGTTGGGTTGCTGTTCAAGAGATAGGCCTTAGCCCACGGTCTGTGTAGTTGGACAGTGCAAATAGTAACTGCACAGAATTTTCTGGCCTTTGGTCTAACCAGATGAGTTAATGGTCTCTCTGGCTTTAAAACTATGAATACACATTGCAAAAGTTCAAAGAATTGATTGAGAGTTATTTGTGATGTGCTGAAATTTTGCCCCAGTCACCTTCTCAAAATGAAAAAGATGTTGATTTTAGTAACTGTTTCTGAGCAACCTTTCGTTCATGTTCATCATAATTAGGTTAAGCTGTTTTTGGGTTGTTGTTTGTTTATTTTTTTTAGATAAAGTCTGGACTGTCTGAGGTTACATTTTTGAAACTATGAAGACAGCTGACTTCTACAGAATTCTGTGATTAACTACAGAAGGCACATGATTTCTATAGACTAGTGTAATCACGTCTTGCCCTCAGTAGTTTAAGGTAACAAACACATGCTAGGTGTATCTATCTGTTCCTTAAGTAACTAACTATCCCTTTACATTAAAGTAATTCTGCTATTTCATAAAGTTCATTGAAGAAAAAATTCTGAGATCAACACACACGCACAAGTTGCAAATAATTTTGGCTTTTATCTTTTCAAATATGTCTTTTTAGAATGTCAAAGTCTAAAACAATCCAGTGAAAACAGGGATCCCATCAAGGTCTTTATGTAAAGGAAAATAAAAGTGCTCTGGAGGAAAGTCATTCGGAGTGATGGTTTTACATTAAATTCTTCTGAAGTGTCACTGTGGAATAGGGAGGCATCTGTACGAAGTTTTTTTGAAAATGAAAAAATACATACCACATACATCCAGTGCCTAAGATGACTTTGCATTCATCTCAGCACCTTATCAAATGTTATCTTTGTAGGTGTCCTATCTGTGGATGATTTAGAAAAAAAAGGCTTAACTTCATATCCTATAGGAACAGTCACTTCTTAGCCTTAATAAATATTGAAAGAATTTCTCTTTCACATCTCTGTAGTGGTCTGGCTTAAGTATTCCACTTACATAATGCAGCACAGAGTGTAATAATGAGAAACTGTATTCCGAAATCCATCAGGGGCTGTGTGAGTTTCAGTGTGCATCTCTTGGACCAGGGTGGGAACATATCAAAATATCAACCTCAAGCCAAAACGTTGTACCCATAGCATTTCTTGGAGAAAAAGTTTGGCAGAAATTGAGAACAAAGAGGAAAAATGCACAGCAGTGACTGCATTCATTTTCACTATATAATTCATATTAATATTCTTGTTCTAAAACTTCTCTTTGACAGCCTATGGCTTCTGACAGACTAGGTAATACTATACCATAAGAACACATGGAGCAGACAGAGCAACATGAGCAGGCTTCTCTGTTTCCAACCCTGAATTGTTGTTAGCTAAAATCGTCACTCAACCCTCACATGCTCTTCTATAACCTCATGTTCAATCCTTCTTCCACAGATAAGACTGATGGTTAACACCTGCAAGAGATCAGATTTTTTCATGTTTTTCCAGAGGTCTGAAAGCTGAAGAGTGGAGAGAAAGCAATAAAACACATTTAGCTGGCATCATATTTTTTATATTTATGCTGCATATGACAATGGAGACTGTAAATAGGGCATTAAAAGCATTACTATTGAAAATGTGAGAGTATATCAGTATATCAACACAGAAGTGGAAGACTCTTCTTTGAGAAAGAACCAACTTATATCTTCACTTTGAAGGGAATTATAGCTCAACCATTATCTTTATTGTTTGATTCTGTTTCAACAGTTGTATGGACAAGGGCCTAATGGTGGTGGTGACTGCTGGCAGCCCCTCTACTGCCAGCTGCATGCTGGCAGAAAGGCTACAGCAGTTTGCACACATTGCTATTACCTTACTGCTCTCGCTCCCAGTTGATTTCTGCAATCCTACTCCAGGAAAGCTCCGTCTTTGAATCCACAGTCAAGATTTGACCTAAAGGACATTGAAGTTAATATAAACCTTCCTTTGACATCATAAATAGTGTTTTTTAATGAGCCATATCTGTGAACACACTGATTATTTCAAAATGCTTTGTGAAAGGAAGACAGTAGCTAATCCAGGTCATGATTTTCCTTCACAGGGAAAACCAGTCTAGGGTCATACTTCAAGACTTAATTAGGTTTGTCCCAGCTATCTGTGACTGCTTGGCTTTCACACAAATATGCACCTTGCATTCAAAATACCAGACTAATCTTGTGTTGTTACAGCTCTACTTCCAAACTGATTAACTATTGTTGTTCTCTGTAATATAGAAGGAAGAGCTTTTCCCCTTCTTCAGTTCACATGCATACCGTATCATCACTTTCCTGAAAGACACAGAATTTGTTACATATTTCATCTATATCTGCACCTGCTTTGCACAGTCACCCTCTCAGGAGAACAACCACACTGGTTCTGAAGTGGAATATGAGACCTCAGGGTACTTTTTCATTGTCATACATAACTTCTTCCATGATCAGTGCAACATTCATTGACTGTCATCTGTGATTACATGCTGGAGATAAAGGGCACTGTAGGAGTAAGGTCCACCTCTGCCAGGCCAGCACCTACCAAACACTACAGGAGCCATCCCACCAAACTCTGTAGAAAAAGGACATCATGCTGGAAAAAACATTTAGAACCACTCAACTAAGAAATGTAAATTGTTGTCTATATTCTCATTCAGTGCTTTCTCATCAGGCAAGGAGACACAACTGATTACAATACCTTACACTACCTTGTGTTCAGTGCATACAATAACTGTGTTTGTACCTCTGCTCCTAGAATTACCTCTTTCATCTCCTCCTTAATATAGAAATCAAAGAGTGGAGGAAAACACAGTCCCCTCCATGCTCTTATACTGATGCCATTGAAGTATATCCGTGCAGAGAGATTGAATGTGTGCAGTGGTGACAGAACAACTGTATTACAACAAAGTAGAAAATAATCTATACCTTGGGTTGATGGGCTCCTGGTCTGGGAAGAAGGAATCGCCTGCATATTTGAAGAAACAGTAGCATATGTGAAAGTAATTTTTCAGCTGAAGAATTTTGGCAGGAAGTAGGAAATCATTTCTGATGTATCACATAGTGGAAAAGAACAGCTCAGATCCTGGACCAGGACCATCCAGTCCTGAGGAAGGGGTGAGACAACCATTCCTGCCTATGTGTGCATGTACAGTCTGTATGTGCATCAATGCACGTATGTAAACAGATTTTCATTGGGAAGGATAGAAAAATACCTGGCTTTTCATTGTGGTTTCTGCATGCGTTATCTTTCACAGGAGGTAAGAATGACAGGATATGCCTGTGTTGAAATGTAATTGCAAAAAAGAAAACTGCCTGAAAAAAGTGGAACTGGTTTTCATGATACATGAATAATAGTGTCACTAAAGAATTCCATCCCAAGTGATAGAAAAAGAGGATATTATAAAATAGAAAGAGATCTTTGGTATGACTCTGCTTTCCTTCTTTTCAGTCCTTCCTTTTCTTTATTCATCACCTTAGGTTTGATTTTTCACCATATGTGTCCTTCCTAAACAAATAATAAGGGAAAGACAAGCATAAATTCTTCTTTCTTCCTCCCTATTCATTAAATAATAACAATAATTAAAAACAAAATAAACAAAAACAAAAAAAAAAGAAAAAAAACTGATGTTCTGCTTTGATACCTTTCCAATTATTTACATGTAAAACTCAGGAAACTGTCAAAACTTCAGAAATACAAAGGTCTAATTAGCAATTGTATCAGAATATCTTTCCAGCAAGTGATTTATTTTCTTTATTGAGAAGAAGAAATAATATAAAGCAGGAGAAACCATTAATAGATAGGGGACGGTAGTGCTGGGAAGTCCCAGCCCTGCCGAAATTGGCAGGACCAGAATTACAGCCAGGTAATGGCTTCTTATTTTAGACCAGTATATTCTACTCCTCTACAGATCTTCTAAAAATAATAAAATATTTTGATTCGCTTTTCAGTGAGTGGGAGAGTAACACCTGTTACCAAGTGTCCCCAGCACATTATTTTTGGCAACTAATGTCTGATTCTGAACTGTTCAAATTGCCTCTGCTTCTGTTGTTTGCATTCGTTAATCTAAGATGCAAGAACAAAGAAGGGATGACAGAGAGCACTTGGTATGCTTCTAAAAACATCTTCTTCTGCAATATCCTCTCCTGCATTCTGAGGTAGGTAGAGCTGAGGGCTTGAATCTCTGTATAACTTAGAGAGTTTTCTTTATACCAGTTTGGCTGCAAGAAGGAATATTCCTTTTCCTCCTGTCTAAACTTGACATACTGTACATATCGGTGACTACTTTTATTTACTGCAAGACCTGTTCATTCTGGTAGAGCACTTGTGTTAATACTACTTGCACACTTTGCTTGGGCTATAGCAGTAGAACTCTATCAAAGGAAAGGAAGTACTTTACAGTCATTTGAGTTCCAGTGTGTCAGGACTCTGTGCACACCCATTACACCCCAAAGGTCTGCCTGCTTGATCTCAAGGTAGTGTGTACAGCCTTGAAAAGGGCTGTTGAGGAAAGCTGTGAGAAATCTCCACAAGAAATCTCCAAAAGACTGCTTCTTTGGAGCTCTTTGCCTGAGCTATGTTGCAGCTCAGACATGTGCCTGATGATGCTATGTACTGTATAGTTCCCAACCCAATGACTTGCCTTCGTGGATTGACCATGGACCTACCCCATCCTTACAGGCTTGTACTCTTTTTCTGTATACCTTCCATAAGCACATGACTGGCTCACAACTCTTCCTATTCACATGAGCAACCTCATACCTGGATTTGGTGGAACCCGACCCTTTTGTACCTTTGATTAGGGTGAATTCAGCAAACACACTTCACATCAAGGCACGCAACACTGTGAGCACAAGACTGCTCTCATGTTTCTGTATTATATAACCCTTAATCTTATGTTAAAAGAACTGGAATGTTTATCTCCCGGAGTTAATTCCCTGCTGCTGGGAGAGGCTGGGAGAGTCTACCTATCCTGTCAGTGCTTGCTTTCTTCGTCTCCCCTGGAGCCTGGCTGATCTATTCCGTGCTCCCTAGGTGGTCCCTCCTTCTCTCCTCTAGGACAGCAGCACATTTAGCCTCCCCATTCACAGTCAATTCAAGGCTATTTTCCAGTAAGGCAACTTTCCCTGAGGTTCACTGGAAACTCCTATTGCTATGTCAGCTGCACAGTAAATATCATGGTGTCTTTTGTCAGGGCAATATTTTTAAAAGAAACCAATATCTGCATAGCATCTGTGCAAGAAAAAATTACTCATTTTTTCTGCACCACAGTTTGCACGATCTTCATTTGCCACATCCAGGGCTGAGTCCAAAACCATGAGAACTATTGCTTAGTGCAGCTTCTTGAACAGGCCTGCACTGAAAGCAAGATGTGGGAAAAAAAAATTAAAAAAAAAAATCAGAGAACCACAGAATGGCCTGGGTTGAAAAGGAGCACAATCATCATCTAGTTTCAACCCCCCTGCTATATGCAGGGTCCCCAACCACCAGAGCAGGCTGCCCAGAGCCACATCCAGCCTGGCCTTGAATGCCTCCAAGGATGGGGCATCCACAACCTCCTCGGGCAACCTGTTCCAGTGTGTCACCACCCTCTGTGAAAAAAACTCCTCCTAACATCTAACCTAATCTCCCCATTTGTCTGCAGATGTTAAAAGGCTGATTGGCCTCCTCCCACAGGAGGCCACACTTGTGACTGCCATGTGTCTGGGGGGCCACCATGGCAGCTGCTGCTCATGTTGTAATGGATACGTGTGGGAATACAAGAAAACTGTTCAGAGCAGCAGCTGTGGAGCAAGATAAACAGCATGAGAACCAAGGACACCTCTAGAAGAAGAAAGGACGTCTCACGGCTCTGATTGGATAAGCGCCTGCATGAACGGTTGAAAAGTCTTTGGTAGAATGCTCTGTTGACATGTATGACATGTAAAGGTGGATGGGAAAGTTGTAGGGGTGGATGCGAAAGCTAGAAAACTTGTGAAGGTATGTAAGTGATGTGAGAACTTGTAATAAACGATTTGGATCATTCACATCTGAGTCTGTGCATCAGACACTGCAGATATGTGCAGTAGCAGACTGGCAGCAGTCTGTCCCTGGAACAGCTGGACAGAGTAGAGGCAATGCAGAAGAACTACTTTCCACACCTACTAGATCTACAATTAATGATGATAAATGTAATATTCAAGGAGTCATCTGTTCTGCCCATTCCATCCTATCTGGTCCATTTTTGGGGGACTTTGTTTTTAATTGTTTGGGTTGGTTTTTTGGTTGTTTTTTTTTTTTTCCTCTACTTCTTAAAATACCAAAGCAATTGTGAACTTCAGGCAGAATGACAATTTTGTCTTAACAAATTAGAAACCAGTAAGATAATGTGGGGGTAGTTACCTTTAAGTCATTCTTTCTCAGATAGTCCAGTCCCCAGCAAGGGAAAGAAGGGAGAGCTGCACAGCTGCACAGCTGTCACAGAGGAACAGATTGAGAAAAGGTATCCTTCTCAGCTACAGTGCTGCAATGTAGGTTATACTTGGCTCTGCTGATTTGTGGTGTTCACTTGCCCTGTTGGGAGAACAAATGTCAATTTGAATCATATGCTTGTCAAAGGGGTGATGTCTAGTCTAGCTTCTCAAAGAAAGTACACAAGTTAAGAAAAACAGCAGCAATGAGCTCTAAATCTTTCAGACTCAGCTGTTGAAGATGCTAGTCAGCTCCTGTGAATCAGTAGTAGATCAGTTCTGTAGGACATGATGGTCTTTGCTGGCTAAATGAATGAACCATCCTGTTAAAAGAGATCACACATCCTCTGTAAAAAGGGATAAATGGTCAAGACAACAGCATCTGCTGGTATATTAAATCCCATTTAAGCACATTAAGTACCTCTCTACTTGTCATTGCCATCTAAGTGCTCTCTAGCTGTATTTTCATTTCAATTCTGTGAAATCAGGATGATCTATCAGTCTGATTTTATAAATCAGATGAAGTTGCAGTGTGTATCTTGATTGTTCTTCTGCACAGGTATCCTCAGCACAGCAAGTTACACTTTGGTTTCTAGAGATAAATGGGTCTAATATATCCAGCTTGCTAACTCCAATTGGCTCTTCTTGTTTTTCATTCAGCTAAATATATATTTTTTTAATGGGGAAATGACTTTAAGTCTTTGAAAAAAAAAAAAGATATTTTTTTCAAAGTTTTTGTATTCCCCTGTCCCAGAAGATTCTTGGACCAATGTTCATCTCACTGCAATTAAATAGAAGTTAAAGACATTGATTGCCCAAGGATTATAATTATATCATCTATCGTATTTTCATTTTAACGTTCCTGGTGTCTGTCCTGCAGTGGCCGAATCTCTGTCTGCCTTGATTGGCAAGTCACTGACTTGCTCTGTTTAACTAAAGAAAAAAAGAAAAAAAAGGAAAGAGCTATTAACAATGATTGAAATTTTGACTGCAGTTTGTGTCACCGAGGTGTCTACTTCCATACAAGAAAGTCTTTACAAGTTTGCATTGCCACAGACTTCCACCAGTTAGAAGCCAGCTGCTCCCATGGCTGATACAGAGTGTGATGAGGAGGTGACTTGCCTTGCCTTCTCCAAACACTGAACTGTATTCAGTAGTCCTTGTTTTCACTTGCATCTTGCCTCCTGCACTAGCTCATTTTTGCCTGCCAGTGCAGTGGTAATATACTCTCTCCTCATATTGTATGTTTCTTTTCTTTCTAGAACAATTACAAAGGTGAACAAGGTTTGGTTTAGAGGAGGCATTTTACCCTTTACTAACACTGGATCCCATTACTCTGTCATGTCAGAGTGGCTCTGAAAATCAGGACAATCAATATAAAAAACGTACACTTTTTAGATTAAGCAGCTTGTGAAGTAACTTGCATATCTCATGCTCATACAGCACTTCAGAAACAGAAATCTAGATTTTAATAGACTCAAAGGGGAAAAAGTGATGGGCTTTTACAAATGAGTTAAGAATATCTTATGAAATCTGCACAATCATCAAAGGAAAATTGAGCAATTTAAACTGTTCTTTCTATATTTGCTGTCAATCTATGTACAGAAATTGTTCTTCCTGCAGTGGGCACAATCTAACTAGGAGCAGTTCTTTCCACAAAGAAACATCTATCTGTAGAGAGTATTTCTACAGTACTGTATGGACCGCTAAGACCATGATAATTTTTCTTTCTGAGTGGAGGAAAGCTTGCTTTGCAGATCATTTCACTAAATCACACTGTAACTCCAAGGTGGCTTTGTTAATGTTTTTGAAGACAGACTTTCTATTTGGTTTGCGCTTCTCCCTGAGCCAGGAAAATGAAGAGGGAAAGAATCCCAGCTGTTTGGAACTGAACCTGAATTACACATTATAAGCAACTCACTAAGCCCACATGCAACTCCAGCCGTTGTTAAAGTCACTAACCAGAACGTACATTTGTGTTGTTTGCACTGCAAATAGAGTCAAATTGAATACTATTTGTGATATTCATCTACATAATTACATATGTATTTATGTATTATTTAAAAGAACAAGTCCCTAGAATGAAGGTATCTCACATTTCTAATGTAAAAGCTGTAACAATTTCAGTTACAGCAGAAAATGTGAAAGGTTTTGATTTTCTTTGTTTGAAAGATATTCATTTTTTCATATCCTCTGATGATCACAGAATCACAGAATGGCCAGGGTTGGAAGGGACCTCAAGGATCATTGAATCTCCAACCCCCTGCCACATGCAGGGCCACCAACCTCCCCATTTAATACTAGACCAGGCTGCTCAGGGCCCCATCCAACCTGGCCTTGAACACCTCTCGGGACGGGGCATCCACAACCTCTCTGGGCAGCCTGTTCCAGCACCTCACCTCTCTCTCTGTAAAGAACTTCCCACTGACATCCAACCTAAATCTCCCCTCCCTCAACTTAAAACCATTTCCCCTTGTCCTGCTGTTATCTATCCTTTCAAAGAGTTGATTCGCCTCCCCTCTGTAGGCTCCCTTTAGGTACTGAAAGGCTGCAATGAGGTCACCCCGCAGCCTTCTTTTCTCCAGGCTGAACAAGCCCAGCTCCCTCAGCCTGTCTTTGTAGAGGAGGTGCTCCAGTCCCCTGATCATCTTTGTGGCCCTCCTCTGGACCCTCTCCAACAGCTCTCTCTCTTTCTTGTACTGAGGGCTCCACACTTGGACACAGTACTCCAGATGGGGTCACAGGAGCAGAGCAGAGGGGGATAATCACCTCCCTGTCCCTGCTGGCCACCTGTCTTCAGATGGAGCCCAGGATACCATTTGCTTTCTGAGCCGCAAGAGCACACTGCTGGCTCGTGTTAAGTTTTTCATCCATCAATACCCCCCGGCCTTTCTCCACAGGGCTGCTCTCAAGGACTGCTCCCAGGGACTGCTCCTTCCAGTCTGTATGGATGCCTGGGATTCTTCCGGCCCAAGTGCAAAACTTTGCATTTTGCTATGTTGAACCTCATCAGGTTTGCCCAGCTTTCTAGCCTCTCAAGGTCCCTCTGAATGGCATCCCTTCCTTCAGCCATGTTGACCGCACCAACTCAGCTTGGTGTCGTCAGCAAACTTGCTGAGGGTGCACTCGATTCCATTTTCATTAACACATGTAGCTTCTTGAAAATGATTTTCTAAACTTTTGCTGATTCCTGTTTGTCTACATTTTGTGGAAGTTTTATCTGCAGATTCCTCTTCACTCAGTGCAGCCCAGGCAAGGCAAAGATTGGACACTCACAGTCTAGAGCATTACCAGCTTGAGTTCCTGTGGTTGACAAAGAGGGTCAGCTCTTCCCCTCACTGATGACAATATGCTCCTGTCCTCAATCTCACATCAGCACTGGGGAGTCCATGGTTACGCATTGCTACATTATTATCATGTTTAGATAGCATTTTTTTTCTTCATATTGTCCATCCCTCATATCTGATGCCCCCTCCTTAACATATTGATCCAGATCTCAGCAGCACTGAGACGTAAAAGGAAGTGCTAAGCTGAAAAAAAAAAAAACATGCTGTTTTAGCTGGGGTTACTGCTGTGCAGCCTTATTAAACATTATTCTGGTAAAGAGGTTAGTGGATCTCAGCACGCTGCAAATGGAGCAGCTGGAGGAAGAAACATTTTCATCTGCTTTCATTGTCAGAGAAAACAAAGAGCAGCCCTTCTCTTGTTGACTTACTTCATTTCCACTGTTTCAATGACAAAGCCAAAAGAAAGGCAGTCTTAACCAGCATTCCTCAAATCGAGTCATGCAGTATTCTCTTAGTTTGACCTACCGTGTCTATACCACGACAGTTGAACAACTCAGCAAAGGAAATGGCTTGTAAGAACAGTTAGGTTTTTAAAGGAATTTTCCAAGATTGCCCAGTGGTTGTCTCTGACCTGCTTCTAACAACAAAGTGGCATTCACTTTCAGACATGCAAAATTTATGCTGTGAAACCTTTCAAGCTCAGTATTACATGAGATGTGCCAGCAAAGGCATTCAATTAGGTATTTTTGTAATGTGAATGAATTCATTGTTGAAAATTTCCTGTAACACTTTAATCTTTCTAAGAGAAAACCTGATAGTCACACATGCAAGAGATTGAGATCTTTAATTTCTTGGATAAACTACATTAATCTGAATTTTATTTATAAGCTACAGAACAGGAATGATTTGTTCTTTTTCTTTTGCTTCTATCCCAAGACATAAGTCCTCTAAACTCCAGCAACTAGTGTAATAGCAGAAGTCTCACTTCAGTAAGTATGTACAGCTTAAACTCCTGACAAAACAAAATTTAAAATCCATTGTCTGGCTTCCATATTTTTTTTGCTTATGCAGATTAACAGTATGGGGCAAGATTAGGGGTAGCAATATGGAGTAGCTTCCTAGCATGCCCAGTGAAACACCTCCAGGCCACCAGCCTTCAGGTAATCCTTGATCCTCCATCATCAAAGCCTACTTCTGGTGTAGGTTTTTCACCTTTCCTGCCAGGACAGCAGATCATAGTGCAGGTCTAGTTCTGATAAGATTGTCAGGTGAGACAGCTAAGCTGACCTGACAGCTGGCTCTGGAGGTAGGCAAAAGCCTATGGAGAGCCATGTGTCTCCTTAAGCCCTCCATCACTTCTTTTGGTCTCTTAGTGACCCATATCAGGTCATGAGCATGGCCAGCATCTTAGTCCCTTTTGGAGGAAGTAGGCTTTCTGCTGGAACCAAACCTTTCCATCCCCAAGGGCCAAGTGTGAGAGCCCATGAAGAGGATGTCACAGTAGTGTGCATCTGCTACACCTCAAAAATCTGAGTGATAACACACAAGAGTCCACTTGGCAATGAGTTTTGCTTTAACATATGACACAAAAGTAATGATAACTTCAGATCCAGTCTCACGAACTGGTCTGTCTTTTGTTTAGATAATCATTGGCAAGTTTTTGGTTAGGCAGCTCATGCGAACTAGTCTCACATTTTCTTCTTTTAATAAAGATCTCATTTTTTAGTGAGGGAAGAAAACAAGAGCAATCAGATATGAAGTTATGGCCATGGCTGTTCCCTACCTGTCATAATTGAGATGCATCTTAGAAATTCAAGGCGAGCAGTGCTAATGCAGGATAAACTAGTACAAAACAAAGCCCTGTTCTGCATTTTAGTTTGCAATATTTTTTCCATGCTAAAACACCAGCCCTGTGGCTTGATAAAATAAATTTGAAAAAAAAGACATATTTGGCAGATTTCATATATCTGGAAGGAACAAGTACAAATTATAATGTTCTAGACACGCACTGCACTGCACTGTACATCAGAAGGATCCAGGACTTGGGAATTGTCCAAACTGCTGCAACTGGTGAGTAGGAGTGGTACTGACATTGTTCTGCAAACAAAACTGAACTTGTGCTTTCCTGCAAGGAAAGGGAGTTAGAGAGGCAGAGCGGAGCCACCTGAACCGTTAAGAGGATCTGCGAAGTGAATAAAGCATTCTTAAGAAGCAGCAGAGTGATAGGCTTTTGCAAGGTAAACAAGAAAACCTTAAACAGCAACTGTGCCTGTGAATTTGTGAGAAGGGTCTTTTCCCAAATAAACTTAGTAATGCATAGTTTTCAGGGTAACAAACAGAAATAATTTTACTTAGCCTTTGACCCATGCAATATACAAATAGATGACTTATCTGACAGATATATAACCTGGAAGGTTCATGTGGTATGTTAAATTGAAAGGCCAAAAAAGAGAAACTCGTATTCAGTTACACTTCAGGAATTCAAGCATCCACAGATCATAACTTCAGCATGAATGTACTTAAGAGAAGCACAAACTTTTGTGAGATTCCTTCTTATTATGCAATCAATATGAAGTGCATGCATCACTATAAATGAAGTGATATGTATGTTTAGAGACATCTGGCAATTTAACAATTTCTTTGTAACTCTTAACTAGGAAATCGCTCTCCTCTCCACTCCAGTCGAATCCACTCTCTTCCCTTCCTTGTCCTCTCTCCCCTTCTCTCTCCTCTCCTTGCATTATTTTACTTTCTGCTAAAGTAAGGATAAATACTTTGAGTTTTTTATAAATCCTTAGCCTGGCTCGGATTTCAAAATACCATTTTTCTGATGATGCCTCTTGTAGATGTATCATAGTTGAGAGAAATGGCAAGTTAACAGGTCTCCCATAAAAGCTAAGTCACATGGCCTAACCCCAGAGCTTTAACTATCCCCTGTTCAGTGACAAGATTCCACTTACTGTTGACTCTCAACTCACTTATTCCACCGCAATCATCATAATAATCTCTTGGAACATTTGGTTAGATTCAGTCAAGCACCTGCTGGAATTTGCTAAAGGCTGAAACAGAGCACACCAAATATTCACATAATTTGATGCATACAGAGGCTGAAAATATTAAGTCAAAGGAAATGTATTGGCAGGGTGAAGGATACTGGGACTTGCTTTCAGCTAGTAAAAAACCATCAGTGGTGTCTGAATAGCCACTACCTATAGAGAAAGATCACCTGCAGCTTAGTAAAACCTGTGGTTAAGATTTTTTGCCCCTGGGATCCCCTTCTGAGGATCACATGGGGAGCTCCCAGAATTCTTAAGATTAAGATTCAGCAGAAACTTGCAGTGCAAAAGAGGTCTGGGGTTTTGAAATATAACCAAAACAGGATGCTATGAGTTTCACTTTAAGTCATTTTGTTTGCTTATTTTAAAAATGAAAAACTGTTTTCCATTTGCAAACTTTTTACTCTGTATAGTTGTATAGGTTGAAAGCAATTTCTCTGACTCTTTGTGATAATCTTTTCATTTTCCTTCAAAGGACTGGTTGAAGTCCACAGTTTTAAACCACCAGCTGAAAAGGTAAAAATGTGCAGCAAGGTCAGAATAGTTTCTTCAACTTTCAATCTCATTTATCTACTTATTTCCTTTTTTTTCCAGGTAAGGCAAGTAGAAAAGTCCAAGGCACTCTGTGACTGCAGTTAGTGATAGAAGGGAAAAACAAAAATTAGAAATTTCATATATAACTTCAGTGTTCAAAATGTATTGCCCTTTTGGAACAGGCAGGAGGAGAGAATTCAACCGGTAGATTTTCATGAAATAAATGATTACAGTTTTTAAGTGGCGTTTACTAACCTTGGTTCTCACTTTGATGCCTTGTATCAAAATTTGGCTGCAGTTGATACACCCATGGCATAGCTGCTGCATAATTGCTCTCCTGGTTAGTAAATACAAAAGACTGTTATTTATTACTCTGGAAATACCCCATTGTGAGGAGCAGCAGTTCTAAGGCAGTGAAAACATCACCTGATGCTAATTGTCCTTGCTTATATTTATATAACGACAGGTATGTTTATACAAAATTTCTGCTCTCTTGAGCAGAGCTGAGCTCCAAAGAATGGATGAAAACAAAGTGGTTTTATTCCACTTACAGGGAAGTTTTCAGGCTCAGCTCAGACCAGTATGTGAGTAACTGTCAGACTACACAGGCTCTGTAGACACACTCATGCACAGAATGTCTGTTCAAAAAAAACCAAACCAAAACAAACAAACAAACAAACAACAACAACCACAAAGTTAGCTTATTTGTATCTTGATATAAAGTATTGATCACTTGGGGAAGCAAATATCTTAAGGATTGGTTGTGGTGGAAGAAGTCCCTGCAACAGGGACTTGCAACCTACATTGTTGAATAACAGTTTTTAAATTATTCTTGGCACAGCAGGAACTGCCCTGAGAGAAATTCTTCAGGACAGTCAGAAATTCTCAACCAGAGATCTCCCGCACCACTTAGTCAAACGTTCTGTGAGGGTGGCTAGGAGCTCAGCCACTCACCTATATTTTCAAATCAGTCCATTTTTATAAACCAGTTCATTATTTCATCTATGAAAATATCTAGAAATGGAGTTTCTGGACCACCCAGGGAACTAATTATGAAAGTGAACCAGGTGTGTACACAGGTGTTGCCCTTAAACCTAAGAATACTACAATTACAAGTAAATGATTACTCATTACTTATTCTAAGTTAAATCCCGTAAACCTTGCAAAATTTTGGTATAAATAAAAGCAATAGGTTTGGCTTCTTCTGTGAGAGGTAGGATATTATCCTAGTCACCAGTGGCCATTCCACTCAGCAGACAACAGAGTGAACAAATCCTGACTTCATAGAATCATAGAACTGTCTGGGTTGGAAGGGACTCTAAAAGGCCATCTAGTCCTACTCCCGTGCACTGAACAGGGATCCTACAACTAAATCACACTGGTCAAATCCCCATCCCACCTGATTTTGAATGTCTCCAGGGATGCGGCATTTACCACCTCTCTGAGCAACCTGTGCCATTGTCTCACCACCCTGACTGTAAAAACCTTTTTCCTCATATCCAATCTAAATCTCCCCTCTTTTAGTTTGAAACCATTTCCCCTTGTCTTGCCACAAAAGACCCTGATAAAGAGTCTCTTCCCTTCTTTCTTACAGCCACCCTTAGATACTGAAAGATTGTTATCTGGTCTGCTTGGAGCTTTCCCATCTCCTACCTGAACAGCCCCAGCTCACTCAGCCTGTCCTTGTTGGGGAGGTGTTCCATCCCTTGGATCATTTTTGTGGCCCTCCTCAGGACACGGTCCAACAGTTCCGTACCTCTCCTATACTGAGGACTCCTCACAGGAACGCAGTACTCCAGATGAGGTCTCACCAGAGCAGAGCAGAGGGGCAGGATCACCTCCCTCACCCTGCTGATCATGCTTCCATGCTTCTTTAGATACAGTCCAGGATATGGTTGGCTTTCTGGGCTTTGAGGGCACACTGCTGGCTCATGTCCAGTTGCTATCCACCAGTACCCCAAGTTCTTTTCCCATCAGTACCCCTGAGTCCTTTTTGTAGGGCTGTGCTCAATCCTTTCATCCCCCAGCTCATACTGATGGTGGGGGCTGCCTAACCTAAATGCAAGATTGTGGCTCTATTTAACTTTACGAGGTTCTCCTGGGCCCTCTGTTTAAGCCTGCCTACGTGTCTCTAGATGGTATCCAAACCTCAGGCAGTTAGATCACACTACACATTTCAGTGTTATCATCCACAAACTGCTGAGAATGTACTCGATCCTGTTCTCAGTGTCACTGATGAAGAGTTTAAACAGTACCAGTTCCAGTACCGACCCCTGAGGGACACGACTTATCACTGACCTCCATCGACACACTGAGCCATTGACCACCACCATCTGGATCCTATCTCACAACCATTTCCTTACCCATCAAAGAGTCTACCCATCAAACTCACATAGTTTCCAATTTGGAAATGATGATGTTGTGGGGGTACAATGTCAAAAACCTTACTTAAGTCAGATTGATGACATCAGCAGCTTTTCTCTTGTTCAGTTATGCAGTAACCATCAAACTTTGACTTTGGATTTGTAAAAGTTGTTCAAAACAGATCACCCTTCCTTAAGAAAGTGACATTCAGAGAAGTCATAGCAGACTTCTGCAACAGGCAAAGGAAAACAGAGAAAGCAGGATCTCATAGAAAGCATGGCTCTTCTCATGGGTACAGATGGACAGGATGAAACTGTGAGATCAGATTTGCTCATTTCTCTGTCTGCCTAAGTCCCACCATAGAGCCAGGCCTCACTCACAGCTGAGTCACCCAGAAGGTGTCAAGTATACGGTGATATCAAACCCAGAAAACATGGTTATTTTCTACCACACGTGTCAATGATTTTCTAGAAGGAAGATTTTGCCATACAATGTGTATGAAAAATGGGTATCAGTGGGTCAGCTGAAGAAAATCTAACTAAAAACTTTATCTAGAATTAAATGTGAATGCCTGTGTGAGCACTGAATTGTTTTTTCACACTTTTTTCCAGCTCTGATCTCTTTTAGTTCCCTTTGAAGACTTTTCCAGTTCTAACTGGAATGGAGACAAAAAAAAAAAAAACAACTATGAAGATCTTTTCCTAGATTTGCTAATATTATCCAGCATTTATCAAATATAGCTAACCAACAATAATGTCAGGTATATAGACAGTGTGGCTTTATAATGACTCTGGTTTTAAACCACTCTGCTGTTGCTGCTGGAAAGAAGAATGGTGAATACCTTCATGTATTTCTGTATTTCCTACTCATGCAGGCTCTAGCCCAAACATTCCTGACATTTTTCTTAGCACTTTCGTGTCTTATCTGAAAACAGACAGCTGCGGTACAGTCACAAGATATTTTCTGCCCTGTTTTGCTTTCATAGTAAAGCAATACATGAAAACAGAGACAAGAAAGATGTCATGAACATTTTGTCTGAAATATCTGTCAATTGATATGTTTCATGCTCCCTGCAGCAGTCTGTTTCTAACTAGAAATGAGCAGCTGCTTTCAAGGAAATAAAAAGCACAAAACTGCTCACCAAGCAGTGTTGACTGAGACCTCAGTGCTGGCTGTTGAGAAGCTTTTTTGGCAAAGTCCAAGCCTCCTGGAAGCATCAACTGCTACAGCTGCTTTCTACTTTTACTAGTGTAAGTGAACTGGGAAAGAGTTGATGCTCAATCAGTGCTGATGCTCAGTCAAGCAACAGATTTGTACAGGGCCCAGTCTCGTTCAACTTTTTCATCAATGACCTAGAAGAAGGCACAAACTGCACCTTCAGAAAGTTCATTGGTTTTACCAAATTGGGTGGAGTAGCAGACATAACAAACGACTGTGATGCCATTCAGAGAGACTTCAACAGGCTACAGTAATGGGCAGAGAAGAACATAATGAAGTTCAACAAGGGCAAGTGCATAATCCTACATCTGGGAAGGAATAACAGCATGCATTTGTACAGGCTGGGGACTGACCTACTAGAAAGCAGCTCTGCAGAAAAGGACCTGGGTGTCCTGGTGGACAGCAGGTTTGTCATGAGCCAGCAGAGTGCATTCATGGCAAAGAAGGTCAATGGCATCCTGGAATGCATTAAAACAAATGTGGCCAGGAGGGCAAAGGAGGTGATCCTCTCCCTCTGCTCAGCCCTGGTGAGATCAAATGCAGAGTAGTGTGTGCAGATCTGGGCTTCCCAGTACAAGAAAGATGTGGAGCTCCTAAGCCAAGTGAAAAAGAGGGCTACAAAGTTGATTAAGAGGCTGGAGTGTCTCTCCTATAAGAAAAGACTGAGGGACTTGGGGAAGGTCAGCCTGGAGAAGAGAAGACTGAGGAAGAATCTAATCAGTGCGTATAAGTATCTCAAAGGAGGGTGTCAACAAGATGGAATCAGGCTGTTTTCAGTGGTGCCTGGTAAAAGGACAAGAGGCAGTGGGCTCAAACTGAAACACAGGAAGAATAAGCTTATATGGCATGTAAAAAACATTGCACATAAGCAAAAACTTCTTCATTGCGTGGGAGACAAAGCACTGAAACGGAATGGAAAGGTCCAGAAAGGTTGTGAATTCTCCTGCTCTGGAGATATTCAAAATGCACAGTGTGCTTTAGCTGACTGCTTCAAGCACGGAGTTTGGACTAGATGATCTCAAGTGGTTCCTTCCAAACTCAACCATTCCGTGATTCTGTGATTTTGTTATAGGAGCAGTAAGGCTGAGCTGGTTGTCCTGCAGACACACCATTCAGATCCACACTTTCAGACTGCTAATAAGGTTTTGTCACTTATTCTTTCAAAGAATTTATTTATTTATCCTTGTTGAGATTTCACTGAAGCCTTGGGAGCAGTTTCAGTTACAGTTTGGTCATTTTTTAACCACCATATTTTTAAGAGACGATAATTCTTTTGAAATAAGTAGTAGTTTTTTTTGAAATATTTATTTTGAAATAATCTCCTAAAAACTTACAGCATACATTTTGTTTATCAACAGCAGTCAAATAGAGAAGAAATTCAACAAGATGAGTAGTAGTTATGTTCCTCAGTTTAAGCAGAGTCCTTTTCAGCATGTTAAAAAGGAAGAAAAATGTGCACTCATCAGAAGTTTTTGTTCCACTGTTGTCTTGACTGTGTGATAGCTCTGTCCTGACAGTTATATTGTGAACAACCTTGCAGCTTGTGGTCCTAAAACCAGTAACAGAAAAAATCAAAGCATGGCAAGCTGCTAAGGTTCATCTATGTATGCAATGGGTAAGATAAATCATTGATGAATCTGAAACAGAACAGAGGGATCTGTTTTCAGCATTAACCATCACTGAAGACAATAGACTTGTGCAAACTATAAGCTGACCAAAGCATTTGCATTTTCACAGTTTTGTTTTTATTAGCTTGAAGAAAGACTTGACATACATTGATAACTTTGTTGCACACTTCATCTTTGTATTCCTCATTTTTTTTTAAGAATCAGGCTTGTTGAAATATTTACATATTTATCTTGTTATCTAAAGATACTTTCATCACTCATGGTTTCCTTCATCCACACAACAAAAGTGATAGGACTTGACTCAATTTTTTCCATTAAAAAATGAAAAGCAAGTCCAGAACTGATGGACAGTAATGACTGACAGTCAGCTGAATATGAGCCAGCAGTGTGCCCAGGTGGCCAAGAAGGCCAATGGCATCCTGGCTTGTATCAGGAATAGTGTGGTGAGCAGGACTAGGGAAGTCATCCTGCCTTGTACTCAGCACTGGTGAGGCCCCTCCTCGAGCACTGTGTTCAATTTTGGGCACCTCAATACAGAAAGTGTTGAGCAATACATTGAGGCGCTGGAACAGGTCCAAAAAAGGGCAACGAGGCTTGTGAAGGGCTTCGAGAATATGGCCTATGAGGAGAGACGGAAGGATCTAGGGTTGTTTAGTCTGGGGAAGAAGAGGCTGAGGGGAGATCTTATTGCTCTCTTCCAATATCTGAAAGGTGCTTACAGTGAGAGCGGGGCTGGTCTCTTCTCACTGGTGACAGGTGACAGGACGAGGGGAAATGGCCTTAAGTTGAGCCAGGAGAGGTTTAGGATGGATATCAGGGAAAACTTCTTTACAGAAAGGGTTGTTAAGCATTGGAATAGGCTCCCCAGGGAGGTAGTTGAGTCACCATCCCTGGATATGATTAAAAACTGTTTGGATGTGGTGCTCAGGGACATGATTTAGCAGAGGGTTGTTAGTTAGGGTAGTATGGTTAGGTTGCAATTGGACTTGATGATCTCTACAGTCTTTTCCTTAAAGATGATCCTTTAAGGTCTTTGCCACAGGAGAGTGCCTGATGTCACTTCTCTCAATTTGATGGTGTCTCAACCAGTCCTGGAACTGGGACAAGAGAAGGCTCAGGAAGTCCAGGCACAGGACATGTACTAGTCAAGGGGGAGGTCCTTTCCCCCCACACCTGACACCCCCACTGGCAGATCAGATATTGGATCCAGGACTGGTGATCTCTCTCCACGCCCCCAACCTACCATTCCCCCCTAAACTCTTTCCTCCTAATGTTGCTAAGACAAGGTTTCCCAAAAGTTGTGAAGTAACTCAAGTTGACCTTGATTTCCCATAAAACTGCAAATCTTAAGTAGAAATAATTGTGAGGGCCAACAAAAACAGGACAGCTGTTCTGTGTAAATTTCACACTACACTAGACACATATATATGGACCATGGGCATTATTTCACCTTGAGCCGTCCCAAAGGAGTTCATGAATCTTACTTGCACCCACTCCCCACATGTGGGATGCAGCACTCATCCAGAAGCTGATAATGGAAGATATTCCAGGAAAGCACCTAGAAAGGAGAATGCTGACAGAAGAGTAATGAGGGAAAGTTTGAAAAGGCAATCCTGAAGCAAGACGAGGGGAAGGCCAAACCCAATTTCTACGCAACACAGTAGTGAAAAATCTACAGGCTAATACTGAAGAAACAGAGGAAACAAATGAACAGTTAGAGTTGGTTTAATCAGAGCAAAAGAAAGACCTGCACATTAACGTCAAATGTGAGGCATAAATGGTGGACAGGAATGAAGGGCAAGATACAGGAAATGAGAAACAGGGAAAAGGGGCAAAATCTCAAACATGGGTGGGGGCAGTGGGGGCAGACGGCCCATGGTGATGTCCCCAAGCAACGGGCTGTGACATTATCGGGCGACGGATTGTGACTGCTTAGCCCTCACTGCTCATAGTGGGGTGGTAGCCGCACCCGGCTCAGTCTGGCTCGTTCCTGGACCGTGCTGAGCAACTCTGCGAGGCTTGGAGGTCGAGCAAGGTTTTGGTTGTGCTGTGCTGGGTCACACCTGGGGCTGCTCGCAGCATCTCAGTGCCTGACCCCGCAGCATCGCTTCTGTTTCCCTGGCCCTGCCTAGTGCAGGCAGCCAGGGCCCTGCAGAGTGCACCCGCAGCAGCGGAGGTGAGTGGTGCTGGGACAGGGACACGTGGGCTCCTTCAGGGCAGCTGCGGGGAGCCTGGCCCTGTGCCAGCAGGGAGGGTTTCCTGCTGAGGGGCTGCCAATGGCTTTCACAGCCTGGCACAGCGAGTGACTGTGACCTCTCTTCCTCTCACAGAGTGCAACACTACCGCTGTGGCTCCGGCAAAGGAGAACAACTTGTCATCCTCAGTTCTCCCAGCCCACTGCAGCGAGAAAGCCATGGCCGCAGAAGAGGCATGGACGTGCTCCATCTGCCGCGATGTGCGACATGACGTCGCCTACGCCACTCCATGCAATCACATGTTCTGCCTCGGCTGCATCCAGCGGTGGGCGAGGCTGAAGGACAGCTGCCCGCTGTGCAGGACGGCCATGAACACCATCCGGGTCTCCGTGAGGGGAGACAATGAGTACGTGGAATGCATTGTCTCCCCGCCTGCAGTGCCAGTGCCTGTCGGCTTTGGCACCACCACCAGCCTCAGCGGCACTGCGGCATCTGCTCCACTGTCTGCACCACCGTCCCCTGAGCCCATGGCCGCGGAGCAGGAGAGAGTGGGCGGCCTCCTGCCAGAGGTCTGGGCGGCACTTTTCAGGGCCCAAGCAGACATCCTTGACCCGGTGCTGCCCTGGTTGGAGCAGGAGTTACACCACCACGGGGAGCTGCGCTGGTGGAAGATCAAGTGGCTGAAAAGCATGATCCTGGCATTCCTGTGCCAGGTGGGGCCGGACAGGGACATCCTGGTGCAATGCACAGAGCACGCCCTGGGGCCCATCGCCGCACCGCTCATCGACGCTCTCGTCACAAGCATCGAGAGCCGGTGCGGCCAGCGGGCCCGGAGGCTGCTGGGCCTCGAAGACCCCAGCGCCGACCAAGAGCAGCAGGACGGGCCCGAGGACCCCAGCGCTGCCCAGGAGCGCGAAGACGGCCCCGCGGCACCATCCGGTCCCTCCGCCTACCTGCATGGGGCCGTCACCCCCGACGCCACACCAGCCAGCTGCTCCGCGGGTCCCGACGCGGAGGAGCTCCCCGGCACATCCAGCGGGGCCCTCGGCACGGGTCCTGCCGAGGAGCCGGGTCTCGAGGCAGCCGGACCCTCCGAACAGCGCCGCAGCCGCGGCCCTTCCGCTCGCGGCCGGGGCAGAAAGCGCTCGGCTGGAGGGCCCCGGCGCCCCACGAAGAGGAGGGCCGGCAGCGCCCAGCGCGCTCATCCGCCCTGCAAGAGGCGGCCTCCCCGGTCCCTCTAGCGGGGTTTACCCGCTTTTCCAATAAATGATAAAAATATAGAAGCACACCTTATTCCCAGTGTCCATCTTTTGGGATGACTCACCCTTCACGCGCACACCCGTACCCCCAACACTGTGCCACACGAGATCCAGTGCTCTCGGCACCCTTACTGCTCTCTTCAAATACCTGAGAGGTGACTGCAGCAAAAGCAGGGTTGGGCTCTTCTCGCTGGTGACAGGATGAGGAGAAACGGCTGCAAGTTGCACCACAGGAGGTTCGGGTTGGATATCAGGAAAAGCATGTTTACATTTTCATCTTGGAACCTAATCTTCTGGCAGACTGGCAAGTTTATTTCGAACAATCTACAGTCATGATTTTTTTCTAGCAAGAGAAAGCACCGATCTGGGGGTGCCAGTTTTATTTATTTTTCCTCCTAATTTAATCCTCTCTACACTCAGACATAATTCTGCGTGAAAACAAAAGTCACTGTGACTTGCAGGTGTAAATAAACTGACGTCAGAGAAGACAAGAAGGCCCAGACAGGATTCATCTGAGGGCTGCTTAGCTAGCTGTAGGCATTTAACTGCAGGTCATCCTTTCCTTCTGCTCCTAGATGAAGGCAGACTAGGGTATGTTCCACCTCTCTCCTCCGCCGTTTCAACCTTCCCATACTGATTGCTTCTTTATGCCAATAAGCAAAAGATTCTCAAGTTCACATTCTCTGAGATTTTGATTTTGCGTTCCTGGATCCTTTCTTGAAATGCCAGCTGCCATGCAAAGCAGCTTAGCCGGAAAGATAAACTTTTGCTGTTGTTTTATTATGTTGATCAGATGCTGTGAGATTTGACAAAATTTAACTCGCTTGTGTTAGCCCTTCAGCCAGACGTTTGATATCTAAATGGGGAAAGCAAATATGGTTTAGAAATCAATTCTATCAGATGTATCTGCAGCATGTGTTCCTCTGCCACAGCTGTATAAGAGGTCGCCTTCTGTAAATCGCTGAAGGGCCCTGAAGCACAGGAAAGGTAAGAGGCTGAGCTGTTGGAACTGAGATGGATAAGTATCCGTGCCAACAGGTAAGAAAAACTACTTCCATATCTTACTCTCACAGCTATATTTCTCAGCAATTAACATTCCTGCCAATTTGTCAGTCTGCCTGCTGCGCCGATGCAGCCACCAGCAAGCAGAATTCATGCATCCTGTTGCATGGAGGAAACAACTGCTGCCATCATGGTTTCCAGTGATGTCCTCTGTCCCACCAGCCTGATCCTACACTCACACTCACGCCAGTAGACATCTGAGAGTGAACTGAGCAAAAAAAGCAAACAGCATCCGCTCTTCAACCCTGATATTTTTTCCAAGCCCTAACAACTAGTGTCTTCTTCTACTCCATCCAAAATAGTAAATAGGAAATTAAATATATAGAAAATCATTTATCTGCTAAATAATTTATTGTGTCAGTGCTGGACAAGTACCTTGGCATCTGCAACCCTGGCTGTACATACAGAATCGGGAATGCAACAGTGTAGGGCAGCCCCACAGAAAGGAATGTCTGTCTGGCTGATGGCAAGCAGAACATGAGCCAGCAGTGTGCCCTGGAGCCCAAATGGCCAACTGTACCCTAGTTTGCAGCAGGCCCAGTGCAGTGGGTTTTATTCTGTATCTGAATCTGGGTTTCTAGAAGATGCTCGAACTAGCTTACGTGGCATAGGAGCCAGGGACGGCTCGAACTAGCTTGCGTGGCTTAGGAGCCAGGGACAGTTTATGCTTGGAATATAGCACAGATTGTACCTAAGCAGCGGTGCTTGGTGAATAGGTTTCTGGAATGCTCGCCTTTGTTCCTTCGACATGCTTGTCTAACCACTGTACCCTAGGTATGTGATTTATAGAGTTGTTTATAACCATGGTTTCGGGTTCTGTGTCTATATAAGGTCTGCTGTGGTTACCAATAAACGAAGCTGTTCACTCATATTGAGTTGGTGGGCTTCCCCAGGTTTATCAGCAGGTTTCCCTGGCCAAGTGGGTTATTCCCGACAGCCCAGCACTGTCAGCAGGTGAGGTGAGGGTATGCCCCTTGTGGTCTGTGCTTTGTGGCCTCACCTGCAGCACTGTGTGGAGTTGGATTCCATGATCTTTTAGAATCGTTAGAATAATTAAGGTTTTAAAAGACCAGTCCAGTCACCAATTCATCACCACCACACCCACCAAGAGTCCCTTCCAACTCAGGATATTCTGTAATTCTATAACTCTATCATTTTCTATATTGTTGAAACAGTGATAGACCTAATGCTAGCGTGTGATGTCACGTAGCAGTAAAATCAATTCTCTTGGTTTAGTTGTTCTCATTAACTAGATCTGGGTGGCTCCATGCTTCAGGTGTTAACAAAGATTTTTGCTTAGTTCTCCACTGCATTAGGAGTCTCAGTGCCTAACTGTATTCCCAAATGTTACCCTGCAACATAGTAGTCTGCATATTGCAGTTGTAAACACGGCTGCGGGACCATGTATATGTTAATTATTGAACGAAATATATTAATTACTGAAGAAAGGTATAAGCTAAATTGATCCACCTGGCATTAATCACGGCTAAAATAACCAGAGTCACTGAATTTAGTCTGCCTGCCTGATTTGACATGGATTAGACTGTTGTGATAGAGACAAAAAGAACTCAATTTCTGATAATCAACCTATTAAATAAAGTATTACTTTATATTCATTGACCCACATCAAAGAACCAGAGATAGACTGGTGGAGACTGATTTTTTTATCTTTGTACTGAACCCATGGCGGCTTTTTAGACTCACCTGAAGTAACCCACGTCATCACACAGTAACTCTGGCCAGTAATGGCCCTGGGTCATCTTGCAGGGCACTGAGAGATGTGGTTTAGTGAGCATGGTGGTGGTGGGCTGATGGCTGTCATACAAGATGGTGAAATACCATTAAGTTTGCTAATGCTCATTGATGGATAGCCCTGGAGTTGGTTTAGAAAAGAGGAAAAATCTGTGCCCTTGTACCACGTAATGATGTACTGACCTCCTTATACAAAATGGCAGACATGGAAATTCTGCTTGGATCCACTGATACTGTGAAAGCAGCTTGTGTGACCAAGGCAAGGAGCTAACTGAGCATGCACGAAGACTGGGTTCAGCCAGCCAGCAAGAAAGGCTACTAACTTCATCCAGAGGGTCTCAGGACCACTGCCACAAAAAGACTGAGCATGCACAAGGAGGTGGAACCCTATGAGAATGATTTTGGGGGAACTACTGATATCTTCTGCCTGGGAAAATGTTTGCATACGTAACACACATATAGCAGAGGTGCTTTGTACCAGATGCGCGCGATCAGGCAGAAGCACCCTGCACACAGCAGGGGGGCTAAAAGTAGATGATCATCATTGTCCTTTTCAACCGAGGCTATTCTATGATTCTATGATCCCCTTATGCACCCAGCGCCAAGAATAAAGTATGTTTTCTAACACTTGAGCAGCTTGAGTAATAGAGGGCTTCCTGGTCGACCGACTGACGGTATGAGTCGGACTACACGATCTGCGCGTGTTTGTTCATCCGCCGCCCTTGTGCACCCACAACATCCCCCGCCTCCACCGCGGCGCCGATGAACGTGCGCAGCTCCACTAGGGGGCAGTGCACAGCACAAGATGGCGGCGGCGCACAGCGCGCCCTCGCCCCGCCCCGCCCCGCGCTGCCCGCCGACGCTCCCGACGCGTCCCCGCCCCGCCTCCGCCGCCTCCTCTGCCGCCGCCGCCTCCGCCGCCGCCTCTGCCGCCGCCGTCTCTGCCGCCGCCGTCGTAGCCGTAGGGGGATCGCTGCGCCGCGATGGCACTGGAGGTGCGGCGCATGGAGGGCGATGTGGAGGACGGCGAGCTCTCCGACTCGGACTCCGACATGCCCGCCGCCGGCTCTCCCGGGGAGCGGCAGCAGGTGAGCGATGGGAGGCTGTGGCGAGGCGGGCTCCGGGTAGGGCCCGGCCACCCCCTCCCCGCTGCCGGAAGCGCCCTGCAGGCCCGGCCACAACGGGCGGCCGGGGGCCTGCTGGCGGCGGAGAGCGGCGCCGGGCCCGGGGCTGTGCGGGTTGGGCCTGGCCGTGCGGCCTGGCCGGGTGAGCCCTTCCCGCTGCGTGGCGCCTCTGGCCGTGCCGTGGGCCCCGGCGGAGCGGGCTGGTTCCCATGGCTCTGAGGAGCCGGATGTGGTGAGGAAGGAGAACACTGGGTGTCCAGGTTAAGCCTTACGCGAACAGTGAGGATGAAGCGTTCGTCCGCACGTGGGAGCGATGGGTAACGACCACCGCTGTGCTGTGAATGTACTGCTCTCACCGGTAAACTGCTGTTTATGGTTCTGTTTATTCCCGAGGTCTAAGAGCTTCCATGTTAAGACGTATTATAGTATTTGAACTTCATCTGCTCTCACTTCCGTAAAAGGAAGGGAAGAAACGGTGCCATACCTGTGGTGAGATACGTAAAAACGGTTTTTAACCGCTGGTTGAAGAAAGTCTGATCTTAAAGATCTTAGGGTAGCATACAACAAGAAATCAACCAGGGAAAAATGAAATTAACCGTTTAAAAAAAAAAAAAAAGAGTTACTGTAGAATGGCATAGACAGCATGGCCATAAGTTCCCTGAAATGGTAATATCAGAATTCTGGCCTATGTAACTTGTGATATCTGCAGGTGATGCAGATTTGAGCAGGCTTGGCTATTTCTTTAGTGTGCGAGTCAGAATGATGGAGAAGTGCCAGATCTTGAATGTTGTTTGGAGCAGTAAGACTTGTTTGTAAAGCATTTTAAAACCCTTAGGGTTTTGTTTTTGCCCTGTTGGCCACAGTGTCAGTAGCACTTTGTTTTAAAGCAGAGAGGATTCTGATTCTAATGTGAGGCATTACCATTAGATAGTAAAGCCTTGCTCTTAGTGAATCAAAATCACCAGATGCTATTAGCTTTTCAAAGTCTTGAGTAGCATCTGTCTTTAATTTTTGTTCCTTTTTTTTTTTGTTTTTCCTTTCACATGAATTTCAGGGAAGACTGCTGTGGTTGCGCATCACTGGGCACCCACTCTCTTTCTGACAGATTAGACTCCAGAGAAGACTTTTAATTTCTTTACTGTTATGAGAACTTTCACCAAAGTGCTGTAATAGTTTTCTTTCTTAAAACTACTGTGCACATTTGTCATTGTCTGGGCTGGCAATTGTAGTAGCCTTTTTAGTCTCTTTGAGATGCTTACAGAGTACTGCTCAAAATGCCACTAGTTGAGATTAAGAAATTCAAGCTAATGAAATTTTTTGCGTGACTTGATGGCTCTCTTTGTGTGAGTAATTGAGTTAATGTACATTTGCTACTTCATTTCAGAAATCACACGATGGCAGTAATGCAGGCAGACCTTTCCAGAGCAGCCTTTCATCAGGTGCACCAGACGTTCCTTATCGGACAACCAAGAGTGTAGATTCAAGTGATGAAAGCTTTTCTGAATCTGATGATGATAGCTGTCTGTGGAAACGAAAACGACAGAAATGTTTCAACTTTCCTCCTGCCAAATCTGAGCCATTTCCAGTTACTCAGAGCCACACGAAACAAACTGCTCTAGGTGGTAAGAAAGTTAACAACATTTGGGGTGTGGTGCTCCAGGAGCAAAATCAGGATGCAGTGGCTACTGAACTTGGGATTCTGGGGATGGATGGAAGTATTGACAGGAGCAGGCAGTCAGAGACTTACAATTATTTATTGGCTAAAAAGTTGATGAAGGAAGCTCAGCAAAAGGAGGCAGAGACTTTAGATAAAGAACTGGATGAATACATGCATGACGACAAGAAAACATTGCCAGCAGAAGAAGAAAATGGACAAGGCTTTCTCAAACGAAAGCGATCTGTAAAAGACAGACTGGGTGAAAGACAAGAAATGAAATACCAAGGAAGGTATGAAATAACAGAAGAGGATTCAGAGGAAAAAGTAGCAGATGAAATTGCTTACCGGTAAGCTAGATAATCGTATGTCTACTTAAGTATTGGTAAACTATGGATGGAAGAGAACACACAAAAAAAACCTTGATTTTGCTGTCTCTGTGATGTGTTGTACTAGGCTACAAAAGGCATGAATAAGTGCCTTCTGGGCATTTCCAAAATCCTGAAATTAAAATGCAGCATTTTATGTGGTGTCTTTTAGAAGCATACAGTAACGGTCTAACCTTTTTTTTTCCTTTCTGAGTCAGTCAGATAGAGATTGATTTTAATGGCTTGTTTTTTTTTAACAGTGGCTATCAAAAATACTATTTCTTGTTAATTATATTTAGTAGTGGCTATTTGAGGAATTGTGTCATGATTAAAGATGTAAATTTTAAGTTGGTAATTAGTTTACATAAGCTGTTGTCACTGTGGAAATGTGGCTAAATTATAAGTCTTTGAAACTCTAGTTGACGTGAGTAGGGTAATGTTTTTGAGAGCACTGCTTCTGAAATACATGTGTTGTTTACATTGATCATCCTATATTCAGAGACATTTCACTGCTGGTCAAATCAAGATTACTAGATGCTAGCACTGAAAGCGAGACAATATTATGAAGCTTTGCTGCAGTTCTGTGCCAGCCAGTGTTAGAGCTACCAAGCTTGAGTTGTGCACAGAATCATTGGTATTGGAAGGGACCTTTGCAGTTCGAGTTCAGCCCCTTGCTAAAGCAGGTTCCCTATAGTAGGTCAAGCAGCTTCTATTGTTATAGCTGTTGTGGTGTGGATAATTTTGTAGCATGGTAATGTCACTTAAAGCACTTGAATATGTGGTGGTCTTCAATAAATGTTTGTAGTTCATGCAGTATGTTGCTCTCCTCTGCTTCCCCCCTGCCCCTCCTCCCCCTCCCTTGGATTTAAAACCACTCTGCTATAGTGCTTGGAACTGTGCATCATCAGCTTTGCCATTTAAGGACAAAAAAAAAAAATTGAACATGACTCTTGCTCTACACAGTTTTTTATCTGTGGGCTTATACTTTTTTTCCAGTGGAGTAGAGATGCTGGCCGAGCAAATAGATGCTGTGTAAGCTGACTGCTGACTTTGTATTCAAACTCTTCGCTACAGTTCAGTGTTACGCTTCTTTAATATGTAGCTGTTTTATCATATGGCAGACTTTCATCCTCTTGCTTCAGAGGTTTATGTAGGGCTTTGAAGTTTCTGATATAGTTTAACTTTTCACTAATTAGTGGAGGGAAAACAGCTACTCAAAGCATTTTTGTTCAGACAAACTTTTAACATGAATGCATGCTTTAGATATCACTGTCCTTCAGAAGTTCAGTACTGTAAAATTGAGATTTAAGAAGCCACTGAAAAACATTTAAGTGTAGAAACTCATTATTAATAGCATAGTTCTGTATCGCATAGAATGAATTGCTCATTATGGAAGTGCTGTGATTGATTTTACTTGAAATTTTACAGACTGAATGTGTTTGTTTTCCCCCCCACCTCCTCAAGGCTTTGTGAACCAAAGAAAGATTTGATTGCTCGAGTAGTGAAAATAATTGGAAAGAGAAAATCTATTGAGCTGCTCATGGAAACTGCTGAAGTGGAACAAAATGGTGGACTGTTCATAGTGGTAAGAAAAATGTGATATTGTGGCAGGGGGTGGAAGGGGTACTTTTTGTTTGCAGAATGTTTGTGTAATTCTATTACATAGCTTTCACATTTGGCAGGTTCTTCTAGATTCCATGCTTTTTTTTTGTTTTGTTTTACAATCTTTCTTTGGGAAGTGTATCTTTTGTCTGAGCAATGAAAGTCAATTAGCAATAAATGCTAGCATAACCCTCTAGCAGAGTTTGAGTAATCAGTGAGATGAATGGGTCTGGAAGTTACTCCTCTTCTTGTCCTCAAATCAGTATCTAATTTGCAGTGATAGCATAACAATTACGTGCCTTACCTTGGGATGTTTCCCTCACGACCTTAAGACATTCTAAATCTTGAATAAAAGCTTGTACTTCTGGGATGAAGCTTCTGGGAGATTACTCTGTTAAGTCCAGTGGTTGTTTTAGATAGCAGCACTGAGCTATCTAGGTTAATCAGCATACAATCAGAGGTCAACATGGTATCTTGCAGGCATTCCTAATGTCACTTCCAAAACATAACTCTCAATAGGGAATCTCTTAGCTTTATTATAAGACCTGTGTACCAGCAGTGCAGAACTGAGGGCAGATTTCTTTTACACGTCATGGTAAAAATTCTATACATAATGATCGAGTTATCAGTTTGTTTGTGTGTTTTTGTTAAATAGTGAGCTGTGAGGTGAAAGTTAATTAAGTGTTTTTTTAACTTTCATGGTTGCAAGGCAGGAGGTAAGTTTTCTAGCCAGTGACTTCTCTTAAAAGCAGTGTGTTTTTATGAGGGATTCAAATTATAATCAACAAGTATTCACTGAGAAGATGAAAAGGTACAATTCCTAATGGCACCTTTGCCTGCAGATCAGCGTATACCATTTGAAAGGTAGATACAGTGTACTGGTTTTTTAATTGAGATTTTGTGCTACTAGTATAATAAAAATTTGTGGTGTCTGCTCTTTCAAGAAAGATATACAAATTGAGCTTCCCTGTTCTTAAACTTCTGAATTGTATTGTTTGCTATTTAGTAGAAAAGCTTGCCTTTAATAGAGTATGGGGGCATTGGAGTAACAGTTTAACTGTATGTACTGTGAATGGTAATTGTAAAATATTCTGGTAGCTAGTGTTTATAATTTACAGAGGCTTCAAAGCTGTGTCTGTTCATGCACCAGCATGGTACTTCACTGTTGTTAATTTGAAATCTACTGAAGTAGATGTGGAGCATGGAGCTAACACGTTACAGGGAGAAACTTTTGCCTTGGGAGTAATGCAAGATCCTGCAGATAAACAAATGAGATTTCACAGAATTTTATGAGATTAATTCTTGAAATTTTACTAGGCTTCCTTGTTAATAATGTTCTGAATATCTAACCTAATGTATATGTGTTATATGTGTTATTGCAGGTGGCTGTGAGAGTATCTGAAATGCATAAGTACTTTGTTTTTTCACTGTCAAAATTAGATTTAGTTATGAACAGTTGATATTTCTGTCCAAATGTAGGAAGCTGGTTGTTGACTATATCAGCCATAAACAGCAATTTAAAAAAAGGGTTGTGGTTATGTAACAACTAGAACAGCAGAACTTTGCTTTTTGAATTCAATCTTAATAGAAAGCATTGTATTTTATGCCCTTCTTGTATCAACAGTTATATTTTAATTTTGCTAACGTTGCAAATTTTTTCTTTCTCTGTTAAGAACGGTACAAGGAGAAGAACACCAGGGGGTGTTTATTTAAACCTGCTCAAGAATACTCCCAGTATCAAAGAAGAACAAATCAAGGTAAAATTGCTAAGAGTGCATGTGATTGTCCAAAGTTAATTTTGTGGAGGTTTTTTTTCTGCTAGAAAGCTTATGTCTGAATTCTCTTCAAGACTTTAACAAGTTTATTATTCCAAAGAAATGCGCTTTTCATATTCAAAGTATAAGCAAATAACAGTTCACACACTGCATTGACAGGTAGCTAAAATAGCACCATTTATGTATTGCCAGTGACAAAAAACAGATGAGAAAACTGTGGTGTCTGAAGTGTTGCATACTGAGTTTTTCATAATTTTGTATACCTTACAGTAATGTTATTTACAGCTGTATTTCTATTTGGACATCGCTTAATTATACATTAATTTAATAATGTGCTCTTAGTAGAGTATTCTTGTCTTATTGTCTGGTGCTACAGCTGAAGCTATATACTTTCCCTTTTGCCAGATTATTGTCTGAATCTAGTCGTAATTGCTCACTGGCCTAATGTGCTTGCCATCCTAGATTAATGATCTTGTAAATATTACTGCCTTGCCTTTCACGGTTTTTTATATAGTCTGAAATGTCTTTTTTTAAATTCTTTTAAAGCTGTTTTGCTTTTTCAGCTCACTTGATATGTTAGCCCACCATTTTGTACTGGGAATTAGAGATGAATCAGTTCAATCTGGGATTGTCTGTCACATATTAAAAAAAAAGCAAAAAAAACCCAACAGTAACAAAAAAACAAGTACAACATTCCATAGCGTGCAATGGTTGCAAAAAGTTGTGAGTTTGATCATTTTATCTCACTTTCATGTGAAATGTACTGTGCAGCTACCTCATCCATGCCTTTATGACTGTGTTCCTTGTTATTCTCTTGCTGATTTTTGTCAAGCATTTAATGAGGCAGTAGTTCGTACTCAATGAAACTGACTGGTGTTCGATACGTAGTTCGATAGGAAAAAATGTGTAATCTTGTCATTGCAGAGGTTGTTGTGTACAACACGCTCGCACATCTGTGTACTTAGCATTGGACTTGCATCTCTTGGAGTGAAAAAGCATTAACGTTTTTTGTGTGAAACTTTGATTTTCATTAAAAAAAAAAAAAAAAGGAAATAAGGCATGTAGCTGCATTTAGTTAATCTGCATGATCTTTTCCGCCTTTAAAATAAGGAGAAAGCTTCTTAGAGTTTGCTTTATAGGAGTGAAAATGTTACTGGGTTCAAAAAGGTTTTGCTGTAGAGATGTGGCCTCCAGTTTCATTTTTGAGGAAGAGTTTTGTTGAAGGGCAATAGAACCTTTTGCTTAAGATTTCACTGTAGGTTACCTTCAGTTGTTTTCTTTGATCTTGACATAAAAGATTTTCTTTGAAAAATCAAGACTAGTGTAGGTCACCAGAGACCTTTACAAGTCCTTTGGTCCAGCCCACCTGCTCAAGCAGGGCTCCACTAGAAGAGATTGCCAAGAGCATGTCAAGGTGGCTGCTGATCGGTGGAATTTCCATTTGTTGAAACAACTGTGGGAGATACCTCTGCCAGTGCTCAGTCAGTGTCACAGCCAAAAAGTGTCAGCCAGTGTTCAGAGGGAACCTTCTGTCTTTGTGCTCATAGCCTCTTATTCTTTTTCTGAGTACCACTGAGTAGAGCCTGACTCTTCGTTTATTTGCACTCTCCCTTCAGGCATTTATACATAAGACCTCTCCTTGAGCCTTTTCTTCTCCAAGCTTATATTTAGTGGCCCCTCATGGTAGTCTCTCCAGTCTGTATTCTTCAATACTGGAGAGCCCAGAACTGGATGCGCTACCTGAGGTGTGGTCTTTCCAGCCCCGAGGAGGGGAAAGGGTTCATTTCCCTGCACCTGCTGGCAGTATTTGCCTCAGGCAGCTCAGAATATTATTGTTCTTCTTTGTGGCAAGGGCGCACTATTGGTTTCTTGTTCACCTTTATGTCTACCAGGCCCTCCTGGTCCTTTTCTGCTGCTGTATTTTCTGGGCGGTTGGCCACAAGTATGTCCTTGTGTCATTTGTCCGCAGATGTAGAGTCACAGTTACTAAGGTTGGAAAAGACCTCCAAGATCATCCAGTCCAGCTTTCCACCTACCACCGGTATTTTCTCACTCGACCATGTCCTTTAGTGCAACATCTAAACTTCGCATTTCTTTTTGAACTCTGTGAGATGAAGTCTGAATGAGGAGCTAAGAGATATGGCTTAATAGCTTATATTAGTAATGGGAGGATGGTTGGACTAGGCGATCTTCTAGGTCCTAGGTCCTTTCCAACTCTGTGATTCTATGGTTTTATGAAATTGCTGTCAGTCCGTTTCTTCAGACTGCTGAAATCCCTTTGCATGGCACCAGCATGGCACTGGTATATCAACCACTCCAGTTTTGTGTCATCTGCGTGCTTGGAATGAAAAATTTAGTGTTGCTTTCATGATAGTTTCAAATCAAAATAAGTGCAATCTGTACTCCTACCCTGAGTAGTGTGAATGTTCATTATTGTTGAGCAGAATTAGAAGTTAAAAGGATTTTTGTTTGATGTTTTCTTCAGGAAATTAATGTGTTTTTTGTTTTGTTTTGTTTTCATTTACTTTCATTCAAGGAAATATTCTACCTGGAAAACCAAAAGGAATATGAAAACAAAAAAGCTGCTAAGAAGAGAAGAATACAAATTCTAGGAAAGAAGATGAAAAAAGCCATTAAAGGGCTTAACCTGCAAGAATATGATGATGCGTCTCGTGAGACTTTTGCCAGTGACACAAACGAAGCTCTGGCTTCTCTGGATGATTTGCAGGATGGGCATCATGAAGCCAAGATGGAACCTGAAGATATTATAGAAATTGATAATGCTCATGATTTGGAGATCTTTTAGATTGTAATGATAACAAAGTCTCTATAAAACATACTAAACAAACTTTTAAAATTATACCATAACTTCTTGTTTTCATGAATTGCAGAAACGTGGGAAATATTTGATAAAGAAGAAAATGACATAGTTCATAGCTAAGCTTAACACCGTGAAAGATGTTAACTGTCTTATTTGTTTGCTGAGTCCTCAAAAATTGATAAGATTTCTTTTGATAAGAGTTCTGCATCAGTGTTCTGTAGAAAAGCTGTTTTAGCCACATGTTAATTTTAGTAATTAACAGCTCTAACAAAAGAAATCCAGCTTGATCTGCTGAAGCTGACAGAAGTTGCCATTAAGTAGGGGATGTTCCTGATTACACTTGAACAGAAACACAGTAACAGAAAAGTTACTCTTGATGTAAAAGATTGTGTAATGTTATTTTGACAGTGTGCTGACAAGAATAGCGATGTTTTGTGGTTAAATGAGATCAGTTTGTGAAATTAACTGCATTTTAATGTTGGCAATCTTAGAAGAACAATCTTGTAAATAGGTACTGCTGAGCAATGTATGTTTTAGATTTCTGCAGTTTATTCCATTTCATGATAGTGGTTTGAGCATCCTAGTTATTCTACTTTAAACTTTTTCTATGAATAAACATACACAAATTACATATCTCTTTATTCTAAAATACAGTTCTTTCCGATTAGAGAGATTGTATTAATGTGTTTGCTTTGAGTGTCTTTATACCTTACTTGCAGGTATAAACGTTGCAATTCTTGTTTCCAGGCTTTTTCTTGTGGTAGAATGAAGTAACGTGCAGCTTGCAGAAATTATAAACTTCATGTTTGCTGAATTTTAAGAAAACAAGGTGTGCAAAAGATAACTTCTACTTGACACAGAAGACCTTTTGTAGTTTGAATATAATGTTTTGGTTGTAACTGAAGAAAGTTTGTGACTTTGATATGTGTATGTTTACTTTGTCACTATTGAGTTGTGATTTCTGTGAATAGACACGTTATTTTGCAGTATAAAATACTGTTGTGATTTAAGCGGGCAGACAGTAAAGTACCACACACAGATGTTTTCTGACTGCCGTGTCCAGGGGAACTGGGGAGAGAATTGGAGGAGAAAAAAAAAAAAGAAAGGTAAAACTCATGGGTTGAGATAAATGTAACATACTAGGACAGAAAACTAAGGGCAAATAGTAGTAATTATAATAATGTGTATCTTCTCAATACAAATGATGCACAACACAATTGCCACCCACTAGCTGATGCCCATCCAGGCCCCACCAAGCAGCAGCTGTCCCCATCCCTACCCCTCGTCCCAGCCAGCTTCCCCATTTTTGCAGTTCTGCATGGTGTTACATGGTATGGAATGTCCCTTTGGCCAGTCTGAGCCAGCCATCCTGGCTCCCCTGAACACTGCAAACCCCCTTGCTGATAGAACAACATGAAAAGCAGACTTGTCCCCATCTCCATGCAGCACTGTTTAGCTACAACCCAACCTGGTGTTTTGTTTTTTTTTTTTCCAAAGCACAGCTGGCCATCAGAAAGAAAATCAACTAACGTTCAATATTTTGGTTCTTAATG
The DNA here is from genome assembly GCF_951394365.1 of Tetrao urogallus. Lineage (NCBI taxonomy): Eukaryota > Metazoa > Chordata > Aves > Galliformes > Phasianidae > Tetrao > Tetrao urogallus. The sequence goes on from NC_136816.1 coordinate 21,439,120, forward strand.
GATTAATTGACTTCTAAAACCAACATATCCATAAACTTTCCTCATCTGGGAGTTCAGGGATTTCAGAGGCGAGGTGTGTCACTGAAACACATAATGAATTTTTAATACTGTCAAGAGCTGGTATTTAAAGGACAAAATATCTTGAGAAATACAAGAAACAGACAGTGCATTCCATTATGTCCTTTTAAATTTATCTAGGAGTTCTGCATTTTTCTGTTCATGTGTCTGAGCTGGCCATTACTCATCAGGTGCTTTTGCTGGAAACAGGCTGTCAACAAAGTAGTAGGATTTGATTTACTCATTAACTTTCCTAATACAGCTGTAATGATAAGTGTACTAAAATGATAAGTCATGCATAGTACTTGATTAGTTTGAGACAGTACTTATTGGTCGTAGTTTTTATAATTGCTTGGGAATGTCTTCCAAAAATTGGTATATGGAACACTAATTTTTGTGGGTTAAGGTTTCTATTTATTTGTTGGGTTGGTTTTTTTTCCCATTATTAGGTAATTTTATGTTAATAAGGACTGTATTTTTTTTTTTTTAAGTGTTAATATTTTTAGCGTTCATTTCCTAGGTAAGGATTATTGAAACAGTGTATGGAGTCATCTCTTCAAGGAAAGAATGACACAGAGCATCAATTCCTTCTTTGTCTGCCTCATGTTTTCTCTCTCATCTTTGGCTTTCACTGTTCTTTTCAAAAGGACATGTGTTTAAAATACTTGAGCATCCAGTCTTTGTTCTTTTTTCATCAATGGGAATCAAAGAGAATGCATTAAGAGGGAACAGTTATGTGTCAGCATAGCATCTGGAGTCAGGTGTTGGCTGCTCCAGGCAGTCCTGGGGCTGTGTTGTCCCTCTGCAGCCTTTTCTAGAGGAGTTTGGCTTCAGCAACCTTTGGGCTGAGCATGGGCAGTCCTGGAGTTCAGGAACCCGGAGATTTGAGTCAGATTTGGTATCTGAAGTCAACATTCTTCCCTGCTATGTTTTCTTCCACCAAAACTATTGCAGGAACTAGAAATATGAGTGTCTTTGAGTGTTTTTCTGCCTTGATTTCACATATTTTTGTTTATCCTGTCCTGGGCTGCTGCTTGCAGAGATCGTGGTTCTTTCTCTGGTTTGGTTTTGACCAAACAGGACTGTGTTTTGTGTAAACCTGATGTTCCTGGCTGTTTAGGATTTTAGGAGCAAGCACTTCACAGACTAAAATGCAAATGTGAGGATTAATGGTTTTTGTTCTTGGGAAGTTTTCGTTAGGGCATGTGACTCACCATCAGCTTTTCTACCGGGACAGATGCTGTCCTCTATAGTGGGAATACACAAAACCATCTGTGTCATGTCAGAAGCTGACAGTGGCAAATGGGGGAAATATGCTGTGGTTTGAATCTGCTGCATCCTGTCTCCTGTGCGGCTCACCAGGCCTTAGAGAAGACATGCAGGAAAAAAAAAGTTTCCCAGTATTTAGAAAGGAAAGTTGACGCTTTCTCACCTCCTTATTTGCAAAATTGGTAGATGGCAGTTTTTCAGAGCTGGGAGTGTTGCCCAACAAGAGAACAATTCTACAATCATACCTGGACCTGAAAGCTGGTAACCAGTGGAAATGACAAATACATGTCTGAAATCATAACACACAAATTAGGTATTCAAGATGCTAAGCCACAACTTTTGGCTTGAACGGAAACATTCTTTTTTTTTTTTTTTAGTTTTGTTTCTTTTGTTTTGTTTTGTTTTAATTTATCATTAAATAAATACAGAAAAATGTTTCTTATCTTGAAAAAATTCCTCTGAAAGGTATTTCTTATCTTGAAAACTTGTTTGTGAGTTGGCATATCAGCATTCTTCTTTGGCACATCATATCTTTGAAAAGTAAAATTTTTTCCAGAAACAGCACTTTGTAATCTGCTTCCTAAATTTTTCATTTCTTCTACAAGTTTGGTATTTGTTCGTTTGTTTGCCAGTTTTTCCAAATGCCTTTTCCAAAAAGGTATTTATGGTTACTACTTTGCAAATCTTCTGCTACCACTGTCTGAGCTTTGCACCGGCAACCTTTCAGCACTGGTATTCCTTTATTCAGCATGCAGAACTTGCTGGAGTACATACTGGAGCACTGGCAGGCAGTTTGTTTTTGGAGGTGCAGGAAAGACTTTTGCATGAAGAAAGAAAAAGCCCCCAATAAACATTAAAAAGGAATGCTTCAAGCAATCAAAGAATCCATAGAGTTGGAAGGAACCTTTAAAGGTCATGTAGTCCAACACTCCTGCAATGGACAGAGACATGTGCAGCTAAATAAGGTTGCCCAGGTCCTGATCAGCCTTACCTTGAAAGTCTCAGGAGGGGGCATCCACCACATCTCCAGATAATCTGTTCCAGTGCCATACCACCCTCACTGTAGAAGACTTTTTCCTCCTATCTTACCTAAATCTACCCTCTTTAAGTTTGAAGCCATTTCTGTTTTTCTGCCACCATGGACCCTGCTAAACAGTCTGTCTCCTACTTTCCTGTAGCCCCCCCCTTTAGATACTGAAAGGCCACTATCAGGTCTCCTCAGACTCAGAGTCCTCAGGTCTCTTCTCTGGGCTGAACAGCCCCAGTTCTCTCAGCCTGTTCTCATAGGACAGGTGCTCCATCCCTTGAATCATTTGCATTCCTCCTCAAGATGCATTCCACTAGGTCTATGTTTCCTGTACTGAGAACTCTACATCAGGACGCAGTACTCCAGGTGAGGCCTCACCAGTGCAGAGCAAAGCAGAGCAGCAGGGTTACCTCCCTCACCCTGCTGGCTGCTCTTCATTTGATGTAGCCCAGGATATGGTTGGCTTTCTGGGCTGCGGGGCACATTGCTGGCTCGTGTCCAGCTTTTGTTCAGCAAGACCTGAATAGACTGGAGAGTTAGCCAGCAATAAACCAGGTGAGGTGCTTTTTAACAAAAGCAAGTGTAGAGTCTTGCACCTGGGAAGGAATAGCCACAAGTATCAGTACAGGTTGGGACATGACTTGCTGGAGGAGAGCTCTGCAGAGAAGGAACTGGAGGTCCTGGTGGATAACAGGTTGGCCATGAGCCAGCTTTGGTGTTTGCCCTGGTGGCCAAGAAGGCCAATGGGATCTTGGGGTGCATTAACAGCATCACGGCCAGCAGGTTTGTAGGTGATTCTCCCCCTCTACTCTGCCCTGGTGAGGTATCACCTGAACTACTGTGTCCAGTCCTGGGCTCCCTAGTACAAAACAGACAGGGATCTCCTGGAAAAAGTCTAGCAGAGGGCCACAAAGATGACGAAGGGCCTGGAGCATCTCTCCTATGAGGAAAGGCTGAGTGAACTGGGACTGTTCAGCCTTGAAAAAAGAAGACTCAGAGGTGATCCTATTAATGTTAATAAATATCTTAAGTGTGGGATTCAAAAGACATGACCAACCTCTGCTGTAGAAGGCAACAACTCCTTCACTCCTTCCTCACCTGTCCCTTATGAACAGCTGCAGCTGCCAATAGCCACACTCACTCATGGAAATCATCCCACTGCCAGGTTTCGGTGAAGACAATATATCATGGTTTTCTAGTAGCACAGTATCTTCCAGGCTCCTGTTTGTTTTCCAGACTGTGTGCATTGCTATAGAGGCACTTCAGCTGGGAAGCTGGTCTTGTCACCTCCTTAAAGGATAACACTTTAATTATTTTTAAATATTTCACTTGATTTTCCCCAGTCTCTTCTCCAATAGCTCCAGCAGCCACTGACTCATCATCATACAATTTCATATATGTTGCAGTATTGCCAACACCTCTCAAAGCAGCATGTCTTTCAAGGCCCCTACTAATTCCTTGTTCCTCTAATCTAGCTATGCCGTCCCACACATTGTGATGGGAAGGCTCATTATTCCCTCCATCCCCCTTCAGACCAGTTTAAAGCTCTCCCATTGAGCCCTGAACCCCCACCAGTGCCCACAAAGCTGGTGCCATATAGGTCATTTGGTTGTCAAAAAGCCACCAGCCACAAAGCTAGGTATACTTACAGATAAGATCCTTTGATTTGTTTCCATGTCCTTACCCAATACAAGAGGCAGAAAAGATGATCTGCAGTGTTACTTGCTGATATCACCCATACAATTAAATTTTTCTACATACCAACCACCTCTGATGCTCTTGCCTACAGGAGAAAACTGACTTCCTTTCCTGCCCATGTAACCAAGCTGGAATGGTCTGTAAGGTTTAAAGTGCTTATGACATTAATCAAACTGTTTCATGGGCTATTTTTTTGTATGGACAAAAGTGAAAAGAAGAAAAAAAGTAACTTAAAGTTGCCTTGTTATTCTTCATATAGGAAACCAAAGTATTTTGAACTTGAGATTATGATGGAAAATCAAATGTACATGCAGATGGAGAAGAGAATGGTGTCAGCCTAGTCCCTTGCTGTCTCCTGGTGGCTTTCTCCCCTTCTTCCTGAACTTTCTAAAAGTGATACCATTCACGATTCCTTCTTACCCTTCACAAAGTATTTGTCAGATTCACTTTGAATTTTCCTGTTTAAGCAGTATTCCTACTTCGCTTTCTAAATCAAACATAATTAAAACACCTTTCTGAAAGATCTACATCAAATGTGCAGTTATGCAGCATCGGCTTCTGAAAACTGTGCAAATCATTTTGCTTTGTTGCTAACTCCTTTGTAGTGGGGATAAAGTGTTCCCAAACATAATACAGTGAAGTAAGTTTTTTTCTGAAGGAAGAATTTGGGATCTACAGTCACTGGCAGCCCACAAAAGAAAATTAGATAGTGCAAAATGATTCTGAAGGGCTATGAGGGAAAATACATGCTGCAGATCTAAATGAAAAGTAATCTTTAGCAAAAAAAAACCAACATATAAAATGACCTCCACAAATGACAGCAATTGGCCACAGCCTCCTGAAAACCTGCCCTATCATGCTATCAGTCCAAACCAGATATACACAAGAGGAAATGCTTTTTAATTTTCTATTGTGATTCTCTTACGGTTCCTCACTGTGGAAATGCAGTTTAAAGCTGGAGCACAGCAAGGGGGAAATCGCAAGAACAAAAATGTTATTCTCTGAGGTGTTGAATATTTCCAAAAGTTTTTAATATCCTGGATATCTGTTTGACAGGTAGGCGGTACAACCAAGTTTTTTACTGCGATGTTCATTTAGATACCATATAACTGACTTTTAAAATGGGATATACTGAAGCTTTATTTTAGTTTACTCTCTACAAAAGGCATTTCATTCCAATTAACTCTATTTTCATGTTCTGTTTTGTGGCAGACTTCATGAAACCCAATGGACAGAAGATGGCTTCAAGGCTGTTGGTAACAAAAATTCAGAATTGCCATGGAAACAAATCAGCAGAATGGCTTTGAAGATTTTCTACCATTATTACTAATTTAGTTTTGTATACATAATAATCACAAAACAGTGGGCTGGCTTTTTCCCTTGTGTGCCTCAAATGTAAAAAAAAAAAAAAATTAAAAAAAAATGATGGTTTTTATAATTCTTCAGGAAATTAAATTGTGGGTGTTTTGTACTTTGTTGTTTCTCCCTGTGGAATTTGTCATGGTGGATGCTAATCTGTGGCTCATACAAGCTTCTATTCTAGAGAAGGTAATAAAAATAAGGTAATACTGCTGTTAACAGTAGGTGAGTCTGTTTCCCTGCTCTCAAAAAAACATATGTTCTCCTGTTCTATCTTTATTTGGTTTAGATTTGCGATGCTTTTCCTCTGAGCTGTTTTCTGAAAAGTCTTTTGTTTTTACCCAGTGAAAGACATTCAAGGTTAGTTTCTGTGTTCGAACACCTGCAGTATCTTTTACAAGACCAGCGCTTCAGTAAAGTCATTTTTTTGCTGTTGTTGTCAAAATCGGTGTGGGTAAATAAAACCATATTTGTGATTGTTTTGCATTTTATGCAATGAACTATTGATTGCACAGTGCTGTGTCAGTAATTTCCATCTGGAAGATTGCTTCTGAAGAACTCAGGACATGTGCTCATGAAAGGGGAACAGCAATGCCATACATATACATATATATTTATTTTATTTTATTTTATTTTATTTTATTTTATTTCATTTCATTTCATTTCATTTCATTTTTTAATGGGTTTGGATTGTTGCCAAAATTCTTTAAATGGGAACTAGAGTGCAGTACATGTTTGTGAAGTTTTCCACAGAAATTATCTGACAGCACCTACTACTCCAATTTAACATCTCAATCTCTTTCCTCTGTGGGTTACAAATTGAAGGTGTTCTGGCATCTTTCAATTTTTACCACCTCGTATTTTCAAAAATTGGCCAAAAAGAATAGAGCAGATGAATACCTGAGAACCGCAATTGCAATCCTTTAATCCTCCTAGCACTTTTCAGCATGATTGAATGGAAAGAAGCAGGGGTCAGCCCATTAGAAAAGAAAAGGCCTTAGTGCTCCTTACCTTTTGCCCTCAGCTGAACAAAGGAGTTTTTCCTGCACTCCCTGCCCTGGCAGTCTGCCCTAGCTCTCAAGAATTTTCTGTTCTCAGCAGCTGTTCCTGGAAGTGGCCTTCCTGCAGATAGGCATAAAGGCACATACTGGATAGGCTGTAAGCCAGTTTGCCTGACCTCTGTGAAGTATGTCCCTTCCTCCCTTGCTTCCTTCCTCCCTGCTCCAGTTTCGTTTACTGTTTTCCACTAGTCCACAGGATAATGAAGCCTCAGCAGCAGATTCCACACAGAGGAGGGAGGGATAGGCCCATGGAACTTCAGTCTGTAGAACAACTCCATAGAGAATAGAGGTGTGCATGAGACAAGCTGTAGCGTGATGCTAGAGTTCACCTTTGCAATTACGTGAGGAATTAAACAGTTAAGATAGCAGCAGATATGAAAAAACACTATTGTAATGAATATTTTACTCTCCTGATACCTACAAAATCATTGTTTCTCTCCAACAACTTTCTGAGAGTGAAATCAACAAACTCCTCAAATTAGCCTTTAAAAAGAGAAGCCCTTTGCCCTTCCTGGAGTTGCCAGGCCTCTGGGAAATCTCAGCACTCCTCCGTAAAATTACTTGAGATGAGGAATAGATTATTTTTTAATTTTACAAGGAAGTTAGCTTAAAAGGTCAATAACAGAAATTATTCTCTGCCGATAAAATTACATGCATTTTCAAATTTGCCGAATATCCAGAAATGATAACAGCTTAAGGAACAGTGTTCTTCAGGAACACTTTACGTAAGTAAGAGTAGATCTGTTTGTCTTGACCTTATTGACCAGAGAATTGGTTGGAAACTAACAGTTCAACTCTTTTAATTTAGAACATGCAGGACGATTTAATGAACCTCTTTCAAAAGCCTTTAACCCATCTACAGTCCACAAACCACACTTTGCAAGGAAGTGCCATGGGCCTGAGGAATGATGTTCTTTGCTGCGTATATAATGGAGGGTGCGCTGAATAGCAACACTATGAAGAAAATTTCACCCCTACTTTCCTTCTCCTCTGGCTTTGATGTTTCTGCATTGCTTGACGATTGTCCTTCTCCATTGCCTTGCTATTCATGAAGCTTTGCAATGTTCTATCATCTCCCTTTCCAAAGTAGGCCTAGCTACACTTTCACTCTGGTCATCATATCAACCAAAGCAGTTATTCCCACTGTGTTTATCGTGGAGTGTCTTAAAAGGAGAGTTGGACATTAAAGGAGGCAGTGCACAGCCTCACCCAACAGGGATTTTACTCCTCCTTGATGAACAAAAAGAAAATGTTATGGGTCATGGGGCCAGGAGCTAAGCAGTAGCACTTGAGGGCTGCTAGAGGTCATCCCAGAAGCCTGGGTGAAACTGATTTGGTCCTGGTGTGATTTGGTTGTTGATGGTTGGTTTTGTTTTTGTTATGTTTTGTGAAATGAGAAGAAATACAGGAAAGAGGGTTTTTTTCAGTGACTGGATCTTCCAGGCTGAAAAGAAGGATAGAGAGCAAAGGCAGCAATTGCATCCTGGAAGGGAATTCTCCCTGTATGAGGCAGTGAGAAGAAAGCCTGTATCTGATCTGTGCTAAGATGCTAAGCTTCCCCAGAGAATCAATACTTGAGGAAACAACAATCTTTTGTCTAAAACCTGAAGAGGACCCCCATTTTAAAGTAAAACTGGGTTCTTACTGAAATCTGGACAGGGACACCCACCATGCCCTTGGAGCAACATCAAGAGGAAAACGACAAACATAGCTCAACATAGTAAAAAATGGAATGATAACAGAAAGTGTGTCATCTCTTCCTTCCTGTAAGAGTCGCTCTTGCCCCAGGAATCTCCCAGCAAAGAGCTAGCATAGGAAAAGCTTTTTTTTTTTCCTTTTTTTTTTTTCCTTCCCCCAGGAGGAGCTGCAGGTGGGTTTAAGTTTGCGTGTGGGTTGCCTGTGCTTGTCAGAATCCAACAAGTGCTACTATCTGTAGTAACTATGTTGAATTAAAACATGCTGCGGTACAAAAAGGATCTAATGTAGAGAAGAAAGGCACACGCTGTACTGGAATTAGGATGATTTAGCACTCTCCTATTTTATTTTTCCCCCACTGTGCAACTGCGTGTAAAATGCTTTGTGGTTTGGGGTGCTGTGTAGTAAACTATGGCGGCTGGAAATTCAGACAGGTTTGTAGACAGAAGAATCATCCGAAACTGGCTGGATTCTTCTGGCTAATATTTAAAATGGCAGTTTGTTCATTGTTCTCAGAGTCAGATTCAGTTGTTGCTTTCCTAGCTGAACACAGCCCAGTATTTTCCTTTTTCACTTTGTAAAGGACATTAATTAGGTTTGTCTCACCTAATCAGCACATCAATGGCACTCACTTTTTTTAATATAAATTTGTAATGATTCATGGATTTTTCAATCTTTCTGCTTAGCTAGGTAACTATGCAAAAATTACCAGGGGATGTGGAAGGGTACTGAGTTTTCTGTCATGGTGTTTAAAGACAGTAAATAAATAAAGTAAAATCACTAGTTTTATAAGTTATTTTACTAGTTATTTTACTGAGGGCTGGCAACAGATTCAAAGTGAAGCATAAATTTTATTCTGTACTCTAAACAAAACAAAACAAAACAAAAACAAAATGAAAAACTTAATTATTCCCTCTGGGTTGTTTCTATGCATCATATTTCTCTGCCATTATGTTGTTAGATATTTACATACAAAAGAAGAGTTGGTGTGTTGCAACATCTTTAGTGGAATTCCCAGTCAAGAAAAATAAGCTTGCTATGAGAAGAAAGGCAGGGAGGAAAAGCAATTGTTCTTTCTTTCTCTGGCTTGTAACCCAAAAGAATTTTGGGGAGGATATTTTCTGGGTTAACCATTGTCTAGCTGTATGCATATTTTCAGAAATAAGTCATCTTGGCAAGATGTTGAAGCAATTTTTGGCATAAAGCCTGAAAGAATTGTTCAGATGCCTTTGAACTTTTTGAACCAGTTGAGCAACTATCTTAATCTTCCAGAATGTCAGAAGGTGAACAGATTCTCAGTGTTTGCAAATGCAGTTACAGAAACAGATCAGAGCTTTCCTTTGCAGCCAGCATAGCAATGACTTAACAACTACCACATTTGTATGTAAGTCACTCCAAAAGTAGTGCCTCCTATTTATTTCCATGGAAACTACTACGAAGAGCACAGTAACACTGGTGGAGAAAATTCTCAGCTATAAAACACTATATTTCAACATATTCAACACTGATTTGACTGGATAAGTTAAGATACTCTTCATTCCATGATGTGCATGGCCTTCCACAATGTGGCTTTTCTTTGATGTCACTGTCACCACTGCTGAAATGTTTGCACACACACATTGTTTGCTCTCCGCCAATGTTCACCAAGCATCAGTGAATGTCAGTGAGTTCCATTTTTTTCCACATGAAGGAATTCAGTGCCACACATTTGCACACATTTGCTTCCATATCCTCACTTCCACATTAGAAGCCATTCTGTCACTCTGCGCCTCTGCTGCCATCTGTCACACAGCAACAACGTGTAATGGGATATTGGTGGGAAGGTTCAACCTCATATCACCAACATCCACCTCTGACATCACGGGACAACATCATAAAATAGGAGTTATTACTTTCAGAGCAGCCCCCATATTACAGTACTTTCTTTAAATTTTCTTTAATTGAGAGATTTTAATGTCAGTGTTATAAAAAACAGGTTACTTTCCCATGCATAGGCTATTACAACAAACAATACCTTTTATGCATGAGAAAAAAATTCTGTCTACGGATTCTAAGATGGTTTTTATCAATGAGAGTGGTAAATCAAGTACTTACTCAGTACTCTGTCCACTCTGCAGTGTTTAATGCTTTGCTATTTCAATAATGCTTCAGGAGAACTACACAGTCAGGAGAACTGCACATTCTACAAATGAGAGCAGAATCAGGTAAAAGCCTTTTATCAAAACCTGTCATTTCTGAGCAGAGCAGATCCCATTAAAGTTGGCATGGATGAGCAGCCCTTTATCTCTGGATGGAATCTGTCCTTTTAGCTGTTTGGAATTAATACCCAAATCCTTTCAACCACAAGGAGCTAAGATTTGGGATTCCAAAAATTCTTTGTATGCTAGGCAGCCAGTGATTAATGTAAAACAATTTAAAAATTATACAAACAAAACTATCACCTGACAGAAAATTAAAAAGAGTGCTCGAAGCTTAGGAAGATGTGACTTAAAAACTGATTATTTATCTAGCCTGCTTAGATAAATTTCTGAAGTATAATGTTATTCTAAATGCAGTTTCTAGTGGGTAGGCAGAAAGGTTTGCAGTGCTAACTGATGAGCTTTTGAAAATGACTAAGAACATCATGTCCATTGCAAACATGAAAATGATTTGGGGAAATTAGTTCAAATGATGGCTATACTTTTAGGATTGTTAAGGTCTAAACTCTGAATTAGACAGACACAGATCATGGTATTCATATGTTCTTGCATGACAGGAAATAAAACACAGGAACTTGAACGTACAACTATGTAAGTTTTGTTACGTGGTTCTGTGAAACAGTTGCTGGTGTTTCCTTTTTTTTTTTTTTTCTTTTTTTTTTTTTTAATAGCATTCCTATAATGAACAAAAAATTCTATCCTTTGTCAGCTTTCTGTTAATTTAGGAACTCAGGAAAGTGGCAGCTGTCTTCTCCTGAGAATAAACAGGAGGTTCCAGAGAAATCCCATGCAGAGCACAAATACCAAGAGAAAACGGCTCCTCCAGGAGAAAACAGCTCTTCATGGCACACTGGACTACTGGAAAATGGCAGTAGCAGGTCTGGAAAAATCATTTTGTGGTGGTGCATTCTCCTCTCATCCGAAGTGTTGCCACCCTGATCTGGCAATGGAGAATGTCCAGTTGTGAATGTCTCATGATTATGCCCACCTACTCTTCTTCACTGCTCAAAGCTGCTGCACAGTCCCTACGCACAGCTAGACAAACCTTACCACCGGAGGCCTGCAGCATTGCATTGAAGAGAATCTGCTTAACGTTTACAAATACCTAAAGGGAGGTGAGATGCAAATGGATGAGTCCAGGCTCCTCTCAGTAGTGTATAGGAAAAGGAGCAATGGCCTAAAACTTGAACATAAGAAGTTCCAGTACGAACATGAGGAAACTCTTCTTTACAGTAAGGATGATGTAGCACTGGAACAGGCTGCCCAGAGAGGATGTGGAATCTCTTTCTATGGAGATATTCAAGACCCATCTGGATGTCTACCTGTGCAACCTATTACAGGGAACCTACTATAGTGGGGGATTGGACTCAGTGATCTCTTCAGGTCCCTTCCTACCCTACAATTTTATGATTCTGTGATTCAGCCCTCAGCTCCTGCCAGTAGGATGCCTGTCAGCAGGCTGGCTGCACATGCTCAGTCCAGGAGCTCAGCATGTAGTGGGATGTATTCCAGCAAAAGTGGGATGTGTTTTGCTCAAGATGGAAGCTTTGCTTTAATTTCCAGATATCTTGCTTTTCTAGGATAAACAACCTTCCCAAGACGTTTATCTTTGAAGATCCAAGACTGTCATGAATAAGAACTAAAGAGTTGATTGGATGATTGCAGCCAGAAGGTTGTGATCCATGGCTCTACGTCCAGGTGGAGGCTGATCATGAGTGGTGTGCTCCAAGACTCTGTTTGGCACCAGTGTTCTTCCACATCTTTATCAATGACATAGACAGTAGGATCGAGTGCACCGTCAGAAAGTTTGCAAAAAACACCAAGATGAGTAGCACAGTTGACGAAATAGAAGGGATGCCATCCAGAGGGACCTAGACAAGATTGAAAACTGGGTCAGTGTGAACAAAACAAGTCCAGGTGCAAGGTCTTACACCTGGCCTGGGACAATCCTAGATATATGTAGACTGGGAGAAAAAATCCTTAAGAACAGCCCAAAGGAGAAAGATTTGGGGCTTCTGATGGATGAAAAGCTGGACATGAGCCAGCAGTGTGCGCCTACAGTCTGGAACTCCAACAGTATCTCGGGCTCCATCAACAGAGAGGCGGAGCAGGAAGAGGGAGGGGATTGTCCCCATCTACTCTGCCCTTGTAAGGGCCCATCTGCAGAACTGTATCCAAGCCTGAGGACCCCAGCATAGGAAGGATATGAAGCTGTTGGACGGGGTCAGGGGAGAACCATGAAGAATATCAAGGGGCTGGAGCAGCTCTCCTATGAAGATAGAAGAGAGAGCTGGGCTTGTTCAGCCTGGAGAAGAGAAGGCTCCAGGGAGACCTCATTGCAGCCTTCCAGTACCTAAGGGAAGCTTATAAAGAGCAGAAGGGAAAGTGACTTCTTAATTAGTCTAATAGTTGCAAGATAAACAGGAATGCCTTTAAACTAAAAGAAGGGAAATTTAGGCTAGATGTTAGAATGAAATTCTTTATTATTAGGGCAGTGAGGCCCTGGCACAGCTGTCCAGAGAAACTTTGGTGTCCCATCCCTGGAGGAACCCAGTGAGTTGGATGGGGCCTCGGGCAGCTTGAGCTGATGGAGGGCAGCTCTGCCCATAGCATGGGGCTGAAACTGGCTTAAAGGTCCACTCAAAGCCAAGCTATTCTATGATTCTATGAAGAATAGACATCCTTGAAGATGAAAGCACAAGTCCAAAAATTAACCAACCAGAAGAGCCTCCTGTATCTTAGTGCTGTGCTAGTTATCCTATGGATTAACTGAGTAGTATACCTCCCCAGACAACCACTGAAGATAACCAAAGACCTCCACATAAGCACAGAAGGTTCATACATGTTATGTAGCCCTGTACTTCCATAATCCTATGAATATATAATAGGGATGTGTGACTTATGTATTAAGTATAGTGAAAACTTTTTGGACTATAAATAGAAGCAAGAAAAAAAACATTTTGTGGGCATTTTCCACATCATGCCCTGTGCAGAATAAATCAATGTTTCCTCTCCAATTTTGGATTGTCTCTCTCTTTTGGATTGTGTTTTGAGTTTAATATCGACAACAGCACGAGGTGTTCTAGGAAGTCTCAACAGAAAGACAGGGCTGTCTTCTCACTTTCTGCTAGCACAAAATAAGAATGTCTGTAATGATGTTACTGAGCATTCAAAAGGCAAGTATCTGCTTGTAATTTTGGCACCTAATCCAAAATTTATCTTATATCCTTTCAATATGTGAGCTAATAGTTATCCCATAGGGAATTCTTTACCAGAAAGATATATTGTCCGTGTACACCTCATTATTAAATTTCTCAGTAAACACTGATACATCCTTATATGTAACTGTGGCTATTCATTGAAATACATTTTTTACAGTATGAGTCTGTGTGCATGCAGTGCTAAAAGTACACAGCTGGGCAGTGACTTTTTAAATTTCTACCAATAAGTTCTATTGTTTCACAGTAATGATTTTGGACTGGTAGGGCCTAGGAGGGCCCTATTTCCGTGCTTCTAAGAAGATCGACTCATATCTGTTTTCATTCTGATAAGACAGCCCATTGTGAATGGATTGGAACCCTAGTAAGGTGCATAACTAATGCACCCTGTTGAAAACATGGCTTTCTGTATATTAAATATCTGAATGCTGGGTTTTGGTGTTTTGTTAACAAAAATTCTGCGTTTCATGTCCTCTGTTCATGTGTTCACATTGTCTTCGCCATTCAGATTCCTACCTGCCAAAAGGTACGCACTCTTCTGCATCACTCTTTCTGTGAGCCTTTATGCACAAGATTAGAATCTTCATGCAGCTTCAGGTTTTTATTAGAATATAGCTCTGCCTGTTAATTATGCTGTGGGTAGTGCAAAATTAAACAGTATTTCAAATAATGGAAGAGCCTGCTTAGTAAGTTCAACATTCAATTTTTAAAGAATAATGAATAATAGAATAGTAAAATAACATCTGTGTATACACGTCTTTCAGGAAGTAGGAAGAAGCATGCCAAAATGAAATACAGCAACAATAAAAGAAAATGTAGGGGTCATGCACCAACATGCCTTAAAGCATCTTTTCTATTTAATTTGCAGAGCTGAAAACATCCTATAGTCATTTGTAGCAATAGCACAGCGTTCATAGAGTTCCAGAACTGAAATTTTTTTTAGAAAAACACATGTTGCAGCTACCTATTGCAGTTTTGGTGAATTTTTTCTTTTCTTCTCTGTTGTGATTTAATCCAGCAGGCAGCTGAGCACCACTCATTCCCCCCAGCAGGATGGATGAAAGAAATGAAAAAAGGAGAATCAGGGTGCAAGGAATGGTGGACAGTTTAATAAGAAAGGGGAGGAGGAAAGACAAAGAGAGAAGTATTAAAATAAATAAATAAATAAATAAATTTACACTGCAGTTGCTCCTCATAACTGGCTGAAAGATGCCTAGCCAGTGTCCAAGCAAGAGCAGCCTACCTTCCATCTCCACACAGTTTTATCACTCAGTGTGACGACATATGGTATGGGATATCATTCCTGTCACATTTTGAGTTCAATGTCCTGGCTGTGTCCTCTCCTAGCTTTTTCTGCACCCTCAGCCTCATTATAGGCAGGCCAGGGTAAGGAAAAAAGTCATAGAACCATTGCAGAATCACAAACTCATTTGAGTTGGAAGGTACCCTTAAAGATCATCTTTTTCAAATCCCCTGCTGTGAACAGAGGCACTCACAGTTGGATTGGGTTGCTCAGAGTCCCATCCAGTCTTATGTTGTATATTTTGAGGTATGGGACCTCTACTGAGTCTCCCCAGAGACTTTTCTTCAGGCTGAACAGCCCCAGCTCTCTCAGCCTGTCCTCATGGGAGAGGTGTTCCATTCAGGTCTACATCTCTCCTGTACTAATGACTCCACACTGGGATGCAGTACTCCAAGTGAGGCCTCACCAGTGCAGAGCAGAGGGGCAGGATCGCCTCACTGACCTGCTGGCCATGCTGCTTTTGCTGCAGCCCAGGATAAGGTTTGCTTTCTGGGCTGTGAAGACACATTTCCGGCTCATGTCCAGCTGCCATCCACCAGTACCCTCAAGGTCTTTCTGATAGGGCTATACTCAGCCCTTTAATCCCCCAGCTTCTACTGATAGTGGGGGCTGCCACGACGCAGGTGCAAGACATTACACTTTGTTGAAGCTCGTGAGGTTCTCCTGGGCCCACTGCTCAAGGCTTTCTGGATGGCATCCCATCCCTCAGGTGTATCAAACACACCACAGAGTTTGGTGCCATCTGCATATTTGCTGAGAGTGCAGTCCTTGGCTTGTTGTAAGTAGTAATTAAAACATCCATATTATGAGCACTATTTTCATCTCAAATCCAAAACATCATATTTGCAACTGTGAAGAAAATTATTCTGTCTGAAACAAGGACACTCTCTGAACAATAAAGTGACATGATGAGCACTCATATGATGTCCTTGGCATCCATAATCCTGTCTGCTTCATCATGGCTAAAAGTAGTTGGGCTGTGAAAAGATATTGCTATGACAGTTTAGAAAATTTCATGTTTTTCCTCCTCCAAGCAAGAGATGATTCCACAGATAGAGGCAAAGCAACTTTTAAAAAGTGGAACAGATTGTAAGTATCAAATTGAGGAATCTGGAGCAAGGCTCCCCTTACTCTAAATTTTCTTTTCAGAAGCAAAAAAAACCAGTAGAAGTATAGAAGAACTATCATAGAATCTTACACAGCTAAGAACTGATATTTTTTTCTGGATTCTGCCAACTTCAATAACACCAGTACAAGAAGCTGTAACTGACAGAGACATACTATTGCTGTTGTTGGATATTTATTTATGTATGTCTCGAAGCGCTGTATTTACCTTCCTCAATACCAGATCAGAAGTAGGTCGCTTTCTCCCTATATAGAGAAATGATGCTAGGACTCTATCTTAAAAATCCCTTGACACGTGGAGGTAATCACAATTCCTAACTCTGAAATATAGTAAAGGCTTTGTGAGTCTTCTTTATGAACAATGTTATTAAATAAGAACTCAACAACACAGATGCCAAACTTTAAAATCATAATTAATGTCTTGTAATTTATTTTAAAAATTCATAAGTCTTTTGCATGTCTCTAAGCCCTCAAACATTTCAAGTGAAAACTGGTAATTCCAAAGCCTGTGTGGAAGCTGCCGCACCCTACAAATAAACATTGACTCTCCATATTTCCCTGCCACATAAAAGAAGCTATCAGTATAAAGCTAAATACAGGGGCATGTCGACCTGAAATTTGCTGCAATTATATTGTATGTTGTGCTTTGTCACCCATGGCAGCTACATTAGAGCAGAAAGCCTTCATATTCCACCACTTCATTGTTTTCACTGAAGGTCTCAAAATGCACTTTTACCCCAGTACCCCATCATAACCCTGTTGTTATGGAGCCTGGAGCTAAGTTTCTGGTGGGAGGAAAGAGCCTTTAATTCCGTGCATCAATCTGAGCTGCTCTTCTTGTTCCAACCCATCATCAGTGTGCATGGGTTGTGGTGCTGCTGTTTTGTTGTGGTTCTTCTGTGACCTAGCAGTTTTGTTAATATTCTGCCCATATGGAGGAGCCGGTCGGGTGAGCGCTGTGATTCATGATGTTAATTATATAGTTGTATATTTATCCCATGGCTTTCCCAGGTGTTTAATCTTTGAGTGAAGAAGCTCAGAGTGGGAAGCGGGCAGCAAATGTGAGATGACAAGATACTAAGATCCACTTTTCTGAAATTCATCACTAAACTTGCTCAGAGATGTGGAACAGATCAATCACATGAGAGGTCACATCAGTGCACAGAAACCAGGAAACTCACCATGCCCACTGTCATCTCTCAGGTAGTAATTTATAGTTAAATATTTAATTTTCTTTAATTACCATGTTTAATTTTGTACTAACTTACACATTCAGCATTTCTTTTCCTCCACTGCTAAAAGGACAAGCATCTTTCAACTAAAACTTTGAGTTGTGATTTATCAGAGGAATACATACAGCAAGCATTTGGAAAAAAAAAGTAAGCAGTTTTATATAACCAAGATCAGAATTGCAGAAATCGCCAACAATTAATGTGTTCCCTTAATCAGTGTCTTTGCAAAGTGAATTGGAGTTGTTTTGTCACCAGCCACAGCAACTTTCTCTCAAGTGTTAATATGATTAATACCATAATTTTTCAGCAAAAAGTTCTTGCTGAAGACCGTTATTTTTATATGAGCATAAGCCATCTGTACCAACTAAAATACTGTCAGCAAGGAGATATACTCCAAATTATTTTATAGCTGCTCATGTGTTCCGTGGAAATGCAACCTATAAAGTTTTGCACAGAAGTCTTTCCTTACACGAGCCTGATCTTCTCTTTGTGTGGAGCTATGTAATCATCAGTTCCTGCTTCTCCTTCACCATCTGCAGTTTCTTTCTCTCTCCTTTGGGTTTTGCAGTCACTGTGGGAAGTGACTTCGGCTAGGGCTAACAGCAAAATCACTACATCTATTTTATGTGTATTTGTGTACTTCAGCAAATGGGTAGAGAGGTGTAGAATACTCCCTGGACATTATCCCAGACAAAATCTACTGCCACCATGCATCCATTTCTTTAAGCATGCATCCCAATTTGATTTTCCCTGCCTTGAAAATTCTAGAACCTGATTATGTAAGGCAAAATGAACAGTGGTGATTTGTATAATGGATACTGAGGAGCACTACAGTTCTCGCAACATTCTTTTTGCTTTTGTCTTTCCTTTACTGCTGCTTCAGGCTACATTCCTTTCTCCTCCCTGCTCTCATTGATCTTAGATTGAGCCATAGGCATGCAGATACAGAGAGGCTGCAGCCCAAATATTTTTTATGCTGTGGTAGCTTCTCCTGGAGGAGGAGATCCCACAGTACACAAAATAAAGTATTCTAACAAAACATTCAATGTGAGAGATTCTGCAGAAACAAACAAACACAAAAAATATTTTCTATAGTACCTTGAACAATAAAATTTAAAAATAAAAATTCCTAGAAGATTTTTTGTGCTTCACTTGTGTGCAGGAAATATAAGAACTCTGTTCAAATCCCAGTCAGGTACTGTGTAAAATTTTTACATTTTGAAGTAATTCTTAGGCAACTCCCCTCGCCTAAGGAAGGGAACATATTAACAGTAATGTAATCATACATGAGTTATTAAAATACAGAGCAGTAATTAGAAACACGTGTACCATGCAGAACTTACGGATATCTACCTGGCATCAGTTTTGCGCTACTGAAGCCAAAAAAGGGAGGAGTATTATTATTATCCCATCTGCTGATGTGAGGAGTCTCCAGATTTTGCTGTCTTTCGGAACAGCTGTAGACATATTCATTCCCTGCCTGTCTCCACTCCCTATCCCCCAGTATTTCCAGGAAAAACAAGCTTTTGTTTCTTAGCCAATACTTGATAAGCAAAGAAATTAACATTTCTATGGACTTGTCAGAATTAAATATTACAATATTTGTGAAGCATAAATGATATGGGGAGGGGGGGGAGGGGGGGAGAAGAATAATCTCCTGAAGGAAAGTTTATTCAGCACTGAAGTATAAAGTTAACTGCACTTGGGATCAGATCCTGATAGAATATTCGCAAACATACACATTTACTTTGTGCTTCGGGGTTATGAAAATACTTGGTCAAGTTCATTTACTTGGCACTCAATGAGGCTGCCTGCAAGAGACCTGCTACATCTAGGAGTGCTGTAACATTTATTTTTTTTTAACTTGTTTCAGAAAAACAATGATACTAAATCTTCGCTCCTTTCCTCTGTTTCTTCAAAGCACAAACTGTGATATTTACTCTGTTGGTCTCTTCTTTGCTTCTCAGTGGAAACAAATAGACAATGTTTCAGTGAAAAATTCAGGTTAAAGATTCAAATATTTATCAGTTTCCTGAGTCATATTTACATCCCTGAAGTATCATTTACTTCTGTAGCACTGACACACCTGCAGAATATGTTCAACATAATTCTTGCCCAATTCACAAGGAAATAAAGCAAAATATGTAACTAATACTAATAATCTGACTAATAATGTAACTAATCATTACATTCATATAAAAATAAATGTTTTAGCAATATTATTTCAGCAACAGTAAAAATGTCTTATTTTCTAGGAATCATGGACTCTACACTAATCTTCCCCATACTTGCCCAGATTCTAGAATTTTCTTTATTTCAATCAGTGTACAAATAAAAACTTTGATGTTAAACGCTGCATGTTGGAAAACTGATACTGATTTAAAAAGAAATGAGCAAATGCAATATTGTACCAGTAAAATACCTCCCACTAACAGAGGAGAGAGGTCTAAATGTAGTATAGCTTGCTCTGAATATCAAATATATCCAAGTGTATACTGATGTATGCAATTTATGCCAACCGTAAATCTGTCAGACTGTGGCTGTGGTGGTATTTGGAAGCTGTGTTAAAATTCTAGGAGGTAGCTCACAGTTCAGTCCTAAAAGTTGCAAAGCCAGTCAGAGTTTTAATAAGCTGAAATAGTCTTGAGTCAAGTTGTAGGCCATATGAGTAAACAACACATTCCTCCATTTTGCTTTCCCTTTGTTTTGAGGTTGAGAAAACATTCCTGATTCCCTGGGGCAGCAGTCTGGAGCATGGGAGTGTCAATGCTCAGTGCTACACGGCTGTTTGTGCCTGTCTGTGAGCACTGACGCCTCTGGCTGGCTTAATAATGGCACTTATTGGCTCTTCGACACAAAGGAAGCACACCGCTCCTATCAGGCCCGAATTGCCAAAGCAAAGAGGAACAACACTGATATGCAATTTCACAAGTAAAATGTCTGACATTAGCCAGAGCATGGTAATACATGCGCTTCTGTTCTTATTTTGTGTTTCAGCATAACCGGAACAAAATGAATTCAATCACACCTACAGCAGGAAGAGATTTCAGATGAGAGGAAAAAAAAAAAAAAAAAAAAAAAACCAGCAGAGAATTTTAGATGTGTTTAAATATGTCCTTAAAATTTGAGAGACAAAATGAAAAACATCTGTAGCTCCTTCAGCAAAAACAATATGCTTCACTTCAAGTGCAATAGTTGCAAAACAAAGGGAGGGGGTGAGGGTGGACGAGTAGTAACATGTCTTTAAAATGAAACGAAAACTGGATGACTGAAGACCTGAAAGTAGATGTAGCCAAAGTCAGCATTAACACCTGCAGAGAGCTCAGTCTGAACATAAGTATCCCAATTTCTGTTTGATTCGTACTGCTTGTGAACACAGACCCTTTCACCCTAGTGCCAGCTGCAGTGGAAACCTACTGTGGGCTATAATCCTGGTTCGCTGACAATTTTATGCTACAGCAGGTGCTATAGAGATGGAATACCATTTTCTTTTTTTTCTCCCAGCTGCTGTTACTCTTTGTAGCCTGCTCTATCTTCCAGCAGGCTGGAAAAGAGCAGATTGTAATAACAGGCCGAGGAAGAAGGAACACAGTCTGCAACTCTGTATTAACAAAGGCATGGCATGGGCAGGGAGCTCCACCACCACCAATTTGCCTCTAGTCAAAAGCCCCCATGGCTGGATTGTATTTGCTTCCTTGAGGAGATATCTCTTCACAGTTATAATCCACAGGAACTATTTTGCTAAGACAGCTGAACTGAGGATGAATGTCTAGAAACAAGCATTTGAGTCAGGCCAACCTCACATCCTTGATGGGAAACTGCTGTCTTTCCAGATCCAGCCTTAGCGCGTTCTAAGGAACTCCCTTCAACAGCTGTGGGGAACCTTGATAAGAGAAGTGTATGGAGTTTTCCTGCAGACAGGCTCTTTCTTCTGTGATTTATGTCAGAAGGACACTCGGGGCTGTGAAACAATCAATCATTTTAGCTGCGTTTCTCTTTCCACTTTTTATTCTCAAATGTCTTGCAGGTGATGCCCAGAGGACAAAGTGTAAAGTGACAGATACAGCCTGCTTAACCCTTTACAAACAGGTGCTGCTGCTTTTTAAGCCACAAATCAGATTTCCAGGTCAAACCCACAGTGAGGAATCTGGCTGTTTGATCTATTATACCGTAATGTGAAGAATGTGGCCTTTTCCTGAGGAGTGTAGGGTCAACTGGTGATTATGGACACAACGTCCCCCTCACAACAACCTTCAACAGCCAGGCAAATTCCAGATATGGAACATCCACACAGTAATGCTAACACCTAGACTGAGCTGAACCCGACTTACACACTTTGAGTATTACAATGCGAGGAGGCAGATAAAACTAGGCGTCGGCTTGAGTGCTGTTTTTAAATCACAGCTCACAGCTTCCACGCTATCGGGAAAAGCAAACAGGCGGGGAGCAGAGTAGCACGGGGATTCCTTCCCTCAGCGCCACAACAAAGGATGGCGCGATGCAGGGCGTTCCGATCCTTAGCACAGCGGGTGGGGCGGGACCTCACTGGCGCGCGGGCTCATCTATATGTCGGCGGCGGCGGGATTCGAATCGCGCCCCCGCCTACAAAGCCCGAGGCGCGCGGCCGTCCTCAGCGTATTATTGGCTGAAAACTCGCCACGTGACGCAGTGCTACAGGATAGGGGGGAAGCAGAGAAGTGGAGCCGGCCATATTGTAGGGGGCCCTCGAGGGCGTAGGGTCGGTCGCGGTTACTGCTGTACGCTAAGAGCCTTTCGGCTACCGCACGCGGCCGCCCGTGCCCCGTCTTATCCCGCTCGGCGCTCTTCTTCTGCTCAGCCCTCTCGCGTCCTCATCCCAACGCCCCGTACTCCATGGCGGCAGCAGCCGCACCGCTGTCGCCGCAGCCCCGGGGCGCTGCGGGCGGCGCAGCGCTGAGCCCCACGCGCATCTCGAGGCTGCAGGAGAAGGAGGAACTGCGGCAGCTGAACGACCGGCTGGCCGTCTACATAGATAAGGTGCGCAGCCTGGAGACGGAGAACAGCGCGCTGCAGCGGCGCGTCTCCGAGCGGGAGCAGGTATGCGGCCGCGAGATCAGCGGCTTGAAGGAGCTTTTCGAGACGGAGCTGGCCGACGCACGTAAGACGCTGGACGACACGGCGAGGGAGCGGGCCAAGCTGCAGATCGAGCTGGGCAAGTTGCGCGCCGAGCACGAGCAGGTTCTCAGCAGGTGAGCGGGCTGGAGGACGCCGGATCCTCCTTTCCTGAGGAGGGAAGAGTGCGCGGGCAAAGCGCGGAGCCCCCGCCCCCCCGTTGTTGTGTGCCGGCGGCCGCCGGGCACGGAA
The DNA here is from genome assembly GCF_951394365.1 of Tetrao urogallus. Classification (NCBI taxonomy): domain Eukaryota; kingdom Metazoa; phylum Chordata; class Aves; order Galliformes; family Phasianidae; genus Tetrao; species Tetrao urogallus. The sequence goes on from NC_136816.1 coordinate 21,461,705, forward strand.
TGAATGAGCGCCGGAGGCTCCGCCTCGCCGCGGCCGCAGCGCCACCCCGTACGGAGCCCGCGGCCGTGCGCAGAGCCCTGTGCGGGGCCCCCGGGGCAGGACGGGGGGGTTGCCGTTCCGCCCCCCGCCGTGCGGTCTCGGGGATAGCGCGGTGGTGCTGAGCGTCGGTGTGGGCGTTCCTCTGTCTAAAGCCGCTTTCCGTTGGGTGTTAACGGAAAGGCACGAGTGTGTGATAAGCAGGGCTTGTTTAAAGCCCCGAATGAACAATTTCTGGACGTTTTTTTTTATGGATGTTCAAGTGAAGGCAGGCTCTGTCACTAGGTAGTAGGAAAAATGGTGGTGAGGCACGGGCTGCCCAGGGAGGTGGTGGAATCACCATCTCTGGAGGTGTTCAGGAAATATGTAGCAATGGCAGTGAGGGACGTGGGCAGTGTTATGGTGGGGATGGGCTGATGGTTGGGTTCTGTGATCTTAGAGGTCTCTTCCAGCCTTAGCAATCTTACGATAATCTCAGAATTGCAAGTTTTATGGCACAGCCCAAAAATCTGCACAAAGAACTGATTTCTTCCACTGAGTGTTGGTTCTTGAAAATCAGACTTGATTCAATTGCTTATCTTGCTCATCTTGATTACACTGATGTAAAAAGCTTGGGAAAAAGAATCTTATGTAATCTGTCAATTCTGATTTTCTCGTAAATCTGGTCTCAGTTCTGAGTTCCATAATGAAAAAGACACTCATGTAAACCAATACACAGCTGTTTCTGCATGTCTGCAGGCAGCTCAGTGCCTTCTGGGCTCTTTGCTTTTGCATAATGTCGTTCTGATCATTGGGTGGTCCTTCTGGTTACTCTTTGGTGACCACTGGTACACTTCCATTAAAAAAAAAAAAACAAACAGATGGATTGACATTCGTTTTGTGACTTCATGGGAGGGATGGGCACTCCTCAGAAGCTGATGGCTGTTACATGTGAGCTTGGGGTGAAGACAATCTACGGTTAAAAAAACAAAAACATTCTGGCTTTGCAGAATACTTCTGGATGCTGAAGGCGGATGGGGGATTCACCTCATCCAGAAGGAGCACAGATGGTTGGCTGTTCAGTTGTATGACCCTGAGCAAAGGGAGTCACAGTCCAGCTAGCCGTTGTCTGCTATTTGATTTTTCTGTGGAAAACCCAGTTGTTCTCACAACTCTGCTTTCTTTAGTTGGTAGAATGCTCTTCTGGTGTGCTTCATTCTTTTCTTTTTAAATTCCAACAATCTGTTTTTTGACTTTCTGCCCAATCAGTGCACAAAAAACCAAAGCTACAGGTTACTTTCCAATTTCTGTAGTGGTTTACTTACAGTATAAAAATATATGAGCTGCTCTGAAAGTAATGCCTTATGTCATTTTCCATGGAAACTAAAACAGCTATAGAAAGCACAATAACACTATTAAATAGCTCATTTAGGAAACTCTTCTGGAAGTTTCACTGGTGGCTTTCCAGTACTGAAGTACACTTATCTGTAAAAGCAGACAATGTGTTAGAGATAAATTTTCACTTAAAGAAATTATGATTTATCAAATATGCTGATAGAGGATTTAATGGTCATTGATTATCAGCTATTGTAGGGTACAGTCACTTGTAAGAAGGTGATTTTGTCAGACAGCTAGCTCTGTGCATTTATTATTATTAAAGAGCTAAATTCTCTAGTTATTCTGCTTTGCTTTCAGTTGGTCTACTTTCTCCATCCTTATTCAGAAGTGGATTTCTGAGGTGAGACTCAGCAGTAATAGCCTAGGCAATATTGGTAACAGCTAGGATTACACCTAACTGTTACTGCCTTGTAGCTTGAATTGCTCTGCAAGTGTGCAGCTGATACACTGAGCAACTGTTCAGAAGAACCCTGTGGCATTCCTGCCAGCCAAGTTCTAACAGCTGTTCCAGGGTTTCCTGTGGTGCACATGTGCTGTGTTGTAATGAACTAAGGGCACAGTCTTGGGCAGCTAATATAACACTCTTCAAAGTGTGCTTCAGGACAGGAGTGGAATGGTTTTAAACAAAAGGAGGGATGATTTAGATCAGATGTCAAGGGGAAGTTTTTCACTGAAGGGATGGTGTGGCACTGGCACAGACTGCCCAGAGAAGCTTTGAATGCCCTATCCCTGCAGGTGTTCAAGGCCAGGTTGCATGAGGCCCTGGGCAGCCTGCTTGTTCTTTGTCTTGCAGCTGGCAGCCCTGCCTGTGGCGGGGGCACTGGAGCTTGATTCTTGGAGTGCTTTCCAAATCCAAGCCATTCTACGATTCCTGTTATTGTGGGTGATGTTGAGAAGTGCAGTAAAGTCTGGGGGCTACGGAACAGCTGAGCTTTAATCTGAACCCTGTCTCTGTTCTCATGTGTACCCTAGAGATGTCATCCCAAGGAAATAAGGAGAGGAGTAATTAACTTGTTTCACTGTAATTTAAACAAGTGAAATGTAAGAGTAAATGATCTAAGAGCATGTCTTCCACGTGGAGTAGGATGTAACCATATCCTACAAGTATGTGTCTACTTGCAGTGGTAACTTGAAGCAGTAAATTTGGAAATCAAACTGTAGTGACAAATTCCAGCTGTTATGGAGTGGGAGATCTACTGCTGCCAAATGTAGTGAAGTTATGAGAATGTTAGTTTATCAGATGCCTGCTGTATGTTCACACCCTGATGTAGACAACTCAACACAGCTTATTCTTCATCTCTTTTGAAGCTTTGATGCCTGCTTTTGTTTAGTGTTTTTTTTTTTTTTTACCTTCCGTGGGGTTTTATTAAACAAAGTCATTAAGTGTGTTCTGCAGAAATTTTGTGAGTACTACTACAGACACTGAATAAACAGGCTGTTTGTAATGTGGTGTTTTTACTGGAAATACAGTATGTGGTAGCATTTTGGTGCTGTTCTCTCATCATTTTGAAGTTCTGTGAGCTCTTTACTGCTGTTTTAAGATTTGTTTGGTCAAGATTATGATGTGTACAAATACATCTAGCAAAGGAGGCAGTGCAGCTGTGGAATCACCTCTCTCATGGACTGAATCAACTGATCACAGGTGTCTGTATCTTGAGTTATCTAATAATTAGGTATGGAAACACATCAAACTTCACTGAACCAGAAATGCTTATACTTGAATCTTTTTTTTGAACCTATAAAAACAATTAATTTTGAGCAGTGGTTTAATGTATATAGTTCTTGTGCAAAGGGTCTGCTAAAACTGATGGCTACAATTCTTCAATTCACATAGTCAACTGAACTCTTCAGAATGGGGTGAGTGATGGGGATGGTCATATAAGCATGATTTCAGTTACCATTTTCAACTGTTTAAAGTGGATGAAATAAGAAGTTGGAACCAGGTTATATATATTAATTTACATAAATAGTGAGCTTAACTGGTGGTGTTTATTGTCATGCTGATATGTATACAGAGTCATTAATGTTTTCTGACAGATAGCCCTTCTGTTTTTGTAAATTGTATTCTTTCAAAATGCAGCTTTACTGTATTCTGTGCCTTAGGGGAAGAAACATGGGAAAGCAATGCCTGATGTCTTGTTTAATTAGCGTGACTAGATTTGTTTCTGCACGTGCATGCACACCTCCCCAACTTGACTGGAGAACAGCACAGTGTGTGCTACCGTGTAATCTTAAGTAAATGTAACTGTGAGCTGCTTTATCATTAGTTACACTCACATAGTCGTTTCACAAATTGTCTGAAAAATTAATGTTCCTTGAAATTACTGCTGGCAGCACTTACCTCTAATGTGGCTGCCCAAATACTGTCAGGAATGAACGGTGTGTGGTGGGAGACAAGGAAAGGGTCTCCCCTAGGTTGCTGGCATTTTGCACTTGGTCAGCTTCAGTGGAACTTTAATCATGCCCAGGCTCAGCTTGAGCCTGGTATAAACTGGTATAAAATTATTTGTTTCCTAGGTAGCTTTTCAGCTAGCTTAGTAAGAAATTCAGTGAAATTGCAGGAAATTCTAGGATGTTTCATGAACTTCAGAGTTTACGAAAGAGGAAGGGTGGTTGCAAGAGCATGAAAAGGGAGCCTTCCTCTTTCCCTGAGATTCAGTGGCATGTCTGTTTCTCTGATCTGCACCAGAGCAGTGGTAGCACCAGTGGCATTGTGGGAGCTTTCTATTAGTTTTGAATGAGCTGCCACAGGTAACCAGACACAACCATGTTACCTTAGGATTGTGTGCTTGTTCATTCTGCTTTACAAGTTGTACAGTGGGAATGGTGAGCAAACTGAGCTGTCTAAAATGATGTACAACATGGAAGTGTGAATATAGTGAAGGTGAGGCATTAAATTCTTCCGTGGGGAAAAAATGGCACCCACTGACATTCACTGACTCTTGCTGAATGTTTTTGGAAACCAAACTGGCTGTGGGCACAGTGAGGCAGGTGATGCATTTCAGCAGCAGCAGCCACAACACTGGGTCACCTCTACTGATGCAGATTGTTGTGTGGCAAAGCAGGCTCTTGTTCATGACTAGCTAATAGTGGTTACTGTGTTGAAGAAGAGTGGTTGCAGTGACAATTTCTTCTATCATAAAGTGATATTGTGATCTTTGTATGTGTTGTAGTTTCTAGGGAAATAAATAGGAGGCATTACTTTCTGAAGGGCAGTTTGTGCAAGGCCTTATCTAAGGTACTATTGGCTGCAACTTCTGTTAGGGAGAGTGGTGAGGTAATACCAGTTGAGAGTCTCTCTGCAGTGTTTTTATGTGTTAAATGATGTGGGTTATATTTCTGAAGCACAAGTTCTCCCTGAAGTACAGAGAAAATAAAGAGCAACTGGCTAGGTTTTGGTCAGATCTTAGTTCTGCATTATTTCAAAATAAATTGTAAATTAATGAATTGATGCTTGAATGAATAGATGCACTTCAGAGTCCAAAGAGAAAAGCAAGCTTCTTCTTTGAAGAGGCAGGCTAGCAATTCTTTGCTTCTATTGCTTTCAAGAGTGAAACTACTTGGAGTACAGTTCTAGGTAATTGCTGAACGTGGCAGCAAGAAGGTACTTGGGGCTTGGGCTTTTTTGTTGTCTTGAAATGCAGCTTCAGCTTTTTGTGGTGGAAGAAGCTGGCTGTTGTTGGGACTCTGAAGTTCTTCCTGGCAGAAATTACTAGGTGTGTGGGGTATACATGTGATGCTGAGAGGTTTTTCTGATCTTGTTGCTCTTTTCCATATTCCTTTAGGGCTGGGAAGGTGCTGATGGGGTGCTGAGATTTAGTCTGGCTTTCAGCATTAAAATTGTTGAGCTCCCATTTGTTTTCTTCCTGAGAGTATGTTCAGATAAGCTCTTTGATTGAGGCAACTTATGGCATATATAACTAATAACGCTTCAGTTCTGCCTTTTTCCCTTTTGTGACCTCGGTCACAGATGGAATCTTCTCATTTTTAGAGTTCAGGATAATTCAGATAGGATTGCACTCTTGTATACATGCCCTACTTTGAGGACCAGACTTGTAGTTTTAGGATCCACCTTGACAGGCTTGATTTCAGTCTGAAGCTTTGTGAGAGCGTGAGTGAGGCCATTTCTGCATGTTTTTTGAAAAGTGTTATCCAGTGATGCTCAGAGCTTGATGGGTCCTCATCAGTCTTAGAAGATGGAGAGGTTTCTGTTGTGTTCATACCATCATGTGATACTTCTCCCTTTTTTTTTTTTTTTTTTTTTCCACCTTCAGTGTCATTCAGGTGTTCTTGTACAGTGGAGTTCTAACAGGCCTGAGAAGGAGAGGAAGGACAGAGTAGAGGGTTTCTGGTGAATAACAAAGGGAGCTTGGAAGTTGGGGACCCATGTGGCCAAAACCTAAATTACTTTCTGTGATCAGGTGGATGAACCCAGCTATTGGGTCTAAGCAGTCATATGTAAAACCCCATTGAGCAAATGGATAGCACTGAGCAGCAGAAATGTTAATAAATTCTTGAAAACAAGATTCTCAATTCTTGACATCAGTTGTACTGTGTACCACATCAGTGTGCTGTGTCATTCAGAGGAGGTGGGTTTGGCTTAAAGCTAAGTCTGTTACATAAAGCCCGCCATCTGGTGGCTGTACGGCCTAAATCGCCTCCAAAATGATTCATACACGTTGTGTTAAGCCTTCTGCACACCCTTTTCTCTTGGAAATTGTTATTAATTGCATGTACTTGCATGTAATCTTGGAAAAGCCACAAATTTAAGCTTCTCTTCAAAACTGTGTGTTGATCTGATGCTAGTCTCATTTTGCTGAGAAGCTTTGCTGTTGATGCTTGTAAGTGCAGTGCTTTGATTTGAAAAGTACTGGCTGTATTCATGCTCTGGCCCTTAGGATCTAGTTCTTAAGAGTCTTTACTGGTTTCTAGATTCCTCTTTTTAGTGTTATGAATTCTATTTTTCTTCCCCAAGGAAATGTGGAAACTGAAATCTGCTAGCTGTTGTCCTAATCCATTTACTCTTGTAGAATGGCTTATGGCTTGATTGTAAATATTTAGAATTTTTGTGTGCTGCTTCCTTCACCTGAGAAGCATGGATATCCCAGAGAGGAAGTATTTCAACTTTTAGAAGTATCTTTCTTTTCTCACTTGCTTGCCTTGTTTGCATATGCCTTAGAGAATAACCCCATTTGGGCACCTATAAAGACCTGACAACTAGTTTGAACAATAATTTGAAAATAATGTTGGCCTCTTTAAAAATAAAGATACTTCTACCTCATCACTACTGCAGTTTTGTTGATAGCAGACTACTATGTAAAAAATATTTGGGTATCTTTCCTCTGACCTGTGGAATTTAGTCATGATGTATGATTAGAAGGGTGTAGTATAGCAAAGTATAGCAAAGTAACTTGCTATATTACAGCTTCTGTTCATGGGGTGTTACCTTGTACATAGTGAACTTCAATTTTGATTTAGAAGCTTGTTGGTTGAAAGCGGACCGTTTGCAGGCTGGACTGTTGATCTGTACAAGTTCCTGCATGGATAAAAAGGGCTGCTGAGATTATTTGTTTCCACTCTATGGAAAGGGCCTGTTAATGGGAGCAACTTATTTCTACCTATTAAAACTCAGGGGATAGGACATTTTTACAGTGGCTTGTGAAGGAGAAAACGAAAAGCAACTTTGATTAACCAGTTTTCACTTTCCATGCATACAGCACTTACAAAATCTTTTGTCACACAATTTCCTCTATAATGAAGTTTCTACTGTTCGAGTGAAGTACTAAGTAATTTGTAGTATAAGAGATCAGAACTAAATAGTTTGTTTTTAAACAAAAGTAAATTAAATGAATGAAGTGTTTAGATTGCACCTTGTTTTGCTTGTCTACTTTGGGGCGTTTCTGTTCTTACTGCTTTCTGTTTTATTCCAGCTATGCAAAAAAGGATTCTGATCTTAATGCAGCTCAAGTCAAACTTCGAGAGTTTGAAGCAGCGTTAAATGCTAAGGAAGCTGCGCTGGCCACAGCACTGGGTGATAAGAGGAGTCAGGAAGAAGAACTTGAGGATTTAAGAGATCAAATTGTACAGGTGAGGAAAAGAAATAATTAACTAAGGAACTGGTGTCATTGTGGTAAAATGCAACTTTGTTGCCAAAACAAGAATGCAAATCTAGAACTTCGGGTTTGCTGTCAGAATTTAACAAAAGTATGGAATAGGTGTATGTTCAGTATGGTTCAGTTTATTTATAGCATGAATGGTAGAGTGCTTTTAAAATTCCAGGCTTGGCAGAGTATAAAGGATCATACTTCTGTAGACGAACATATCAAGAGTTCAAAACAGACTTAAACTGGAGAAGTATTTTGTGGGGTGACTGAGGTCACTGATATAAATGAGTAACTGGTTCAGTACTGTTCTTCCAGAAAGAATCTGAAAAGTGCAATGGACCTTGGACTTACTGTAGAAAGTGGAGCTGTAGCCTTCAATTACAGGACTGCTGTAGTCAGTTGTCTGTGCCAGTCCAAACCAACCAAAAACTGATAGCTTTAAATTGCAGCAAGGAAGATTCCTTAAGAGAACTGGGATAATTATTTAGTAAAAATAAGAATTGATGAAGCAATGAGAGATGGCTGGAGGAGAGAAGCTGTAGCTGTCTTTCATAGCGGGTAATGAAAAATGTACTGAGAACATATTTGATTCTTCTTGAAGATACTTCCTGAAAGCAAGTTGGGTTGGAATGCTGGAACTTAAAAGTATTTCCTACTTTTCCTACTTTTATGATTATCTTCATTCTTTATAGTTCTGTTTGTAGCTCTCTGTCTACGGGACATCTGATAGCAAGTAAAAAAATCTTACAGTTTTGTTGACCCTTTGAAGTATCTTAACTGTGATTTTAAGCAAAAAGAAAACCAAGACCAACAAAAAAATGCCTTGCATGAGTCTAGGAGACGTCTGAAACCAGGAAGCTGTTCTTTGTCAAGTAGAAAAAATGAAGGCTTGTTAGGACATTTTAGGACATTTATCACCAGCATGAATCTTATCAGTGTGCAGAATCTGTTATTCACTTGTGCAAGCAATCACAAAGGAGAAAAAAATCATTGCTTTTAAATACTAGACTTGATTGTCAACCTCAGCCTTAATATCTATTTAATGTATCAGTAGGCAGATGAGTTATTTGTGTTATGCAAGTTTTGCTACATAATCATGCTGAGCTTTTGTGTTTTTTTCCTAAAGCTTGAGATTTCTTTAGCTGCGGCCAAGAAAGAACTTGCTGATGAAACTTTACAGAAGGTGGATCTTGAAAATCGTTGTCAGAGCCTCATTGAGGATTTGGAATTCCGTAAGAATATGTATGAGGAGGTAAATTTTCTTAGTATAAAAAATTTGTGTTTTTAAAGGACAAAGGATAACTGAAAGGTCATTCTGAAGTAATAGAATAACTTTTTGAACGCCCATTCTGAGCAGAATTTACTTCTCTTGTATCTAGGTTTTCATCTTTTTATTACAAGCACATAACATGAACTCAGAGCTCTTATAAATGGTGAAATAGCTTTGGGTGTCATGTCACCTCGTTGCAACCTCCTTTTGGGTCATTTTAGAGAGTGATAAGGTCACCCCTAAGCCTCCTCTTCTCCACACTAAACAGTCTTCATTTCCTCAACTGCTACTCATAAGACTTGTGCTCTAGGCTCTTCACCACCAGCTTCATTCTCCTTCTCTACACACACTCCATGGCCTTTGTCTTGTAGTGAGGGGCTTGGCACTGAACACAGTACTTGAGGTGGGGCCTCACCGGTGTTAAGAACAGGGGGATGATCACCTCCCTAGTCCTGCTGGCTACACTGCTGGCACAAGCCAGGATGCTGTTGGCCTTCTTGGCCATCTGGGCTTACTGCTGGCTCATGTTTAGCTGAGTATTAACCAACACCCCACAGATCCTTTTCCTCTGCACAGCCTTGCAGCTATTTTGCCCTAGGCCTGAAGAGTTGCCTGGGGTTGTTGTGATCAAAGTTCAGGACCCAGTACTTGGTCCTGTTGAATTTCATCCCTTTGGTCTCAGCTCAGTGATCCAGCCTGACCAGATCCCTGTGTAGGGCCTTTCTACCATCGCATAGATTAACACTTCCCCACTCCTTAGTAGCATCTGCAGCCTTCTGTGAGTGCACTCAATTTCCTCATCCAAATAATCATTAAAGGTATTAAACAGGACAGAACTCCAGTACTGACCTCTGAGGAAGACAGCTCTTGACTGGATGCCAGCTGGTTTTAACTCCAGTCATCACCATCCTCTGGACCTGACCCTCCAGCCAGTTTATAACCCAGAAAAAGTGTACCTGTCCAAGCCATTGGTTGCCATCTCTCCAGGAGAATACTGTGGGAGATGGTGTCAAAGGCTTTGCTGAAGTTTAGGCAGACTACATCAACAGCCTTTTCCTCATCCACCTCATTCTCTAATATTGACAAGCCTCCAGTCCTCTGAGACCTCTGCAGTTGACCAGGAACTCTGATAGTTTGTGGACCCAGCTTGGCAATCACCTCTGCCAGTTCTCTCAGCACCCTCGAGTGGATCTCAGCTGGCCCCATGGACTTGTGACAGTCCAGATGGAGTAGTAGGTCTCTAATTTCTCCTGAATTGTTAGGGCTTTTTTTACTCTCCATCCCAGACTCCCAAGTCAGGAGGCTGAGTGCCCCAAGGATAACTGGTGTGAGTGTAGAGGACTCAGATGCAAAGAAGGCACTGAGAACATCAGCTTTTTCCTTATCCTCAGTGGTTTTGTTTTCCATCACATGCAGTGAAGGACAGAGATTGTCCTTCACCCTCCTGTTACTGATAATGTATTAATAAAGGCTTTTTTTTTTTGTCTCTTGCTAGAGTGGCCAGGTTGAGCCCACACTTGGCTTCTGCCTCTCTTATATTTCTACTGTATATGCTAGCAACTTTGTACTTTCCCTGAGTTGCCTGTCCCTTCTTCTATGGGGAAGCAATTTTTTTTCTCCCAGAATCTTAGCAAAAGTTCCCTGTTAAGCTATGCTGATTGTCTTCTCTGCTGCTCATCTTATGGCACAGGGGAATAGCCTAGTGCTTCACCTTTCAGACTTCCTTCTTGAGGAATTTCCAGCCTTCTTGGACCTCTTTATCCTTTGGGACTGATTCCCAAGGGATCCTTTCTATCAATGTCCTGAACAGCTCAAAATCTGCCCTCTGGAAGTCCAGGGTAGCAGTTCTGCTGACCCCCTGCTCCTGACTTCACCAAAAATGAAGAACTCTTATGATTTCATGGTTGTTCTCCCCAAGACAACTCCCAGTCACCACATCTCCCACCAGTCCTTCTGTTTGTGAGCAGCAGGTCTAGGAGAGCACCTCCCGTGGTGGGCTCCAGCGGTGTCAGGCTATTATTTCCACACACTCAAGTCTTCTATACGGCTTCCTCTGGGCTGTGTTGTATTTCCTGCATAAATCAGGGAAGTTGAAGTACCTCACCAGAACAAGGGCTGGTGATTGCATGACTTCTGGCAGTTGCTTGTAGAACGCCTTGTCTGTCTCTTCATCCTGGTTAGAATGTCTATAACAGACCCCCTAAGATGTGAGCTTTCTTGGCCTTTCCCTAGATCCTTACCCATAGGGTCTTGACCTTATCATTCCCAGCTCCAAGCTTTACAGCATCAAAACACTCAAAAACTCACAACCACACAACCACCCCTCCTTGCTTGCCTGTTCCTTCTGAAGAGCTTATAACCATCTGTTGCAGTACTCCAGTTATGTGAGTGATCCCACCATGTTTCTGTAATGGCAACTAAGTCACAGTTTGCTTGCCACACAATGGCTTCTAGCTCTTCCTGTTTGTTGCCCATGCTGTGTGCTTTGGTGTAGATGCATTTCAGCTCAGCTGTTGGCTTCACTCCCGACCCTGATGTCATTCCCCCAGGCTCATCACTAGTGAGCTGAATTTTAACCCACACTCCCCCTTCATATCTAGTGTGAAGTTCTCAACTTCTCCAATAAAGACTCACAAGACTAGCTGAAATTTCTATTGCAGTCTGCTTATTGGATAGTCAGATTCTAAAACTTGCTTTTTGTCATTTATTAAATGGTGATTCTTGTCTTTTTATTTTTCTTAGGAAATCAAGGAGACAAGAAGAAAACATGAAACTCGCTTAGTTGAAGTTGACTCTGGGCGTCAAATAGAATATGAGTATAAACTGGCCCAAGCACTGAAGGAAATAAGAGAGCAGCATGACGCACAAGTGAAACTGTACAAAGAGGAGCTCGAACAGACTTATAGTAGCAAAGTGAGAATGTTCTTTCATGCAGTTGTCTGATTTACTATATTTTGCTTTGTTTAGTGGAGGGATATCCTAACAATTTCTTAGATTTCAGAGGATTTTATTTTGGCATTTGGGTTAAAGTCACCATGTTTTTGAAGGTATATCTACATTTGTAGCATGGCTTGCTGAGAAGACAGCACTCCATATCAAACCCTATATCAAAATTCTTGTGTGGAGACCTTGACCACACCCAGTCATTTCTGCATTTATAGAAGGGTGAAACCCTACTCAAACTGAAATCAGTTATACTTCATCATTTCCTTCCTCTACTATGATTCAGCATTTTTGTAATTTTTATAAGGAAGGATCCTGATGTCTCAACTGAACCTGATTCTTGTGGCTTCTTATTGCAGTTAGTGTTTTTTAGAACAGTGTTCAGTATTTTTAAAAACAAAGTTGGAAAACTGTGCAGTTGCTTATCTTCAGGGCTTCGGTCTGACTTGAAAAAACTAGGAGAAAGGAAGTTATTTCAAATAAGATCTAGCAAAAATCTTCCTATAATCTGAAAAATCTTTTATAATTGAGGCTTCCTTTTGGATGTTTTAAACAGTCTAAAAACGAAATTACTGGAACTTGATGTAATAAATTAAAATAAAGAAGCAGTGATCATGGCATTGGTACCTGTAATCTTAAGGCACGTAACTAATGTGCTCATGTTGTCTGATAATCAGCATCAGTTGTTTACTTGCTTCTGTAGAAAATCAATGATTTCAGGTTAGTGTCTATTCAGACATACTTAAAAAACAGTATTTAAGTATATAAAGATACGTACTGTTTTTTTTAGTAAAAACTGAACTTAGCATTCCAGTTTTAGTAATGTCTTCAAGGGAAACTTTTAATGAGTTGAGTTAATCCTACAATAAATGTTCAGATAGCTGTGGTTTTTAGATAGAGCAATCAACATAATAATTGAAACATGATAATTGAACCACCACATTTAACCACTGAAGAGGGAGATGTTTTATAATATATTAGAGCTGGAGAGAGGAACTTTTGCACCTTCATACTGTATATATCTTGTTTGGAGACGGGGTTTTTCTTTTAATTAAAGATACTTTGAAGTTGGTATCTTATCTTTTGCAGCTTGAAAATATTAGACAGTCATCTGAGATGCACAGTTGTACAGCCAACACGGTAAGAGAAGAACTTCATGAAAGTCGTATGCGAATTGAAACACTGTCTTCCCATATCGCCGATATTCAGAAAGAGGTAACAAGTTTGTCTGTTCAGTCTTATTAGTTGTTGATTTTTAACGTGAATTCTTTCCCTTACTTTGTAAGTATGTTCATCACTGTGTTTCGAATTTGTTTTCTGTTCTGTTGTTCTGTTTGAACTTATTTTTGTAATGTCTTCTTTAGACAAAGTTGATCTTCTGTGCTACAGAAGATTTGAAGGATGTAGGCTGCCATGAGGCCTCATGTTAGCTGCCTCTGCTCTTGATCAGACAAATCAATTGATCTCAGCCAGTCCTCACACACCTCGCCCTCCAGACCCTTCACAGTCTTTGTTGCCCTCTTTTGGACACTCCTAATATCTTTATGTTCTTCTTATATTGTGGTGCCTAAATCTGCATGTAGTGCTGGAGGTGAGGCTGCACAGAGCAGACAGGACAGCCCCTTTCCTCCTCTCCTGGTGGCAGCACTGGGCCTGCTGCACCCCAGGGCAGGGCTAGCCCTTTAGGCTCCAGGGCACACTGCTGGCTCTTGTTCAACTTGCCATCAGCCAGAACACCCTGATCCCTTTCTGTGGAGCTGCTGTCTAGCCACTCATCCCCCATTCTGTATGTATAGCAAGGGTTGCCCCTTCCCTAGTGCAGGATTCACAGAATTTGCAGCATGTGCTCTTGTTAAACTTTGTGCATCTGGTGACTGCCCAGTTCTCTAATTTGTCTAGATCTCTGCAACACCTCTCCACCCTTTATGGAGTCAAGAGTTCATCTCAACTTAGTACCAGCAAATGTAGAGAAAACTGAAAAAAATCTTATGGTACTAGTAAGGATCTGATCCTATTACATTAGGTCTTGTAAGAACTGTGCAGAACCCCTTCTTTGTTTTCTAGATAAGACAGTATTAAGCACAAGCTGTATATTCTTGACGTTTTAAACAGTTTAGTTCTTTTCTTCAGTATCTGAATGCTTTAGTGCAGTATTCGGCAAAGCATGATTCCAAGCCAGAGCTAAAATAAACAGTTTGCTTGATATCTTCTTCCATATTTGACCCACTTATAATCTAGAGCTATTTTTAAAATTATGAAATTGAATGATTGTGCCAGGATTGGGATGAAATTAGAGGGCAAAGTGCATCAAGTAGCTACACTTGAGGTTTGTAGAGCTGAAGCTAAACGGACGTAGTGTCAGGTCACAGTATACAGATCATGCTTATAGAAGTGTGACACAACCTATGACAAGTCACATATTCAGTGCTAGTTTACTTGATCAAAATAGTCGTGTACTGGAAAATCTGGAGTGAAAAGCTAGACAGATACTAATGCTTGTTACTGAAGCTCGTTTCAGAACCTTACTTATCAGTTGAATGCAATGAAGACTTTGTATTTTGTTCCAATAAGTAATTAGTAATTTTTTAGTTTTTATTCTTCCTATTATTAGTGATGAATTTTGAATTGTATTGCTGCTGTATAGTAGACTTGTAGAATTTCAAAATTCAGTGTACTTCAGGTGAAGAACATTCATGCACTTTCCTAATAACTTTGGGTATGAGTCTTCCCAGTTTTTCTGTTACACAGTAAAATTAATTTCTAAAGTAGGCCAGGTTGTGTAATCAGTGTGCATGAGGTTGCACAAGAATTGGATTAAGGCTTCTGGCTACTTAGCTCTTTTTTCTGCCTTTACATTGTGATTGTCATTGTTCTGGTGGCTCAGTCAGTGTGTTGGTTTTTTCCTTCTAACTTCAGTTAAATGTCAGTGTCATATTGCTAACTTAAATTGGCTGCTAGGTTTAAAAAACTTCTAAATTTGCAGAGGTATGTGCTGTGAATTTCAGCAAATTCTGTAATCTTCTGTGTAACACTAAGCGCTATCTGAGTCTTAAGAGCAGCATGTAGTTAAACTGATCCTCTGCATCTGCCTGGTAGGCTGCTTGTTTTGCTATTGCTGTACTATGATGACTTTTAGAGTAATGTGCCTTCACAGCAAATTTGGTGATTTAACCAGACAACATGGTTCTAGAGCACTATTGGGTTTTTTTTGTCCTTCAGTTAAAGTATTTTAGAGAACATCAGGCTGAAAAAATGCTCTCAGGGAAAGTAGATCTTAAAGGTGTTGTGATTTAGTTATTCTTTGATAAATATTCCCTTCTGTGTATACAGTATTAAGATTATAGAATTGTAGAATCCTTAGAGTTGGAAGGGGACCTCTGAAGGCCATCTAGTCCAACTCAGCTGCCATGAACAGGGACATCAGAGCTAGAACAGGTTGTCCAAGGCCTGATCCAGCCTCACCTTGAAAGTCCAGGGGTGAGGTATCAACCACATCACTAGGCAGCCTGTGCCAATGCCTTGCAAATTAGCTTTTCTGTGGACCAATTGCCACTGCAGTTTCAGCAGACGTTGAAAATGTTGGTAGGCAGGCAGGCATTCACTATTCCTTTAGATAAACTTCTTCAAGAATTTAGAATTGGCAGCAGTAAACTGAGGCGAGGAACATACATCTGAGAGCTGAAAAACAGTTATGTACCACAGGCTTTGAAGTTCACCAAGCTCATTTTCTGTGTGTTCTACCCTGTGTTATCTTTAAACACGCTGACTTTTTAGTTCCATTCTTCTTCAGCTGTGGCAATACTTAGTTAATTTTTCTGAAATATGAAAATGTTTGCCTTCTAAAGTAAGTTGAAAATTTCATTGGGACTTAAGGTTTTAAAGAAAATGTGGAGAACAGGATGATGAGTGTGGGTGGGTTTGAATTCGGAGAGAGAGAAAGAGGGTGCTTAGTCTGGTATTCTGAAATTCAGCTTACCTGGTTAGTGGAGTGCTTTGACATTAGAGTGAGCTATCCTTTAGACCACTGTTTTTCAATGCTTTCTAGTCTAGAGCATGGCAAGATAGAGTGCATGAGCTTGAGGACGCCTTGTCCAAGGAGCGGGAAAACTGTCGCAAAATACTGGCTGAGAATGAGAGAGAAGTGGCAGAGATGAGAAATCAAATGCAGCAGCAGTTCAGTGACTACGAACAACTTCTGGATGTTAAACTGGCACTTGATATGGAAATCAGTGCATACCGCAAATTGCTGGAGAGCGAAGAGGAGAGGTATGAAAGAACGTGGCAACATGGTGACTCTGCGTGCTTGCTTGTCGAACTCTGTTAAAAGGCAGTTCTTTCATTAAGCCCTTTACGCTGTTCTTTGCGTCCTTGTGTCTGACACACGTTTACCTCTGTGACAGAAACTTTCTTGAGTATTTCAATGACTGTTCTACAAAGATACAGATATTATTCCACTGTTGAGAGTTAGCCCTGAGTTGTTATCCACGTTGCTTTAAGCATGGGTTAATTTAATACTGTCATAGCTATTGTGATAACCTAATTCAGCAGATAGCTACACTTTCTACACCTGACTACAGAGTTCAGCAGCACTGAGAACTTTGACTTGGCAAGTCACAGTTGTGATTTGAAATTGTGTATTCCTTTGTTTTTTTTACTGGCACTCCTCTCAGCTGATTTTTCTGTGTGGGGATGAAATACTGATGGTGGTTTTGCCACAGACATTTTTGTATAAATTTCCTACCAAAACTTAAGTCCTTGTAAGACTGTTGTGCAGTTGCTGTTTGTGAGCTTTTTGGACTTACTACAGCTACCCAGTAGTGCAGATGATTTTATGTTAATATAGTAGTCTTCTGTTTTTCATGTCCCTGAGCATTAATGAGCTGTTTGACAACATTTTAATTCTTTAAAGTAATTACAGCTTCAATTCTGATGTAATGTTTTTTGTTTACAATGTTCATCTACCTTTAGCTATGTAATTCTGTGGGAACAGGAGAAGATATGAAGAAAGTTTTTAAATGAGGGTAGAATAATTTGTTTTATTTCCTTTTGCTTCCTGATGGAGCACTGGAAGAGGCTGCCCAGGGAGGTTGTGAATTCTCCTTCACTGGAGATTTCATGACCTGTCTGGATGCCTACCTATACAGCCTGCTGCAAGGGGGCCTGCTTTGCAGAGGGCCAGACTCAGTGATCTCTAGAGGTCCTTCCAACCCCTACAGTTTGTGATTCTGATTTTCTTCAATTTAGGCTTAGACTTTCTCCAGGCCCATCTTCTCGAGTGACAGTTTCGCGAGCTTCATCAAGCCGTAGTGTACGTACCACCAGAGGAAAGAGGAAGAGAATTGATGTGGAAGAATCTGAAGCCAGCAGTAGTGTTAGCATCTCCCATTCAGCTTCTGCCACTGGAAATATCTCTATTGAGGAGATAGATGTTGATGGAAAATTCATCCGCTTGAAGAATACCTCTGAACAGGTTTGAAAGTGCTCATATCACATGTCTTTACAGCAGGCTGAGTAGGTAGAAGGCTTTCTCAGCACCATATCACATCTCAGGCTTAATGTTGACTCTGGAACTAAGGCTGTATGAAAGAGGGCCGTTAGAAATTAGTGTGTCACAGAATGTTCTTTCCAACAGTATTCTGGGTTAGTAACAATTTCCTGATTGTTTTTAATGGTTTTCAAGGTGCCAAACTCTTTAGTTCTGCTTTGCCAGATGATCTGGCTTTACAGTTACAATTATCATTGATAGCCTAAAGTCCATTTGCACTATTTCTTCAGAAGTTTCTCTCTGCCTTAAGAAGGCCCAAAAGAAATAGCACCAATGCAGAATGAAGTTCTAAATGTCTGTGAAGGTCTAACTGACTAATTAGAGACTCTCTTTAATATTGTGTATGTCTTCTTTAAGTTACAATTTTCCTTCTTTCCTTGGTTGCATCTGCAGTTTTTGGAAGGAGCAATATGTGCTCATGCCAAAACCTCTCCAGATTGTTTTTCTGTGGGTAGGCTGCAGTTTGCATCAGTGGGGAAGTGGGACAATATTTAAAGGCATTTCACTTAAAGAAATGCTTTGACTATTACTCATGCTTTTGTTTGAAGGACATCAACTGTTGCATTAAATTGGTCCTGCCCAAGATAGGAATTTTAACTTCTGTTTAAAGGGAAAAAAAACCAATCTGTGTTATGTTTAAGTGTTTATAAAGACAGGTTTAACTTGCTCTAGTGTGTTAAGACCTCCCACTTTTCCCTAACCATTTTTTTTCAGCAACTTCCCTCTGCACCATATGGGATTCCCTTCTATTATAGGTGACCTCTAGCTACACGTTTGTTTATCCATAGCTGAACCATCAGCTTCAAGTAGCCATATATGATTCATAGTTACTGCACTTAGTCAGGCATAAAGTTTTCAGCAACAGTCTGTAGTGCAGTCTAAATTGTATGTGGGAGTGATCAGGAGTGCTAGACAAAATGTTGTAAGGCTTAACACTTGTGCATTTATATGGACTAAGGTATAAAAAAGCCTGAAGCAAACTAATACACTAATTTAAAAAAGGGTGATGTCGAAATGGAGAAGTGGAATGTATTGAAACTTAACCTGGAATAAGAAGAGATCAGCTTGCCTAAAACTGTAGCTATTTATGTGCTGAAGAGAAATACAAAATTTTATATGCATCATGTCCATATGTGTAAAATACCCTACATGTTTAACACAATAACTGCTGACAAACTTTATCCTTCTTTTTAGGATCAACCTATGGGAGGTTGGGAGATGATCAGAAAAATAGGAGACACTTCTGCTAGTTACAGATATACCTCAAGATATGTACTGAAGGCAGGACAGACTGTTACAGTAAGTTGTCAAGCTTCACCTGTTCAGCTCAAACTGGCTTTAGGTTAATTCTTGTATGTCAGTAAGTCAGTAATGTTTTTTTGTTCTTCCCATACAGATGGGAAAAAAAAAATCACCTATATTTAGCATTCATTGTATCATCTGTTGGGAAGGGTAATTTTTAGTGAACAGAGTCACATTTCTTAGAAACTTACTTTATATATGCAACAATAATTTTGACTGTAAGTAGGTGCATTTGCATATTCAAAAGTGTCTGTTCATGTTAAAAAAGTAAAGCTATTTTAATGTTTAAAAAAAAAAATAGTAGCTGGAGTGAGACTTCATTTTTCTTAACTGGTAGAGATTCAGTGGTGTCACCTAAAATGGAAGTGAATTATGTAAGACTAACAAGTAACATTCATTTGTGACTTTTAACAGATTTGGGCTGCAAATGCTGGAGTGACTGCTAGCCCTCCCACTGACCTCATCTGGAAGAACCAGAATTCCTGGGGCACTGGTGAAGATGTGAAAGTTGTGCTGAAAAATTCTCAGGGGGAGGTAACGTAATTCAGATGTGTCAAACTTGCATTTGACTATATTGCCACTCCAGCATCTAGCCTTGTAAAGATATAGGTAGAACCACTGTTAGTTCTTTGCACTTCAGTGTGTGTGAGACTGTAGTAAAATTTTCTCCTGCTACTTTTAGCCAAGCATACTGTGCATTTTTCTTGAATTTAATTGCAGTTAAGGTGTGCAGCGTTGAGAAAACTTACAAATTTTATATACTCCATTTGTTCTGACATTGCTCTGATGGGGGTGCCTCAATTTTGAAGGTAAAAGATATTAGTAAACTTTTCAGTGCTCTGTTTTTATTTTGTTCCCATGAAAACTATGTTAATGAGGGGTTAGGAAAACAAGTTTTAATTTTAAGTAGATCAGTGACTATGACATGTAGCAATCGAGGTAAAATACTAAAATACAAATTTCTTGTAATAGTTATGGGGGAAGAAGGCTTGATGTGCATTTTTAGGAAGTTTTTTAATTGTTAAGGGATTTACAACTGAAGTGTTAGGAGTGTTGTGTATATACTTTCCATGTGCTCCAGTGCACAGACAAACTGTACAGTTGGCTGTCTGAACAGGTGGCATTCCGCTTTCTCAAAATACAAGTAGATCATCATGAGCTCTTGGAAGAGTCTGTTATTAAAAATGTAACTCCTTTTCAGGAAGTTGCTCAGAGAAGCACTGTCTTTAAAACAACTGTAAATGAAGGAGAAGAGGAGGAGGAGGAAGGTGAAGAAATTCTTGAAGGAGATGTTGTCCACCAACAGGTATTTTGTTAAGGCTTGTCCAGACTACTGTCTTAACAAATTTGCTTAGATTGAAAAGGAAAAGACATGTATAAGGAGGGATTTTTTTTTTTACATAAGTGTCATAACTGTTTGAACATGGCTGTTCTGTTGTTTTTGTTTTGTTAAATCAGTAATTGAATTAAAACATAACTGTTTTAAGAATTATTAAAATTAGTAGGAAGATACGGGATTTTCTTAAACTTTCTGATGCAATTGGACTGAGGGAAATGTATGGTGTTTGCCTTCAGTCAGTACATAAAATTGTAGTTGCTTACTTATGGAACTTAAATCTTTCATTTCCTCTAGGAGTGAAAGTGTCAGGCATGATGAAAAAACGCAACTCTAAAGGCAGAGGTGTGAACCTGCAGTGACAGTATAAAGTGCTTTGAAAGATGAGAGAATACTCAGATACAGCGTACTGAGTGTTTTGCATTCTGAGTTTGGTGTTACTGCTTTAACCAAGTAGCTTTCTAAAAAGACAGTAATTGTAATGGGCAAATAAGTTCCTCCAAGGCCAAGACCATATAATCATAAATTCCTTAGTGTTGGAAGGGGCCTCTTGATTGTCATCTAGTCCAGCTCTGCTGCAACAAACAGGGATACCACAGCCAGTTCTGGTTGACAGGGCCTGATGCAACCTCACTTAAAAGTCTGCAGGGATGGGGCATCAATCACATTACTAGGCAACCTTTTCCAGTGCCTTACCACCTCACTGTAAAAGATTTTTTCCTAATATCTAACATAAATCTACCCTCTTTGAGCTTGAAACCATTTACGTTTTTCTGCCACCACGGACCCTGCTGAAGAGTCTGTCCTCTTCTTTCCTGTAGCTCCCCTTTAGATAATGAAATGCCACTGTCTCCCCTCAGCCTTCTCTTCTCCAGGCTGAACACCCTCAGCACTTTCAGCCTTTCCTCATAGGAGAGGTGTTCCATCCCCTGGATCATTTTTGTGGCTGCCCTCTGGGTGTGCTTCAACAGGTCCATGCCTCTCCTGTACTGAGGACTCCACATCTGGACGCAGTACTCCAGGTGAGGCCTCACCAGCACAAAACAGAGGATCAGGATCACCTCCCTTGGCCTTCTGGTCACACATCTTATAGATATTTTGCTCCTTTAGCTAAAACTTATTTTTCAGTTAGTATGGGTATTAATGTTGGTCAGGAGAGTGAACATAGAACAGTAATTAAAGTTAGGTATGTAAATCTGCAGGAAAAAATGAAGAGAGCTGACTGCTTGAGAAATCATGGTTTTTTGCCAGGCATGTTTTCGGCCTGTGACTGAGTTGTATCTTAGTGGCACTGAATACAGGTGCAAGCTTTTACTACAGTTTTTCATTATTGAAGTGCATCCTGTGGCAGCTTGGTTTCTGGGGTGTGCTCTTCAGCTAAAGCAGCGTTAGCTTGTCAGTAAAAGAAATATTAGTGGATTTTTTTAAATAAAAACTTCTGACGTATTTGTATGTGCTCACTACTGTATTCACCAGCTGTGTAATCTCAATGATGCTTTTAGCTATAAACTACAGCATGGCCTTTGTTATTTCTGATTGTCATGACTTCGAGCTACCCTGGGTAAGTATGGAAGTTGTAAGGTGTGAGGTCTCCTTGGGGCACAGTAAGGTGAAATGACAACGGATGGTTGGCTAATGAGTTTATTCAAACAAGAGTAGTTTCAAATTTCCTAGGGAATGTGATTATTGGTACTACGTAAGAAATGCAGTTTTAGTGGTAAGCTATGATGAATCAACTTGCATCTGTTCTAATATAACTTGAAAAGAGGGAGAAAAAGAGAGAAATAAAAATAAAGATACAAAGAGACAGTTCTCACCCTTGGATTCAGCAGTGATTGTTCCTGCCATGGAAGATGTGCACACCTGAAAGGGCAGGTAAAGGACTACCTTCTTTGTCTTTGTGGCCCTTAAGGAGAAGTAAAGTGCTTCTTCAGAATGTTTCAGAAATGAGTCTGGGGTCTCAGATGGTTGCCAGGTCTCCTCTAATGTTGTGACTGATATATGGCTCTACCTCTGCACAAGCACAGTTCAAGATTTGGTGTATTCTGGAAATGGGCTGGAGGGGCTTCAGTGGCTGTCTTTGTCACTCTGCTGAACTGAGTACAGGTGCAGTTTGCCACATCTCTTCCTTCCCCACTAAGTCTGCTTGTTGCAAGAAGCAGGTCTGTATAATCTTCACAAGATAAGGAAATCAGTCTGGAGGAATACTTGCCTTGCAAGGCTCCTTCCTCCAACTTTCTCTCATATCGTTACTGTGGTGGTCTCCTTTTTACTCTTCTACCAAGTATTTGCTTCTCACTTACTTCTCAGTCTCCTACAGTGGTGCCCATCTTCCATTACCTCACTTAACAGGATATCAAGCATTCCTTTACTTCATAGGGTCAAGACATTGTATTACAATTTGCTTAGACCATACCAAGCTAGTAATTGTACACTGATAATATGTGTGTATTATATTAATAATATATATAATTATACTGTTTTTGATTTCTGAATATCTTGCTGTTGAATTTTTTCCAATCATGACTTTTTTGTTTGTGACAGGGGAGCCCAAGAAAATCTGACAGAAGCTGTGCGATCATGTAACTCTTTCCAGTCATCCAGGTTCTTCAAATAATGGTGATCATTGTCTACAGAATAGCCTTCTCAAAAGCACAATGTATTTTTGTAGCTTATTTCTGTGAGTTCTTAAGCTGAAAGTCTAATGGCCTTAATTTCCTGACATTGAAAATGAAGTTTTGTAAAAGAAACTGTATCTGTAACTTGTTGTTAGGACATAAACTGGTGATTCTGAACTTTGTGTACTGTTTGAAAATGACATTCCCTACCCCTAGTTTTATATGCCAGTCTTTTTTTTAAATAGAAACTTAAGAAGTTTCTGCATTCCAGGGATTGATTTTTGTCAGACAACACCACTCCAGCCATCTACTGTTGACTTCTTTATACTTAGGTGCTGTTTGGGAAGGGAAAGGCATTTTCAATACTATGAACTTTTTGTACTGAAGACATTTTCGTATTACAGCGCAATCAAAGATAAACAACTTTCTTATAGAAAATAGACTTTTTTTTTAAAAAAAAGAAGGGGATAAACCATAAAATCATGTAAGCACTCAACTCACGAAGGATGCAGTAAAAAAAAACTTTCTATTGCTACTTTGTTTGCTTAGGTTTCTTATTCTGAAAAGGGGATTCATGTTAAGTGTGTTAGTTGTATTGTTAAGGTAGTGTAACAGCTTAAATTTGCTTACATGTTTTTTTTGTAACAAAGTCAATTTTAATATTGATTGCTTTGCTTGTTTACAGTTTTTAGGAACAAATCCAAGTCTTCTAGAAATCTAGTCTATGTTTCTATGGAAAACAACTGTAATTCTGTCAATGTGGAAAGTTTCAGTTCTTTTTGCATTTACCTACTGTTTGAAAACTTTGAATAAAGAGTAAAGTATCTCTGTATAGACACTTCAGATTAAGGTTTTGAAATTTGTTTTGTGATAAAATGGAGTTAAAAGTTGAATGATTGCTAGGTATTTAGAACTGATAGGATTTGAACTTGGAAAAACCTGCATGTAAGTGGAACAGTGGCACTTGATTTGTAAGATTTCTCTTAAAATAATGAGGAACAAATTGACATTTCAAAAATGAATTCTTTGGACCTTTATTCAAAGTGTACATAACTGTTTCTGTAGTTACCTTTGTCTTGATCTGAAGGTTTTTTTAATGGTCAGAATCATGGGAATTCATTGTGCTTTTTTGCTATCAGTTTCTTGAAAAACAGAACTTCTTAGTGTCTTCCATGTTGAATCAGTTTCTGTCCTGATGAACTACATCACGACATTCTGAATTTTTGCCAGCAGAAGTTAGAGGTGGCCGAGGCTTATGTGGATGGACAGAGATTGGTGGGTCTCCTCCTTTTGGTAGTAACATTGGCTTAAACAACTGCATTAGACCCTGAAGTAAAACTTCTTTTAATTTCCTATTTAAATGTGAGCATTTGTATTTATGTAGTATTTTCATATAATTTCAGTATTACTTCATATCCTGTAATATTCTCATTATGTCTAATTGTTTTTCCTAAGAATGTTTTTCTATTATAGTCTGAGATAGTGGTGTTACAGGCGTTACCTGTATAAATGAACACTTACATTGTAGTAAACTGTTTATTCCATTTCTTATTTGTTTTCAAAACTAACAGCACAGACTAGCAATACAATTCTGTTAAATAAGACAGTTGATAAGAGATTATTTAGCATGTATCAGTGTTCTTGGCTCTAGCTTTTGTAGACCCTCTTTTATCACTGCAGAATGATAAATAGTGCCTTAACCTTTATGGGAGCATGTACCTAGGAGCAGCTGCTTGAGTCTTGTGAATATTCAGGTAAGTCAGCACTCTTGCGATAGATGGCAGTAGACAAGTGCTGATTTTTAGAAAGGTGCTTTAGAATACTTGCATAAACTAGCCTAAATAATGTTAGGAGATTTAAAAAGGGGTGGGGGGGTAAGCCTTCTGTACGTTGCTGACATTTAGTGTGGAAACATCCTGCCACTAGATGGAGATCTTGCTATTGAACTATATTCTCGAAGCAAAACAACCATGAATACCTTTCCTACATTTCATGTGAGTCCCATAATAACTTCAGAAAGTTTCTCTTTACCAGACTGAACAAAGTCCTCCTATCTCTTCACCACAATTTCAACCTTTAATTAGTCTCTTGAAAAGCACTGACCTCAAGCTTGAAAGATATGATTTTGTCAGTATTTTTTCCTACCTCTTAACTGTTGTAGTTACTGCTGTTATTTGCCATTTTGTGTGAAAGAAGGCAGGTGGATGGAATTCCTTAAAGGTATCAGACCACTGGAAAATAAGCTTGTTAGTTTTTAATGTAATGCTTTGCAAAATGTGTTTTCATTTTCTGTAGGTTGTTAGCTAATGAGCTGGAGATGAATGAAACTGTCCTAGTTAGCTCTGTAGACCGGCTCCTACTACTTCTAGAGTAACATCTAAAGATTGCTTCTAGGTACACTTCCAGAATTGACAACATAGATCAAGATGTGATACTGATCTGTTTTGTACCTGGCAGGTGAAAGCTGCTTAGTGACTTGCTGCATGCAACAGGGAAAAACAAACAAACAAAAACAACACAAGAGTGCTAGAAATACCTCTGCTAACACGTTCTTCCTGTGAAAACCAGAATAAGAACTTAATAAGCAAGTCTTTTGACTTCTGTAACACTGCTATAATATGATGAGTGTTCCTGAAGCAAAGTGTATTCCCATCAGTTGTTCCTGGCTCAGAAGATTGAGTTTAGGTCTGGTCATAGTAAAAGCAACTAACATTTAGATCATGGTTGGTTTGTAGTGGACAAGCTCATAAATAAATGCTGGTGTAAGCAGTCTTAGCTGCATGCTACAAATTGCTACATGTTTCATCAACATCTACCCCTGCTGTATGTGATAGAATGTGGGGAAGTGGTATCAATGTGCCCCAGGGAGGTTCAGAATGGATGTGAAGGAGAATTTGTTCATGGAGGGAGTGGTCAAGTCTTGGAACAGGCTGCCCAGGGCAGTGGGGAAGTCCTCTTCCTAGAGGTGTTTAAGGGAACATATGGACATATTGCTGAGACATGTGGTGTTAGTGATGGAGCTTGTTAGGCCAGATTGATGTTTGAACTTGATGATCTTGAAGGTCTTTTCCAACCTAGGTAGTCCAGCGGTTGTGTATTCCACTGAAATATTTTCCCAAGTAGACATCAAAACATGTAAATTAGTAGCTGTTCATGACTGCATTTCATGACACATTCTATTCAATAGAAACTAAGGATTTATTTGTTGACTTCTGTAGAAGCAGTTTTAATGCAGTTCTTAGAATCTCACAGGGAAACTTTAATTGTCTTAACCAACATTTTTATACTGATATGAGAGTTTCTGGAGTTAAAAAGGTGTTTTTATGGGAAATTCCAAGTCTAGAAAGTGGTGCTTTTTTATATCTGCTATAAGCACTATATGTCCTTCTCCTGCTTTTAAAGAAAAAACAATATGCTAATTGACTATGAAGTACTTTTTTCCAGGCAGGAAAGTTTAGTAAAGATAGGAATGGTAAGTAGTTGATGGGAATAAAAACTTCTAAAGCTCTTGACCAAAATGGAGCATTTTATGAAAGAAACAGAGGCTATGTAGGATGAAGGAGAATATTTATTTAGACTTAATTGGAGCACAGCAGTTAATATTGAGGAAGCAGTGGGGCACTTAATTATTTATAATTCTCAGCTAGATACAGGAACACAGCAAAAGTAGCTACTCTTTTTCTCTGTTTTTGCTTAGTGTGCATTTAGCAGCCTCCCTCTAGTTTTCTTTAATGAGTTTGTATAGATAACAGAACTTGTTCTCAGCATGCTTAAATCTGAAGGAAGAAAACTTAGGCGTGATGGCACTGGAAAAGGTATGTTGCATTTTACACTGATTGTCTGGTTGGCTGCTTTTCATCTAGCTGTCAAAAAAAAAAAAAAAAAACATTTGGGTGCAAAGTATTGTAGCTAATTTGGCTGTTCCGTTTTATGAACAGGAAAGATTATTGGTGAACAAGTCTGACTTAATTTAAGTCACAGAAAGCAGTTACAGAATTGGTTTTCTGTGCAACTGTAGCATTTCCTTTGGTTTTTTTTCCCTGGAGATGGTGTTTTTGCTTTCCAGCAGAGTGGAATGCTGTTGATAGCATATCAGCATTATCCTTAAGTTTTATTGTGAAAGTGTTTTGTCCCTCAGCTGTATCCTGAGCATACAAGTTGTTAGTTCTATAATCTTTCAGCATCAAAGGGAGGAAGGTACTTCTGTAGTGTTGCCACAATGAGATGTAAAAGACTCAGTGAAAGCTGGGTAAAAGCTAAAAGCAGATACTAAGAAACTTGGCAGCATGTTGACATGGGTTTAAAAAAGCTTTCTTGTTGCTTCATGGGATAAACAAAAAAAGTAATGAATAACAGCATTGTGTTGGTTTGTAGTACAGTGTTATCATTGCTGTGTTATATAGTGCTTATCCATATTTCAGACTTTGTTTTACAGGCTTGCTAGATGTCTATAAAGGCCTTTGTTGTACACTTTGCATTGTCGGTCAGGTTCAGAGGTACTTTGGATGCTCCCAAACAGTACTGGGCAGTAAATAGGTATTTTCCTGCTTGCATAGAAAATTCTTTTTTTAATGAAGCAGATGCGTTTTGAATGGAGCTTGGTCTCATCAACAGATGAAAAGTGTAATTAGTAGGAGTTTTTATCTTACCTTTGTTCTGTAGGGTAGAGCTTTCTTTCAGTGCACAGCTGGTCCCTCTTGTAGCTTTTCCTATTTTTTTTTTTTCCTGATGGTAGCTCCTTGGTATCTCTCTGCATCAAAGACTGTCTATGGATATTGGCCCTAATGCCCATTATGTGCTAAGTTGCCCAGTTGTCCTACATGATTTCCTACTGGGGAAACAATGCAGAGTTGTTTTAAATAAATAAAATGTAAATGGCAGTTTGAAATCTCAGTTTGGCGGAACCATACAGCCAAGATAAAAAACAAAAAAAAAAAAAAAACAAAAAAACAAAAAACAAAAAAAAAAAAAAACAAAAAAAAACCGGAGGGGCTCATTAACCCAACTTATGCTGCGGTGTCCATGCAAAAGGCTGTGGTATTTCTAAAACTTCATTACAAGAGTGGTATAGTCATATATATAAATTTCTGCTACCCAGTGCATATATTCTCCTCTCCTTCTGCTCCTTCTGCCTACAGTGTATACTGCTGCTCTCACTGTGTCACTGTCCTCTGCATGAGTGAGAGGTTACATAGCTGCCTGTTGTTGAACCTCTTCCCTTTTCAGCATCATAATTTTGTCACATACTACTTCTTTAATCTCACCTTAATTTTGTCTTTTTTGTTGTTTTGGTGATAAATCAGGCTTGCAGGGAAAAGGTTGCACAGAAGGAAAAACCTGACTTTTTGCACTGTACTCATACTGAATTGTAATAGACTGAGCTTAGTGGTATATACAGAGATGGTGGTCTATCATCGGCAGACAGGGTGTGAAAGGAAGGAATGGATCAACGCTGTGTGAACCATTAGAGATGGGTTCTTGAATGTTTTGTTTGTTTTTGATTACTTAAGTTGCTGGTTTTTATCCCTTTTGGCTCAAAATACTGATTTGAATGTACTACCTCTATGACTTTTTTCATGGAAAAGGAGTATAAGCAGCAAGGCCAGCTGCATGAGAGGAAAGAAGAACCTTGCTAAGAAGAAAAGAGTGACATCCTATTAAAAACAACCTCCTGAATTATTAGTTAACCTGTATTTTTGCTTAACAGACACTATTGTACAGCTGGGAGTTCCGGGTAGCTGTAGATACGCTTGCTGTATCTAATCAATAAATGTATTGCTACTGCTGTAGAATATATCTGCTGAAATCCAGTTTTGAAATTGTTAATGGGAATTTGGATTTGATGTGACAACAATGGCAGAAAAGCGTCAGGAAAGCCTATTGACTACAAGTCTTACTGCACTTCAGAAGTGTGAATAAGATGTTAACATCACCCACCTTCTTTGTGTTTTATGGAAATACAAGGATTAATATGAAGTGCATAGTATTTCCATAGGTTTAGTGGAAAAGGCTAGATGTGTGTCTGGTCTTCCCTGTTGTTTTTCTCAAGAAAATCCCTGGCAGACAACCAGTAGTGTCTTTGCCTACCATTTCTGCCCTGCTTGTTTGTGACATACAGAAACTAATGTAGCAATGTATTATGCTTTCTCTGGTTGCTTCAGAATGCTTTCTGCTTAAATAACTTTCTTGAAACTAGAAATGAAACTTGATCTAACAAAGGCCGTCTGTTTCAAGTTTTTCTGTTGGTCTGTGTGCAGATGACTTGCAGCTTGATTTGAATTACTGTTTTCCTTGTTACTACTGGAATTCCAAATCGGCCCAATTTTTTGTTTTATAAAACAAACAAAAAAAAGCCTCTGACTGAACTTTTTCATGGGCACACTTCCAGGTTTTCTTTTAACCTGGAACATTCTCCTTATACCCTTTTCAATCTTCTACCCGGATAGTTACTGTTCTGTAGAGATATGGTAATAATACATTTTAAGCAGTCACACTTTTCTATACACTTCTTCAGAATTTTGAATATTTCTCCTACAGTTTTGTTCTGGAAGACAAGCAGGTATCCACTGCCAAATATATGATCAAATCCTGACCTTACAGTCAAATTAAAGGATGCAGATCTGTAGGTTCATAACTTTTTCACATGAAGAGATGTTTGTTTCTTGGTGTGAAACTACAGTTTTATGTCTGAATAAAATTGAGATTTATTGTTCAAATAACTGATTATTTTTATACTATGAAATTGACAGCTTCAAGAAGTATTGATAAGCAGTTTCTTTATGGAATTATTTGGACAAGTCTAGATACAGTTATGTTAATGGATTTGTCTTGGTGTACTAAGTTCATCTCTCCCTAAAGCACAGCCCTAAGCTCTTCTGATAGTGAACTACTTCTTATGTGTTCCTTTTATTATCACTGCACAGTTTGGAAAACAATGCACATAGTGGCATTACTATCTACATTTAGAAATGTGTATATTCAAGAAACTATGCATCAATTTCTAATTCTAGCAGAATTTGTTAATGAAATATTATTTCATTATTTGTTTTAAAAAAAAGTCTGTGTGTTTGGTCTCTAAGAGCACAAAGTTTCTGAGTGAATTGGAAACCAAATGGGAAATAGGTAATGCCATTCAGCAATACAATCTAGTGTTCAGACTCCAAATACAGTTCAGTTACCACTGTAGGTTGTTTTACACATTTTAGAAAAGCCACTGTCACTGCTATGAGAGGCCAGGGTTTACACCAACTCTGCTGAATCCTACCTGGTGAACTAAAGACTCTGCAGGCTTTCAAGACATGCTCATTGTCATTCAAGATGAGTTCCTGCTTCCTGAGACATCTCTAATGATCTCATTCATTACGTATATGGAGTTTGCCTTGCAAAATTAATTTATACAATTAGGATTAAATTCAGCTTGATGTAAACAGCAGGTTGGCTAACTGGAATACTCACTGGCGCAATTGTAGTACAGAATGCAATGCCTCATTTGATGCTTCTGAGGGGAAAAAAGTACAGTTTTTGTTCCCTGAGTTTTGTTGAATTATTTAATAGAATACTTCAAAATAGGAAGGTTAGTGCAAGTGTCACTTTGTTCTTCTATGTATTCTAAATATATTCCTGAAAAATTTTCTTACGGGCAACTTCCCTGTAAAACAAGAAATGGGTAAGTCTTCCACTCACTACATCATGTTTAAGTAACATGCCGGCATGTAGAATTCATCACACAGAAGTATTTTAATAATCCAAAATGCTGGAATCTGTTAAATAAAATTAATTGGGGAAAAAAAAAAAACCAAAAACAAAAAAACAACAATCATGCAGTGCTGTTGATGTGATTCAGGAAAAACAAAATAAAGTACTGGTTACTCTCTGCCTTCCTAAGCCATACTACTGTAGGAACAGAACAATAAAAACAAAGCACTCTACATCTGTTTTGCATTGTTAATTTTCAGTTTATTTTAAACAATAATAGAAAAGTTTGCATCACATGATGATGCAAGTATTAACACCAGCTTCCACACAGTATCTGCTAAACAAACACATTTGGTAGCTTAGCAAATAGGACTGCAGCGTCCAGCATTTGAATTCAGATAGCAATTTCCTTCATGAAGAGTCTGTGCATCAGGATAGCACACTGCTGGGTTATGCATGGTGTTTGAGCATAGTGAGTTTGAGGCAAATGTCCTTAGTGCACAGCCTTAGAGAAGAATGGCCCAAATCAAACGATTGTCTCCTTTGAGTTCCTTTTGACTGATGGCAGGCCCAGCAGGGACTGCTGGTTGGAGAGAATGTTGGCAGAGTTGGGGGTAAGGAGTATCACCCGCTGGTTGGTCCGACGCCATTCGTTGTATAACCTACAGTGATATCTAAATGATACCTGCCGAGAAAGGAGACAGGTGCATTCAGAATCACTTCATTCCTCTAAGGAATTGATGAGGGGTTGGGGAACACACCTTCAAGTGGGACAGAAAGCCTATAAGCAGCCTCACTAGGTAGGATGACATTGACATATATGAAACCATATGGATAGGGGGCTTGTTCCCCAAGCTTCCACAGCAGAGGAGAAGACCAGTTCGTGCCCTACTTTCTGCTGCTACGCAGTTCTCATTCCCTTCTAATGAAATGAAAAACTAGACATCCTGCCTGTCTATCCCAAGAGGAGTAGCCATTTATAACTAGATGAATTTGGGTTTGAGGTTGTTAAGCTGATGATTTCTGTAGCTGACTGGATGGAGAAGGCTTGCGTGCAGACACTAACAGCCTTATGTTCCACCTTGTAATGCTTTGTTGCTAAAAGTATTGAATTCAGGATTGCATAGGTACCACGAGGTGAGTGTGACTGACTTCCAGCATGCCCTGTCTCAGAATCAGTGTCTCAACCAGGGTTGTCTTTTGAATTTTTTTTTTCCTGGTCTCAGGTAACCAATTTCAAACTCAATGCAGCCTGCTAATAGTGGAAGGGAGATGACTGCTGTGAAGATATACTGTATAGATAGTTTAAAGTAGTCTACTGGTCATTTTAGCAACAGCCAAGTGCACGAGTTAGGTCTGTATGCAGTGCTGTACTTAAACAACTATGTCAAACACCAGTTAGTTGGCTTTGGGCTTGTTAGATGAGGTGTGCCAATTGACAAGATGATGCTCCCAAGCTGCAGGCAGGAAGGGACCCAAGCAGCAAGCACAGAAGTGCTATGCAATTTTCACACGCAACTTGTCATTTGTCATTGATTTTTATGCACTTGTGCCACTTCAGTTGGTCACTGCCATTCAGAGGGCAGAGAGCATTATGCAGATACTGCATCTGGTTCCCTGACGTGCAGTGCTGGTGGTGTGGATGGCTACATAGCATAGTGCTTCTGCACTAGCCATCTACATGCCTATGAATGTATCCTTCAAAACCCTTTTAGTTGCAAAAGAGTGTTTTTAGCTAAATAAATAATTTTCCATTCTGTAAAATCATACAGGAACCAAAAAAAAGAAAAAAAACCTATTTTTTTTATTAGGTTCTTATCCTGAGGGAAACCAACAGAGCTTTTGCTTGCTGAGCAGTTACCCAAGGACAGCTCTTCCCACAGATGAATTAATTCCCCACTTCTCCATCTCCTCTGCTCCCCCTGAAGGTAAAGCAGTCTGTGTCTTCACCTCATGTAGGAGCAGCCCATATGTAAGAATATGAGAAATCTCTTTTAAAAAGTCACTGTAGTCACTGTAGTATCAGCAGAAATAATGTGGTAGAGAGAGAGAGAGGAAGCAATTAAAAAAAAAAAAACAAAACCCCTCTACAAAGATGAATGCTATGCAGAGTGCTGTGACTGTCTCAGATAACTGAGTAGGAGTTCAGGCTGAGTTCTCGTATAGCACGATATGTGATTCTTTGAGAAAGAGCAAGATTGTTACTCCAGGCTTTAATTGCTTGTCTGCTTACAGCATTTCACAGAATATCCTGGTTCAGCAGGCTCTTGCCTTGAGGTGGTTTCCCAGTGATGTCAGCTGCTCAATTTCATTAAGAGCATCCAGACCAGTGCTCCTAGCCCAGTGCTGCTACTCTGGGGTGGAACTCAGACACTGCACCAACAATATATGCTCCTACACTGAGCATTGCCACACAGAGGTTCTTTGTTCACCTCCTCAATACTATAGGCAGGGGAAGCATTTGTCTTTCTAATTTGGGTTCACTTAGGCTACCCTTGGTGTTCAACCAGCAGTTACATTACACTGGAATCTACATGGCCAATCCTCTTGCACCCAGTCTTCTCCTTAGTCTCATAGAAAGGTTGGCCAAAGGTTGGCATGGAGAGGCAGAGTGTGGCCCTGAATCCTTAAACAGAAATCAGTTTTTTTCATCTTGGGCAGAGCAGGACTTTTCTTTCTTTGGGGTGTGTGTTGGGGGGCATAGATCAGTTGCAGTAATTAACTGAGGAAAGGTAATAGCATTTTATGGAGGACTTGGCTGTGGCCTCCCTTTCAGTGGAAGGGATCATACAGCTTCTTGGGCGCTAAAAATAACCTCCCCCATTTTCTGTTCACTGGGATACTGTGGTGCTTAAATGACCTAAGTGCCAGCTTTTGTCTACAAGAGAATAAGCTGATTTATGGGAAGTAAAATTAAATATTAGTTTTCTTAATTTTCTCAGGACCTAGAGAAGCGTTATATCACAGGTCATGTGTAATTTATCCAGTAGCTCTCATCATAGCCATAACTAAGCAAGTGGAACTGGATTCTCCCATCTCCTCAGCACTGAGAACTGAAGGGAGGTCTGCACATCTGGCACACATCTGGGCAAACACGGGTGAAGCTTTCCTGCAGGAGCACTGCACCTCAGGCTGCTGAGCACACAGGTGGAGTGTGCCCTCTGCCATTTGTAAGGTAGTTGCTGTAAATCTCTACCTTGCTTTCATAAATCTGCCTTCTGACGAGGTGCATGAATACACCACCACTTGAGCTTGAGTTAATTTACAGACACACATAAATCTCCTCAGAACTCTCCCAGCACTAATGCTGAGAGGGAAATGAGGGCACCTTCAGTACTGTGGACAGCGCCTGAGCATCCTCCCACCGCGTCCCGCTCCACGCTCCACCACTCAGCTGACTGGGTGCTGAGCAGGAGGTCCATGCACCCCACAAAGGCAGGGTGGGGTGCCTGCGCCTACTCGATGGATGCAGTGCTTCACTGCCCATCCATCTCCTGCTGGGCTGTGCGATGGCTCTGATTCAATTACATCTTGCACACCTCAGTGGGCATTAAAGATGTTGTGCCTCGGTTAAACCAGTTGAGGTGTGCCTTTATATCAAGATCACTCTTAGCATACTCTCCAAGCGCTAAGTAACTTCTAAAGTTACACTTCTAAACTTCTAAAGTTAAAGCATACATTTCTCTGTAGGATTCTGAAAGGAGAAACATTCTAAAGTGAATTAGAGGTGATTTTTCATCCCTGTCAAAGCAGTGGCAGTAGATGTTGATAGCTTACATCTGAGATGCTCCTGAAATCTTAATGAGCAAGATCAGATGTGTCCACATGTCACAAGCAATTAAATGAAATTATTATTTGCTTGAGGCATGCAATCCAGAAACTCAGATGGGCTTGAGCAGTGGCCCAGGAGAACCTCATGAAATTCAACAAAGCCAAGTGTATGGTCTGCACCTGGGTCATGGCAATCCCCACTACCAGTAGAACCTGGGTAAGGACTGAGCACAGCCCTGCTGAAAAGACTTGGTAGATAGCAATTGAACATGAGCCAGCAATGGGCCCTCACAGTCCAGAAAGCCAACTGTATCCTGGGCTGCAGCAAAAGAAGCACGGCCAGCAAAGGCAAGGGAGGTGATCCTGCTCCTCTGCTTTGTGCTGGTGAGGCCTCACCTGGAGTACTGCATCCAGGTGTGGAGTCCTCAGTACAGGAAGCGTGGACCTGTTGGAGCACATGCAGAGGAGGGCCACAAAAATGATCCAAGGATGGAACACCTCTCCTAGGAGGAGAGAGCTGAGGCTGTTCAGCCTGGAGAAGAGAAGGCTGCAGGGAGAAGTGATGGCCTTTCAGTTTCAAAAAGGGGGGGCTACAAGGAAGAAGGGGACAGACACTTTAGCAGAGTCTGTCATGACAGGACAAGAGGAAATTTAAAATCCATTTCAGGGAAGACTTTGCGTGTAACGACTGCAACGAGAGATCCTGGCAAAGAGGTAAACCAGAACCAACCCTCAAAACGGCCGCTCGACCCGCCGCGCACAGCCATCTGGTCAGCGCGGCGGGCAGGAGCCGCTCTTGTGCCGCCGCGGGCGCCGACGCTGTGTGGGCGGAGCTGGGAGTGAGGGTAGCCAACCCCCAACTGCCCTCAGGGAGCGCCGCGACCCTGGAAGGCCGCGGACAGGACGCGCGATCGGGGCGAGCTCGTCAGTTAGCGCCGGCAAGTCGTGCGGGGCAGGGTGGGACGGCCGGAAGGAGCCTCCTCTCTTTCTTCACTCCTTCTCTAGGAAGTCTAGGGCATTACCGCCTCTTTCGTCATCGCGGTGAGGAGCCGCCGCAGCAGCCGGGCTCAGGCAGCAGCACAGACTGAGGGGACGCAGCCTCTGGGGGCTCATGCGTGCACCCAGGTGGACAACCCGTGGGATGAGGCGGCAGTCCAAAATACTGACTGTGGAGAGCTCCGTAATCTGGAGGTCTCCCTAGGTCCTGAGGCGGGAGAGGGCTGTCATGGCTGCAGGTGTGCCCTGTTCAAGGAGATGCTTGAGCAGATGGCTGGACTGCCGCAAGAAATCAGCAGCCTGAGGGGCTCCCGGGAATCTCTGAGGGAGACAGATTGGAGCTGAAGGATGTTGTCACTGTTGAAGATTGCCAGGAAGAACCTCGAGCTGTCCCATAGGATCGTGCAAGGACTCCTCAGAGAAGGTCATATTGCCAGTACTACATCCAAAATCTCCAGGGGTAACTGCACCTGCTTCCCTTAACTGCCTGTACACGAATGCATGCGTCGTGGGAAGTAAACAGGATGAGCTGGAGATCTGTGTGCAATTGCAGGGCTGTGATCTCACTACAGTCACCGGGATGTGGTGGGACAGCTCGCATGACTGGAATGCTGTCGTGGAGGCTACAACCTTTTTTGGAAAGACAGGATTGGGAAGTGAAGGTGGAGAAGTTGCCCTTTATATGAGGGATCAACTAGAATGTAATGAGCTCCATCTGGGAGGGAGGAAGAACGTGTGGAGAGCTTGTGGGTGAGAATTAACGGGTGGGCTGGGATGGCTGCCATCATTGTGGGGGTGTACTACAGGTCACCAGATCAGAAAGATGAAGTCTATGTTGTAGCTGGAAGTAGCCTCACAATCCCATGTGCTTGTTCTCATGGTGGAGAACCATCTATATATTTAATCATCTATATATTTGTTAGGTAAGCAACATGGCCAGGCATGTGCAGTCCTGTTGGTTCCTGCAGTGCGTTGAAGATAATTTTCTGACACAGGTGGTGGAGGAGCCAACAAGGCAGGGGGTTCTTCTGGATTTTGTTCTTTTCAAAAGGGGTGGGCTTGTTAGGAATGTGAAGGTTGAGGGCAGCTTGGGATGTAGCCATCATGAGATGGTGGAGTTCAAGATCTTGTGTGGAAGAAGTAAGGCAAAAAGTAGGATTGCTACTCTGGACTTTCAGAGAGCCAACTTTGACCTTTTCCTGAACCTACTTGGAGGTATCTCTTGGGCATCTCATCTCTTGAAGGTAAAGGGGCTTGTGGGAGCTGGGCAACATTTAAACAGCACTTCTTCCAAGCTCAAGATTGGTGCAACCCTAAGAGTAGGAAATCAGGAGACCTGTCTGGATGAGCAAGGAGCTCATGGATAAGATCAAAGGGAAGAAGAAGGTTTATGGAATGTGGAGAAAGGGCCTGGCCTCTTGGGAGGAGTAAAGGAGTGTTGTCAGGGCCTGTAAGACAGCAACATGGAAGGCTAAAGCTCACCTGGAGCTG
The DNA here is from genome assembly GCF_951394365.1 of Tetrao urogallus. Lineage (NCBI taxonomy): Eukaryota > Metazoa > Chordata > Aves > Galliformes > Phasianidae > Tetrao > Tetrao urogallus. The sequence continues at coordinate 21,498,189 of NC_136816.1, forward strand.
AAGCTGGCAAATGAGATAAAGGATAACAAGGTTTGTTTGTTTTTTTTTTTTAAAGTATGTTAACAGTAAAAGGAAGACTAGGGATAATGTTGATCCCCTGCTGAATGAGGGAGGTCTCTGGTAATGGGAGATGCTGAGAAGGTGGAAATGCTGAATGCCATCTTTGCTTCAAAGACACCCCCTCAGAACTCCTGGACTCTGGAGGGAAGAGAGAGTCTGGGAAATTGAGAGCTTCCCTCTGGTTGAGGAGGAGATGGCCCAAGAGTGTCTAGGTGGGATCAGTGTGCACAAATCCATGGGCCCTGATGAGATGCATCCATGTGTGCTGAGGAAGCTGGCAGAAGTGACTGCTCAACTGCTCTCTATTATCTTTGGTAGGTCTTGGAGAGCAGGAGAAGTGCCAGAGACTGGAGGATAGCCAGTGTCCCTCTGGTCTTCAAAAAGGGCAAGAAAGAGGATCTGGGAAAACTACAGGCCATTCGGTCTTACCTCTGTCCCTGGAAAGGTGATGGAACAGCTTGTTCTGGATGCCATCTCAAGCAATTGAAAGAGAAAAAGGTCATCAGGAATAGTCAGCATGGATTCACCAAGCGAAAATTGTGCTCAACCAAACTTGTAGCCTTCTGTGATGGTATCACCATGCTGCAGCACCTGCTTTGAATTCCTCCTCATTGCTTCCTCTCTCCCTCTCACTATCCTGCCCAGAGTTTGGGATTTGAGAAGTGCAGACCTCAAATGCACTGCATCTTTCAGAATTTCCAAAGAACTTAATAGACATGGAATGAAGAGATTTCTGAATGTAAACGATGCTTTATGCCATGCTTCACCCACTCTACAGCACTCTAGAGTGGTAGAGGTGTAATTAATTTTCTGCTCTACTCTTTCCCCCATACCCATACTCACTAAGGTCCAAAAGAGGTAAATGGTGAAGAGTGCAACAGTGAGTGCAATGAGGCCGACAGCTTCAAGCCTACTGCTGAAGTGCAGGTGGTCCACAGCTCCCCGCAGGCACAGCCAGCCAGAGACAGTTGCCAGTGGAGTGATGAACAGGAAACACACCATGTCTCCGAAGAGAGTCCGCTTCTCATGCTGGGGACCTGGGTTCCTCAGCCACTGCAGGCAAAGCACAGACAAAGCAAGTGTCAGCCAGCAGTGTGTCTTCTGCAACTCCAGAGCAGCTACTCTTGTTAATACTTTTTGTCCTATTTTAAGATATATGTATGTATATATAAAGCTGCCAGTAACACTAGCAAAGCCATTTTTAACTTGCCCTCAGATATCTGCATGCAAGCAGAGGTGAATGCATACAGGGTTACTTTTATTAAGAGGATATTAATCTTGCAAAACAGAGTGCCTGAAAGTCAATGCCTGAAGTGAAGGCTGATTGAACAGCTATCAGCCCTGCATGCCCCTGTTGCTATAAACAGGATTTCAGAATAGTAGAGGTGAAGGAAGTTCAGCCTGGAACAGTGCACTGAGGCCTTCTAATTTAAAAACCTCATCATTCAAGTCAATGTTTAAACAGGATGACTACTGAGCCATGCAACCTTTGCCACTGTAAGATGCAGGTTACTCTCTGTGACTGCTGCAGCATCCTTGTTTTCCTTTTTCTCTCTACAGATATGCTCAGTACTACCAAAGATAGCAAACATTTATCCTGCAGTGCCACCCAAAAGCCCCAGCCAGCAAAGGGCTATACACCAGTCCTCGGCCTTGCACTGCACTCTGGCTGGTAGTGCTCTCATCCTCTGCTCTCAGTGGAGCAGGAACCATGGCCACTGCAGCCATGATGCTCACCCAGGTGTCCCAACCTGCTGTTTTCAACCCCCACTTCACCTTTTCCCACTTTGCCCACTGCAGGAAAATAAATGCAGCATGTATCTCTTCAGCTGAATATGAGGTAAAACAGCAGCCACAGAAGTGAGTGCATCCAGGAGCAGGTGGCCGTAGACCACACTCAATTTTTCAGCATAACTCAAGAATTCAGAGGAACAAAAACATATACTTTTAAACAAATTTTTGGGAGGCTTTCAAGTCACTTACTTTAAAATAACAGGATCAAAGAATCATAGAATGGCTTGGATTGGAAGGGCCCTTAAAGACTACCCAACCCCATGTCCTTGACAGGGCTGCCCTCCACCAGCTCAGCTGCCCAGGGCCCCACCCTACCTGGCCTTGAGCACCTCCAGGGATGGGGCACCACAGCTTCTCTGGGCAGCTGTGCCAGGGCCTCACCACTGAGTAAAGGATTTACTCCTAATATCTCATCTAAAGTTCCCCTCTTTTAGTTTAAAACCATTCCACCTCATCCTATCTCTATCAGACCGTACAAAAGTTGTTCCCTGTCCTACTTGTAAGCATCTTTCAAGTACTGGAAGGTTGTAATGAGGTCTTCCTGGAGTTTTCTCCAGGCAGAACAAGCTTGGCTCCCGCAGCCTTGTTTCAAAGGAGTGGTGCTCTAGCTCTTTGGTATTCTTCATGGCCTTCCTCTGGACACACTCCAGTAGCTCCACGTTTCTTGTTCTGGGGGCCCCAGGCCTGGATGCAGTACTGCAGATGGGGCTTCACAAGGGCAGAGTAGATGGGGACAATCCCCTCCCTCTCCCTGCTGCTACCCCTCTTCTGTGCAGCCCATGATACTGTTGGCCTTCTGGGCTACAAGCAGACGCTGCTGGCTCATGTCCAGTTTTTCATTTACCAGAAACCTCAGATACTTCACCGTGGGGCTGCTCTCAATGAGTTCTTCTCACAGTCTGTACACATATCTAAAATTGCCCTGATCCAGGTGCAGCACGTTGCTCCAGCCCTTGTTGAACCTCACTGGGTTCCTGTGAGCTCATTTTTTGAGCCTGTCCACGTCCCTTTGTATGTTAGCCCTTCCTGCTATTGTGTCAACTCCACCTTCAGCAAACTTGCTGAGGGGGCACTTGATCCCACTATCTAGTTGTTGATAAAGATGTTGAAGAGCACAAAATCTTAAGTATGAAGAGCTTCATAACTACTTTGTACATCCACAAGCAACTTCAGATGCAAGGCAAGGCACTCTTCCAAGAGGACTGTGCAGTAGCATTCCTTCCTTTCCAAGCAGTGCCAGAGATTTGACATTAATGAGTGCACCTCACGACTGCAGCGGGGCAGGCAGAGGGCAGGAGCAACACACCCAGCTCACCCCTAGGGTGTGTGTAGGGAGGAGAGTTAGGCCCACATACGAGCAGTTTTTATAGTATTTGAACACCATAAAGCCAGGGGGGAAAACCTGCAAACACTTTCCTTGGAGTCTTGTTCCATGTGTTTAAAAAATATACCAAGGGTGCATGCATAACAGTCTCAGGGTATATTCTAGACATTCTAGACATGACTGATTTTGACTTCTTCTTGTTCAATTTCCGTGAATCCCTGTAATGAGAAACTGACAGGAAAATGAGAGGAACTCAACATGCCTGGCAGCAGGGATTCTGCTTTTACAAGCAGCTGTCAGAAGGGTTTGTGACATGCATTTGTTTAAGAGGTAACATGGCAGAAAAATGCTGAGCACCTGCTCTGCATCTCAATCTCCACAGAGCAGCAGCTGCACACCAGTTTTCCAGCATCTGCATACCCCAGTGCCAGGCAGGAAAGAGGCATGGCTGCTCCCCATGCATGCTCAGCATGGTTACATTCATGAGGCCAGTAGAACCCAGGCGGCACAGCTGAACGACAAATGCCATGCATCTACGGAAAGGCGAGGAGAAAGGCAGGAATGTGTCCATGTGGCAAGCATGCAATGCACCCTCAGTATGTTTGTAGATGATGACAAGTTGGGAGGAACTGTCAGTCTGCACGAGGGTAGAAAGGGCCCTCAGAGGAGTCTGGAAAGGCTGGATCAGTGGGTTCAATGGCATGAACCTATAAGCTTTAACAAGACCAAGTGTCCTGCACTTCAGTCACAACAGACTCATACAACACTACAGCCAACAGAACATGGGCCAGCATAATGCTCAGATGGCCAAGAAGGCCTATGGCATCAGGCACATCACCTGCGTAGAATACTGGGATGGTGTCCGGTCTTGTAGAGAGGGGATTAGGAAAACCAAGGAACTGAACTTGGAGAGGGATGTTAAGAGAAACAAGAAGGGATTCTATAAGTAAAATGGTCAGAAGAGTCACACAAAGAGAGTGTACCTCCTTTGGTAAATAAGAAAAGAGAACTGGCTACAACAGATATGGAGAAGGCTGACGTATGAAATGAATGTTTTGCCTTGGTCTTCACTGGCAGACAGGATTCTCATATTTCTCACATTCCTGAAGCTCGCATCCCTGAACTTCTAGGTGGGAACTGGGGGAGTAAATCCCCCTCCTGCTGTAAGGGCAGAGCAAGTCTGAGACTGCCTCAAAAGAGTGAACATATACAAGCCTATGGGGCCAGATGACATTCACCCCGGGGCTCTAAGTGAGCAGGCTGATATGATTGCTGAGCCACTCTACATCATATGCTCTCTGGTTGTGGCTAGTGAGGTCCCTGGGGACTGGAAAAATGGAAATGTCACTCCCATTTACAAGAAAGGGAGGAAGGAGGACCTGTGGAACTACAGGACAGTGAGCCTCACCTCTTTGCCTGGGAAGATCATGGAACAAATCCTCTAAGAAGACATGTTAAGTCACATTAGGGATGAGTGGCCTCTTCATCCATGTAACAGTGATAGGACAAAAAGCAATGTCCTCATGTTGCATCAGGGGAAATTCAGGTTGGATATTAAGAAAAAATTCAACTCAGAAAGAGTGGTGAGGCAGTGGCACAGGCTGCCCAGGCAGGTGGTGGAGTCACTGGCCCTGGAGATGTTCAAGAACTGTGTGGATGTGGCACTGAGGGATGTGTTTAGTGGGCACGTTGGGGATAAATGGGCTGCTGGTTGGACTTTGAGATCTTTGTGGTCTTTCCAGCCTTAATGATTCTATCATTCTATGACTTTTCCAAAGCACACATCTTTCTCATAGTTCTGGAAATAGGAATGCAAACAAGATCTTAGGAGTCTATTCCAACCTTAATGATTCTATTATTATATGATTCACACACATTAGGGCAGATGTTGTTTCCCCAACCCCATTGTGACTTTCACAATGTACAATACAGTGCACTTAAATAAAGACAGCATTTGGTGGTCTGCAGATTATCTTGATTGAAAGGTTGAGCATGCTTCATATCCAATGGCTCCCAGCACCATTTTTGTCTGTCTGACCCATGTGAACAAAGAACGAAAACTAAGTAACTCAGATACAAGAAGAGGCCAGGACAGATGAGTAAATAACAGTTATATAAAATCATTAGGTTATAAATTAAAAACTCAAATTTTTATAGTCCAATTTTAAAAGCTGAAGTAATGTCATATTTTGAAAGTGGAAGTCCAAAGTTCTCAGGGGAACCTGCTTCAGCAGGGATCTGGACCAGGTGATCTCCAGAGGTCCCTTCCCATCCCTATGGTTTGTGATTCCATGAATAGTAATTTCAATGGCTACACAGATTTCAGTCACAGCATGCATTTTAATCTGGAAGTAGCGCACTTGAATTTTCAAACATGCTCCTGTTTAGATTCTAGGTTTCAGTCTTTTGTTTTGAAAATGTGCACTGTCAAGTTACTTCATAGCTAAAAAGCCAAGTCAGCAAATCCTTAGGTGAAAGTAAAATCCATGCAACAGCTCCAGCAAAGTGCTGAGCTGATTAATTGCTCTGGCAGCACAGTTGGGACTGCCGTGTTGGCAAAGAACAAGGCGCATGGCCACTGCACTGTGGCACTCCGAAACCCTTCCTATTAAAATGTGTCAATGCACTCGATTATATCTGCAATAATTTCAATTTTTGAAAAACAGATGGTCTGTAAAAAGGGTCACGTTTGAAGCTAAACACTGGCCCAGCTGGCAGTCAGCGCCATCACCAAGTGCCATCTTGAAGTGAACATCCACTACTGTTCTAGATATGCAGGCGGAGAGCCAGAGCAAGAAGGCACAGTGATGGCAGCAATGGTACATGGCAACATCCCTTGGCAGACAGCCTCTTGCTAAGAAGCATGCTGAAGACCGCAGGAGTGGGGAAAGTTCCCTGATCTGGTCTCCTGCAGTCAAGAAAAGATTCTGCTTTGGCTGGAACAGAGAAGGAGCATAGAAGGGACTGAGAGCCTTTGTCGTAAGAGCAGACTTCAGAGGTTTTCTCAATTACCCCAGCAAAATCATGTCTGTAGGTATGGCTATCTCAGGGGTGGCCAGGAAAACAGGAGAACTGATGAGGGATGTCAGTGAAGGAGGTGGGCTACTTAAGCTAACGGACAATGCTGGCATAAGAACAAATGGCTAATGATTGGTCATAAATACATCTAGGGTAAGAAACTGAAAAAACTTTCCAGCTTTCAGATGTTCTAGCTCTGGAACAGCCTCCTAGGAATCTGCAGATCATGAAGGAAGCTGTTCATCTTTTGAAAAGGATATCAGAGGTACTGCATTTGTCAAAAGGAACCACCGCTAGCACATCCAAAGTACCTTCACCTCACACACATAGTGCACACAGAGGACCTGCTGCAGTTACATCACCAGGCAGTGTTGAATTTGATTGACTGCTTATCCCAGAAAGACAAAACATAGCTCCTGACCCTCATCAGAGCATCTCCTTGCTTCTTTCAGCTGAATGCCAACTCCAGCTCTTCAGAGCTTGATGTGGATTTGCAGCAATTCCTGGAAGACTTCTGGCCTGTAAGCCAATTACTGGCTTCCCAAACTTCACTTAGGCTTAAAACTGCACACAAAGCCAGATCTATCCCAGAACCCTTTTAATACACATGTACTAAGATGTGGCAGAAGCTTTCCATCTGAAGAAGGAATTAACAAGGGAACAAGTAATTAAGAAGGAATTAACTGAGGGCACATTCGAGAGGCTCTGCCTTGGCATTTATTGACCCAACTACAACAAGCTGTTGTAGTTTCTCAAACTAACTCAAAGCTTTCTCAAAGCACCTCCAGGAGTCGGAGGTATTTTACCAAGGTCCCAGTTCTAGGACAATTCACTCATCAGTCTGACTCCAATTGAATGACACACAAAAGCTAAAGTATTTGCTTTAGTGTTTTCTGTCTCAGATTCTAAGGCCACTCACAGTTTCTAGTGGGAAGCCCTTTTTTTGTTCAATACATTCTGCTTGGAAAATTGATTTCACATAAATACTGCTTGAGTTGTATCAACAGCAAGGGAGATTCTGCAGAATATGATGAAAATCCTCCACCCTTTTAGTTAAAGATATTTACAGTGTTATCATATCTGAGGCTTGGGGAGAAGACAGGAAGGAATTGTTTCTCTTTGAGCCAAAAATAGCTTATTACACATCAAACATGCCAGTTCATTCCATTCTTTTAATGCCAATGGCTTCACAGTGAATCTCAGTGGAAGCAGCCTACATGCAAGCAGAACTAAGAACAATTATTGTCATCTCTGGTGTCACTCTGGCGGTGCCCAATGGGAGGGTTTTCTTTTGGGCTTTAAGCCAAGGAAGGTCAATACTACCTGGTTTTAAGCACTGGTTGTAAGCACTTCTCTTAGATGAAGGATATTCAGACTGGATATTAGGAAAAATTATTCTCTGAAAGAGTGGTGCTGCAGTGGCACAGGCTGCACAGGGAGGTGGTACAGTCACCGTCCCTGGAGGTGTCCAAGAACCCTGTGAATGTGGCACTGAGGGACGTCGGTGGTGGGCACGGTGGGGCTGGGATGATGGTTGGATTTGAAGATCTTGGAGATCTCTTCCAACCTTAATGATTCTATGATATTTCTAAATACTCAGATGACCAGTTATGTACAAGAAATATACAGTAATTTAATTTAAATAGGTAGGTAGTTCTGTTCAAATACTTTTTTACTTGAAAATTTTTGTAACTTAAAATTTCTCTCAGCCCAGATTGATACCTGTATTTGTTTCCAGTGTAATTAAACATTTTGGTTCACTCAAAACTTTCTTAGGTAAATGTTTTACCAAGGAAAACAAACATTTCTCAACTGAAAAAAAGAATTTCTATTTCAGGTATTTTTCCTTCTTAGGTCAACTATCAATTACTGGTGCAACACTACTGTCTTCAGTGGGCTGCTCTTGGAAGAGCCATGGTGATAGCCAGTATAGATGCTCCTTCAATCCTAGAAACAGAGTTTCTAGCTATGTAACAGCTGAAAACTGAAGATTTGAGCTCTGTAGTTTGCTGTGCCAACATTATGGCCTGTTCATACTTGTGTCAGCACTTAACCCTCATTTTAACTAAAGTTTTAGGGAATATTTTCATTGCTGATGTATGAACGAGCCAAAGATACTTTTCTGAAATAACAAAACAATCTCATTTGCATGTTTTCATGTACAAAGAGAATAAGAGGTTTATTATAAGGGTGGTATAGGATACAATTTAAATTATTGTGTTTTGAAATAAACAAACAAACAAACCTGAACATAAGCAACAGTGCAGACAGGAACCAACCCTGGGCTAGAAGTAAGCATGAAGTCTGCTTCATGCTTGTACTGCAGGCTGTAGCTATCACAACACAGCAGATTCCGCCACTTGGATCTTTCAGCCTGACAGCTGGAAAGCAGGAGTGTGATACACAGTGCTTCACCAAGCTGTGATAATACAAGTGGCTGGCAGATGTGGTGTTCATTTTCTGGATTATACAACGTTAATATCTAAAAACAGGATTACTAATTTTATGATAGCAAAAACAAACAACAGAGCATGCTAAGCTCACTAAAGCAGTGACGTTTCTTGGAGGTCCAATTAAACAATATTGAATCTTGTAACATTACTGCTGTTCAGTTTTCCTATTACAGACTTCTAATTCATTAAATTATATTTCACATGATACTTCTAACAAGTAAAAGATTCCAAGATGTGTCAAGAAGAAAAATTATGTGATACTGGAGAGAAGCAGTATTTCATTTTATCTGCATGTTTTGTAAAGCCACCGTTGCATTTTTGTGTGAATGTCCTCCCAAAAAAACCAAAGCAATCAAGAAAATCAATCAACAAAAATTATGGTTTTAGATTTTAAATCCAAAATGAAGCAGATTCGCTATTTGCAACACATATTGTAGAACACTGCAAATACCATGATCCAGTCAATAAAAGTTTGATAGCCCTCCCAGAAGTCAGATACATTGAAACGTTCTGTCTTAGCAATTTTCTCAGTAGAAGCAGCAGCCTTTGACTGGCTCCTGTGGGCAGTATCTGCTACCTGCAGGTAGGAAATGCTGACTGCAGGACAGAAATGATAACCTGGTGGCCCAGAACTGCATTACAGAATTATTAACGTTGGAAAAAACCTCTAACATGTTCAAATCCAGCCTCCAGCTCATCTCACCATGCCACCACCCCTCAGTGCCACATCCACACGGTTCTTGAACACCTCCAGTGATGGTGACTGCATCGCTTCCCTAGGCAGCCTGTGCCACTGCCTCACCACTCTTTCTGAGAAGAACTTTTTCCTAATATCCAACCTGAACCTCCTCTGGTGTAACTTAAGGCCATTCTTTCTCATCCTATCACTGTTACTTGGAAGAAAAGGCCGACTCCCACCTGGCCACAACCTCTTTTCAGGGAGTTGCAAAGAGCAGCAAGGTCTCCTCTGAGCCTCCTCTTCTTCAGAGAGTCAAGAACCACTGCAAAGCTTTTCTGCAATAAAAACTAACAATTTTGTTTATTTTACAGGACTACGAGCAGCTTGTTTTGATCTCTGGACTCTCCCACTAGAAATGAATACAGCAGGGCATTCTAAGGGCAGGAATGCAGTCTTGAACAGGTCATGTTTTCAAAACTCTATGTTTCACAAGGTTAATTGTTATTTCTTTTTGTAACACTTTAACTCAAACACACTTCTACCAGAAGGCTGCATGGCTGCTTCAAATTCTGCCCATATGGCTTGGACCTTAAGGGCGCATTTAAGCAGCTGAGAACAAGTAGATATAACAGCATCTCCCCCACTTTGCCCTTCCTATTTGGTATTTTTGGGATCAAGAAGGGAGTCAGGACATATATATGTATGTATGCCTGTCTGACAGAGAGGCCCCTGTGACACCTTCGAGATCTTCAAGCACTCTTTTCTCCAAAGCGCTGTCCCTTTACCCATTCATTTAAGGCTGTAATTTGCTTGCTCTTTTTTCCAACTATTTATATTAGTAGATCATGAGCACTTTCCTGTTGCCAGTGCTTCATCAGTACTCTGTTCCCATTTTTAAAACATGCTACAGCAATTCCAAGTGCACCCCCTATTCCCCGCAGAAGCAGGCAAAAGAGCTCAACCTGTTTTGCACAACCATGCTGCACCGAAAGCTAGGGCTCCTCTGTGTTCTGAGATTTATGGAACATTTCATAAAGTCATAGAATATCCTGACTGGAAGAGACCCATAAGGATCACTGAGTCCAACTCCTAGTGGTGACTACGCCGAGTCACCATTTTCCTTCTGATTTGGAGAGCAATTCCTCTACCAACAGCATGCAACAAATCAATTGTTAATGATTTGCTTCACTGAGCAGAAGAAAAATAAATAAAAAGAAATACAACAGATAAAAAAGTATGATTCAGAGCCTTACACAAAAAATAAACTCATGTTTCGGCAAAGATCCTGGAAGTTTTAAATGAGAATGCATGCTTTACTTAACTGCTTCCTCTCTTTCTTATCTAGTATGAGCTCTAGAGACAGAAATAGATGGGTGAAAAACTATAGTTCATTTCTACTCAGTATTGCAATGTTTATCCTGACTATTCTTTCTCCTAGTCATGCTGCTGATATTTATGTTGTTAATGAAGTGATTTTTGTTTGCTTGTTTGCTTGCAGAAATAATAATAATAAAAAAGAATGAACTGACAGATACCAAATCCTGATTGGTTTAAAACATGTAAATAACTTATAAGCAATACTAGCTTGTTTTAGAAGTTCTTATGCCACACTGATGGTGCATCTGGTTGTTTTCTAACGTTTTGTTGGACTTAAGTACATTGTAGTGCCATGTTTTGGACATATTTCTGGAGGAAGGTCATGGGAAGCAATACAGTTGCAATGTAGAAATCAAAGCCAAGATGATACCTAATACTCATACAAAGTTTGTCAAACCTTCCTGCTTAAACACAGCAAAAACATCCATGTGACTGTGGTCACACATTTCCAGGGTCACAAGAACCATAAACTGGCTTTACTGAAAAAATAATCCTACTTAAACGTGAAAGGTCCAAAAAAATCACTTGCAGATTGACTCCACTTTATTTGTTCTTGTCTGTCACAAGCAATATCAGGTCTACATGTACCAACCCAAATTATCAGACTCACCTTTCCTCCACCAACTAGAGTTTCTGCTGCTTCAGCCTAGAGGTTCTGGGCTGGTTGTGACAAGGCTCCCTCTGGCAGTGGGGGACAAACACAGCAGCATTTTTTCCCTTTGAGATGAGGCACCCTTAGGCACATGCCGCGCATCACATCTCCATGTCCACCTTCTCATGCTGTACACTCCTTGTATCCAGCAAACTGTAGAGAGGTGCTGCACATCTAATATGTGTCAGGAAAGGGGGGATCAGTATCATAGCATACTTTTTGAATTGGATTTTCCAATATGGTAAGCCCTCAGACTGAGGAAAATGCGCATATACTGGTAATGTGTTAATAGACAGTGCATAAGGGATTACTGGCAGACAGACTGTAGTGAAATGAGTAATTCCAGACAACCTGGAGAAGCTCTGAAATCAAGGGAAATGCCTAGATTTGCTATGCTGACGCTTGCCAAGTGCCTCAACAGCAACATACTATCTCTAGCAAAAATGTCACTTCACATTGCAGCTTCAAGGATACCACAGGCAGTTCATGCTAAAGCACATTATTTCTGACTGATGTTGATTATTTCAGCTTTCTCACAGAGTTTGCCGGGTGACACCTGTAAGAAAGGAACAAGTTGGAGACCATCTCATGAGACTGAATGTGTACAACTCCATTGGGCCCAATGACATGCCTAGCCACTCTGCAACGTCTTTGGAAAGTCGTGGCACTCTGGTGCCATGGTAAACATAACTTCCATTTTTAACAAAGATGGAAAGGAAAGCCTACGAAACTACAAGCTGGACAGCCTCACCTCTGTACCTGGGAAGATCATGGAGCAGATCCTCCTGGCAGAAAATTAAGGCACATGAGGGACAAGGAGGTGATGTGAGACGAACAGCACAGTTTCAGCAAGGACAGATCATGCCTTGCGAATTCAGTGGCCTTCAACAATGAAGTGATGGCTTCCATAAACAGAGAAAGAGCAACTGATGTCATCTAAATGGACTTCTTCAAGGTCTTTGATAAGACTCCACACCCCCACTCTCATCCCTAAATTGGAAATACACAGATTTGAAGAGTTGAATATTCACTGGATAAGTAATTGGCTGGATAGTTGCAGCCAGAGTGCTGTGGTCCATATCTCTACATCCAGGAGTGGCCAGTGACAAACAGTGTCTCCCAGGCATCCGTCTTGGGACTGGTGTTTTTCCATGTCTTTACCAATGACACAGACAGTGGGATCAAGTGTATTCTCAACAAGTTTGCAGATGATTCCAAGCTCAGTGGTGCAATTGATACAACAGAAGGAAGGGATGCCATCCGAAGAGACCAAGACAAGCTTCAAAAGTGGGCCCAGGTGAACCTAATGATGTTCAACAAGGCACGGTGCAAGGTTTTCTGTTTGGGCTGGGGCAACACCAAATATGCATACAGACTGGGAGAAGAACTATTTGAGAGCAGACCTATGGGGAAAGAGTTGGAGGTCCTGGTGGATGAAAAGCTGGACATGAGCCAGCAGTGTCTGCTTGCAGCCCAGAAGGCCAACAGTATCCTGAGCTGCATCAAAAGAGTGGTGGCAGCAGATAGACAGAGGGGATTGTCCCCATCTATTCTGCCCTTGTGAGGCTCCATCTGCAGTACTGCATCCAGGCCTGGGGCCCCCAGAACAAGAAACATGTGGAGCTGCTGGAGTGAGTCCAGAAGAGGGCCATGCCCAAAGGACATAAAGTCCTTTTCAGTGGTTTGTAATTTTCTATTTGCAGCCTCTTGTGACCCAGTTTGAAAGAGCAGGAGCGGATAGTAGTCCTCCAGGTTTACCATACCTGATACCCAGTTCCTGATGTCCCAAATGTACTGAAAAAGCACTTTTACTATCATATTCCATCTCTTTACTTTATTGCAACTATATACCAAGTTATCTCCAGTACAGCTGCTGTGAACAAGTTCATAAGTAGCTGTGAAATGAAAGTCCAAGGCAGAGGAGCATCAGCCCATCCACTGAGCCAAAATCCCTGCAGAAGCAGGGACATGTGGAGGGAGTGCGACAGCTCCAGGTTAGCTGTCAATCCCTATCACTCCACACCTTCTGCACACAAACCACTTGTATAACTAACCCTGTGAAGTGCCTAGCAGCAAGCAGTTCTCAACAGTGACTGTAAAATCACACAGGGCAGCACTTCTGACACAAAGGAGACCAAAGATATGGAGACAAAGAAGAATGCAAAGAAGAACAATGCTTTCTGCCAAACAAGCTTTGATAAATACCCATGGAGATGAAATGCTTGCATATCCCTGGTGCATACTTCTTTCACTTGTTGAAGAACAACACACAGAGCACTTCTCCCAGTGCAAAAGGCAAAAATCAGAGTGTGGTAAACAGGTATCAAAACCAACATAAAATTTGTTTTCCTCCTGTATTACTCTGTATGTCCCAGCATCAGAGAAAAACACAGGACCACAGCCTTCATATGTTACCACCCAGAACCATGGCATGATGCCTTGAGGTAGAAAAGGTGGAGAGCAACTCGCACTCCTTGAAGACTGAATAAATATCGTCCCAATCACATAGTTAAGAAACACAATTCTTCTAAGGACAAGAATCTGAGCTGAGAGAATGTACATCAAGAATGCCCAAAACTTCACAAACACAGTGTTGAGAGGATTGACTTTCCTGACTCCAGCACACTGCACATTCACAGAGAAGTGTTTCTCAACCAAACAGAAGCCTGCAGGGCATAACAGCTAAAGAAAAGTCTCCTATGACAAATACATACACCTTGGAACTCAATTGACCAGATAGAAACTTAGGATGGAGAAAAGATATAACAAATGAAAGACAAAACGAAGGTCAAAATCAAATTTCTTTTGCCATAACTTACAACAAAAAAATCCAGAAAAAAAGAAGGCTGCTGCTCATAATGTAAGCTGGGAGGAGAAAGCAAAGGTGAGATTCCTGCATTTCTGCATCCTGTGCAAATTAATGCAGGACACAGCTGTAGAGACATTGCCTTAATCTGAGCTGAAGGTCTCCTATTCAAGGGCACACATCCTTAGCATGAACGTAAGCAGTTGCCAAAAAGAAGGCAAAAAGCCAACTCACAATAAATTTTCATGGAGTAGTTGCTCTCATTTAATAATATACTAATGACAAACTGACACTGTGGCCGAGGGAGAAACTGAATGGGTCCACTAAACTGCTCTGACTAAATAACTAACTGCAGCACGAAATGTTCTGCTGCTTCCATAATAACATACACAGGGGAGGAAGGAAGACGGCCGAACAGGCAGCCATGCCACCTTCTGCTCACTTCATTTCAAGCCCACTACTAATGCAGCATCTCCTGGGTGCTAACAGCATGAAAGCTTGTTGGGTATGACATTTCTGTGTAGAGCAACTAAGTAAATCAATTTGTTTCCTTCGAGATCTTCTTCACACACTTACGGCTATGCCCCATTAGAAGCAGCAATCAAACTAGTGAGAGGAATTTTTTCCTTTTTTTGTCCCTTGTAGGAAAGTGAATGATATTTCTTTCAATAGACAGAGGCAACTCTTTTTTTTTCCCTGAAGAAAAATCTCTAAGAGAAAATATTAATATGATGATTGATTGCTTCAAGCATTTTTGTCGTGGTTGTTACTGACCAATAAATGGGATATAGTCTCTACATGAGACAGGACCTGATGAGGAATTACTAGATATGCTTATCTTGGCTACACTCTATAAATGACCTTATGAGTACCTCAATCCCTCCTGACCTCCCAAAATGCATTCATAAACTCATCATTCATCTCCACTAAGAGGACCATTTACCACTTCCATTATCTAGTTCCAAAGAACCTTTGGAGAACTAATTATTCTACTAAATGAAGAGAACTTTGACTCTGGTTGTGTCTCACACTGTCAGCTGTGCCAGCACTTTGTGAGTGAAAAACAGCTTGGAGAGTTGACGGTACTTGCCTTATTTGTCATCCCATCACCCAAACATACACGCACAGCTCTTATCCACACATAATGGAATAAGAAGCAGGTGGTCACTCTGGCTTGCCATTAGTCCAAGATTTAGAGCAGGTTTTTGTGAAATTTTGTCTGATCTATCTGATAATCATCTCTCCATGTTACTGTTACTTTAGGTAACACAGGGAGGCAGGTAAGATGGTGCTGGAGGGCATAGGTAGTGAGAGGACCTGGAAACCTGAACCTGGTTTAGCTGCAATGTGCAGCTAAATGTTGGGAACTTTTCAGATTGGCTGTAATTATTTGACTGGGGAGGTTTGGGAAATACAAAGCACTGTGTGAAATAGATTAATGCAAACTTTGAGTGCAAACTTAAATCACAGCAACAGAAATCAAGAAGTCTGGTTGACATCTTTCTGCTTAGGTTTGTCTCCTTGCAAACAGCCCATCTCAGTCACTTTATGTCTTTGATGCTCTCAGCTTTGAAAGAGTAAGTTTGATTCCCTTCTAAATCAGAAACACACTCCTTCTGTAAGACTGCAAAGGAATGTAAGAGAATCAGTTGCTGCTTTATTACAAGCCTTTCTGCAACTGCCAAAAACTGCATTAAAATACTGTGGTCTGGATGTGGTGGCTGAGAAGCAAGAAAAGACTGGATAGTAAAGAGAAAAACTTCAGTGAGCAACGTGTGCCATATTTCAGAGATGTCCCTGTCCCTCCCACTTGTCTCCAGCTGAGGAAAAAAAAGGCAGCTTTTAAGTTGTTACTGTATGTGTGATATACATCATATCATATATCATATCATAATAATACCATTGACTTTTAGCATGAAGAGGCTTGCTTCTTTGTGTCTCTGAGATAAGTCATGCTCTGTTTGTAAAAAGCAAGGCTCAGGAGCAGCCACTGTAATGGAACAGCTTAATAAAGACAGACTCTAAAATCAAACTGCTTGTTTACATCCTCTCAGGACTGCTTATCTTTCTTTTTAGAAGAACAGTTCAGGATGGCAACATCCTTGCACCAAAACCACACCAACAAGGAAGCAAAAGGAGTTCAAGCCCAGCTCAGGGCATCTGGCTGTAAGAAAAGCTCCCACATCTCTGTTTTTGTGGATCCTAAGGAAGAATGAAGATCTTCTCGGATTCAGACACAAGTGGGAACACCTAACTTCACCCAGCCTGGAGCAGCTTTGGTGGTCTTCAATGAGAACTGCTCCCTCACCACTGCCCATGCTCTGACCCAAATCCCACCTGTCAGCGTTTTCCTGTATCCTCCTACTTGGGAACAAGGGCAAAACAGAACTCCTCTCCCTCATTTTCAACAGCATAACTACTACCTTTTCTGCTGTAGTTTGTGGTAATAAGGTAAGCAAAAAGGACACTTTGCCCTCAGCACAAACTTTAGCATGCAAGTACTTGCGTCACCACCACTACGGTCACTTCACATCGTTTCTAAAAATAGTTATTATTTGTAATTCACTTTTAATTTCAGTGTAAATCATATATTTTTTTTTCCTCCAAAAGAAAACAGAGAAAGAAAAAAATCATTAACATGGTAGAGATAATTATTTGGGCTTTTTTCCCCCTCTTTTCCTGGAGATGAAAAAAAAATCTGGCAAGCTTCATGCAGCCACTAAAACATCTATTGTTCACTGAAACTGCCTTTAATTGATAAGGGAAGAACAATTACCAATTCGTGGTCTGGTCTGGTACCCAGACAAGAGGAGGCCAAAAGGTCATTCCAGAGTGGCTGAAAATGCCAGACACTGCACAAAAACAATTACTTCTTTTGGGCTCAATACTGAAGCCAGGTTCCTCCTTGATTTGTATTGTCTTCCTCAGAAGCAAGGAGAAAATAGTTCTTGACATATCAAATATTCTGAATATATCTAGCAGAAACTACCACATATCTGTGACACACCTCTCACCATCACCACCCTGGCTGCTGTACTCTGTACTCACACAAACTGCTCCCCAAACCTTCACTTAAGTTTATAGCAAAGCAAAATCATCAGTCAGGCTCTGCTGCTCATGCCCTTTCCTTAAGCTCCTGCCCTCACCCTGCAGAGCCTCAGGCTTCCAGCTTGCTCTTGCTTCAACAGAGCATCTCTGTGATGCCCACATAAAGCAGACGCGATGTGCTCATTAGGGCTGAGCTTGGGAGGATGTGCCCCTCATACTGACCTCTACCAGCGGCCTGGGTTTGCGCTCCACTGCAAACCTGAAGTGGCAGAGCTCGCAGAAGCTAGTGTTGGACGAGGACAACCAGTGCTCCAGACAGCTGCGGTGGATGGTCCCCAGCGTCCCCATACACTCGCAAGGAGAAAGCAGGTCTTCCTGACTGCTGCCCTCGTGGCAGATCCTGCACATCGGGCGGTCATTGAAGGGACTGCTGCGGGAGGAGAGACACACTGCTGGTCAGCACATAGCCCCGCAGCCAGGGACACCAATTCACAACGCAGGAAATGTTTGCGAGGTGCATGCTTTGCTCTGTGGTCAGTGCAGCAGGCTGCCAGGCTACAGCCACAGCCATGTGCATAAACTTAATTACAGGGTCTGTTCTGTGGGTGTTAAAAAGGGGAGAAAACAAACATACAGCTCTGGCAGGTGAAAGGGTCATGAGGGAATAGCTTAATTTGCTGTGAAAACACAGTCCCCCACCAGATGCCCAAGAGTAGATAAGAGCAGCCTGGGAAGGGAATGCCATGTCCAGCACTTTCCTCCCGCAGCCAATTCTCCTGCATTCTCTCTCAGCATCCTAGAGAAGCTGTGGGTGCCCCATCCCTGGAGGCACTCAGGGCCAGGTTGAATGGGATCCCGGGCAGCCTCGTCTAGTGGGTGGTGGCCCTGCCGATTGGATGGGCTTAAGGGTCACTTTCAGCTAAAGCCATTCTGTGATTCTGTGATTCTACGTGCAAAGGGTGATCCTCCTTCTAGAGAAAGCCTGGAGAATCCGAACTTAACCAACTTTATTACCGAAGAATCTCTCTTCAGGGTGCACGGCGGTTTCCCCACTCCCGGGCTCGCTCCGCCGCAACTGCTGGCGGTGCCTGGCGCGGCTCCTCACGGCAGCGGGGCGAAGAAGACAGCGGGGTGCACCGAAGCGGGGCGGAGTGCATAGCTCCGCGCCCTCCCGCTTCCCACGGGGACGTGCAGAACCACCGGGTTTGAAAAAGTTATTGCAAATAAAGGGGGAACAGCCCTTTCGGGCCTCCGGGTCACTCACGCGGCGGGGGTGAGCAACCCCACAGCGGCCAGACGAAGGGTCGCGTCCCGCCGAAGCCCAGGGCTAGCCCCGTCCGACGCATCTTTCCAGCTCCGCGCAGCGCAGCCGCGACCCCGCTCCCCGCCTGCACCCCGCCGCTCGCTCCCCGCGTTCCCTACCTCTGCGTGGCGAGAGTCCGCACCACGGAGGAGAGCAGCTGCCCGTCCTTGGCCGCCACCTGCATGACATACCGCGGCCGCCCGCCGCCCGGGCCAGCCGGGCCGCCGCGGGGCGGGCTCTTGCGGCGCGGCGCGGCGGGGAGCGGCGGGGCGGCGGGCGGCGGGCTGCCGCGGCCGTTCGTCATAGCGGAGGGCGGCCGCCGCGCCGGGCGCACATCTGCGGAGGGAGCGGGGGGCGGCGGTCACGCCACGTCCCCGCCCGCCGCTCTCCGCCGCGCTGACCCCCGACCCCGCCGAACCGCAGCCGGCAGCGAGCGTGATCTCGGCTTTGTTCTTTACCTTTGTGCTCAGGGGGCTGAGCCCTTTTCTTTCTTCTCCCCACCCGAGCGCTGCAAGGAGCGCACAACCTCTGCCGTGCGTGCCCTGCACCTGGAGGCTGTCCCGACCTCGCTGGGAGCCGTGAGAGGAGGGGAAGCTGTGCGAGGAGAAGCGGCCACCCCCCCAGAACCCCGGACGGCCGCCCGGAGCGCGGCACTGCTGCCCGCAGCCGGCGCTGTCACGCGGAGCCGCCGAAACAGCGTGCAGGGGTGACCCGTGCCACGCGGTGCGGTGGAAATCACGGCCTCCTCTCTGCTCCTTTCCCCGTTGCTTAGAGTGTATTTTATGCGATGTCCGGGTGGCAGCCGGGAAGCAAGTGGTGACTGCTCGTCAGCACAGAGGTGCTTGGGCAGTGAAACTCTCGGTGCCTCTTGTGTCGCCGCTCGCAGGTGTACAGCGAGGAGGTTGCGTGCCTGCACGTGCGGGCAGATTGACTGCGTGCGGAGAAGGCTCTTAACACGGCTTCGGGACGCGGGCCACTGAGCCAGACTGCCGTGGATTACCCCGTGACAGTCAGGCTGCAACTGGGCACGTTCCTGTCTGCGCTGCCTCTGATCCTCGCTGAAAACGTTCAGCCTCAGGCACCGCTCCTATTTGTACCGCACCGCAGTGGGAAGCAACACCTTCAAAAACTAAAAGCTCATTCACTCTTTAAACGAAAGCGTTTCCTTCAAAAGAAATCCTGTAATGTGAGCAAATGGCACCGCTCCCTGCAGCCTCCTGAACGGGAGACTGCGTCGGGCAGTCTGTGTGATGTGCGAGGATGTGGCAGGGACGCTAGGATGCAATTTTTCCCGTGGGCACTTGGATTCTTAGAAATAGGAAAGCGTCGGTCTACGTGCAAGTTGCGTGGGATTCCTGTCGGGATTTTCAGACTGTGTACAACCTGGAGGGGAAGCTGCAGGCTATGAGCGAGCTTACAGTGGATGTAGCATTCGGAGAACAGGCAAGAAAAACAACAGGACTCCGCCCCTCATTTAAAATGAAAATAAGGCAAATGGTTGATGTCAAAACCGTTAACACATACAAGACTTTGTAGAAGAGGAGGAGCCACAGTGTTCCAAGGAGAATGGAAGAACATCCATTTCAGCAATACTAGTTTTAAAATCCGCACTGAGACTGTTCAACAAGAATACCCAGCCACTGAGGATCGGCTTCATTAAGCCTAAAAAGCCCAGGCAGTGCAGACCCACGCTGCAGTACTATGTGTGTCTTCTCTGGATGCTTCACTGACCTCATTAAGCACAACAGCGGGTTTATCGTTGCGTGTAAAGTGACCGCCTGAGGTGTTACATCTATCAGCTACTTTATGAGTCCATGAGAATTTGCCAAAGCATCAGATGATGCAACTAAATGCAGAGCTTTAGAGCATGTCTAACGTCCCAACAGTGATGTTAATTCAAATCTCTGAGTACAGAACTGCACCAAAATCCAACCTTGGAATAGCAAATATATCTGACCTATTTCCTTTTTTTTTTTTTCTTTTTTCTTTTTGTTAAAGAATGTTGGAGACTATAAAAACCCTTTCTCCCCTCTGATTTCAGGAGAATGCAGTGTTAAACGACGGAAGCCAGATTATCAGGTGTTATTTCAGGTGCCAGAAAACTGAGAGAGAAGAGGTTGGATCTGGTTGGATGTTTGAAGATACATAGTAATTAGCTCTTCTTTCTTTTCTGTTACTACTCCCGCCTCCTGCACATCTCTTGTCTATCCAAAATCTATTTTAAGACTGCCTGATGACAGCAATACCTATTCCATTTTTCCTCATCTTAGTCTTCCTACTTTTTCTTTGCTACCAGTTTCTGACTCTCTCTTCTCACCTCCATGAGATGAAATGTCAGAGCGGCAAAGTCCAACTGTCTCTTAGAGTGACTTTCCCATTTTAGCCCTGTCTTCTATCTATCGCTGTATGGTTATGCTGTTCATGGTGTATTTCTTCTCTTTACCTTCTTGTACAATCATTTTAATATCTAAAAATCCCATTTTCCAGGTCACTTCATGATCACTAACTGATACATCTTGCTGTGTTGTATGATATATATGTAGTATATATTATATGTGTGTGTAAAGATGTATTTTGATTGTACTACAAATGTGACACTCAGGGAAAAAAAAAAAAAAAAAAAAAAAAAGCAGCTCTAAAATTTTTGGAGCTGTTCTGTGTCCTCTGAAATTTGAAATTTCTGGTCTGAAATAAAACAATGGATGTCCTCCTGTAGGAAGTACACATTAGGAAAACATTCTTCTAGTCACCAATTAAAATGCCCTCGTGGTGATTTTTTTCCATCCACTTCATTCTTGGCTAGTTTAATGTACATTCCTGCTACTTTTGCATCCACTTTTGTTATTTGCAAAAGTGGAAAGTGCACCTTGTGGAAAATGAAATCCACTTCCTTCTTTTTTTTCACACAATTACACATTCAGGTGATCACAGTAGTCTGCAGCCCCACCAACCCTGCAGGCACTACATGTATAGTCAGTAAATTAAATCTAGCCATCACTGTGAAGCAAGGATCTGCAGCAGGGAGTTGAGATGCATTGTGCACCAGCAAATTATCTGAGGTCACTGCTGGAACTGGATAGAAGGCTCAAGTGCAACCTACAGCCTTCTCCATGTCATGATTTATTGGATATCATTCCAGAGAACGTCAGTGATAACTTACTCTCCATCTTCAGTCCCAGTCCTCTGGGTACTCCTCCAATGTTCAAATACAGGTCAGCATCTTACTCTCTTGCCACACTCTGCATTTTCTCCCCTGCTGCTTGTTTTGGTTGTTATTTTTTAAATAATTTCAAAGACTGGGCTGCTTTCTAGGGCTGTAGTAGTTATTCAGAGGTATCTGGAGTATTTTTCTTCTTGGCATTACATGAATTAATGGAAATAGGTTGGATAAGTGGCTTAGCCCCCTAAACAAATGCTGCCTAACAATTGCAATCTTTGTTTCAGAGACAAGCTGCTTCTGAGCTTTGTCAGCTGCCGATTATTGCTAGCAACATGCCCTCTCTGAGCTCATCAAATACTCCTTTATATGCTGCCTAGTGCATCTACTTTCCCATTCTTATATTTCTTTGTAAGACTTCTATATCAAGAAAAACCACGAAACTAAAAAAAATTGCCATTGAGCAAAACACTACCACTCTTTTAAAATCACACTCCAATAGGAGATGTTTAAAACTAGCATCACAACCCTGGAAAGGAATTTTAAGAAGAAAACATATGCATTCACAATTAGCAACAAAAACTGGAATCCATGCTGAACTTAAGCCTATTGTATCTGAACTGACCTCATTTCCTAAAGCATTATCATGCTGATGAGTTAAATTATCATAACAGATTTTTTTAAGCAGTGAAGATTTTCCAATAAAGCTGCAGGTGATTCGGATTTGCACAATGCAAATAGATCTTACACTTCAAATGGTGGGGTGCAAAAGCTAAATAAATATTCACACAGAGCTCCTGGAAATCCATTAACTTTTCTTATACTCAAAGAGTTTCAATATGTGCAACCTAAGCATGCATCAGTCAACTTCAAAAATTAGCAAGTCTAAGAAAAACACTACATTCTTATCTGGAGATTTTTTTTTCCCTAAGAAATACAGCATTATTTAAAATGCAATGTTTGGAGATATATTTTTATTTCCAATTTATGCTATTAAATTCCAGAAGACTATTTCCCTTTCCACCATAGCTGCGGTCCACTGTTCAATTATAAAATTAACAGCCAGTATCAAGGAGAAATGGCATACTAGCTGTGATTAAGAAGAAACCAAAGCACGTGTGAATTGATGGGGCCATATCTTCTACCAAGGCCCATGGCTGCACCTCGTCTTGCCTGATGGTCATGCAGGAACAAACCCATCCACACTGTTGCCCTGTCTGAGCAGTCTGACTGCCAGCAGAACCTGGCATGGACAGAACAGCGACTTGTGCTCTTGGATGGCTCTTGGTGATTAGCAGACTTGGATGGCAGATACAGTTCTGCATCACACTGCAATCTGGAAGGTGCCGTTTGTCTTTTGCTTCTATTTCTCCGAACAATCTTAGTTAAATACATTGGATTGCAAACTGTTGCAATCTGACATGAAGTACTGGCTCAAAAGATTGTCTGTGATACTTTTATTAGGTGATGGTGGACAACAGGTGTACATTTTTCCCTCTCTGAAGTTTAGGCTTTTACCTGCCATCTTGTTTCTTAAGACAATCTCTTTAGTAGTTCTCATTACAGAACATGTCCCTCTTCAAGTTATCCCTATTTTGCACAATTCCTTTGGAGATGAACCAGTTCCACCCAGTAGAACTCTGCCTCAGTTAAACTACTGTTATGGATTTAGCTATGATTATTTGAGCAGTGTTTGTAGCTGTAGATTGTATCATTTGGAATGTGATCCATACTTCTTTCAACTGGCAACCATCTGATGATTTAGGAAGACAAGAGCCTTGTCCTGTACAAGCTGTCAGAAGGCCACACACAGCCCAGGCTCCCAACCAGCTACCAGAGTCATAAAAGTATAAAAGCATAGAACAGTAAAATTGTAGAATCATATAATCATTTGAGTCAGAAGGGATCTTTGAAGATCTTCTATCTATTCCAACCACGTGCAATGAACAGGGACACTTAGAACTCAATCAGGTTGCTCAGAGCCCCACCCAACCTGACCTTGAGTGTCTTCAGGGATGGGGCTATCCTGTGGCATGACTTTGGATGTGCCTCCTGATCCCAACCTATCAGCTACTCTTTCTTTTTCCTCCTGGACTCAGTTTCAGCCCTGTTGTGTAATCCTGTGTGCACTGCGTTGTTCTTTAAATAACTGAGACCTAGAGCAACTAAGACTAGGATGCATAATGGGAAAGGCCTGCCTTCCTGCAGCTTCAGTGGATGCAAGTGCTATTATAAATAATAGACTTTGTTCTGTTTGCAGAAATAACAACAAAAAGAAAACAATATGATGTACAGAAACTTTCTTCAAAAACATCTGAATCCCACAGGAAGGACATCCTGAAGAATCTTAGGCCCTTCATTATATAAAATTCATTTCTACAATTTGAGAAAATGAAATGCCTACATCTGATAAATGCGTTGCTTAGGGTAGTGGAAGACATGTAAGAAAATCTCATCTAAGCTGCTAAGTGCTCACTGGATCCAGCTATCACTGAAGTGCACGACTGTACAGGGTAGTTCAGGAACACTGTGAGGATGCAACAAAACTGAAGAACAACCATTACAACCTTTCAACAGCATTCATTTTGTAGCAGCTACAGTAACAACAACCACAAAAAACCCTGCAGGAGCCATGAGAGACAATTGAGAGTGTTGCAAAAAGAAGATGTAGTGCCTGTTTACCTGTGAGGAAGGCAAGGAACCTTTACATTCCTTGCATTTCACTGTAGAGAATATTAAAAAATTGTAAGTAGTGCAATACTGAATTTTACCAATACTTGGCAATTTCAGGCAGGGTGTTTCAGCCCACAGTTTACTAGTTCTTCATGCTATTGATAACATTTTCTTCTCAGTTGTACTGACTTCAGAAAGCTCTAGGGCTTCTTAAAATCTACCATGCAGTATGCTGCATGTAAAATACAACTTTATCAACATGCACATTAAAGAACTGAGTGCTAATCTCAGGCAGTAGCCCAAAGCAATTCAGCATGAATAGCCATCCATCCATGCATCCAAACTCATGGCCCAGTCAGAAATCAATATTTTTTTTTCTTTTTTTTTTTTAATCTATTGAACCTTGAACTACTTTCCACGAGACCAATGAACATTTTTGGCACTGCAGAACTTAATACGTTGTTTTATGTCTGCACAGATACTAACTGAAGTCTTTTGCTTAAATTTTTCTTCTTTTGATAGTTGCCAAAATGGAAGATGTCACCAGCAGAGGAGAGATTGTAATGTTTGCTAGCTGAAGCATTTAAGAAAGCACAGTACTGCATTTGGGTGGCATTTTAATCTTACAAAAGTAGTTTACAACCAATCTGGACATAGCAGTTATACCTTCTTTCAAGTTATAGAGAAAGATGTACATTTTCTTTCCTACCAGCATTTTCTAGTGGAGATGTCTTTCCTGTCACAAGTCAGAATGCAAAACCAGTCTGTCTCGTTTTTCCTAGAGGCATTTTGGATTACTAGCAAAACAAGGGAAAGATAGGATTCAGCGTAACTTCTGAGTGCTGCAGGCAGAGCAAGATGAGCAAGCTATGTCCACACTCTCCAGGGTGGTGTGAGTTGCAGAAAACCCATATTTCAGAGCTGCTCATTGCATGAATAGGCTCCGTGCGCCTGCAGAAACTGGTAGAACACAGGCATGAATGGAACAGCTTAATGTGTCTAGCTGCACTCCGTTATGGTATAATCCAGGATATAAACTAACGTTTCTGTATATGTTGCCAGTTTTGCATTTGTAAACTCCTGGCAGTGGTTGCCCTTATGAGCCAGACTCAAAAATGTGCACTTAATTGGCACTTGCCAGAAGCGTGCACCACATAGCACATAAGAGCTCTGCTGAAGACCACCTTTGTCTACCAGGCACTCCCTGTAACAGTCTTCCTGGTACTCCAGGCCACTTGTCTGACAGACACCATTTGCTTACAGATTCTTTTGGTCCAAGGTCTTCCAAAGGCTACTCCTGCGAGGGACCCCCCCCACCAGCCCTCCTGGGGCCACAGCACCACATGCGTAGTTACGGAGACCCCAGGACACTTTTTCAAGAAGACCAAGTCCAAAGCTGTAAAATGACAATTGCTTCCAGAATTATGTTAAATGCTAGCACAGTGCTTTCTCTCCCCACTTGTTTTGATCAGATGTCATCAACTTTCCACAGAAATCATGTAGCTTAGTGAATAAATCCAGTGCTTGACGGAGTGGCTCAAAGTGTGGCTTCTCGCAAGTTGGTCTGGCACTGCACAGAATCACTGTTTCCAAGTGATTTATTTTTACGTTAAGTCATGCCAGGCACAATTTATACTGTTTTGACCTAAAGCACCAAAAATCAGCGACAGAATTAGTATCTAGTTATATACTGGAAAGCTAGCAAGTTGGAAACTTGGAAGCTCATTTTTGCTTTGAAATAGATACTTGATTATCTTTCATTTTCCCAAATCAGGTTAAATTATAAAGCTATGTAAAGTAGATTTTGAAACCTAATATCAGAGATGCATGTCTACATCTTGGCCTATATCTGCCAGATGAGACCTGCACATAAGATTTCACTTCTCTTCAAGAATAGCCAAAGGACAAGTCAGTCCTTTAGAGTCAGGGTTCAGCTTTAAAAATCACTCAGTAAACACGTTATTGTGAAAATCATCCATCTTTTTTTCAGTACAATATATATTACTGACAGTGTTCCTTCTCTCACACAAAACCTGCAAAGCTTTCAGTTACCCTTCTCTCTGCAAGTACCCACCGTTTCTTCAGAAAGATTGTCTGTTACACCTTCCAGCAGTAGCAGTTTTAACCTTTAGATTCTGGGTTCTCCTTTCTTTGGATCCTTCATTT
Source organism: Tetrao urogallus (assembly GCF_951394365.1). Taxonomy (NCBI): domain Eukaryota; kingdom Metazoa; phylum Chordata; class Aves; order Galliformes; family Phasianidae; genus Tetrao; species Tetrao urogallus. The sequence continues at coordinate 21,524,699 of NC_136816.1, forward strand.
CTGTTGCTCTTTTAACCAGAAAAGTTATAACCCAAGAGCATGGGGTTCTCCCCTGACACAGCACACCTTCTCCTGCCCTCTGAGACACACCTTGCAGAGCATTCATGTTTCCAGGCTAAGCAGTTAGACTTCATCTGAGCAGCTTGGGATGGCTGGAAAATGTACACAAATTGCACCTGCTACTTGCTGAAGTTTTAAAGCTGACTGTTCTTCAGTCTTGCAGCAATACAGTGTGAGACCAATATTTACTTGTTAAACACTAAGTCTTAAAGGGAACAAATCAATCCAGACCTGATCCAATTGTGGCTCTACTTGATGGAAAAGTTACCACTGACCTCGGTGAGGTTGTATATTGGACTTGTGTTACATTCATTGCCTCTAGTCTAGATCTTAAGGGAGAACAAAGTTCAACCTTCATGTCCATCCAAGGCTGTGTTTTCCCCTGTAAATGCTCAGGAATAGCTCTCATCATTTTCTCATTGCTGCCACTGTAAGGCTGAAAGGGAGGCTGATCCAAAATTAACACCTCCTATTTTATGATGTTGGCCCTCAATGTCAGAAGTGAATGTTGGTGGTGTGACAGTAGAGATTGAACCTTCCCACCAATATCCCATTAGGTTTTGCTGCCATGAGACAGATAGTAGCAGAGGGGCAGTCTGACAGGATGGCATCTGACATGGAGCAAAGATGGAGCGGATGGAGCAAAGATGTGAAATTAGTTTCCTCCATGTAGAAAAAAATGGCACTCAATGACATTCATCGATGCTTGGTGAACATTGATGGAGACCAAATGGTGGGTGTGAGCACCGTGAGGCAGAGAGTGGTGCTTTTCAGCAGTGGTGATAGGGTCAGTAGGTTACCTCCGCTGATGCAAATTGTTAGTGTGGCATACAGGCTCTTGTTCATCACTGAATAAAATGCACAGCTAATGGTGGTGACTATGATGTGTTTTGTAGCTGAGAATCTGCTCTATCAGTCAGTGCTATTTAGCTCTTTGTATCTATTATTGTATATGTGGAAGTACAGTATAGTAGGTATACTTTTTTCTTTTTGGTATAGTAGGTACTACTTTTGGAACAACCTATTTACATCTCTGTCCCATATATTGAGTTCATAACTGTGCTTCATCCTCCTCTCACACTGGTAAATTTTAGCTTAGGTCAACTGATTTGTCCTGGCCTGACGATGTCACACTGGAAATGTCTTGTTTAAACTGCAAATGTTGTACATGTTGCTTAACCTCATGTCCTGGTTTTATTAAGAAGTCCTTTTTGCGTACAGCTTGTGTATGTGAATTCTCTGACGAATGGAGCAGTTCGAAACCTGTGTTTTTATGTGACTCACAGTGCTTTAGTCAGTGTAACTCCTGAGCAGGATCACAAATGAGCAACTTCTTCATATAACAGCATGCAAGACTAAGAATATAGGTAGCTCTTGTTAGCAAAGGTGATGGGCACTGGAAAACTTCAGGACCAATACAGCCAGAAATGGAAAGCTAAAAGCAGTGTTTTAATTATTAAAGGAGAATATCTGGGGAAATATGGTCACAAAGTTTCTACAGACAGATTAACTGTTAATTCTCTTGTTCATTGTTGCTAACTCAATTATGTGCCAATTTTTAACGTATCTCACTCTTCAGGCTTCAGCTCTTGCAGTGATGATTTTACTCATATATGATCTCATTAAAATATCGCAATCAGAGTCCTGACTACAGATGGGACATATTGAATGTCTGAAATTAAAAAACGTTCATTACAAGCACTTCAAAATTAGAAAAAATAATCTAGAAAATTAAAAATGTTCCTCAATTTAATAGCTTTACATTTTAGTACCAGACTCCTCTGATATTAACTGTGTCGGTCTTCTGCTTGCTAACCAAAACTTAATAGAAGCTTCATGAATATGACTTCTTTTCAAGACCTCAGTTTTGAAATAAAGATTATCTTACCTTGAATACTGCTCTTTTACTATGCTGTAATTAAAAATAAAAATCATTCAGACATCTGTACATGAAATTATTTATTTTCCTAGACTTAATCTGCATAAATACATTTAATGCTAACATTTACTTCCTGTACTGAGCACTTCAGTCCTTCTTATTGAATGCGTCCAGAAAATCTTACCCTATAAAACCCTTCTGTGCAAGAAAACTGCATTAGTAAAAGCATTCTCTCTACTCTATACTGAAGCTTATGTGTATTAACTACAGTGGAAACTTAAGCTGAAGGAGCGGAGTGCCAACACCTTTTCTCCCCTGTACCTTGCATTTGTCAGTACAGAGACTGAAAATTACTTGGAGTATATTCAAGTCTTCTAAAGTTTTATTCAGTGGTGAACCACCTAATGACACCCTGCAAATACATGGAACATCTTGTAAGTGGTGCTTTGTCAAGCATAATCCAGATAATTTTACATATTTATATGCCTTCTCTTATTCTGAGATTGTGATCCTCCCACGTGCTTCTGAAAGTGACATCTAACAAGCTCTTCTCCTTCAATAAAGCTCATTTACTGCGTGTTATCTTATCTTGCTGTGTTTTAGTTGGCAGCAGCTGAGTTCTTGATGTTTAGGATGAGGGAGTTAGTCCTCCGAAAGTTTTGTTTTTTCCTCTTCCTCTTCTTACTCTCCACACAAAACCAGCAAAAACGCTCCCACTGCATTTTCCTCTGCATAAGAAAGGAAGAGAAAGGAGGACAAGAAGAGTTTATTCCTCTCAGCAGGAACAAAATGTAGGCTCAGTGGTTTACATGAAAGTTTCCCTTTGAACTTGAATTCTGGGGGAAAAGTCTTTTATCAATCTATATGAATTGCACTCTAGGAATCAATCCAGATGTGACAAGCCTACAGGAGTACTGCAAGGTAATAAAACAGTGATTATTTCCTACTCTAACTAGCTTTACACGTATGTCTCGTGCTATGTAATGCTTAATGTTTAACTGGGCAGTGGTATACTGTTTTCTGGAACAAGAACACCAACAAAGTGGCTAGTGATTGTCAAATAAGCTTAATATTGTTCAAATAAATCAGACCTGACATGTAGATCTGAGAATGTAAACAAAACAAATAAAATCCAATTTCTACTCAACAATTTTCAAGCAAATTACTAGAATGCTTGCAGTGCATGAAAACCACAACATTTAATTGAAACAGCATAGGTAGAATTTAATTGCACTGTGTTATTCTCCTTGTCCAAAGCAACAAAAAATACTAACATGTACAAATTGTAAGAAAAAGAGTGAATAGTTAAGTTTAGCCCTAATATTATGGGAAATAAAGGCAATACAAATGTGGAGAACGTGCTGATCTCTGAGTGTTATTTTGACTTCAGCACTGAAATTAACCCTGACATGCAGATTTTCTTGTGTGCCTAATATGAGGCACACAAGAAATCTAATTTCTAATCTAAAAAGAAAATCTAATAAGATTTTCTTGTGTGCCTTATAAACAAAACTGTAACAGCAAAAACAGGTTGGTGATGGCACCTCATCTTGTACCAGTGCTTCTAGAACCTCTCAGCAGTCCAGTAAGTGCCATCCAAGTTGTAACATTGACATTTTTTTCTTTAGAAGACTACATATACATAATGGTTTCTTGATTTATAACTCTATATAGCTCTCTTAACTGATGAAATGCCTAGCTATCCATTGAAGCCTGATTCTGGCCCTGTCACTAAGATAACAAGAGTTGTGATCTTCATCTAATTGCTACAAATGCAAGAATTTGGAGGGTGGCCTTACTAATCTAGGAAATTGCATCCAGCAGTAGCAAGTCCTTGAGAAGTATATTGTGTTTACTTGCATTACAGGCAATTCTGGATAATCACAGAATCACAGAATCACAGAATTGTAGGGGTTGGAAGGGACCTCCAGAGATCATCGAGTCCAACCCCCCTGCCAAAGCAGGTTCCCTACAGCAGGTCGCACAGGTAGGCATCCAGGCAGGTCTTGAACATCTCCAGAGAAGGAGACTCCACCACCTCCCTGGGCAGCCTGTTCCAGTGCTCCGTCACCTCACTGTAAAGAAGTTCTTGCGCACATTTGTGCGGAACTTCCTATGCTGCAGTTTCCAGCCGTTTCCCCTTGTCCTGTCTCCACTCACCACTGAAAAGAGTCCGGCCTCGCCATTCTGCCCCCCACACCTTAGATATTTATAGACCTGGATCAGGTCCCCTCTCAGTCTTCTCTTCCCAAGGCTGAACAGACCCAGTTCACTCAGCCTTTCCTCATAGGAGAGATGCTCCAGGCCCTTCACCATCTTCGTGGCCCTCCGCTGGACTCTTTCCAAGAGATCCTTGTCTTTTTTGTACTGGGGAGCCCAGAACTGGACGCAGTACTCCAGATGAGGCCTCACCAGGGCAGAGTAGAGGGGGAGGATCACCTCCCTCGACCTGCTGGACACGCTCTTTTTAATGCACCCCAGTAAGCCATTGGCCTTTTTGGCTACAAGGGCACACTGCTGGCTCATGGCCAACCTGTCATCCACCAGGACACCCAGGTCCCTTTCCGCAGAGCTCCCCTCCAGCAGCTCATCCCCCAACCTGTACTGGTGCATGCAATTATTCCTCCCCAGATGCAAGACTCTACACTTGCTTTTGTTAAACCTCATCCGGTTTTTTTCTGCCCAGCTCTCCAGCCTGTCCAGGTCTTGCTGAATGGCAACACAGCCTTCAGGCGTGTCAGCCAATCCTCCCAACTTCATATCATCAGCAAACTTGCTGAGGGTGGCCATTATCCCCTCATCAAGGTCGTTGATGAAGATGTTGAACAAGACCGGACCCAGCACAGACCCCTGAGGAACACCGCTGGTTACAGGCCTCCAACCGGACTCTGCACCACCAACAACGACCCTCTGCACTCTGCCAGTCAGCCAGTTCTCAACCCACCTCACTGTCCACTCATCTATCCCACACTTCCTCAGCTTTGTTATAAGGATGTCGTGGGGGACAGTATCAAATGCCTTGCTGAAATCAAGGTAGATTACATCCACTGCTCTCCCCCCATCCACCCAGCCAGAGACAACATCATAGAAGGCTACCAGGTTGGTCAAGCACAACCTCCCCCTTGTGAACCCGTGCTGACTACTCCTGATAACCTCCTCTTCTTCCAGTTGTCTGGAGATGACATCCAGCACCAGCTGTTCCATCACCTTTCCAGGGACAGAGGTGAGGCTGACTGGCCTATAATTGCCTGGGTCTTCCTTCTTGCCTCTTTTGAAGACTGGAGTGACATTGGCTATCTTCCAGTCTTCAGGCACCTCCCCCGTCCTCCAAGACTTCTCAAAGATGACAGAAAGCGGTTCAGCAACCACCTCTGCCAGCTCCCTCAGCACCCGTGGATGAATCCCATCAGGTCCCATGGATTTGTGAACATTGGTGTTGCCTAGGCGCTCCCGGACCACCTCTTCCCTGACAGAAGGGGGGTCTTCCATTCCCCAGATCCTCTCACTCACCTCCAGGGTCTCAGATTCTCGAGTGGGAGCTTTTTCACTGAAAACAGAAGCAAAGAAGGCATTCAGTATCTCCGCCTTCTCAGCATCCCCCGTTACCAGCACACCCCCGTCACTTAGCAGGGGAGCCACATTCTCCCTAGTCTTCCTTTTACTGTTAATGTACTTGAAAAAACCTTTTTTATTATCCTTTATCCCCTTTGCCAGATTTAATTCCAGGCGGGCTTTAGCCTTCCTTGTCGCATCCCTGCAGACCCTGACAACATTCCTGTATTCTTCCCAAGTAGTCAGACCCTTTTTCCACATTTCCTGGGCTTTCTTCTTTCTTTTGAGTTTGTGCATGAGCTCCTTGCTCATCCACACAGGTCTCCTGCCACCCTTTCCCGATTTCTTCCTCACAGGGACACACCAATCCTGAGCTTGGAAGAAGAGCTGCTTAAATGCCCACCAGCTCTCACAGGCCCCCTTGTCTTCCAACACCCTAGCCCATGAGACAGCTCCAAGTAGGTCCCGGAAGAGATCGAAGTCGGCTCTCCTAAAGTCCAGGATAGCAATCCTATTTTTTGCTTTACTTCTTCCACTCAGGATCTTGAACTCCACCTTCTCGTGGTCACTGCAACCCAAGCTACCCCCGACCTTTACTTCCCTCACAAGCCCTTCTCTATTAGTGAGAATAAGGTCCAGCAGTACCCCTCTCCTCGTCGGTTCCTCAACCACCTGCATCAGGAAGTTGTCTTCAACACATTGCAGGAACCGTCTGGACCGCGCATGCCTGGCCACATTGCTTTTCCAGCAAATATCTGGATAATTGAAGTCCCCCATAAGCACCAGCGCCTGGGATCGTGACGCTGCTTCCAACTGTTTGTGGAAGGCCTCATCAACCTCCTCCTCCTGATCAGGGGGCCTGTAGCACACACCCACAAAATGATGAATATAATAATGAAATAAGAAATATTTACTCGTCCATTCTGAATAGCCTTGAACCTTCTCTTCCGATGTCTCCTAAAACATAGGCATATTCTTATTTCACAGAAATACACCCCAGTTTACAGTAGCGAAGCAATTTGCTTATGTTCTGTGCAGAATGAGTTTAAGAAATCAACACTTGTCCATGTCTCAAGGGACAACATTAATCAGAACAAATATACAGTCCAACAATTAATGTATATCTAATACAAATTCTTTTGAATTTCATTAATCACTTTAAAGTTAAGCTTCTCCTTGAAGATGAAGCATGCCTGTCAAGCCTAATATGTGTGGGGACAAAGAACAGTATTTAGAGGCAGGTACAAGAGCCATTACCTTACCACCATGCTCAGGTTTGGAGTGAGTTCTTCTTATGCGGATACGGTGAAGGGACTCTGGCCATATTCCATGAATAGGTCGAATCTCATTAGACAATTACACAATTCCTTCAGCTAGCCTTTCAAATCATTCTCATTATAGATTCGCTTACATCTCACCAAAGAGCACCATTCTGCATGTTGTAAAGTCACCGATGACACAGAAAGCATAGAAGCATGAAGTCTGGAAGTTGGTGGAGCACATTTTGTTCTGTTGCAAGTCAGCCTAGGTGAAGAAAAGTTAATCATTGCCAAAGGGCAACAGAACTAAAGAACTCCATGTTTTGCTTCAGTGCCTGGTGTTTCTCAAAACATTGTGAACAGCAAGAAGTAAAAGCTAAGATAAAATTATCTGACTTCAGCAATGTGTTATGTCAACACACTTCACTAAGCAATATATCCATTCTTAAGAAACAAGTAATTAAAATGCTCCTATGTAGCTCCTAAGCAGAATAAGACTGTTTTGGGGTTATTGCTTTTTACTGAAGTAGGAAAAGAGGAAAATTCTGGCGAAGGTTTTGGATGCAGGATTTCTGTGGGCAGTTGATTAATTTCCATGTTCCACAAAGCAGGATTTAGTGAATCCTTTTGCTTCCACTTCCTCTAGGTGATAACTTCCTTTCAGCCAGTCTTATAACATCAAAACTGTGGTATTTTCTGCCATGATGCCTATGGCCCGAGGACCACACACAACAGCTGAGTGTAGTTAGAGACAATTACCAATGAAACCTAAAAATGGAAACCTTAAAAGTCCTAGGCAATAATTATAGGCGGGCTTTGAGGTACTCCTCTTCTGTCTTTTTATGCAAACCCATTCGCACTTACACGGAGTATCAAGGGTGAAGTTTGAGGATATGGCTTCAGAGGGGTTGTACATAACCGGGCCGCATTTGGAAAGAATAAACAAACACACAGCATTTTCCATGAAGGGCATTTTTTTGGTTCAGTTTACTCTCGGGCTTAAGTTTTTAAAACACATTCAACAATAATCCAAACATGGCCAGCAAGCAAACAGGATCAAGTCTCTAGTTTCTAATTCTATCTTAGTACAAGATGGGCAGTGAATGTTGCTCTGAGCTACAGAAAGTAGATGACACTTCTTATCCCAGGAGACTTGGACACAGTGATATCTCAAAATCAAAATAAAAAATAAATTGATTACAAAGATGATTCAACTAGTTCTGGTACCCAGGGGAAAAATATATATATTTTTTTAGTATAGCAATTCATTATTAGTTTAATGACATGCTGAGGTTTATCAACCTGTCATGTCAAGAAGAAAGTACATCCTGTTAGAGGGAAGCACTGAGGCAAATTTCCTCATTAAGTACCATGTCTCCTAGTTTTTCAGCATTGCCAGAAGGATAATGTTTCATGCCACAGATTTGGTAAATACAAGTCAGTCTTTTTTCTATTGGTTATCTCTCTTCTATTTGGCTACTGTATTTTTAAGTGATTGCTTCTGGGTCTTGATATACTTTTCATACATATTTTATAATAGCACTGACCCTGAAAGAGGGAAACAGATCACTGTATATACAAGCATCTCTCTAGTCTAATGCAGCTTAGTGAATTTGTGTTTCATGTTCTTGGGACTGTTGCATTGCTAAAGGTTAATTACATTTCCCATACTGTCATACTTGTTCTGAAATTTATTCCATTTTCTATCAAAAACATCCCCAGTGTTTTTGTTTGGAAGATGAGATCCTCCAACAGCTCTCTTTCCTTCCTACCTCCTAGTTTATCTTTTACCACAGCTGTGGATGCAGAATGACTCCTGGTATCACACAGTTCTAGAAAATTCATCTCAATGATTTGGCGCACTTGTTGATATTTTGTCTGTTCAATACCCTCCTGGAATACAACACATCTGTAGCTTTAATAAAGAACATTTATTCAAAAGAGTTACAAAAATTAGTTGAAATTAAGTCAAAGTCATCTTCGTACTTCTTCTCACTGCACTCTTCTCCAGAGTTGTACTGTCACAGCCTTACTTCAGTTAAAACACATACGTGCATCTAATGTAATATTGGTCCTTTCAGACTGCCAGTGTCTTCTTCATGCATACTACATTTCTGGCTGCTGATACAGTCTGTGGATGGACTAATCATGGATAGGTATTTGTACAGAAGTATTCCCAAAATCTACATTCAGAGTATCTATCTCCTTATATAAATCCATCAACATGTGCCTGCCAAGCATAGCTGAAAAAGCAAAATAGAAAGAGAAAATTCCCATTCTCAGTCCCCAAATACTCAAGCTTGCTGTTCTCTGAAGCTCAGGTATCTTATCCAAAGAAAAACTGAAGGATTACTTTCAAATAAGATATGTAATGACAGTGGGACAGTGCAGAAGCAGTGGGAGAGACCAGATGTTAGTAAATTTCACCTGTTTTAATTTTCTGTGCAAGTGAAAAGCAGTAATTGACTCATTTCCATTTGAATCTTTTGGGAGAAGAAAAGATGGACCTACTTAATGTTCCTTGACATGCTGTGCTCCTAACCAACTGTGAACAAGCAAATGGTGAATGTCTGCTAGCCACTGGTAACAGATAAGGTGAAGATGTCCTTGTATGGCTTGGTTTTAACAGGCTAAAGACATCAATTCCTGTGGCAAAACCCATGCAGTAGTCATTCAGGTTTGTAATTTTTCATTATTGCATGTTGATTTAGTTTGGAGAAGCTTTCAAATCAAACAATTGGATCAAAACTCTTGAGTGTATGAACAAGTGGGTGAATGAGAGCAAGCAAGCAAGAATAGCACACTTGTGTGCAAAATATCTCACAGGGCTGTGAGAGCTGCTTGTTGATTTCTATGCCTCAGTGGTATTGATGTGGCTATAATAGTAATGTCAAATGAAGTACTTCTGTTTCTTCTCCCCTGATGCACTTCTTGTGGTTCATGTAATACATGGGCTGTTTGCATGGGCAGCACTGGAGCCCTAGGTTGGCACATAACAGGCATTACCTCTGTGTTGGAGGCCATGGCTGAAATCCCACACTAGCCTCACAGTCAACAACTACTTCCAATCAAAAATGTGCGCTTAAAAGTAGGGTTATCATACCTCTGCCACAAAACCCTATTCCTGTACAATGAAGTCACTTACAACTTCCAAGTTAGCTTGAAGGGCTTTATTAAGGATCAGTTCCTGCTGTGTTATTGAAGATACTTTGATCTCTTGGATTTTAGCACAGCCTAAATTTAAAATAAGCTGCTATAAGAGAATATTCATATTCATGCTGCAATTGAACTGCATGGATTGAGAAGTTACAGACACAAGGAGGAAAGTAGGAATGAAAGATCAGCTATTGCATTCATCTTCCTGTCTGCCTTGGCAGAGGCCCATGCAATAAGTCAGAGAAACTACAGCTTCAGCAGTATTGAAACAGTGACTTCTCACTTTGCTGGAAGGGGAGAAGAAAGAGATAGGATTCAATTTCCAACATCTTAAAATTTGATCATCTTCAGGGCCAGTCTTAGGAGACAAAATCTATAATGTCTTATTAATGCTCCCATTCACACTGAGTAATTCCTCTTCCCCTGCTGCACCAGTTTCCCTCACATGTGATTTAAGCTGTATTGCTAGCAATGGTTAACCTAGTAGTATAACCTACTAATAGTAACCTAGAAATGGTTATTTCTTCTGTGTGTTGTAGAAAGGGAACATTATCAACAACATTCTGGGCAATGGCCACCAATCTGTCCCAGGGAAAACTTCCCAGCCACACCAGCCCTGTCCTGATTCCTTAGCACCAGCCTGCATAGAAGTCTGGACTCAAATCAGCATGACTTCTTGTGAAGGATCCAGGGATATAACCTCCCCGGAAAGCTTCACAGACCAAGTGCCCACGGTCATGTTCAGCAACTACTCCCTCCTGAATTTCCACAGCCTCCATAACCTAGGCAAGGACCCCATTCAGGATGGCTCCATCAGCTGAGTGCTGGCACCAGCATTTGCTTCAGCCCCCATCTGGCCCGTTTGGTTCAGCCTGAGAAATCAATCTGAGTATTTCTGTACCGGTTTACAAGGTTTCCAACAGCAGAAGTTATTTCCTTTAGTTCCATGGAGACCTGGGCTCAAAAAGAATCAGAGCTTAAAGATTTATTTAATGGTTCAAACAGCCCAAAGGATGAGGCAGTAACGCTGTCCTTGCGTGATGATGATGCGTGATTGCTGCATGTAATCATATGTCTGTGTCGATAAGGAGAAGGTTGAACACTGTATATTTACTAAGTCCAGGTACAAACATGAGCTGCTACAGACTTTTATTTCCAAACGCTTTATAGATAAATGCATTTAATGCCTCTCCTGATCAGCTTAGAACAGATAAGCGAACAACTAACACTGACTTTCTGTCAGAGTTATGATTTATTTTTTAAACCCTCAAAAAACTGATTACCTAAAGCCTAAGATACTTAGTACAAGACAAATCTGCCAGTTTTCAACCCAGTGAGGCTTGCAGAGCATTAGGCTGGTGGGGAAATAGGACTGCCTTGCAGTATGCTGGTATGACAACCACAGACCAAGCTGCTTCTGGTACTGTCACTCCACCCCTGGTAAAAACTGCTTAAACCCACCAACCAAATCTTCACCCGTCAGCCAGAGATGCTGCTGGAGTATTATGGAAGAGCAGGAACACACAGTAGTTGCGCTATAGTTTGCATTTTCCAAGAATTTCGCAGATGCTAGTGGATGATGAATCAGATCACTGATTTATGCAATCAAGATGACTTGCCTTCAGCCGAGGGCCATTCTATCAGAATAAGATAAGGAAGGAAAAAAAACTTCATAAAGGCCTCAAAATGACTCAGAGGTGATAAAGGCATTCTTCTGCTGCTCATGCACTGTTCAATACACAGAAATGTGGAGACTGCAGGCTAGTGCAGCTTTCACCTTGCCTCCCACTGCTGTCCTTCCTGAGAGAAAGCTTTGGTCAACTACACTGATAACTAGGATACTGCACTCAGTTTTGATAACAAAAGGAGAGGAAGATCTCTTGCATTTCAACTGCAGTCCAAGCATCTTGGACTACCTCCTCTTTCTTCACCAGGTGGAAGAATTGAGCACGTCTGCAGCATCCTCAGTGAGGAACACCAAGTCACAGGTAGGCACCACATAATGACCATCCCAAAGTGACAGCAACCACTACTGAAGCGCACAGTTTAAGCGCACCCTTTTACTTCATGCTAACTCTCTCAATCACACACTGCCTGTAAGAATCCCATTGCAAGACAGTGATTGTCTAATTTTAAAAAAATATATCAAAAGGAGAACTGTCTCTGTCTCTGCAGCTGCATCATGATCTTCAGTGTCCTCAGATTTTATCTCCCGGAAGTTTCTACCCTGGTGTCCATGGAGATGTCACTATGTGGTATATCCTGATTGTAAGATAGGTGTTAAAATACATGATAAAATCCCACTAAAGGGCTGTAATAAGGTATGCTTTTTTGTACTAGTTTTAATAGGGGAACAAAATTAAAATACTTCAGAATGCCTAGGCTGTAACAGCTTCATATCAGTGTTTATTTGTGTTTACTGTCCCATCCTAGTAAATATTACAGCCAATAAAGGTATGGTGCCAGTTGCCTGTATTCTTTGTCTCACTTTCTGCAAAGCCTGCATATTCTTGACAATCACAGTTAGGCCAGAAAGCAGTAGCTCTTACTTACTTTTTCACTATGGGTACTTCTATGCAGAAAATTTTATAACATTAATGTATTAACATGTGCCCGGTGGTTTTAACATCAGCTGTTGCAACTTGGGCAGACTGATAGCAATATGACAGAATACTGAAAAGGAGCAATGAACAGCAGAATCTAATGGAGCTCTTCCCTCTATTCTTAAAAGAGAATCTGTTTATGGACTTTTCTCTGATCATAAAACTGAAAGCTGGGCCAAGGACACCAGTTGTCCTCACTGTGACCACCTTTCACCACAAAGGGAAGCTGTTCTTCCTAAAAAAATACACAACATTAGAGTAGCAGCTCATTAATTCTCTGTCAACCTACGTGACACATGTTTATTTCACGACTTTGACTATTTGACATTCTGGCAATCTTTGATCTTACAGGGCGTGATATATCTCTATGTCTTCTGCAGAAGAGCCAACATAAAAATATTCAGTAAAATTGATCAGAAGTGCCCCTGAGTGCTCCAAGCCATTGTGCTTCCCTCCATTGGCTATGATGGGTGAGGATATCTGCTTCATGAAATGCAGCAATTCAAATCAAATGTATGCAATCTTAATAAGAGTTTTTTTTTCTTAAAAAAAAAAAAAAAGTAAAAAAAAAAAAATGTTCACTTAGCTTCCACAGCTTAGTCAAACTAGGTGAACTCAGACAAAATACGATGGTCTTCACATGATTATTCTGAAAGTGGTTTGTGGGTTTTAAATTTTAGTCATTCAGACTGCAGCAGACATAAAGCAGTGTTAAGTAGCTGGCAATTCTAGAGCAGAAGCAGTGAGCATTTGTTGCAGGAGCTGTGGGAAATAGTGTGTCAGAAACATCATTATATAAATCATTCAGCTCAATATTTGGAAAAGCAAATATGATAAGGAAAAGTTATGCATGAGGGTAATATGTAATGACAGGATGCTATCGCTGCTGATTTCTCTTCTGCACAGGTCGCTGACCTTCTAAACTTCCCCAGCAATGTTGATAGGTAAGATAAAATTTAGTAAAAAGATCTGACTGAAGCATTGTAAGATTTTTATATGGATTGAATATTTTGTCTCCCTTCTGTGGCAGCAATGCCAGCATTGATTAATCGCCACTAAATACTGTTCAGTAATTAAAACAAGGTGATATTTCTGTTCTCTTTTAATAAAATTATTTTCTCTTGGTAAGTTTTTTATTTAAAACAAATGTCCCCAGTCAGTTAATTAATGTTGATTTTTCTAGGTTCTGCTCAAAATAGGAATATGCTAACTCTTCAAGTGAAAGTAATTTATAGACTAGGTTATCCTAAGTAATCTTATTTTGTCCTTGGCACAGCAGTGTTGCAATGACAGCCAATACATTAGAGTAAGTCATGTTAACAAGATTGTTCATTTCTTGAGTTCTGTTAACAAAACACCCTTACAACTCTATTACATAAAACAGAAAGGCTACTATCACCAACTTTATTACAGTTCCACAGAGAACAGATGCTACTGATAGCTGAACTCTCAGTTCAGTGAGCACCTAGTTATTCTAAGGGACAAATCCTGGATCCATCAAGCTTCTTTATAGAATCACGGAATCACTAAGTTTGGAAAAGACCACTAAGATCACCAAGTCCAACTGTCAGTCCACACTCACCATGCCCACTAACCACATCCCTCTGTGCTACATCCACACGGTTCTTGAACACCTCCAGGTGACAAGATCTCCTCTGAGCCTACTCTTCTCCAGACTGAACAATACCAGTTCCTCAGCTGCTCCTCATAAGACTAATGCTCCAGATCCCTCAGCTTCCTTGCCCTAACACTGTGTTTCTTCTAATGGTGCCGTGAAAGAACTTGCTTCTGAATAAGCCTGGGAGAGCGTTTTAGACACTTGTAAAGCTGCTTCTGTGCCTTGGATAAGCATTTACAAAGAAAGTTTGGCTTCTTCCCATAAAATGTCATGTTCGTGTCTAAACTGTTAGAGTTTTTTACCCACTTACTGAGTGAGTTTGGGGATCAGTAAACTTTGTCCAAGTTGTTTGTGTACATTATCTCACAGCTTACATTGCTGTTCTACATAGTAGCCTTCAGAAGGGTCTTTGATGTAGCCAACGGGCTTTTGATATAATCCAGATTTGTTTCTAAAACACAGAAATATTTGTTTCTATAACATACTAATCAGTGGACATTAAAATTAAAAGAGTAATAATGGAACAGTAAAGATAGTTTTCATGAGTCAAACTGTATTTTACATTTCATTTCCAGTAATTTTAGAAGCTAAAATTGTGCCTGTATTCAAACTATTCTTTTAAGACAGGCTCCCCTGGAAAAGTCAAGATAATCTGGAGAACTGGAGACATTGATGTTGTATCAAGTTACTAATTCACTCTGATTTTAGAAGACCTTTCTAGGACATCTGTATTTGAGGTTTTGTGAAAGCACAAACCATTTAATGTTAAGATATGTTTGTGCACACTTAAAAAGCAGACAAATGGCTAACTTGGACTGTAGTTTGTCTCATACCGTTTTCCTTTAATATTTGATAAGGAGGTGCTAACTTTATTTCATCACTGCTAAGTGTTGTAGCTTGGTGCCTAACTTATTAACAAATATTATATATATTTTTAAGATATTACATATTTTCAGTGATGTACTTCCCCTGGGCATTTTGGACATCTTTTAATATTCTGCATGAGTGCTGGAAATAACCTGAGCTTTGGCTGTGTGAAGAGGCTCAATTTCATTCAGAGTTATCAATATCTTTCACCCTAAATGCTTGGTGTAGTTCTGTGGTGGAGTACTGTTAATATTGTATCTATCAAATTTTTATTGTTAGAACTCTGTAGAACTGTGGCATAATCCATTTGCTTTTGTCCTTTTTCCAAGCACAAGGTTTAAGTTTACTTCATTTTATTCTCTTCTTTAAAAAGCAGGTGTGTTTTTAAAGAAAAGTCTCAAACCTGATTGCATAAGGAAGTATTTACTTATTTTCCATTAGGACAGAAATTAACAAAAAGAATACTTTAATTTCAGACTTAAAATTATTAATGACTGCATCCTTAGGCACCATACAACAAAATGTGATGTAGAATAACAGATATGTTTCTCTCAAAGTTTATTGCAGTTGTATGGAGACCAGCAGCTTGATCCTGTGACATACTGCTGGGCTGGCCTGAAAACAGGATGAGGCAAATAACACCTGAAAACAATGATAGTTTTTTAAAGCTCCAGACTGGGAAAAACACCAATTTTTTTAAAAGTGTGTGGCAGGAATAAAGTACAGCTGCAAACACTGAGGAGTGCTCAGCTGGAAAGGGTTCAGTCAGGTACAAATCCAATGAAATAATGTGAGCAGAAGAAACAAACAAATAAATCCTTCCTTTTCCAGTAACTAACCCAGAATGAAAATCTAGATATTTTACCAGCATCTTTCCATTTACTTCCAGTAAGTCTTCTGTATATTCTTCCTTGCATAGATGTGGTCTAAGCACCAAGGTTGTAAGATGTGCATCATTTACTTTCCTGAGCAAGCCTTGGTGTTACTCTTTGGCATGTCTGCCATTATGAACACTTGAAGCAGGATCTCTTCCAGCAAACATGTTTGCCATCACTGTATCACCATTGCCTGTAATTAAGGCAATGGACTGAGTTCTGCTCTCTCTCCAGACTGTGAGTGAGAGAACCAATGGGACAGGGATGATCTGTGAAACACACATGACACATAACTTCAAGATTTTCCAACAATAAATGTAAAAAGGTTTCATATCTAGTGCATCATTTCAGTTTTCACATTCTCACATGGCTCAAGGGGCAGCCCTTGTGAAATAAAGCTATATTCACACTGAAGGTCATTAATTCCCTGTCCTTTCCCTCAATCTGGTCTCTGAATAGTACCTAATTTTCACTGTTTTTTCCTTTGTAATATCTCTTTTTCCTGAAATTCTCAGGCCTCGCCACTATATCATAAACTTCTCTTGTATTGCAATAGTTAGAAAATTCAAGCTACAATTGTGAATCTAAAATTGACCTCTGATCTACTGATTTTGAGGAGAGGTTTGTACCTCCACAGTGACAAGATCTCCTTGCTGTTAAAATTGCATGGGACACATCAGGCCTAATAGGACACATCAGCAAGATCAGATATTCTGGATACTTTTAGAACAGTCTTGGAAACACTAAACAATTTTAGAAAAATTGCTAATTAGAAACATAAAAAAATAGAATATTCAACAATTAAATTTAGTTCTTTTTTCTAGCTTGACATCATGATATTTCTCCTAGATTCTTCTCTTGGTATTTATGTATTTTGTGTTAACATATATTTTGTGCGTAGTTTCACCTTTATTGTTTTAAGACTTAGAAATTCCAAGTCAGACAGAAACGGCTTATACCAGTTGTGAGGCAGATTGTGCAGTTTCTTTCACAGTTTAAGTGGGGTTAGAGAATGCTGAAATTAAATTTATGCTGCAAATGAAGCATAGATTAGTTGCTGCACATCCTCAGTTATACAGAGGAGCTGATATATATCAATTTAGTTACCAGTCTTTCATAAATGTTACTCAAATTCTGCTTTTTGTTCTTTCTGCTATGAAGACATTTCAGCGACATCTGCACACAGTATGGGCAGGTGAGACAACTGAGGAGGTAGAGGCTGCAAACGCATCTGATCAGTGAAGTAATCAAGAAACATATAGGAGGGCAAGAACGTAAATGTTCAGAAGCCACTTGCCAGGCAGGAAGTCGGCATCTACTATATATAATTCTTCATTTGCTTTTGAAAAAGAATTTGTCACTGCTTCAACTGTACATCCATGCAAATAGAGAACTGCATATGTTCTCAAAATGTTGTCAGTAGTTAATCATCACTTCTAGGAGGACTGATGAAGCTGACATTTTTTGTATATAGAAAGTACCTCTGTGACATTGTCTTAGCTTCTGAATTCAAAAGTATTCGAGTTACCCATTTCAATGTTAGGCACTTAAACCTAAGATAGAAACAAATGCAGGTGAACCAATTGCTCCTCAGAGTATCTGCCATTACTCTGTGCGATTGCCTTTTAAAAGATCTTAAGAGCCTAAACCAATATGTGAGATTATAATGATAACATCTTCTTAGTGTGTGCAACTTGTCTTTATCCTCTCAGGTGATACTGTTGTTTGGGACAGAGGAAGCAGATTCAGTCCTTGCTTCCCAGAGGCACAATGCCCTGAAGGCAGATGGCAAAGATGTGGATACTCTCCGAAGAATCTCTCAGTAGGTTTGTTCAGATGTTGTCAATAAATCGAAAACTGCCAAGGAAAAGGTGGGCTGTGTTATTAGAGCACTAGGTGACAAAGTTCTGTGCAGTGAGACTTGTTTCTGATCCAAAGTCTTACTTGAGTTGGGTTAAATTCTTTGCAGGAAAGGAAAGGAAATCTTGGAGATGAAAAGAATAAGATGCTGAGGGAAAAGCAATGTTTACCTACAGTTTATCTGCAGTTAGGGCACTTAGGGGTTCTTCAGCAGTTGACAGAAGCATACAGCAAGATGTATTGGCAATTTGTTGAAAAAGGTCTTTTAAAGAGAAAGGACTACAAGTTGGTTATTATCAGGCTTGATTTTAGTTTTTTGCATCCATCTCTTGAAACTTTTAAATGAGAACTGGTTCTCTGGGAACCAAAAGATCATTAGTTGAATGTCTTGACATTCACTTACATAGCAGGGAGAAATAATTTTCTTCTTGTGGGCAGGGTCTATAGAACAACCTTCTGTGTGCACTTAGACCTCCATTCTGAAAGCACCAATTTCACACTCCTTGCTTTACAGTGCTGAAAGGATGAAAAAGAAAGCAAAAAAATGAAAAACAGAAACTTAAAGGGACAAAGTCTGAAACTTGAAATGTCAGTTGCTGTGATTTTACAAAATTGCAGAGCACTCTGACTGGATGCATGAAGGAAATGGATTTATAATGTCAGTAATATAGAGAACAAGATTCCAAGGCACTAGGAGCCAGTGTTTTGTTATAGGTTAATGTGTCATTAGGCTAGCAGATGAAAGAACAGATTTATGTGTGATGCATTACCCTAGCACTCTTCAAGCAAGCAGCTAAACTTTTTTTATCTTGGGTGAGATCACATGGCATATATGTGGTGTCCAGGGGATCAGGCCCAGCCAGCCTGGGCCTGACCAGCTTGACCAACCTCATCTCCTTTTACAACTAGGTGACCAGCCTGGAAGATGAGGGAAAGGCTGTTGATGTAGTCCTCCTAGACTTCAGCAAAGCCTTTGACATGGTCTCTCACAGTATTCTTCTGTGGAAACTGGCTGCCCATGGCCTGGACAGGTATCACCTTCTTTGAGTAAGGAACTGGCTAGAGGACCATGCCCAGCGGGTATGGAATCAAGTGCACCCTCAGCAAGTTTGCTGGTGACAGCAAGCTGAGTGGAAGGAAGGGATGCCATTCAGAGGGACCTCAACAGGCTTGAAAGGGGGGCCTGTGTGAACCTGATGAGGTTCAACATAGCAAAGTGCAAGGTTTTGCACTTGGGCTGGAGGAATCCCAGGCATCCATACAGACTGGAAGAAGTGGTCCCTGAGAGCAGCCCTGTGGAAAAGGACCTAACATGAGCCAGTAGTGTGCTCTTGCAGCTCGAAAAGCAAATGGTATCCTGGGCTCCATCAGAAGAGGGGTGGCCAGCAGGGAGGGAGGTGATTGTCCCCCTCTACTCTGCTCTTGTACTCATCTGGAGTGCTGTGTCCAGGTCTGGAGCCCCCTGTACAAGAAGGACAGAGAGCTGTTGGAGAGGGTCCAGAGGGGAGCCACAAAGATAATCAGGGGACTGGAGCACCTCCCCTACAAAGACAGGCTGAGGGAGCTGGGCTTGTTCAGCCTGGAGAAAAGAAGGCTGCGGGATGACCTTGCAGCCTTCCAGGAGGGGAATGAATTCTTTGAAAGCATAGATGACAAGGGAAATGGCTTTAAGTTGAGGGAGGGAAGATTGAGGTTGGATGTCAGGGAAAAGTTCTTTACAGAGAGGTGCTGGAGAGGTGAGGTGCTGGAACAGGCTGCCCAGAGAGGTTGTGGAAACCTCATCCCTAAAGGTGTTCAAGGCCAGATTGGATGGGGCTCCGGGCAACCTGGTCTAGTATTAAATGTGGTCGTTGGTGGCCCTGCATGTGGCAGGGGGGTTAGAGATTCTTGATCCTTGAGGTCCCTTGCAACCCTGGCCGTTCTGTGATTGTGTGATTCTGGATAGTGGTTAATGGAGTTAAGTCCAGCTGCTGACCTGTTACAAGTGGTGTCCCCCAGTGGTCAATAGTGGGGCCCATCTTGTTTAATATTTTTATTGATGACCTAGATGAGGGGATTGAGTGTACCCTCAGTAAGTTTGCAGATGACACCAAGCTGGGAGGTGGTGTCAATCTTCCTGAGAGTAAGGAGGCCCTTCAGGGTGATCCAGATAAGCTGGATCGCTGGGCTGAGGTGAATGGGATGAGGTTCAACAAGGCCAATGCCGGGTCCTGCACTTTGGCCACAACAACCCCATGCAGCGCTACAGGCTTGGGGACGAGTGGCTGGATGAGTGTGAAGAGGAAAGGGACCTGGGGGTGTTGGTTGGTGCTCGGCTGAACATGAGCCAACAGTGTGCCCAGGTGGCCAAGAGGGCCAACGGCATCCTGGCCTGCTTTAGAAATGGTGTGGCCAGCAGGAGCAGGGAGGTGAGCATCCCCTGTACTCAGCACTGGTGAGGCCGCACCTCGAGTATTGTGTTCAGTTTTGGGCTCCTCACTACAAGAAAGACATTGAGGCCCTGGAAGGTGTCCAGAGAAGGGCAACAAAGAGAGGGGTCTGGAGCACAAGTCTTATGAGGAGCGGCTGAGGGAGCTGGGATTGTTCAGTCTGGAGAAGAGGAGGCTCAGGGGAGACCTCATTGCACTCTACAACTTCCTGAAGGGAGGCTGTGGTGTAAAAGGGTCTGGCCTCTTCTCCCAGGCAACAAACAGGATCCGAGGAAACGGCCAGAAGTTGTACCAGAGTAGATTTAGGTTGGACATAAAGAAGAACTTTTTCTCTCAGGGAGTGGTCAGGCACTGGAATGGCTGCCCAGGGAGGTGGTGGAGTCGCCATCCCTGGCAATGTCCAAGAGGCATCTGGATGAGGAGCTGTGAGATACGGCTTAGTGACTTGTAGTACCAATGGCAGTGGGAGGACAAGGACAGTTGGACTAGATGACTTTGTATGTCTTTTCCAACCATGTGATTCTATGACTCTATGATTCTATGGCTCAGCTCTGGCAGCTGCAGGTCCCTGTTGGAGCAGCTGGAGCTGCTCTGCTCTGACATGGGATTCTGTTGGGCTCAGTTCACCGAGGACACCCTTGCAACCCTCATGGTACCAAAATCTTGCTACATAAGCTCAATGCACCATGGAGTGCCTTCTTCCAACTGGGAACATTTTCATGCTCTCTTTAGATACCTAGCTTGTGTTAGATTAACTGAAGATTATATCTGCTAAAGGGGAAAGATGTTAGCTATAATCTTGTGTTATTTCACTGAAAACTAACATTTTTAATTTTTTTTCCTCATCTTTACAGACTTTTCACCCTTTTCGTACAGCAAAAATCGTCTGAGCATTTACAGCTGCTTACCACTATATTCTGAAGGACTTCTTTGCATATACCAAGTCCTATCTCCTTGTTAGTCATCAGTGTCTCAATTTTTCTTTTATCTGAATGGGTTTATGTGTGACATCCATTAAGAAAACTACAGGATATAAAGTGCTGAGAAAAAAATAGAAAAGAATATTGTGGGCAATGAGTTTCTAACTTCAGCAAGTCTTTATTGATGCTTCATTAGTAACATACAGAGACTTAAAGAAGGTGTGAGCTGGGCTTGGCAACATGTAACTGACCATCTTTATCATATACAAAAAGCAGTCTTTGCATCATGTTAAATCTATGTTAAAAATTATTCCTCTCATTCCACACTCCTCCCCTAACACCAACATTTCTTCTTCAAAAGCTAAATGTGAAGGTCAGGAGTAAAACTGAAACATTCAGCCCATTTCTACTGTGGTAAAAAAAAACCCAAACATAATGCTTCCAGGGGAAACAGATTGAAGACAAGGTTGAAATTTCCAGTCTGAGGGCTGATGTGCAAGGCTGCCAGCATGGATTACAGTCATGAAAAAGAATGATGCATTTAGTGTCTCGTGATGTAGAACAACCCATCAGTATCATTGTAATAGTATTTATCACTGCTTTTAGAATTATTGGACATCTGAGTTATCTGCTTCTGATTCAGGAATCCTGAAAGAAGAAAAAGATTATCTTTAAAAGAAAGAATGCGGACAAATAATAGGGGAAACGATGTCAAACACGGAGTTTGGTTCTTAAATCCAAATTGCTTCTAATAAAAAATAAAGTGCATAGAGAGTTGTGCGAAAGGCACTCTTCCTTGTCCTGCTATAAATTTTATTCAAATTTATATCTATTCCAATGAACACTCAGAGAAAATTAAGAGAATAAGAGACTGAAAACAATTACCACGTTCACATCCCTGATATTCCATAAAAATCTTTTCAGACTTTTAATGGAAAGTGCGGTGTCTCAAAGTATACCCTTTTTCCTCTTTTGAGTACTGTATCTTTGTGTATATGGAACTCTACATCTTTTGATAACATGCATTAACTATCTGGCTGCTGTCTGAACCCTGATCCCCTCTCTCCCAAAGCTGAGTGAGAACCAGGACTTTCCTGGGGAACATTCTCATTACTGTAGTATAGTTCTGCTTTCCCAGCTCACTGAGACATCCTATAAATCAGCTGCAAGTAAATTAGCGTATGGTTTAAAGACAAATACATTGGCAGATACATCCAGACAAAATGAAGTCAGCATCTCCGGAGGCAGCAAGACGACGGAAATTTGGTCTGAGCCTTTGTACATCTGTAGTTTGGTATAAAAGACATGGTACACTTTATCTGAATTTCACTCACCTCTTTTTCTTCTTTCTTCTTTCCATTATGTTCTTACACTCCCGAGGACTCCAGTGGACACCATCAGTAGCCATAAGACGCAGCCAAGCAAATTCCCTTGCAACTCTAGTTCATGACTACTCCGTGAAATGAAATGAATGTGGCTGTACAGGAGCAGAAGGAGCTCAGAACCAGGCTATAGACAACTGCATTTTGTTACAATGGCAGGTTCTGGTTTTCTGTGTATTGCCTTGGACAAATCACCCCAATTGCCGTTTTCACATGCAGCTTCAGGGACAGAGGAACACTGATTCAACTCTGCTTTTGTACACTTAGTAGTTGTGGATAAAGGAGTTGGCAATTGAAATTAAGCCTGTAAAAAAGATGGTGCCCAAAGTTCTACATTCTGATCTGAACTGGCTCATTCACACTGCTTCCTTGGGCTGATCATAACCCACGATAACTCTGGAAAAGTTGGGAAAACTGCCCTTCCTCAACAGCAGAAACCTCCAAGAGATTAAGTTGCTGACCCTTCAATGGAAGAAAACAGAGACAATTCCCACACCAAAATGCATGTTAAATCATCCATTCCTCTGAAAGTAGTAGTTCTCCAGTCCTACCTTCCCTTCACCTACCATCTGCCTTCAGATGTAAGACAAACTATTTTACAAAGAGCATGAAACAATGAAGCATTGGCCACTGTTGGCTTTGATTAGTTATTTCATTCTTTACTAAAGTTTACATGCTCACAATTAAAACTGGAAAGCACAAGGGGAAAAATAACAGGGTTACTAATACGTCTTTAATCTGAAAACTTGAAAGAAATATTTATTTACAATTTCAATCTTGAGTAGTGTTTAAAAAGAAAAAATAATTCACCTTGCTTGAAGGTGTTCTGTTGATTTATTCATATTCCTATTGCTGCTCTCTTTATAAACACGGTACTGGAGCCATCACTGGTACTTCTCTGTGTAATTATTTCTGTGAGCAGTAGGAGTAGCACACTTCCATTTAGCACCTGTCAGAATGATTACAAAGAGGCAGGCAGTTCTGTGAATTAAGTCTCATATCTCTATTTGTTGGTTTTGTTTTTTTCAATTCCACACATCTCTTTTTAGTCTATTTCTTCCCTTTCTTGAACTACGTCCAAGCACTTCACATAAATGGAATAATCCACAGATGCTAAATATTGAAATGTAAACATACAAATATTATGATTAGTTTCTCAAACTCTGGCAAAATCTGTTGTTTTTGTTTATTAAAAATAAACACCTTACAAAAGGCATTTACAATTTATCACCTTTGATTCCCATTCCTATCTCACTGATTTTTTTTTCTGGCAGCAGACAGTGCAATGAGGACATGGAAGGCCAGATATTTGCTTAAGGGAATTACTTTTTTCCCCTAGTTTGCAAGTGACACTATGTTGCAAAACACAACTAAAATAAGATTTCTTAATGAGACAGGTCTAGCAGAAGTTCCAGAGTCTGTTTTCTTTCCTTACCAAAGCAGAAATGGGTTCAGCTCATATCTAAGACAGACAGTATTAAGGGCCAGGACATGCTTGAGCCCTTCCTGTTGTTTTTTTTATTATTATTATTTTATTTTTGCTTTAGCATATATAATGAGAAACTCAGCTACTGCTGTGAATATCAGTAAATGACAACTTGCTAAATACTGTGAATCACACATTTTAAAAAACAAACCAATACTGCATTAGTTTTGGTTTGGCATAGCTCTATTTTGGCCGCTGCTTTTGGGTGGAAAGCAGTTTGGAGAGCTGCCAGCAGCACTGCTAAAGCAAACAAGCCATAAAATCTAGCACACGGTGGGGAAGAACAAAATTATTTTGGCAAGAAAAAGCTGTCAGCAACCACACAGCATCCTCACATAAAACTTTAAACATCCCTACATTACTGCATAACACTTTAAAACTCTTTAGTACAGTTTAACTTCGTCTATCTTAAATAACTAAAATTAACAGCTGACAGCTTTTTCCATTATTGCTTCTTTCCCACATATTCATTAGTGCTGTCTGACATTCCTTGTTAAGTACGTTCCCCAGAGTGACAAACTTGTCTAGTAGTGTGCATGCTTAATACTCTAAGGTAACAAAACTTTTCTTAGGTTTTTCCATGTACTAACAGCCTTTCCAAATTGATTTATAGCTTTTGCCAGCAGTGTTTTATTCATGCTGTGTGGAATGCAGAGTAGCCATGTAGTTAACTTCCCATGAAAACACTAACAGTTGTAGAAAAAACATTTGCTAAGCATAAAAGAGGAATACTGTTGTCTGTCCAAGACTTACAGAAGTAACTTTACTTTTGCTACCAAGCCAGAGTAGTCAATACAAGCATGCAATTATTTTTACCTCTGCATATGGTGCAAGGCTAATTATTCCACCTTTGGCTCTTTATAGATCCACTATGAAATTCCAGTCAGAGATCCATAGTCAGATGTAACCAAGCAGCATTTCATGCATGCTATTGTTTACTTGTCTTAAAATTACAGTTCTAAAATGTAAGATTTATCAGTGCTATTATTATTCCTGTAAACAACTCAGAACCCCTTTCAAATGGAATTTTTATCTCTCTTTCATTGGTCAGTCATTTACTTCAACAATTCGTGTGACCATGAGCTGCATTAGAGTGCGATAGTACCCCAAATCTTCTGCTCACATCTCCAAAAACAGAGGATTCTGCTCATGTCCTTTGTACTGGAAAACAGAAACACAGAATTGTTTAGGTTGGAAAAGGCCTCTAAGATCATCCAACCTCACTATGCCCTCGACCACATCCGCCAGTGCCACATCCACACAGTTCTTGAACACCTCAGGGATGGTGACTCCACCACCTCCCTGGGCAGCCCATGCCACTGTATTACCAGTCTTTCTGAGAAGAAAGCTTCCCTAATATCCAACCTAGACCTTCCCTGGCACAACTTGAGGTCATTACCTCTCATGCTAATATGCATGATGAAGGCACAAGGTAAATAGATAACGTAGATGTAATGTACATCAGTGTATAGTTACAATACAGTAAGAACACAGTGAGCCTTGAAAACATGCCAAATGTTGCTTTTGTGACCCAGGTTTTCCACACACTCAATCCAACAAGACAGTGAATTTAATGGCTCGTCCATCTGGAGCTCACATTACACATATGCTCAGAAAAAATTATTAAACCTTTCGATTAGAGCCAGAAGACAACCATCACATATAAGGATTCAATGTGTGTTCATGACAGCCTTACAGATGAGAATATTTGCCTGCAGTGTTTGTTTCTTCCTTCAAGTAAAAGGGCTTAAATATCTAACCTTGGCTCTGGAGTCAACCAGAATGTCTGAGCAGACCTAGCATGACAACCCGTCAACCAGGTTCACAGCTCTCTTTGCGGAGGCAGAGTTGCCCGAAGAACTTCTATTTGTTTGGGGGCTTCTATGCTAGCTGACCTGCTAGACTCAGGTTTGTAGAGCCTGGATTCATGAACATCTTAATCGCAAAGATATTTGCATTCGTATTTCTGCTCCTCAGTTTGGAAAGGACCACAGATCCATAACGAGGTTCTATCAGAAGCAGACAAATATATAGAGGGCTTTTTGTTCTCAAGTGGGAAATGAAATAGATTTTGCTTACTGCATTGTTTCTAACAGGAAGAAACCCAAGCATATACTGCAAAAAAGGCTTACTCAAAAGCAGAACTCCAGAATAGGTTCTTGCCAGACTGTTCTTGCAGAATGCGCACACTGAACCAAAGAACACATCAATACCTTCCACAAGCATCTTGAGTTCTTAAAGATACAGACCAAGGCCACCCATCTTGGATATTCACTGTTAGATTTATCTCAGCCTTCAAAGACCTCTTTTCACTTAGAGCAAAGGTAAGTGATGAGCTCTTTCAATTTACTTTTATTTATTTAACTGGGTGTAATTGAGGCAGCCTCTGTATGTTGTTGAAGAGCTCTGCCTATGACAGTTCTAGATAATAAGACCACAGCACTATCTTCTGTTATTTACAACAAATTTGTTGCTGACTTTATGGGTGAGCGCTGTGTTCCTCTGAAGAATCCCTTTGTCAGCATAAAGAATGCAGTGTGGAGACCTCCAAGTACAGGAGAGAAAAAGAAGTTAAAGAAAAGCAGAAGAGAAAGCAGGTAACAATGCAAGGTGGATAGAGGAAGGCAATGAAAGGGGGTAATTAACTAGCAACAACTGTGCAATTAGGAAAAAAAAAAAAAAAAACAGATTTGGGAAAAAAAAAAAAAGCTTTTTCTGGAGGAAGGTATACATTTATATGACTTAAAGAAAATGAGGCTTGATGCAGTATAAAAATCAAGACGTGTTATGCTATACTTTCAAATAATCCTTTCAAATTCATTTGTGAAATGAGGCTTTGATCACTACCATTTTGGGAAGAAGACCAAAGCAACAGCAGAATTTTGAAGAGGAAGGAACTGCACAACAGAGCAGCATAGAAAAATAAAAAACAAAGCTAGGGGAAATTAAGAATCCCCCTTTCCTCTGTCTACCATTAAGGAAAGTCTAGAGATTGATTGGTGTCGGGGACAAGCATTATAGGATAAATTTGAAGCCAGAGGTTACAAGGTCAACATCTGCAAAAATATTAGTTTAAGAGGAAAGGAAGAACTTGTGAAGAGGATACTCAAAAGATAAGGTACCTAGTGCCTTAAATATATAACCATTAAGAAATACAAAGGTTGACAAATTATTAGAATTTCAAATATATTTTTGCAGACAAGTATCAAAACCACTGTGAGGTTTAAATGCCCAGCCACACCATCCAATATGATAACATCTGAAGTACTCTGGAAACAATTGATCTGACTCCCACTGAGATCAGTGGTAAAACAAGTGTTAGAAGATCAACTCCAAAGCATCTCCAGATCATGTAGAGATTTTCTAGTGCCTTGCTTCCCATCTGGAATTTCACCAAGCACACTCCATGTATGCTGTTTATGAGGATCAGTGCCAGTTTCTATGCTCATCTGCCCTTACCTGCTTCCTCTGTTTACTTTTGCAATTAAGCCATCAGTCTCTGATACCTGAAGCCCTTTGTCACATGGAAGCTTCAGTTTCAGAACTGAAAGGAGCTAGGGAGATTAACAGTATCCAGCATTTTGCTGTTCTTACTGGAGGGAAATGTGTGAAGACTCCCATTTGGTGCTGGCAACCTCCTATGTTACATGAAGAGAGGGAGCTGACAATAGTTGTGTATTCCACCACTTAAGGGGAGAAATGCCTATCTTCTGCCATTTCCCACAGTTTATCCATACAGCCATGATGAATTGATGGGAAGATCAGAGAGAGACAGAATTTAATCTTCTCTAAAAGGATGGTGTGCTTTTGTTCTCAGATCTCTTCTTAAACTAATTAACAGTTTTTTTGAAGACTTTTCTGATCAAGATTTCCCATTCCCCTTCAAAAGCCTGCATTGTCTCTTGTCTGAGGCTTTTGGTGACTGCTCCACGCAAAGCACAAAAATGAACAAACAGGAAAGGGGAGGAGTTACAGTTTTTCTTAGCAGACCATCTGGATCACATAACCACCAAACTGCTCATTTAATGAGGCGGGACATATCGCACTATTCGTATTTTAACTTTCAGCTGCTGTGACAGTAAATTCCACATATCTGCATTCCTGATCACAAACCGTCTTTGCACAGGAGGGAGAATGCTGCTGTAAAAGTTTGTTGCTGAGATACTTGTAGATTTTTCACATATTGCTGTACAGCCAGCTGTCTATTGGATATAAATAGCACTCCCTCCTGTCTTATTTACAAATGCCAAGAAAACCCCCAGTTCTGCTTGATCATTCTTTGACTACGCTCTCATAAAGGGCCAGGTTTAAAACATGCTCAGGATCAACAGTTCAAGTCAAAGGGTGTTGCAAATATTCATCAGCATTATGATTCTCACTGTGAAATATAATGAATCCTAAGGCCAGTGCTAACTGGTCAGTCCATGCCAATTCAATTCAAAGCGATTTCCCTTCAGAAATGAGTCTAGTCACACACAGCACCAGTTAGAATTGCTTTTAGCCTTACTAGTAACTACAGAAAATGAAGGGAAATTACAATTATTTCCTTTCTTTCTTTTTTTTTTTTTTTAAATATACATTTATATATATATATAGTATGCAATACAATACAGATCATTCTAAAAACACATTCTACAAAATATATATGGAATAAAGAATGCATGCATTGCAACCCATCGCTTAGAGAAAGCAGCAGACTACAAACTTCAGCTCTTCTTAGCCTTTTCCAGCAGTTACTGAACATAGACTGCAGGGAAGCTGAGACTACAACCCAGACAGCCATGTTTCTCAAGAATGCTATGTTCCTTCTTATTCCTCTCAAATATTAAAGGAAATAATCAGCAGTTCTGTGAGTCATCCTTTTTCTAGGTTTTAATGAGTCTATGGTCTTCTGACTGTGAGTCTATGGTCTGCTATCCAAAGCATCAGGCACCTATGGTAGGACATACACATTAATTTGAGTCTCCTCTTCCCAAACCATGCACTCCATTTGCTTTATTTTTTTCCCAGTGAATTTTCATGTTTTTTGGACAGAAATAGGGAATTAACCTTTGGAGAACTGCCTATTAACCTTTGTCAGCTTTGATATTCCTCTTAGTAACGTATGAAGTCAAGGTCTCAAAATACCCATTTGGTTTGAAGCAGATTTATCATCTGACAGTGTAATGAGTAACAGTGCACGTGCAGACCTTCAGCCTTGATTAGCTCTGAAGCTACATTTTGTTTCAGCTTTCTAGAATCTGGCAGCATGTGATAATGAGTACACTGCAAGAAGAATTAGAGCAGAACTCTTCTGGAATGCTGCATCTACTTCTTTTGTATTAATAATGGTGTTACAAGGATGATCTGCTTCTTATTTGGTTTGGGTTTTGCTCATGTATGAAGTACTTCCCAAGCAGGAGAAGTCCTTGTCCTAAAACACTTATATTCCCAATCCAAAAATGCAACAGAGGGTAAATGGAGTAGAACGAGATAAGTTATTTAGGTAAAAGGTGCTCAAATTCAGGTAACTCATTGTTCATATTGATGCACTTGTTACTTAAGAGAGCCTTGTTGTTCAGTGGACTGTCTGCTCTAAAGATATACAATTAATATTAAGAACTACTGTGCAGGAGAGCAAGGATAGATTTTTAAAGTGGAATACGTAAACCACTTTCAATTACCCTTCCTGTGTCGTTAACAGTCAGTAATTTCTCTTGTAAGCATTGTGGCAGGCATTTATCTCCAGGAAGGGGATGAGAAAGGGGAGATACGAACTTTCTGAGGGCAATGTCATGAAGAGTGTCCCACACACAAATAAAAACAAGGGACTGGCCAGGAGACACTCCCTCAAAGAATGCAATGAGATGTCAATCGTCAAGCAAATAATAGAAGGGGTTTACATGCTACAGAAGATAAGTATAAAAAAGGAAAAGTTATGTGAGACCTTAGAAAGAATCTGAATTCTGTGGAGGCAGTTACAGAAGTGTGACAAAGAGTCCTCATTGAGGACTGCTGTGGCCGTTGGGAAGAACAAGATTAGAGCAATTCACAGTAAATTGCCTGAAGAAGGACAGAGGACAGGGTCAGAAAGAAAATGAACTGCCACATAGATAACACAGAAGAAGAATTAAAGACACTGTTCTTTGTAGGCAGCACAATTGAGCAAGAAATTACACATGTTGGTTACAAGTCTGACAAGCTGGGCTGAGAACAAGAAAAAAAAAAAGTAAAATTCATATCCAAAGCAAAAGATCAGCTGTCTAACATTTTATACTCAAGTTTACTGAGACCATAAAGCCAGAATGTTTACTCATCCAGAAAGTCTTAGAGGGATGGGCTAATGGGAAATGGGTAGAGAGATAAATGCTAAGAAATGAGAGACGGGTTTAATTGTGACACGTTAATGATGACAGTAGGGGTCACCTAAAATAAGACTACAGAGGTAAAGAAAAAGGATCACTAAAGACTCAAAATAGATCACATAAGTGCAGACATGTTCTTCCCTCTGTTCTGCAGCCCCAGCCATTGCACAAACACCAGTGCACCCTGACAGTGAATCAAGCACCACACACAATCCAACCATATTGGCAGTCACTCTAGAAGACCACCATAGTACCAGTCCTGCCTGCAGCCAAAGTGTTCTTTCAAAGAAAGCACCTTCAATGCTGACAAATATATAGAGTCAAAGGAAAACCAGAAATCACGGAATCTCAGAATCACACAATGGCTGGGGTTGGAAGGGACCTCAAGGATCATGAATCTCTAACCCCCCTGCCACATGCAGGGCCACCAACCTCCACATTTAATATTAGACCAGGCTGCCCAGAGCCCCATCCAATCTGGCCTTGAACACCTCTAGGAATGGGGCATCCACAGCCTCTCTGGACAGCCTGTGCCAGCACCTCACCACTCTCTCTGTAAAGAGTTTCCCCCTGACATCCAACCTCAATCTTCCCTCCCTCAACTTAAAACCATTTGCCTTGTCCTCCTGTTATCTACCCTTTCGAAGTGCTGACTCTCTTCCTGTTTGTAGGCTCCCTTTAGGTACTGAAAGTACGTAAGGGTACAAGCTGCAATTAGGTCATCCTGCAGCCTTCTCTTCTCCATGCTGAACAAGCCCAGCTCCCTCAGCCTGTCTTCGTAGGGGAGGTGCTCCAGTCCCCTGATCATGTTTATGGCCCTCCTCTGGACCCTCTCCAACAGCTCCCTGTCTTTCTTGTACTGGGGGCTCCAGACCTGGACACAGTACTCCAGGGCCTCACAAGAGCAGAGTAGAGGGGGACAATCACCTCCCTGTCCCTGCTGGCCACCCCTCTTCTGATGGAGCCCAGGATACCACTTGCTTTTTAAGCTGCAAGAGCACACTGCTGGCTCATGGCTGGAAGACACTGGGAGGTCTGTAGATGATCCAAAAGGCTTATATCAATATGATATCAAGGAAGAAAATAAATAAAGAAGCAAGAAAAGTGGGAGGAAAAGAGTTGCCTAGGAAAAGCATTTAGGATTTTGGTTTAGCATGGAGTGATTTCTCTTAGACTTTGTTGAGACCAACATCAGAAAGTACCAGTTGAGTCTCCTTCCAAGTGGATTAACCAAAATGATATCTCATTTTATTACTGTATTTATAAAAGGAAAAACAAAAAAAAAAAACAAAAAAACCAAAAACAAACAAACCAAAATGCACAAGGTTTCAGACTTCTACATCTTCCCTTACCACAGGGAAAAGAGGCTATTTAATTATTTTGAGCAAGATTTCCTATTTTGCTAACCACATCTTTTGTGGCAAAAGTTTTTCAGCACGAAATGCCTCTGACTAACAATAGCAAGTGTGTTTAGGAGTGGGGACAGTGTTAAAGGTTTTAGGAGGACAAAAAATCAAACTTATTTCACACTGCATAAATGGAAAAAAAATGAGGTAATTGACATATCTTAAAATAAACGTCAGCTGTACATCTTCCTGGTCTGAAGGATAGATGACACCAGGCACTCTTTCATTGCAGTTCATTAAGCATGTGAGTTATGGCTCTGGTTTTTGTCTTCTGCACCAATTTGTAATAGGGCAATTTTAAAAATGAATTTATTAGATAATTATAGTTACTCTAAATTGTTGCATCTTTTGTAAATAGTAAATGTGATTAATATATGAGACTGTAATGTACACCAAAAGGAGAAGTTAGTTATTCTTTGTTAGGAAATACATTAAGTAGAACTCCATTCAAATTAACTCATTGTTTAACTACTTGTCATCCATTCACATCACCTAACAACAGAAACAGGACAGAAAGAACTTGCATTTTCTGGCAGCACTTCAAGCAAAGAAAAACAAAGCTTTGCATCACTCCCAGCAAGATCACGGGCAGCAAGATCCAAGGCAGCCCTATTGGATCACTCATCAGGTCTCAAAGAAACCTGATGCACTTCATATTCCCTGATTAATTACTTCCATCTCTGCACATACAAAAAATTATGAGCCTGCTTCCATACCCAAATTAAAAGATCATCCACACCGTCTCCTCTCATGTTATGAAAAAAAAGTCTCCAGACAGAGTGGCATCTTCCCAGGAGACCAACCCAATCAGCGCCCAATGCTGCTGTTCCTGAATTCCTCTGTACCACACCTCAGTGTGCTGTCTTCTAGAAATAAACAGCACACACAACCCTGGGTCGATCTTTCTTAGTGCTTCCCTACTGGATTACTAGAGCTCCATTACTCCTCTGCACTGGCTGTCCAAGGTGTTGGAGTCTCCATCCTTGGACGTATTTAAGAAATGTGTGTACATGGCATGAAAGAATGGTTAGCGATGGAACTTAGTAGATTGATGATTGGACTGCTAATCATAGAATCATAGAATCACAAGGTTGGAAATGACCTACAAGATCCTCTAGTCCAACCATCTCCTCATCACCATTGCCACCACTAGCACTAAACCATATCACGCAGCACGTCATCCAGACACCTCTTGAACACTGCCAGGACGGCGACTCCACCACCTCTTTGGGCAGCCATTCCAGTGCCTGACCACTCTCTGAGAGAAAAAGTTCTTCCTTATGTCTAATAATCTTGAAGGTGTTTCCCAAACTACATAACTCTACGACCTATGATGATTCTATGACTCCATGCCGCTGGCCAGCAGCCAAGTGCCAGGACCCAATCTGCTGTCTCTGACAACCTGCTCACTGCATGGGCAGAGTGTAGGAAAGAGAAGAGAAAGACTCACAGTCATTGTTCAGCAACAGTCAAGCACCGGTGTGCTATCAAGAACCAAAGGACAGCGCCACATAGGCTGCAATGAAGATAAGTATCTCCATCATGGCCAGACCCAGTAAATTAAGGAAAATAAGTTGGATTAAAAGTTAGGTGCCTTCACGGGGTGCTGAATTGTCAGCTACAGATCTGACCTTGCTAAGCCAGCTTCTTGCTGCCAATAACAGATGCTTTTCTATAGATGTAGACAGTAAAGACAGCGGGTTGCGTTTTAACAAATAACATTGTTAACTTTCCTGTCTCTGGAATGTGAGACAGCAGGCTAGGATGGTAAACTACAAATTACCACAGAAGCAGCGGTTTCGTGGACAGAGTTGTAGCCAATGAGATGACCAACTAGAGCCAGCCAAGTGTTTTCCAAACTGGCCCAGGTCAAAGAAAAGTAAGATGACAGCCTTCATCAGAAAAACCATCAAATTAGCACCGAGACATACACATGAGTAAAAGAACTGAGACTTGGGCAGTGGGGTGGGGGGGATGTCAGTCATTCTGGGGACTTATTGTAATAACTCAGCCTTTACTTGGACATCTAATGCATGTGTAAGCAGCTTGTTCTTTAAGTATGTGCCTTTCTTGCCCTCCAGTATGCAGGCTAGGTGGTAATATCCTCTCTTCATCCGGCATGTGCACAGTGTGCTGATTAAACATACCTGCTTTATAACTACTCTGTGGTTATAGTTTGTTTCTGCATGTCACCAGTACTGACAAGAAAATCAGTGTGCTAACGTAGCTACAATTCCACAGTTAACTGCCTGGCCCCACCTGAATTAGGATTATTTTGTCCACAGAATACTACATACCACAGATAAAAACACCACACTGGATGTGGAACAATGTAGTGACAGTCCATACAAAATTTTCATGGGCAGAGCACCACCATCCTATTTACTCTGGGAGGAGCCTGATTAATACAAACAAATATCGAAATTCCACTGTTGCCCAGTGAACTCAAAACCCCTCTAACAGTCCTAAAACAAAACTGTTCCTGGGCAAAGGAGGGAATTCCAGAAACACCTATAGGCTTGACAAAGATCACAGATCTGAAATATAACTGTAAGGTCACATGCCTGAATTCTGTTGTTTAGAGTCAGAAGAGTTTAATCCATAGAACTGCCTACAGAAGTTTCTGCAAATTATTGCAACAACCATCTGCATAGCATACCATGTATTCATAAGCTTACTTTTTTTCTGCTCAGGACTTTCTGTGAGTAAACAAATACTTGCTCACATAACAGATTCAAATTCAATCATCACCGCATGACTCTGCCCACTCATCCAAATAACTCCTGGCTTTTCAGGCAGATATTCAACCACTTAATCTAACACGAGTGGTTTGTATCAGTACCCAAAACTAGATTCAGTTTGGCACAAGTATATGAAGTAGCTTAAGCAGACTGGATGCAGAACAGCTTTCTGTGCCACTCTAAAATGTTGCTTAAATTAGCATCAAGCATACTCACTTTTTCTTTTCCCTTCTTTTTCCTTCTTCTTCTTTTTCTTTTTTAACAATTGCAATTTTCAAAGTTAAGCAGAGTTTGGAGGGTTTTTTACCTTCCTAAGCTTGAGGATTCACGTGGATTTGTGAAATTGCATCTTTTGCCTCTTTCTTTTCTGGCTCACATGTGGATTTGTAATGCATTATAGAAATTCTTTACAAAAATAGTTATTTAGCAAGCATTTTATTCAAGAGAATCATATGCTTTAAAGCCAAACAGTAATTGGGATTCTCTGATTAGACAATAAGCAAAATCTTGACAAATCATTTATAATTAACATGTTTAAATTAAATGCTTTAATTATGTACTTGGAATGGGCAACAGAAGACTAACAGCTAAGTAAAATTCCCAGACAACTTCGGAACTTGTGTAAGAGTAGCAACATAAGTTCTACCTCATTAGATACAAGTATTTTTCCCCTTGATAGCATATTTCATACTTAATATAATCAATAGACCAAATTAAAGCAGGGGCACAGAATTATTTCGAGCAATGCTATGCATTTCAATACTGTGCTGACTTCCAC
Source organism: Tetrao urogallus (assembly GCF_951394365.1). Taxonomy (NCBI): domain Eukaryota; kingdom Metazoa; phylum Chordata; class Aves; order Galliformes; family Phasianidae; genus Tetrao; species Tetrao urogallus. Next base: position 21,559,914 of record NC_136816.1, read on the forward strand.
GCATTAAGTAGCCCCGACTGAATACATTCTCAGGTGGGAATATTAGGGCTCAGCCACTCCAGAAGCAGAGGCAAAGGTGAGAAGAGCTAACCAAAACCAGAGCAGGGACTAAAAGTTCAAGTGATCGAGTCCTCCACTTCTTCCTTCATTCGGGATGTATTTCTAACAAGGTATTCTTTTGTATAGTTTTGTTTTCAGTACCAATGCTTAGTGTATGTACCCAATACAGCTGTAGAGAGCAGGTGAGGAAAGGATGAGTCTAGACAACTCTTACCTTTTCTCACTGTGGAACCAAGTAGCCTGGAGACAATGGTGAATGACAGAAATGTTCTTCCTAAAGCTCTTTTAAGCTAAGAAATTCTGCTCATGTAACCTTTCAGATGTGCACAATAGACAATAAAACAGTGGCAAAATGCATTGGATTGGCTTCTGAAGTTGTGACATTGGCCTGCCTCATGTCACACTATTGAGTGACCTCTCTGTTGAATTCATATGTGGTATTTTCAAAACCTGAAGCTGAAATCTGAAATTTGAAAACTGCTTTTTACACCTGCTTTCTTCTTGGCTAGAAACCTACTATGACTAATGTCCACAAAATCTTCATCTGAGGTACTGGAAGTCCTGCTCCAAGTTTTGCTGCTGACCTGTTTAAAGTTTGGGGATATAAATGATTCTCAATAATCACACCACTTCTTAATTCCACTGTTCTCAGAGTCTTTTTAATCAAACCACACAATGCCTGATCTTTACCATTATTAAAATTTTGCAGGATATGAGGATATGAAAATACCTCTTCTGTGACATAAAGTTTTTCAATAGCAAAAAAAAAAAAAAAAAAAGAAACTTACCAAAAAGACATTTTCTTCAACTTATTATTCAAATTTCTACCAGGGCTTACATAGAAAGCAATTAGTTTTAATCTCCATTCAATTTTACAGAATGCCTCCACAGGAGCTTTTAGCACAAAGCTAGGACTCTAGTAAGCACAGTGTGAAGAAGATGAAACACGGCTAATATTATCCTCACAGAGATAGCAGAACAGCAATTCCCACGTAGTTTTGATTAAAAAGCATTATGGTCACAATGTTCAAAAAATTGCTCCTTGGTTTAACATCAGCCTTGGCTGCATGAAAGCAAACTTCCTCATGCAGTCACTTGAAACACAGACAGCAAAATCCAATCCAAAGGGACATAATTACAATGAAAAGGAATAGATACAGTCCTGGAAAACAAAATGAAGAGATTAAAAACTATTTTAATTAAAATATTGCATTAAATGCTAATACTTTTTATCAGAGCTATTCATAGAGCTGCAGTTTAGAAATCTCCTTCCCCCTCCCCCTTTTTTTTAACACTTGCTTTAATGTAAATTACCTTTCTGAACATTAGTCAAAATTAGACTGATCTAGCAAAGCCTACTCAAAATTTCAGTTTGTTGCTCTCTTTGACAAGCAGACGTTAAGAAAGCTGAGAAGGGGCCACTTCACTATGAATGAACAATAACATGCTTCATAAGCCATTACTATCAGCAAACAAATGCATTCCCAAAACCCCACTCCCTGAAAACTTTCAAACAGATGGGAGCAGCATGCACTATACCTATCTAAATGCATTTCAAAAACCCTACAGCCACTTCAGCCATAAAGCAGCTGCTTTGGTGTATCACAAAGGTTTCAAAGCATACTGCTCACACACAGAAAAGTACAAGCCAGTTCTGGGTTTAGCAGAGAAGAATCACTGATATTACTTCAGAAGCGTTTCAGTTATGTGAGTGTCACCATTATAGCATCTTTCTAATTGCAACTACTTCCTTTACTCATTCTCTATAAGCCCATGCTGCTTTCCACCCACACAGCCTGTGGAGTAAATCTGCCTTAACACCAAACTTCCCAAGGCCATCTTACCAGATGTGAAAGTGTAGGCATGTAGTATGTTGAGTCTGAAGTCACTGTACATGTCTACACTTTCAATGTCAAAGCTGCAGTCATCTTCAGAAAAACCACTTGCTTCCCATCAGTTTTCCTCTATCTGCCATTTTGGACAACACTCAGTAAGAAACCACATTTTAATGCTGTTTACATAATAGGCTTAATGATGACTACACAAATTAAATGAAGTTCTCGTTCTCTTTGGTTAGACTGTCTCTGATATGATAGCTGGACAGAAAGAAAGATCACAGAATCACAGAATGGCTTGGGTTGGAAGGAATCTCAAGTATCATCAGGCTCCAACCCCCCTGCCACATGCAGGGCCATGGACCTCCACATCTAGTACTAGACCAGGCTGCCCAGGGCCCCATCAAACCCAGCCTTGAACACCTACAGGGATGGGGCATCCACAGCCTCTCTGGGCAAGATAAGGAAGGAGTTTTTCTTATAGAGCAAGTAAAGAAAGTGTAGTTGAGCCAGTTCGCTTTAACTCTTGTTCTCAGTATCGGATTTGGAAGGGACTTACAAGGATCAATTCCTAGCTCCACAGGGAACCACCCAAACCCTGTGTCTGAGAGCAGTATCCAAATGATCCTTGAACTGTGGCAGCTTGAGGCCGTGCCCACAGCCCTGTGCAGCCTCTTCCATATCCACCACTCTCTGGTGAAGAACATTTTCCTGATATCCAACCTTATGACTTAAATGAAGAAAAGGATGTATCCTAAACTACTCTGAGAAGCATAGTATGAAACATGATCATTTTTGGCGATACACTCAGGAACACAGGGAGAAGTGAAAATACTTTACTTGTCAAGATCCATAAAAATGCATAGCTATTTTCAGACACAAAAACTGGGTTCAATCTCCTTTTGTGGAACAAAAGGGAAAAACCTAAATCTGTGTGCGTGGAAGAACAGTGTTTCCAGAAGAATAAATTCCATTTGTTCTAGCTGGTTAAAATGAATGGAGATATTATTAAAATTAATATAGACATCTTATTACGCTGATGCCTTCCAGTGCTCATGTCTGAATATAATTCTACTAAAAAAAAAAGAGAAGATAAAAAAATGAACCTTAACCTGTATTCATGTATATTACCATCAGCGCCAGGTTAATCATAACATCCATGCATAGAAATACCAAATGTAAAGACTTCTACGCTGTAGACTCTTCTGGTATCACTTTCTTCCAGTACGTCTTGTTTTCTTTTTTAGTCTCTACCTTCTACACCCTCCTCCTCCCAGTGTATTCTGAGACACTGTGATACAGTGTCAGGCATTTCACCAGTGGAATGAGTGCTGCTGTGGATGGTTGGCTGTGGTATAAAAAATTCAAACTGAGAGACAACCAGCAAGCTGCTCAAGAAAGCATGTTAATAATCAGTACTTACCGGAATGAAATAGGATAAATGACTTAATGCTAGACGGGAACCTGTTACAACATTTATATATCAAATAACATTTACACAGCTGTGGCTCTTCCCTTTCGCGTATGCCTTGCTGGCCCAGCCAGCTGTGACAGCAGATCGGCAGGGCTTCATGTTCCCTGAACATGTATATGGGCTGCGTTGGTGCTGCTGGAGCCTGAACAGCCCCAGGTCCAGGGTCACCATGGGACACTGCCAACAGAGATGGTCCCAAAGGTGGGTATGGTTATGCTTACCCAAAATTTTATAGGCAAAGAGGAATCTCAGTCCACCCCACCCTCCTGGCCAGTCCACATCTACTGCATTTTTGGCATGTGGGACTCCAACTCAGCCATTAAACTGCTACCACCTTCAAAAAACTCCTAAAACATTCCATATTCCTAGGCAGAGCTGTGGGCTGTTACAGTTTGATACAGAGTTGGCTGCTCCCCACTGGCTCCAAGAATAGAGAGAGCAGAGATTGATATCTGCCTACACCAAGGATGCACTGTTACCCAAAAGGCTCACTGACAGGCTTACTTGCACAAGTCCTTCAGCAGCTTGTGGTTTTCACTAGCAAATAAACACTGTTTCCATTCTTACTTAGAGAAAAGCCAGCTGCCTGGAGGGCCATTGAGGAGATCAAGTATACTGCTGTTGCTTTCAGCCTAACCCCAGCCCATGGCCTAAGCTTGCTTGACTTTTCAAACTGCCAAGCAACTTGCATATCTGAGCTATGAGGCTGCCATCTCTTGGCCTCACTTTCTGCATCTAACTGTAAGTGACAAGGTTCCTCATGCTTCAGCTGCCAGGTTTCCAGCAGTCTTAACCATGTCGATAACATTATTAGTGATTGCTTTGCACTGAGCAATGTAAATTTAAGAACAGATTTTCAATACATATCAGCATGCTGCAATTCATTTCTAAATACAATCACTGCTGACAGAAGAAAACTAAAACAAATCCCACACAAGAATAAGTGGGCACAGCCAGCAATTAAAGCACTATGGTTGCAGGAGACAGAACTTTTCCAAGTGACATCCAGCAGCTCAAGTCAATTAATGGCAACTACAGTTGCTCCCATTTCCCCTGAAATCCTGGTACTGGTTCTTGCTCTTTCCCTTTCAGTGTAGCTCACCTACCAGGAGATAGGTACCACTTTGGTGGTGAACCTCCCCATGCCACCTCATCACAGAGACAGCTGAACACCATCCTCAGCCCTAAGATGCAAATTAAGATTTGGGATGTCAGTCATTATTTCTTGACTGTCCCATCTGATCCAAATTTCAGACAAACGCTGACCAATTGCTTGGTCACTAAAGAGTGGGTATGGAGAAGAATAATCTCATGGATGACTTCTGCTCTGTGGAATATTCAGAGAGGCCTGATCCCAGAAAGGACAGCAAGCACCTCTGGCTTCATTTCTTCAGACCAACTCCTCTGACAAGGCTTCTTCTCATGTAGAAGGAGTCAGTGCTTTTCATATAAACATTTCTACAAGACTTGTTGGCAGGGGTCACTGGCCTCTGCCTTGGACACAGAAGGTTTTTTTCACCTTCATTGAACACCTGGCCAAAAAGATGGAGGGTCTCCTTCTGGCCAGCTGCATTCTCCAGACAAGATGATGTTTGAAGGCTCCCATCATCAAGAGGAGAAGAGACAAGCAAAGAGCTCAGAGCTGAGTCTGGCACTTTCCCTGTTCAGATTACTACTGATCTTTAAGACTGGCTTCATCACAGCAAAACAAGCATTTTGTAGGTAAAAGATTAAGGATCAGCCCTACGGTGCTCTTGAGGTACAGTTATCTTCCACCAGTTTCTCCATCAGCTTCCATCCTGTGTACACTCACTCTACAACCCAGGCAAATAGTCCTCATGTTCACAATAGGGATTGCCTATTTCCCACCTGCAGAAGCCCACCTCTGTTGTGTTGTAGAAAAGACATTGGTCCATCCATGAAGCTTATCTGGATTGTTTCTTTCCTGTTTCACATCTTACAAGTACAAATGTATTGGGAATTGAGAAGTTGTTTGGATTATTCAGTAGTCTCAAGCATAAATTCTCTGTTTGCTATTTCCCCACTGTAATAAAAATTTGTTTCGTTTTTTTAATATGAAGCGTGCTGCTGAGGAGACAGAATAGTAAATGGGGGAAAAAAAACAGAGGACACTCGTGGAAGTTTATCAGCTTTACTAAATCTTGCTGGCATAGCCAAGAAGCTATCACAGTGATTGCTGCTGTAGAGCATGCAGTTGGCTACATATGGGGCTCCACCATAGAATCATAGAATCACCAAGGTTGGAAAAGACCTCAGAGATTATCCAGTCCAACCATCCACCTATCATCAGTATTTTTCACTAAGCCATGTCCCTCACTGCAACATCTAAATGTTTCTTGAACACCTCCAGCAATGCCATTGTACCACTTCCGTGGGCAGCCCTTTACCACGTCTGACCATTTTCTTGGAGAAGTACTTCCTAATGTCCAATCTGGACTTCCCCTGGCACAACTTGAGGGCATTCCGTCTACTATTACTGCTGGTTACATGGGAGAAGAGGCTGCCTCCCACCTCACCACAACCTCCCTTCAGGTAGTTGTAGAGAGTGATAAGGTCTCCCCCGAGCCTCCTCTTCTCCAGACTGAACAATAGCACTCCTTCAGCCGCCCCTTACAAGGTCGATACTCCAGACTCCGCACCAGTTTTGTTGTCCTTCTCTAAACATGCTCCAGGGCTTCAGTGTTTTTCTTGTAGTGAGGGGCACAAAACTGAACATGATACTGGAGCTGCAGCCTCACCAGAGCAAAGTACAGAGGGCTGGTCACTTCTCCACTCCTGCTGGCAGTACCATTTCTGATACAAGCCAGGATGCCATTGGCCTTCTTGGCCACCTGGGCACACCGTTGGCTCATGTTCAGCTGAGCGTCAACCAGTACCCCCACGTTCATTTTCTCTACACTGTCTTCCAGCCACTCTGCCCCAAGTCTGTAGTGTTGCTGGGGATTTTGGCCCAAGCGCAGGACCAAGCACTTGGTCTTGTTGAACTTCATTCCAATGGCCTCAGCCCACTAACCGAGCCTGTCCAGACTCCTCTGAAGGGCATTCCTCCCATCAGGCCCTGAAGGCCCTACTAAGGCACATGGAAAGTAAAGATGAGGTGAGTGGTGGTAACCAACATGGCTTCACCAAAGGCATGTCATACCTGACGCACCTGGTGACCTTTTATGATGGAGTTGGATCAGTGGATAAAGGAAGACCAACTGATGTCATCCACCTGGACTTGTGCAAATCAACTGACACTGTCCCATATGACATCCTGGTTGTCAAATTGGAGAAAAATGGATTTGATGGATGGACCACTTGCTGGATAAGGAATTGTCTGGATGGTCGCAATCAGAGAGTTGTGGTCAATGTCTCAATGTTCAAATGGAAATCAGTGACAAGTGGTGTTCCTCAGGGATTGGGACTGATGTTAAATTTAACATCTTCATAAGTGTCACAGAAGTGGGATCAAATGCACCCTTAGCAAGTCTGCAGATGACACCATGCTGAGTGGTGCAGTTTACATGCTAGAGGAAAGAGATGCTATCCAGAGGGACCTGGACATGCTTGAGAGGTGGGCCCTTGCCGTTTTCATGAAGTTCAGCAAGGCCAACTGCTAGGTTCTGCACCTGGGTCAGGGCAATCTCAAGCACAGATACAAGTGAACGGCTTGAGAGCAGCCCTGAGGAGAAGGATTTGAGAGTGTCAGTTGATGAAAGATTCAACATGAGGCAGCAATGTGCATTTGCAGCCCAGAAGGCCAACTATATCCTGGGTTGCATCAAGTGAAGCGTTATTCGACCCCTCTACTCTGCTCTCATGGGACCCCACCTGGAGTGCCTACTACGAAAACAGGCTGAGGGAGCTGGGCTTGTTCAGCCTGGAGAAAAGAAGGCTGCGGGGTGACCTCATTGCAGCCTTTCAGTACCTAAAGGGAGCCTACAAACAGGAAGGGAGTCAGCACTTCGAAAGGGTAGATAACAGGAGGACAAGGGAAATGGTTTTAAGTCGAGGGAGGGAAGATTGAGGTTGGATGTCAGGGGGAAATTCTTTACAGAGAGAGTGAGGTGCTGGAAAAGGCTGCCCAGAGAGTTGTGGTTGCCCCATTCCCAGAGGTGTTCAAGGCCAGATTGGATGGGGCTCTGGGCAGCCTGGTCTAGTATTAAATGGGGAGGTTGGTGGCCCTGCATGTGGCAAGGGGGACTGAAGACTCATGATCCTTGAGGTCCAGAATGGTCCTTGGCCATTCTGTGATTCTGCGATTCTGTGAGTGCAGTTCTGAGGCCCCTAACACAAGGACATTGAGCTGTTGGAGCAGGTCCAAAGGAGTGCCATGAAGATGGTCAGAGGGCTGGAGCACCTCCCCTATGACTACAGGCTGAGAGCTGGGACTCCTAGGGGACCTTCCAGTGACCTTCCAGTACTAGAAGGAGGTCTATGGAAAAGCAGGGGAGGGAGTTTTTATAAGGGCAGGTAGCAGCAGGACAAAGTGAAATGGTTTTAAACTGGAAGTGTGTAGATTTAGACAGACACCAAGAAGATATTCCTCATTGTGAAGGTTGTGAGACACATTGGAACAGGCTGCCCCATGAGTCTGTGGATATCCCCCTCCCTGGAAGCATTCAGGTCCAGGCTAGATGGGACTTCAAGCAACCTGATCTAGACAGAGATGTCCCTGCCTATAGCAGAGGGTGTTGAAACTAGATAATCTTAAAGGTCTCTTCCAACTCAAACTATTCTGTGATTCTATGAACTTCTGCCAGCTGTTTGTAGAATGCCTCTGTCTCTTTATCCTGGTTATGCAGTCTACAGCAGATCCCCATTGGGGTGCCCACCTTGTTGGCCCTGCCTTTGATGCTTAGCCATAGTTTCAATCTCATTACTCCCAGCCCCAAGCTCATCAACACCACAGTAGACTTTAACATAGAGAGTCACACCACCACCCCTTCTCAAATGAGGCCATCCCATTTGTGGGCTGTGCTGTGTCAAGACATCAACAAAAAGCTGGAGAAGTTGAACAGATAACAGGGTAAGCTTGGTGGGAGTTTGCAAACTATAGTTACTGGAGGAAGACTGGACATTGTGTATGCACTTTTCAACTGGCCAGAAATAGGATGTAAGAAAAAAAAAAGTTTACGTATGATTTGTTCCTTCCCTTCTTGTTTTTGGAAGATGAAAGCAACAGACCCAGCAACACCATGCCATTTAGTCTCCCTGGACATCAAAGGAAATGGGAAACAGTTAATTATTTGAGGCAAAATTCTGGTCCGCCAAGGATCTCCTGGTCAAGGAGAATGATGATGGTAAGAGAAGAAACTAACATCTGCAACCTTGACAGAACCTAAACTTGCAGTGAGAACCTTGCAGCACATGTGGTCCAAAATGAACTACCAGCCTCTTGCCCATCACCCTGTCCAGTGGGGTTTCACCTGGAAATGACTGCAGGTCCACTACTTCTGTGAGATGTGCAAGCCTGCACTCCACATTAATGATCTGTTTTCATCTTTGTGTCCAACAGAGCTTCTGCTACCTTGAAACAGAAGAACAACAGCATGTTTTCCTACACTGCTGAAAGGCTCTGGCATTATATCCCATGTTCGGCTTTGAAAGGATGGGGTGGTGGTTGAGGTTGGGTGGCTGGAACTGATATTTCCATACCAAACAGAGTCAAGGCCTGCTGCTGGCAGAGAGGTCTATGACAACCTCTCCTTGACAAGAAAAATAGGATTAGGTGTGCGTAAGACAGGGCTGCATTTGATTCTGAACTGGAAGAAAACTGGAAGAGGCAGTCACCCCTCTCTATATTATACACCACTAGAACCCACAGCAAAAATAGAAAATCTCCATCCAACTGATAAAGGCTAAGCCACAGTCAAAAGCTATTATAAAATTCATGTTACCATCCATGTCACAAAGTAAAGTGGAAGAAAATCTGCCTGGACTACAGAAGAGAACCTCCACAGCCTGGATGAATAAGGACAATGAGGTAACCTGCTTTTGGTTTCCTTTTTTTCCCCCACAAAAACAGAGCTTATTAAAACTAAAGGAAAATTGCTCTCCGATGGCTATTCCAGCCTCTGTCAGTTATGTGTTTTGGGAAATGGGGCAAGACCTCTGTCCTGTGTATCTTTGAGATAATAATGGTGTATTTTAGAAAATCATTTGAAGTATACTTGAAAAGCACTGTGTGTCAGTTATCTCATTACAAGATTCTCAGCATGGAAAAATCCAGGCTACCTGAAACCATCCCAAATTACAAAGAAAGATCTTGGCATTTGGTTGCTGACACAAGAGATAATTCAGACGTATTATTTAATGGTACCCTGTGACAAACTCACAGCATTATAAACTGTAGAAAGTGTGGAAGATTTTGTCTCTAGGGACCTGTGTTCGTTTTAATGGTGAAAAGCACTGTGGGTAGGGCAACACTATGCGGCAGCACACAATGCAAGCAGCATTTTGTTGTAACAGGTTCCACATTTCTTTTTTCCTCCTGTTGGTGAAAACATTACATTTAATATTTTGTTTGGTTACTTGGGTTCAGTCACTTATTCCTAAGAAATTCCATCTTTTTTTTTAATTATTATTATTATTTTAAACAATCTCCACAACTTACAGTTCTCTCTTCTAGCAATTCTCAGATATTTTCAGATCCCTTGCAGAGTGCACTCAAGTTGCTGAACTGGAAAAAAGATTTTTCTCACCCTTTGATGCCCAGAAAGCTTTCCTCTAGCAGAATCCACCAGAATTGGGTAGTCGATAGAAGATGACACCGCAGGACGGGCTGATAGTGGGACTACCATTTTCACATGAGTGGATTAGCTGTTTTGTTATTCAACCATACCCTAAGAGCTGAAGCTGTAATGCATCTCAGTGAATTTCAGCTTGCTGTTCTTACTGAGCTCTGTGTCTGGATTCTTCCCTCTCTGAAGACTGTATCTGCTAAGCATCCTTGCTTACATTTTTAATAGAGAACATGTGATAGAAAAGAACAGAAATGCAGCACATATGTATGAGTTTATGTTTAGAAGGTTCTATCAAGGAGACCTTAAGCTGACTTTTTTTCAGTGTTTATTACAGACCATTCACCTTAGAACAGCTGAGCTTTTGCTTTTCTCCTGCTTCTGAAAAATATATTTAACATAGGCATTCTCTGATTACCATACATATTTTCATTGCCAATGACACACTAAAAGAACTGCAGAGCCCTTCACAAAAGGCTACTGTTGCCAAATGATAAATGGATTTACAGCTGTCTTGTAGAGTGAACAGAAATGTGACTCCTCTCTGTTAGGAAGTATAAAGAGTGGACTGAATTACCACAGAACCCTAGCTCATAGGCTCAAGCAGCGTTCTCATAATACAGTAAGAGGAAGAAGTTTTCTGCTCACTTGGTTTGTAATGTTGGACAAATATGCCAGAAGTATCTCTAAGGAGACCAAAAGTGTACTAATTTATGGGTTTTTTTTGTTTGTTTGTTTGTTTTTAAAGAATGTAACTGGAAACTAATGGAGAAATCCTATTATTTTAAGCCAGAAAATTTTAAAATAAGCTCTTTGGGCTTCTTGCGTACCTCTTTATAGTCTGAAATTAATGACATTAGTAGAAATTAATTTGGAGCTAATAAATGTTGCTTTCATTGCAGATCCTGTTTGTTTGGCTCTATTGTACTTCATTCCCTTCTTTCTTTCTCAGTTGTGATGGGGAGTAACTCTAGTACTGAGGAGCTCAAAGCTTGCAGTAGAAGACAGAATGTATTTAAGTGCAACATGTTCACCCCATGAGAAAAAAAACACTCAACTGTTTATGTATGAATAATAGCTTCATCAAATTGTGCTGATTATTCTATAGGTACAACTCTCCTTCATTGAGAATATGCCACCTTTAATCAAGTGTCCTTTTCATTTACAGCACACTTACAGCCTTCTTCTCCGCTTCAAAATGAGCACTTGGGACAGACTCCTATACTTCATGTCTCTTACAGACCTGCAGCTTACACATACTAACAATCTCAAAGCACGTTTCATTTTCTCTGCTGCTATGGAGCAACATTTATTCTATCAATGAAAAGCCACAGTCTAGGAATACAGCAGATGCTCTCTACAGTTGCTACTGAGGCAGCTGGACTGAATGACTAATACAAAACAGAATATGAGTCACCCAATTTTTTTAAGAACATAGGTACAGTAAGTTCTAAGAAAAGTAAGGCCAGATAATGAGTACTATTTCTTCATACCATTTATTTTGCACAGTTGTTTCAGAACCACATTGGAACAACCGTATTTTCTTCAATGGTTTCCATCATTATGCTTCTCCAGCTTTGTAAGCTGGTCCTCAAACTTTTGAATGTCTACTTGATGCTTCATTAAGAACTTCCCATTCAAATGAAAAACAGGTATGTCATATTTGTATTTATTATACCATGACGAGTTCTCCGGAAGGGTAATATCCACCTCCTGCAAAATAAACTGTGACAGAAAAGAAATATGTCATTACATACTACAGTGGAAAAGTGGCTTATCTTTGCATCAAGATTCTTTTTCAGAAATGAAAGAAGGTTCACTTTATGCTTCTGGATTTATTCTTCTATATTGCAAAAAATTGCCCATTTTATGGCAACAAAATGTATGCAGCCACAGTCTTTAGCTATGCATCTGCAAAGGACTCACTCCAGTTCAGAAAGGTACTTTTGATCCCCTGTACAGAACCCGTTTCCTTTGAATATTAGCTACAACAAAGTGTCAAGCAGTACAGTGCAGTACCTTTCAAACGCTACTATTAACAACTTCTTCCCAGGGCAAAGAACAGTAAAAACTGTCCTTAAATACAGTTGAAACATTTGAAGCCCTATTTACCAAAATGTTTTTTCCCAAATGTTATCATCACCTGCCCCATAAAAATTGTAAACTCCTGTCAGACAGGAAACAGTATTTACAAGTGCAGTGGTTTTAAAAACTTTTGCAATTAAATGTATGATGGTTTGATTTGCCAATACTTACTTGAGCTGCATGGTCTCAAAATGTTTTCTGGATAATGAATTTTATGGAAATCAGTGCTGAAATTGTCTTGAAGAGGTCACCCATGAAAGCATAATGGATGCAAATAAATCCAAGCAATTTTCTTTCTCAAAGAAAGAACCCTCATGAACTATTTTTTCTCTATATGAAATGTATACAGTATTGCAATACGTTACCCTTCTCTTATATGGCTCAAGCACTTCTTTTGCTTCATCACAAAGAGGGCAAGGTTTCTAAAGGGGAAAAATTGAGACCATCATGAAGCACAAAGTAAAACACATAAATTAGCTGCACTGTAAAGTGCAAAACAGGCAGATGTGATCATTACTGCAAACATCATTTCCCTCCGCCATTTCTCTCACGTCTTAAGGCTTTCTAAATTTTTATCCTTGCAGCATGGACAAAAAGAAATAACTCTTGCTTCACCGACAAAAAGCATACATTTGCTGTTATTTTTCTTACAAATTAACATTTTTCAACTGCTATTCCAAAGGTTTAGAAGGTCATTATGGTTTATAAGGCCATAAACACATCCCTTCTTCTGGCTAGCAGCTGCAGGTAAAAGCGCTTCCATCTCCAGTTGGAAACAACTGCCCATAATGCTCTAGTCAGAAGTGGAGCAAGTGAGGGACTCACATGAGTAACTTTTGTTCCACTACAGATCAAGTCACCAGTGAGTTCAAATAGAATGACACAGGCTGACAATGTCTGATAGAAATTAAACATGATACCTCCCAACCTGCACAGCTAGGAGGGCAAAAAACCTCCAGCAGAGTGAACTGGCAAACAGCTCTGACCTGCAATGGGGTTCAAGAAAACCTCTCCTTTCTGAAAATTCCCTAGACTTCCTCTGTAGCTATCAGCTGACTTCTGCTGATAATGTATCATGACTGTCAGAGCACCGCTCACGTGAAACAGTGACTCACATGAAGGCATGCTGCTTCAGTATCTGTAGCAGCAGAATTTGGCCTATAATTCACACAGCAAAACACACAGACGTTCTTCTGTCACGAAACATCACTTACAGCTGGAAAAGACCTACTCCTTCCCACTTAAAAATCTTTCTATGGCTTCTTTAAATATAGAGCTATCTCTTACTTCCCATATGTTAACTCATCTGGATTAAATACTCTACTTTCAATTCAGATCCATCTAAACTGTTTTTCATGCAGGGACATATCCTTATACTCTGAAAACTTACGCAAGATGCTAAACATCAACAGTTCTGGGTTTTTGCTTGCGGCTTTTGGATAGATCAATATATTAGAGACCATAAAGTGCATATCAGTGACCGAAAGAAATGCTCCAGAATCCTGCACATCAGTTCTTCACATCACTCCTTCACACTCAGTTCGAAGAGCCAGCCTCTTTGCAGTGCTATTAGGATGTTCTTAATTTTCCTAGGTTTGTGGTAAACTTTCTAACAGTCACACAAAAGCATTTTAAAAACTAAGTTGATTTTCAGCAAAGAATATATTTTGCTTTCCTGCATGAAAGGCAAGTGTTTGTACTGCATAGTACTAATATGATTGGCACTGGTTTGGAATCAGACAATGAACTAACTCCACTAACAGTTAAATCAGTTTAAATGGTCTACTTATATTATCATACATTTTTCAGTACTTAGTACAATAGTAGGTCTCTGCCGTGGATTTATCCTATTCTGTAATAGGATATATAATATATATTCTGTGATAGGATAAATAGGGCTGCCTGGTTGAGGCTGTCTTACACAATCCCCCATCTGAAAGGTACCTTACTGCAGCAAGTGGGATTCCTACTGCTGACACAGTAAAAATCCCTTTTCAAAGGGACCTGTGCTGTATTATTAGCTGGATCTGTTTGACAGTACACATGCTGGGAGGGAAAGTTTTATTTCTATAGACAATGCTCATTTGTGTGGCATACTCCATCTGCAGTTTTACACTGAAGCTGAAGGAAGCATGCCTAGTTCCTGCCACCACTTCTTTTGTACTAACATAAGCACTCATACAGCTACATGGTAAAACTAGGCATGAAAACTGATTTGACTTACAGTAACACTACAAAAAAAAATATTCTTTTTTTTTTTTTTTAAACCTGGAGCAGCTGTTGCATGAATGCCTGTGTTGGCATAAACAAAGCCTCTTAGGGGAAAGACCATTTGGCAATGCTAGCATCTACTAGTGTAATGTGGTCACAGAAGCCATAGCTCTCTCCTGCCTTTTCTTCCTCTTTTCTTTTCATTCTTAAAAATTGGAAGGAGGGAGAAATGCAATTAATAAGTATAAACTAGAAGCAGTCATTAGTTTAAAGCAGTCTGCCTTCTTCTTTGCAACTGACAGTGATACGAGACATGAAAAACATTTTACATTAAAAACACATTCAGCCAGAGAAGACAGTTTAGAGAGCTACTTGAACTCTGCACCCAGAAATTTTTATTTCATACAGTATTACTAGTTTAAGATTTTGTGACACAATATCATACAAAGGAGCTTCTTCCCAATTATTAATCCAAAGCCAAGCTCATTATTCCCTACCTTATCACACTTGCTTTGTGAATGAATTCATGCTGAATCAGGCAAGGAGAGAAGGAAGCTGTACAGTACCATCCTTAAAGAATGCATTCCACTAATTAGGAAACAACTGATGAGGACTTTTAAAATCTATTCCTCTGTTACACAGTTTAAACACTCTTTTACAGCTAGGAAGGGAATGAACAAACATTGTTCAGGAAGAGGAAATCATATGAATCTCACCCAAAACCAACAAGTACTGCCATACTGATATCAACATTCTCAGTGCTTTGCATTTAACATTATTCTACCAAAAGCCTCAGAAATTATGTAATGACTAAACATAGTCAACTGCAGCGTGCCATTCTGTCTGAAAGTGAAAAAGACCTCTGCAGATATAGCAGATTCTTAGTAACAATTTGTGGAAGGCAGTAGCTCACAGATGACCATTCTTGCTCATCACACCTGTTTCCTACACGTGCTTAAGAATCCTAACAGCCTATACCCCAAACAAAAGTTTATTTCCATTTTATTCCTGTTAGCTTTACAGAGCCAGTAAAGCAAAAGAAAGGGTGATAGCAGACTTTTCTTTTTCCTCATATACTATCAGTACTACTCTGATATATTTTCAGTCTCAAATATAGCAGTGAAATTAAATGAGTGCTTCGAAGAGCCTATTTTGACTCTGCCTGTCTTGAACAGATTAGGTACGAAAACTCATCTTTGATGTCCATTTCCAGGATGAAACACTAGCAGTTAGAGAACAATTTTCTACTAGAAAATGGACCACAGTGTCACTGAGATTGAATAGTCCTGAAATCTCCATTTGTTGCTTGTAACTACTTGCTTGTGAAAGTGCTGTAAAGCCAAGAGTAAAAAAACACCCTAAAAGCAAATGACCAAAACTACACAAAAGGTCAAGTCGTTTCATCTAGGATTTGTGTATATTGATGCTTTATTCTGAAAACTACTTTTACCTTGGTGAACAGAGTCAATACTGGCTTATTTGTGCGAGCTGAACAGAGTTGTCTTCCCGGTAGAATGGATGTACTTGCTAGTTGCACTGTTCTGCTTAGAAAACAAAATATCATTGTCCTCCTAAGGCAAAAATAAAACATATGCTTTAATTGTTTTCTGGTATAAGTAACGAAGTTCAATTTAAAGCTTAATGTGGTTCTTCAGTAACAGCTCTAAAATATACAATCAAACCATTTTCCCAGCACTTCTATGTTCACAGATCAACTGCTTTTTAATCAGAAAAACTCTGTGACAGACCAGAAGCAGTTTGAAGTAGCTCAAGAATTGCAGCTCCATTAACAAATATATATTTCCTTGCTGAAATGCCTCTTTTAAATTCTGTATTACAAACACTGACATAAATGCATAACAGTTTCAACTTGGCATACGCTAGTAAGAATTATGTGATATTAACCAAAGGCAAAGTGCTATGCTTTGAACCTCAGTAATCTTGCTGCAGTGCTTGACATATTCTACTTAAAATTATTCCATCAAAAGACTAATCTATACCTAATCAGAATATTAAAATAATGCTTCCTGCAGCAAATAAAATGCTGCAGCTAAGACAATTTAACTTTGTAAAAAGTTAATGAAAGTATAATGAAAGCATGCATATCACCGAGTCCCTCCTGCAACAGCAAATTAATTTTTGAACGATGCTGGTATGTTCTTGCTTTCTTTGGGGAAGCTTAAGAAAACTCATAGAAAGTGTTGCTGTTGAAGGGTGGCAAATTGAAGTCATCAAACTACAGGAAGACTAATAACAACAGTGCTTCCTCCCCAGCTTAATCTTAAGGGAATCTCTGAATGACATTCTGGGACTTGGAGGCAAAGAAGAGAAACAAAAGGGAGTCTGCACAGAGAACATCAGCACAGGCAATATTTACTATCAGATTATGCACTGTAGCTATCAAGTCAGTTTACACAAAGTCAAACTGTTCATTTTCCACTCAAGCAGAACTTGCCTATAGTTCTACTGACTGCAGAGGACCACAAACATACCATGAAAAAGCACAAGCTTAAACTCAAGTATAAACCAATGGGATAACAGAGAAGAAAAGCAGGACTAAGTTGCAATTAATACTCTTGTTTTAGGATGTGCAGTAAAGAAGAGCCCAGTGTATGTGCTGGACTTCCAAGTATTAATATTACATTGCTCTGGTTTATTTTTGGCACAGTGAACTATGTATGTATAGTGTACTATGCCAGCTTGCTCTCATGCAAGATAAAAAAGTCAAAAAACAAATAGTTTGCATTCTGGTAAGTTTACTTTTGTTGTCAGCCTAGTAAGGCAAATTTCATTCCTTCAAAACAAGGACAATTGTCCCCATACTATTTTGTGAACAGCAGAATGATTAAAGCCTAGATATACACAGATTTATTCCCCCACTTACAAACATGATATGTGCAGAATGACTCTGGTTCTCTCCTTTATCCCTGCTTTTAGACCCCTCCATCCCAAGCTGAGCTTGGACGACACTGACAAAACACCAATTAAACACAAGTGGATATGCTGCTATCAACATAGAGCTTCAGGATCTCACAAGAATAAAGACAAAAGTCCAGCATCTTACTCCCCCATCAATTTCAAATAATCATAAGTAATGCTGTATTTACAGTTCAGGAGCAAACCTTCATTAACCAGTACTATTACTAAAAGAAGAGCCTTGCAGAACACAGACTTTGGCTGGATGTTTTCATAAACAATCTAAGCACTGTATAATCTTGGTTGCCAAATTATTCACCCCCGGAAAATGACACTAAGGCTATGCTGTAATGCCAGCTGCAGAATGACTCAAGGAACTAATTGGATTTATGAAATCAAACCAGTCACAGCCCA
The DNA here is from genome assembly GCF_951394365.1 of Tetrao urogallus. Taxonomy (NCBI): domain Eukaryota; kingdom Metazoa; phylum Chordata; class Aves; order Galliformes; family Phasianidae; genus Tetrao; species Tetrao urogallus. The sequence goes on from NC_136816.1 coordinate 21,577,655, forward strand.
GGCTCCAGACATGCTCTGCTCCTCCAGCACAAAGCAGCCTGAGACACCTTGCCCACAGGGAGGGTGAGATAGTGTCAGACAGTGTCATGTTTCCACAGTACAGAAGATGCAGTTTGACTTCCTATGTTTCAGAAACCTACAGTTGCTGAACAGCATCTGTATGTGGGCAGTGGCCAGAACAGCTGCGTTCAAGATGCAATAAAGCAAGGTGCTAGCAAAGAGTAACTGAGCTTTACCAAAGTGTAACCATGGTTCTGCTCCGGCAGAAATCTGCACATAAATCAGGGAGGGGTTAATAATCTTCTTTCATGCAAAAAGATTAAGGTTTTGGATAAAACACCAGAGCTGTGGTGGTGCAGGAACCCAGGAGGTTTCTGCTGCTGTGTAGGGTTCAGCATAGCTGCTACTGATCAGAAGATAGTGAAAGGGAATATCTAACTGCTCACCAGGAAAATCTACTGCAGCTGCACAACTCACCTAAGCAGCATTCAGAGGACCATGTGCTCAGCACACGCACACCAACACCACAGCAACCTGGGAGAAGCATGCTCTCCTGAGCACAGCTTCTGAGAGGCAGAGACCAGCTTCACAGGTCACTTCCAGCCAGTTTCACCGCTGACAAAAAGCCAGGGAAGTGCCACACAGTGTTCACATCCTGTTCATATCTGTGTTGCACTTGTCTTTTGTCATGAAAAAATTAAACTGCTAAAGCAAATATAAAATCTTTCAACATGATTACTCCACGCTTTTCACTCCCCTACCTCCAAGCTATTACAAAGACCTGTTTGAGAGACAGAATCAACCCATAAATGTAAAAAGAAAGGATGCTTGCAAACTTAAAAACCCTGCCTTTCTTACACTACAGTACTACACAATAATTTAACTGATGATACTTCTGAGTTCAAACTTGGCCCACGCATGGTGTATTTTGCAAAGCCAAATTGAATTAATTTCCTATCCATATTTTGGGATGCTGGAAAAATAAGATGTGAGACTAGAACTAGCCATTATTTGGACAAGACAATTAGCTGTAAAAACTTTAGCTTAGCATCAGTCATTGAAAGAGAAGTACGGCTGACTTTCTCCCTAACTCTGTACTTCAATGACACTATATATTCTGAGCCTCACTCCAAATCACTGAAAGATCCTTGCATTGATCCTGGTTGTTTTATACACAAAATTACCTACGTATCTGGATAAGATTATGCACTGCATACTGTTTTCTTTCTGTGAATGTGTATGTAGACCTGAAAAAGAAATTACTATGACCAGACAGGCATTTGTCTGTATACACTGCACAATGATGCACTATTTCATTCTGGAACCTTAGCATGTGTTTGATCAGTCATGACTGCTTGGACCAATCAAACCTTTTTTCTGTATGGTAATATATCAGCACCAAGAAAACTACTAAATTTGCCTAAAATGGATCCCAGTCCTAAATACCTCCTAGCTGTTTTTCTTAAAGAAATTCTGTAAATTTCTGTTCTGCTGACTTGACTCCCCATTAATTCCTCACTCTACTGTGACAAAGAAATAGGAAAGAGAAACAGATGTCAGGTGAAATCCCCAGTGACCGGAAAAAAAAGAAACACCACTCCCATTTTTGAGAAAAGGTGAAATGAAGATCTGGGAAACAGCAGCTTGGATTTTTTCTTTGGGATGATGACAGAACAGATCCTCCTGGGAGATAAATTAAGGCAGATGGAAGATGAGGATCTCAGACAACCACTAAGACTTCACAAAGGGAGACAACGTCCCATCAATCTGGTGGCCTTCTACAGTGGAATGATGGCTTCAGCAGAAATTTAGATTAGATCTTAGGAGGAAATTCTTTACTCAGAGGGCAGTGAGGCCCTGGCACAGCTGCCCAGAGAAGCTGTGGTGGCCCATCCCTGGAGGCACTGAAGGTCTGGCTGGATGGGGCCCTGGGCAGCTGAGCTGGGATGGGCAGCCCTGCCCACGGCACGGGTTGGGGCTGGGTGGGCACTGAGGTCCCCTCCAACCCAAACCATTCTGTGATGCAGATGCAGACTGATGGCCCAAGTCAGCGGAGGCTTACCATATTTTTTCTATGCCTCCTGATTCAAATGCTGGTATGGTAAGCCAGGAAAAGAGAATTACTGGCAGTGGGTTTCGGTTTGCTAATGATCAGGATGACGCGGCACGACAAAACACGGTGACACCGCAAGGCAGCAAGGACCGCACGAGCTGGGCCAGGCGGCCCCGTACCGACCGCCTCCATTTGCAAACCTTTCCCGGGCGCAACACGTTTTCCCACTACCGCCCGCCACCAGGAAGCCCCGCTCCCCCCGAGCCTTCCCAAATCTGTCTACAGAGTGAACGAGAAAGGCGTCCAGCGAGCTAATTACCGCGGCCTGCCCCGCTCACAGCCTGCGCTGCAGGCAACACAGCAGCCGCACGCAGGGCTGCCCCGCAACACAAAGCCTCCCGCCGCCCTCCTTCAGCCCCCGTCGCGCTCACCCCGTGCGGGCCGGGGCTGCGCACTCCCACCTTGCAGAAGCCGGGGGAAGGCCCAGCTCCGCGCTGCGCCCGGGGAGGACGCGCGGCCTCGGTGTGCGCGGCGCCCCTCCGCCGCCCTCTGCTGGCGGCCCTGCAGGAAGGTACTTTTCCTCCGAGGGTACACTCGGTCTGAGCAAATAAATGAGGGCACTGGGCCTAGCCTCCCTTTTTCCCAGTGGTAAATTGAATGTTAGGGAAAATGTCCAGTTCCCTGTGACTCAAACAGAAACCATGTAGATAAAATAGAATGTTAAAAATGTGATATGTGGCTTTTTTTTTTTTTTTTTTAATCTTTGAATATTGAATGTAGGCATCGACTGTACTCATAACTGAGTGGAAAACGAGGAAAAAGAGTCAAACACAGAGATTCTTCCTAAAAACAGTACTCCTCTCTATTAACATGTAGCACTTGAAGCACTCTATTAACTTGAAGCACTACATGGTATGTTTGCTAGCCACACTGGTGGATGGTATGAAGCTGGGGTGTTTTGGAGTATATGAATAAATCCAAATGAGATTGGAAATGGGCTCAAAATAACACAGAGAGTTGCAGTAAGAGTAGAAAAGTTGCTGATCTAAGGAAGATATCAATCTTACAGTCCCACAAGGAAGAATCTTTCTCTGCTGAGATTAATTGTTGCATTCTCGTCTGAAATTATGAGCCATTTTGATTTTGTCCTTTCCATTTTTTCCAGATTTTTTTCCATGTAATTTTTCAGATTACATGGCTTAAAGAGAGGGCTTCGGGATCTTTTGAAATTCATCTGTGTACAGAAATTTGCAGTTTTAGTTCTCAAGTGTGTTGATTTTCCTTTCTCCAGAAAAGTGTTGTAAATAAAAAGCAGCAAGCATTTACTGCTGGGAAACAAGGACTGTGGGCTCATGTTCTTTCTGTTGCTGTATTTCTTTCCGTGCCTTGCTTGTGCTTTTGCAGTTATTCCAGGGAGTGGGAGACAAATTTTCTGCAGGTACAATCTGAAGTTTCCCCTGTATGCCTGTGCACTGTGAGGCATATCACTGCAATGGGAAGGCTGCCAGGAGAGTTGCCTTACCCGGCCACCATGACATACCTAATGAATGAGCAGAGTAAACAAATGCGCCTGCTGAGGATTAATCAGCTCCCAGTGACTCGTTTTCAGACACTATCTTAATCCCTTCAGTTGAACAGGAGTATAATGCTGGCAGCTGTTCATTTTTGTGCCAGGATCAGAAAACCCAGTGTCAGCTTTGGGTGTTCTGCTTTGCTATAAGACAGGCTTTTCGAGTTTGCCACAAGTCTCTCCCTTGGCTCTTCCCAAGTAGTCCTGCCTTTGGTCTGCGCCCAGCTCATGTCTCATGGAGTAGAACTGTGCCTTCAGTGCTTATTTAGGAAACCTTAAGTCATGGATGGAGTGGAAAGGGCTGGACTTTTAAATGCTGGGAAGGGATGGAAGGAAGAGTCTTTGGGTAGAGGATACTTTCGGCAGAACCTAGTAGAAAAGCAGGGGTAAATAAAGAGGAAAACGTGTTCCTGGTTTCACAGGTATCAGACTGATTTTATCCTTCTCACTCCAAAAAGGAGGTTAGCCTACTTCGGGGTCTGTGTACAGGATTTAAGAACCTGAAGGAGGTGGAATCACAGTCCCCTGACTGATTAGTTTATTCAAACAGAATTGCTGCTGAAGCGAGTTAGTTCTCCAATGAGGTCCTTTCATGACCTACGGAGCTTGTCATATTTCCCAAATCAGTTATTACATCACTAACTGACCTTGCTGAGGTGAATGTTTGGAACAGCATTCATTTGATTCTATGCGCTGTTTTCAAGACAAAAATGTTTTTCAACAGTCTTGCACTGCTTCTTGTATTCATTTCTTCTGTGTTTAGGCATATCTGGCGAGGGCTGGTTTCAAACTTAATCTGGGCTATTCTTATTCTGGGATAAAGGTATTAAAAAGGAAAAAGAAAAAAGAAAAAAGAAAAAAGAAAAAAGAAAAAACAAAAAAGGTCAATTCCCTATACTATATCTTGTGTAAAGAGATACTAAGATTAGGGTGCTGTGATTGACCAGTTTTGCTTTGGCAGATTTCTGCTACATTCTTGTGGGTAGCTCAGTACAAAGTGACTTTTGATTTTAATATGTTGGTTATGTGATAAATCCTCCTTTATGTTTGTAGCTATTTGAGCAGCAAAATATTACAGATGAGGAAAGATTTAACACCACAGAATGTGAGTCACTACTGCTCTGCTTAGGAATATGATGAGTTGCTGTGCAGCTTACTATGAAGTATGTTCTGAGACCTCGAAGTAGTGGAACCTCATCCTGTTTTTCATTCCAGTGCATAAAATGTCTTTAGACCTTAAGGGCAGCTGTGACTCAATGGTTAAATATGCTGCGCCAGTGTCCTGCTATGGTGGACAAAGCTCTTCTGACTTATGTATTTGTTTGATCATTTACTGAATCTCTTTAAAAATGTCTGGAATTATTTTCATGATTTCTGTCTAAAAAGAACTCATATTATAATGGATTGCTATACCTATGGCCTTCAATTAGGTATGTGTCCAGATTTCTATATTTATTTCTCAAGTATTTTGATTTTATCTTTGCTACTCCATACGTTTGACATATGTTACAATATGCTTTTCATTACCTTTGCATGTTTTGTCTGTATTTGCATCATTCCTCTCATCAAACAAGGTAGTTAACAAGTCTAGTGTTTGTGGAGGGGATTTAGGAATTACTTTGACTTCAAAGTTTATCTTATATATAAATCTTGGGCCATTTTTGCTTTGCAAGTAGTGTACAATGAGCACTCAATCATCAAACCTGAAAATCGTCAAAGATTAAAAGTAAAAACAATAGCAGCTAAAACATAGTTTTTTCTATATGGAAAACTCCACCCATAAACATTTTTAAGGCTGAGGCACACTCTGTTGAAACTTATGCCATTGTGGAAAAGAAAGAATATAGTTTTTCCTTCTCTGTGATCCTCTACACCTCTCACTACAAGGTTTCTAGTACTTTAGATGCTGTTGTCCAAGTTTTCCCAAAGCTTTCTCCTGAAAATGGCAACTCTTGTGCTTGCATGGCACTCTGGGACTGTGTCAGCCCTGCTTGCCACAGCAAAGGCAAGGCACTGTATTCCTGTTCTTATAGGTCATGGAGAATCTCTGTCTGTTTTGCTCTCTTATTTGGGAGGACATTGTTATCTTTGTGATGCCATGCTCAGATCTGTGAGATACCTACCCCGGTTTAAACTCTGAAGGCTTGACAGATTCAAATATTACAAAAAGTAACACACCGAAAGAACAACCATATTGTCACAGATCAGTTAACTTAAAATGAAGATTAGAAGAACATCAAGAAAATATTTGGTTGTAAGATTAGAGCAAATTCTTGCAATAAGGTATAACTGCAAGAAATGAGACATATCTTAGCATCAGGCAAAGTAGCTTGAGAAATATATTCAAAAAACACAATGTGGCTTTTAAAGTTTGCTTTAATGACCTATGTAAGGGAAGGTTAGAGGTCTACTTGCATATGAGCTTCCACTACCTGCTAATCCAGTAATCATCTGAACATTAAGTATAGTGACAAATAAAATAAATTTTGCCTATTAGTGGTTGGGACAGCACTTAGAATTTCTATCTTCACATCTAATAATCCCTATTGGAGCAGTGCTGTGATGACTGCTGTGAGTTTACTGAGCATCACCAGGACGCCTGTTTACAGACCATGCCACAGCTCGTTGGAAATCAATGTGACTCTTTTAATCCTTTTCACAGAGCTTTGGGTCAGCCATTCATTTGCTTATAGTACTGCAAAAAAATGCAGCTTTCGTTTGGAATGCTAAGAAGATTCCAACATGTTTGTTTTTGACAAGTTTTTTCCTTCACTTCACATTTCCTTCACTCAAATATCAGTGGGTAGTATTTATAAGAAGTTTTTTATGAAATCTAGGATATGCACTAGCTTTGTCTTCAATTAATTGTGAGGCTGCTGTGATAAATGGATGTTGTAAATGTCACATTGCTCTCATCTCCAAGATTACACAGCTGATAAGTGGGGAGTGAAATAATATTTGTAATTTTGGCCCACATGTCCACAGCAAATTATGTAATGGTCTCAGCAGTCATTTTTCTAACTAAAAAGCCATACTATTTCCTTGACTACACATAAATGACATCTGAACAAGTAGCAGTGGCATTAAGTGAACATTTGGCTTTTCTCTTACACGTTCCTCTCTTTTTCCTTAAAAATGTCTTCCCATGTTTTCTGTATATTGATCTGCTAAAGACAAAGAGCTTCTCCTTGTATTATATTACAACACTTCACTTTCATAAATGAATAAATATTTTTGGTTTAAAATAAAATGAGAAAAAAAGGCTAAATGAGGCTCTGGAATCCCTCTTCCAGGTGTCACATGAACAAGAAAAGGCAGTTTATTTCTCAGCCTAGTGATGCACTTTGAAATGATGTATTAACTGATGATGTACTGTTATAAAATATGATGCACTTATTTATTGTCTCATGATACAAGACCTTAAAGGAAATGTATTTTTTCCTAATACCACATCATCGTTATCATCTCTTTTTCCAGTTCACACAAAATTTTGTCAACACTGTGTGAAGGCTGGTTATTGCTGCTATTTCCAATCCATCGCTTCAAAATCAAACACAAGGAAATCATATCCCTGTCTTAAATGTTGTAAAACATTAAAATTCTCTCCTATTTTTAATGTAAACTGAGTTTAAAAGTAAAACAATGTATTTACAGGTGAAATTATAGTTATTTTAATGTTGATTATAAATGATACATACTATAAAGTGCTTCTATTCACCTCATTTTTTTTCTTCTCCTGAGATATTTTACTTCTCAGTATTCTCTTTCTTTCTTTGCCACGTGGTAGCTATCCCTCTGCTGGCATAATCTATACTGTAACCCGTTATCTCTGATGCCATGGATTTTTTGGATAAGCATTTTGTGTCAAATAATGACTGCAGTAACACTGTGTTTTGTGTTAATTTGAAAACAATTTAGCGCTAGTAAGGCTCACCACTTATCTGATATGTGCTTTATTTTAATCATTGCATAATCCCATTTAGCTTCTCAATGTGTAATAAAAGCTACATATACAAGCTACAGTACAAAGGAGTCATGTAGCTGTCAGAGAAGCCTTAGAATCTTGCTCCTTAGGAGGGAATGGAAGCACTTTTCATTTTCCTCTTTTTGAGGCTGAACAAGCTTGCAACCATCTCCTTCCTGTGCCCTCCACTGTTTGATGTCTGGATGCATCACTCAGCTCTGTCTGTGCTGCTGAGATATGGCTCATGACATGCCAGCCCTGCATGCTGCCTCCCTCCATGCAAGGCTAGCAGGTCACAGCCATACTATTGACTACATGCGGGTCTCATTAACACTTTAATTGTGGTCTTTGTTTTCATGTGAAGGAGTAGTAATAAAACTTTTTTAATCATGGTGATTCAACTGCAGAAGAGATTTCCATAACTGGGGATGTTTTTTTGTTTATGCAAAAAAAGTTCTCCTTTCAGTAGGAAGGAAATTTAAATTTAATTTGAAGATAAACAAATGGAAAAGATTTGTCTTCAAATCCATGCGCAACTTGTCTTCTCAGTATAAGTATTTGAAGGGATAGAAGTGGTGAAATAGTGGGTGTACTATTTGCTTCTTAAGTTATTTCCTAAAATGATGGCTTCATCATTGTTTGCTAAACCCTTCACCTGGGCCTTCCTTTGTAAAATTTGTGATTTCCACTCCACCTGCCATAGTTTGCCAAGGCTGCAGTGATCCATGATCCTCACTGCAAACATGTAGGGGACCAATAATGCACTGTTCAAGCAGAGGAGACTAGAAAGGAGGAATTTGTCTTCTAGGTCAATGGATGTATCTGTCTTTGGGGCTATCTGCACAGCAATAGTTTCTGTGCTCTGAATTGTCCAGACAATCATTAAATGATTACCATAACATCATATGGTTCTTGTGGAGTCTTTTGTAGCAGAATTACCATGAGTTCAGCCTGTGCTTCTTTCTTCCATGACTTTGGCAACAGCTGTATAGATAGACTTATTTGTGTTTAAAGAATTCGAATTGCCAAGATGAAAAGGCCAATATTTTTTCACCTTTCAATGTAATGTGACCTAGCTGAACATGGCGTTACTGTGATTTCTTCACAGATGAGGGTCTCTGATTCTCTATATAAAACTAGCTATCAAATATGTGTTGCGTTGTGCAATCTTTATTAGCTAGACAACTAATGAACTTGAATGACAGCAGCAAAATTCAGTTCTGCTATACTGCATGGACCACTGAATGGATCTGCTGTCGAACTGGACTCAAAGCTAATTGTGGTTTCCCAAAATACTGCGCAGCACTGCCTCTGGTACTGCATACAGACACATGATGGGCTAGTTTGCTGCTTTGGGTGTTGCTGTAATTATGATCACATTGCAGACAATGTGTATGACATCAATGGTGGTGATACTTCATTATTGTTACTGTCATGAAGCTTTTCATCATGTTTTGCAAACAGACCTAGGATTTTAATAAAATAATTGGAAATGACAATGGTTCTATTTCAGCAGCATTTCCCAATTAAAGCAGTTGTATGATAATGCGTAGATGTTATCAGATATGTTTGTTTGTTTTCTTCTCCATACTCTACTCAGATATATCAACCCTATAGCCTTTCTTTATGAGTTGATTCCACGGTATTTCTTTGACTCCATTTGGTATTTTCTTTGAGCAATTAGGTGCAAGTGGAGACTCTAAAACTTGAAAGCAGAGCACACATGTACACAAACTAGACATCTTATCCTTTCTATCCAAAAGTAAGTATTTACACCCACACCCCTACTCCCCTTGTAATGTAGCTGTTAGTTCTGCGGAAGTAAAACAGAACATTAATCTCCCTCTTGGTTTTCCACTTACCTTTTCTTCCTCTCTCTCTTGTGGAAGACCATTGCAATGATTGTTATGCAGGCTTGCAACTGGGTGAACTCTTCAACTCAGGCTTCACCATTGGTGGTCACTTCGCTGACCTGTCTCTGGTTGTACAGCATCTGTGGTCCGTGATCTTTCCTAATTATCTTGCCTAATTATTGACTGGGATCACAGCTCATTATTTGTGTTGCTACAAAAGCCTGTCTTCATCCCCAAGAAAAGTAAAGATGCCTTACCTCCTTTGTATCTCTTTTCAGTGTAAATCTCTTCTTACTTCAGTGTAAATAAAATCTTATCCTTTTTCTTTCATCATATAATCTCTCTGGTTTCATTCAACCCATGATTCTTGTTTCTCTGCCAAATCAAATACAAATTAATTCTCCTTATTTATACAGCCATTAAACTTCAGCTGACGCATCTGATTTTTAATCTAGCGTAACATTTTGATATGTATTCTGGCATTCACTTTCCTGTGATCATGGCCTCCTTGATCATACTGATTGGACACATTTCTCTGACTGCACTGACCTTCTTGATGTTCATGAGGATATCTCATGTGACAAGAAATCAACAATCATTGTTAGTTACTAAAATTTTAAAAATAAATGTTAATCATGAATTTGAAGAAAACTGTCCATGTCGCAATGAAGAATTCCTGTATTCCAAAGAGAGATCACACATTTCCAATGATGATTTCTCAGAAGTAGTGAGAAAAGAGTCAGAAAATCAGACCCTCTTAAAACTATGTCATACTGGATATAATTAGGAGTTGTTTGTGGTTTTTGTTGTTGTTGTTAGTCCTCTTATTGTTTTCACTTTACTTGCTATAAGGAGATAACTATCTGGTAAGGATCATCACGTAAGATATTTAAAATTTGAAATTATGAGTCTAAAGGCTGAAAAAGCTTACCATTATAAGGCCAAATAATAAAGTTACTGAATATTATACTGTAAGTACTAAGAAAATTTAATAGAAAATCTATATTGCATCCTTTTTTAGTGACATCTTGAACCTGTCTGCCAGTACAGTTATCACTCCAGTTCTGTGACATTACATTTTTGCAGTTAAACTTGTACTAGTATGAGGGCTTCTTTGAAAGTAATGGTACCTGTTTGATTATTTTGGCTCAAGACAACAGAGATTATAATTCCTCTAACAAGGTGTCTGCAAATTTCCTTAAAAAACAAATGAGTCAGTAATTTGTGTTGATCAATGGGAGCTGCTCCCTGCCAAGACACTTCATTTTAAACATTTTTAAAACCGATTTAAATCCAGACCAATTCATCTTGAAGAAAAGCACTCAAAAGAATAGAAAGAAAAAGTAAAACAGCTTAAGTTTATGTAGTTCACAGACGCAGAAAGACAAGACAAGACTGTCAGAAGGCATTTGAGGCTGAAGGATGAGACAAACATTAAATTAAGGAGAAGTCTGTATGTGTCGTCCCAATGAGTACAGTGCCATGGTCTTGGGAGATCTTCCCCAGAATATTGAGAGGCTGCCTGAACATGATACAAAGTAGTTACCATGGATTAATGTGTGTGATCAGAATTTTGTATGGTGATGGAATGAAAAGAAGAAAAGAGCAGCCTGGAAATTGCCCGGGTCCCTCTTTATATTGTACACCACTCCTCTGTTGCTTCACTTATTCTGACTTTTGCTTTGACTTTTAAATGGTTTTAACTGCAATAATAGCACACCTCATTCCTCAAGGATTTTCTTCTTTTTCCTAAGTGCATTTCTTATTATGATTTACAGCATTTTCTCTTGTGCCTGCAATAAGAAGCAGAAAAATGCTGGTTATTTGATGGTGAGAAGAGCGGCACCTTGTGGCATCTTGCTTGACTTTTTTTGCTTGTCTATTTCAAGTCCCACAGTAATACCTGGTACATGCTTTTTATTATTAAATACACATTAAAATATCTCATGAAATTGGATTTCCTTTTAGCAACTTGGATTCTTTGTGTATGAGATAGAGTGCATTCAAGGGAAAGAATATGACTCTAACTTAGAAAAGTTATTTAAAAGCATTATGTTTCACAAACTGATGTGAAACACGACAAAGGATGCAGTTGTTTATGCACTTGCTCTACTGCCTTGCTTATTCTGTGTAAGCCAGTCCTAAAATCACTATAGCTTCTTTCACAGCTGATACAATGACACAATAGTCTTAGTAATCACTCAAGAGATTGGTACTCTACTTGTGTAGAAATGGAAACATTGTCATGAATAGCTACACATTTTTCAGTGCTTAAGGGGGTTCAAACAACAGAAGTAATGAGTTTTGTTCCAGAAACCAATGAAAATCCACTTGACACCAACACTTCAGTTTTTTAGAAACATCGATAAAATCCTCCCTCAGTCTTCTCCAGGCTGAACAGTCCCAGGTTTCTTCTCTCCAGCCCCTAATTGTCTTTGTGGACAGTATTGAACTCTCTAGTAGTTCCCTTGTCTTTCTTATACTGGGAAGCCCAGAAATGGACACAGTACTCCAGATGTAGACTCATCAATTCAGAGTACAAGGGGAGGATCATCTCCCTCAACCTGCTGGCCATATCTTTTCTTAACGCATCCCAGGATACCAATGGTCGTCTTGGCCATGAGGGCACACTGCTGGCCACCAGGATACCCAGGTCCTTCTCTGTATCATCAGCACTCCATGATAGCAATCAAGTATCATGTACTTCAGGTCTGAGATGTTGATACTCTGTCAAAGGATTAGGAACCATCCTTTAGAATTACGGAACTGTAAAACAGAACATTTAGTGAGGAAATCTTAAGGAAATATTACATTGTTTTCATATTTCAAGTGGATTTGAGAGGCGAAAGCATGAATTTGGCCTCTGAAACACTAAGTTGCTTAAGAACGTTTGCCATTCATTTTATTCCCTTATGTTCTAACACAGCACAGAGGTGATAATTGTGGCAAATTTGAAGAAAACCTGACTGAAATATGTCACTATTAGATTTCAGGAACTGCCCTACATCCATTTATTGCTAGACAGAGTTTTTAGCAGTTTTTTCAATACTTTCCTTAAACGGATTATTTGAATATCAAGAAAAGTTTGAAACTGGTTTAAGGCATAGGTCAAATCTACTTGCATTTAACTTCAAATGTACAAAGATGATTGTGAAATTCAAAAGCATTATCCAAATATTCTAAATATGGTATGCAGGATATGTGTTTCTTTCCAAAATTTATACAGTGTTTCACATTAGAAGAAATTTTGCAATTTATAACAAGCATTTATATCTTCCTGTTCTGTACAACAGGCAAAGATTATCTAACTGAGAGGCTGCCTGGATTATCATATAAATGATAACTTAAAAGAAGATTTCTAAGCTGTATAACATATGAACTATTTCGGAAGAAATTTGAGAATCCAAGTTTTGTGCATCCATCTTATAAACCTAAAAGCTGCCTTCTAACATTCAGGCAATTTTTATTAATAGAAATAAAGATTATGAACTTTACCCTGTCTTGCATGTCCGATCTGAAAATTTCCTATTAACAGTAAAACAACAGAAATGTTACTTTTTGCATCTTTTATTATCTCAGCTAAGGCTTTAACATGCTATTCCACGGATGTTACCATCTCACCAATTGGATTGTTAAGATAAATACTGCTGTTGTATTCACTGAAATTGGAAGAAACCTCCATATTTATAAATACTACTTTTGGCTGAAGTTGAAAGTAGTCCATCATTCAAGCCTGGAGCTTCAGTTTAAGGAAAGCTAAGAATTAGCAGAATGAAAGAGATGTTTCATCTTAAATTCTGTTCATGGAAAGCACAAGAAGAAAACCTTAAAACTCTAGCAGCTTGGAAAAGTCTTCTCCTAATTTCAAAAAACTCTCCACAAGAATTCTACTCAATAGATGATTATACATCCATATATTTTAATACATTTTAAAAGGAAATAGTTTACTTTTAAAAAGTCAAATGTAGATAGGTGCTTCATAAAGTATAACTTCATCTGTAGACTCTTTACTGCTTCCCTATAACAGTGAGTTTATAATTATTTCCCTTCCCTTCCCTTCAGTTCCCTTCCCTTGCCTTCCTTCCCCTCCCACTAACTTAGTGACAAATTGCTTCTGTTTCCTGTATATAAAAGGTTTGACTGATCTACGCTGCACTCAGTTTTACAAGGCTCTGAACACCTCAGTCTTCTGCTGCAAACTCTGAGGATGGATTTGTATATATTGGCATAATTTATTATTTAGCTTAAAGTTTTCTGCAAAACCTACTACACTGAAAAAAAAAAAAGCAGAAACAGAAGAATTCTTAACAGGCAATTTGCATATGGCTTTGCCTCATTTATTTATTTTCTATGTTTCTATGTTAATGATAAACCACACACCATAGCAACCTCAGGATTTTAGCTAGGCTGTGTGTCGAGTTTTCTACTCAAATACCTCTGCAACCAACAATCTATTTCCTCTGCTTCTTTTTGCTAATTTGATTTACCTTATTAAGAGGTTAAAATGAATTGGAAAGTTTAATTCTATGAGAATTAATTTCAATATTTTCTTATGATGTACTAAAACATGCAAAAGAAGGGCTACATTCTCCAGAGGTTCAAGAGAAACTTTTCCCTTTGAATAATGTCTTCGTTTAAACATGTTTGTCTCTTTGAGTTGAATGTCTGATTGTAACACCACATATTTTGTTCGAAAATTTGTAGATGACTTATTTCGACTAAGACTGATGATGATTTTGACTAATCTACTAAATTTTTTTTTTCAGTCTTGACACCTGTTCTCAAGTTCCTGTATAAAAACAGAAAGCACAGCAAGGTATCTTTTGTCATTCACAGGACAGTGTTTAGCCAGTATATCATGATGCATACAATTATTTGCCATCACTTGAGTCAATACTGCAGTGTGCCCTCCGCATGCCCTGGTTTCAGCCCAGACAGTGTTGATATCACACCACTCTTAGTTTTTGTGAGTGATGGGTGTGTGCCCAGGGCTGGGTAGAGCTGCCACCATGATGGTGTGGGGCGGTGGGCAAACACAAAGCAAGCAGAGCTGGGCTGCATGTGGTCTGGAGGCCACTGGTTGGACATGCCTGCAGTAGGGCTCTGCTTTTTGAGCAAGTTACTGGTGTTAATTTCCAACTCAGACCTTATCCACAAGCATACCAGCCCTCATTTCACTCCTTCACCTGTTTAAACAGGGAACTAGTGCCTTTTGAAGTCACTCATCCATTTTATCCACATGCTTACAGTGATTTGATGTCCATTTTCCACCATGAAATATATCTCTTACTATGCTACTTCCTAGTTACAAGCATTTAAAAGTGTGTATATATGTATATGTAAATATGAAAATAGTTTATAAGCTAACGCTAATTTTTGAGGAAAGATTCTCAGAGCTTTTCCACCTTCCTTCAAGGACTCACCCCCTTGGCTCCAGGTCTATGTACGTGCAAGCACTGAAGTTCATCAATGCTCACTGTCGTCTTCCCATAGCCTTACCACACCTGTCAAGGAATGCACACCTCTTTTCCCATCTCCAAATGCTGTGGCGTTTCTCCTCTTTGCAGGAATCACACTGAGTAAGAGCTGTGCACAGCCTTTTGTAGGTCTTCTCCTCTCCTCTTCAGCTCCACAGACAGGGGATAATTGCTGGGGGTACTGCAAACTTTAAGCACCTGGTAATTATTTCTGAGCAGTACCCCTATCAGGTTGCTGTAGCAGAAAGAGAACAGGCGTTCTTTGTTCCCAAACCACACAGAACAGTCTATCCAGCCTTGCTCTGTATTTCTGAGAGGGTGATGGCAGAAATGTTTCACCTGTGCATTTGGACATCGCTTCAGGATGAGCTGCTTGGGTGCATCGAGTACGGGCTGTTTCTGCCCGGGGCCAAAGCCAGCCCTTGAGGCACGAGGAACTCCAGCAGGAACTGCTGGTCTGTGCCGTCGGTCTGAAGCCCCCAGAAGCACTGGTCATCCAAATGGACTTGGAGTCCATTTTTTCTCCTTTGGAATTCTGAGCTCCAAGGCCAATGCAGGAGCTCTGCAGTGCTGTCATGCATGAAAATGTGTCCATGTTACATCACGGCATCTCCCAAACAGCAGTGACCAGAGCTAGCTCACATCCAGCCAACCTCACAACTGCTCCTACAGATGGCACATCAAAGAACTTAATGAAGAAGCGATGAACATACGCAAAGTGAACGAGAAATACAGGCCTCTTCCTCAAGGGTCTGAACTCCAGTCGCTCGTGCGAATAGCAGTCGAAAAAGCTGAGGCATTTCAACTGGGATGATGGGAACAGAGCGTGATTACAGTGGCACCATTCCTACCACAGCGATGAAGTCTCTGTCTGCATTTCCCAAGGAAAATACTATGCAGGTCTCATTATTAATGTAACAGTACTGAGCTCATAAAACTGATTTGGAAGAGTATGTGCTTCTGCCCTTTTTCACTTCCACAGGTGTATTACTTTGTGAAATGTCTACTGATTGGGAACAAAGGAAAACTAGTTGAATTACGAACAATGTGCTCATACAGATCACTGTAACAAGAAATCCAACTCAATAGTACAATTAATCCACGTCTTTTGAAACGTTTCAGAAAAAGTATTTCTTAAATGCTGATGAGGACTCTATTTCTGGATCAACCAACACTTTTTCAATGTATATTCCATAATAATCTTGAATACTTACCTAATGCAAATACACAGCCATCTACAAATTCAATAATGTCTGATATTATGAAAGGTTCAAAGGAATTGAATTCAAATAGATGTAAAACAAGTTTCATTTTCATTCCAAGAGTTCTAATAAAATGGAAATGAAATATAAAAAGCTGTACAGCTTAGAAAAGGTGAATCAAACAAAACTTCCTACATTATCTTTGAGGCTAAGCTTGTTCCTGACATACCTCAGCTTTATGTCTCTCACTCTTAAAAAGGAGACCAGCATCACCACACAGTGCTGCGTCACTGGAAAACGCACTTTGTTGTTCAAGCCTCTAAAACCTGTAGGAAAGCACTTTTCTCTATCATACAGTGAATTGTTAGGCACACAGTATTTTAATCGTTTGGTTTCAGCCTGTCTAACAGTGAAATCCTTCCGTGTATACTGTAGTTACACTGACCAAAGCATAGAAGAATGGTCAGAAGGAACTGCTCTTGATTCAGAGCTGAGCTTCACTGGGATGGCTCCTGGCATGACACACCTACTAACTGCTGGGCATGCTGTTAGCTGCATGGACCAAAATTCCTCTTCCCACTTAACATGTGATGGAAGAAAATGCTATTTCTAAGAATCCCACAGAATAATAAGATTCATTCAATCTCAATACAGCATTTTTTTTGCTGAACAGTAGCTGTCCTGGAACCCAGTGTTAAGGCTGGCATGAAAGCAGAGGCGTATTTGAAAGGAAATTTCAGCATTATAAGTGTTCCCAACTGGTGGGAACACAGATGAAAATGTTATAAATGCGCCCACTTCAAAATACCTGAGTGTGTGGAAGACAGAGCCAACCACAGCTGAGCCATTTCCTTCTGCATGGGGCAGGGAACACCCACCACTTCCATGTCCTGCTCTCCTGAGAAGAGCAGCAACAGTGGGCAGAAGGTGATGGCATCGCTCACAGGCAGATCATTCATGTATGTGAACCCAACATGCCACAGGGCACTTCAGCTCTTCCCTTCCTGCCCTCTTCCACTTCAGTGGACCGAAGAGGCTCTCACGTATTTGTGTTCATGCCTAACATCCTATCTGACCACGTATGTTCTTCAGCTCCTTTCAGAGAAAGGAAAACAAAACCTCTCTTCATCAGGACATACGTTTTTAAGGAAAACACAGCCCCGATGAAATACCCAAGAAAAATAAACCACAGTAACCACCACTTGAATTGAGCACAACCAAAGCAAATAATTGAAAAGCTCTCTTTCCCGTGAAGTTACACTAAAAACTGCCAAAGCTTTGCTGCTTGTGAGACAAAAGCCAGTAAAGGAGGACATGAAATGAACCTCAAAAATGTACATAACTTGACACGGTTAATACCAAGTCAAATAAAAAGAAGAAAAGGAGAAAAAAACAAAAGCCACACCAAGGCTCCCAAACCAGTCCTTTGTAGAAAGCAGCATTTTTTCTAATAATATTTCTGAAGTGTCAAGACTGAGGTCCACGTAAAGTTAGGTCAGATCTCTTTGCTCACACATCATACGAAAATGTGACACTCCCAGTGCCAGGGTCACATTCTCTCTCAGACAATACTTTCAACATGAGCCCGATGAGAAAAAAACACTCTTGACTCCTTCAGTCCTTCATCCCTTTTCATACCAACAGCATCAGTCAATATGATAAAAACATACAAGGGAAGCAACTGCTTAATTTTGCTGCTCAGTGAACCACTCAGGTTTTCCTAATACTTCACCTTCACCTACCAATTACAAGGTAATTACTTCCAATTTCCTACTGTTGGGGTATTTTCTGTGTTCTTCTCCACATCACCCAGAAATCTCATCTCCCAGAGTAGCACAGTCACCAGCAAATCTCACAAATGCACATACTCTGCTGTATGCTGTTGTAGTTATCAAAGAGCTATGCATTCAGACACAGAATGCCATCAACCCCAAACAAGCCTGCAAGAAGGAAAGCTGATTGCTAGAGCAACCAAGGAGAAGTATTTTCAGGTATGATTCTTATAAAAAGCGAGATTTGCTAAAAGGCCAGAGGAGGTACACTCCAGAGCATGGGCCACATAAGCTGTCAAACCATGACAGCACTTCCATTGATATAAGGAACAACAAATATTCTGAAATGTTTAATTATGAAGAAAAGAAAAAAATGAAAACCAGCAAAATATTTCAAGCATTTCCCTAGTATACCATGATTTTTCCACAGTGGAGAGTGTCATCATGTCAATCTGAGCCTTGCTGGCTTGGAAGAGGAGGCCCTGGTCTGGCTGCTGTGGCTCTCTCTACTACATGGAGATATTTGTGCACCAACGGACTGACACTGATGAGTGCCAGCACAGTGGGCTGGTCCACCACCTCTTAGGCCTGCAAGAGTCCTACGCTGTTATGTGCAGGGTCACCAACCACCAGAGCAGGCTGCCCAGAGCCACATCCAGCCTGGCCTTGAATGCCTCCAGGGATGGGGCATCCACAGCCTCCTTGGGCAACCTGTTCCAGTGTGTCATCACCCTCTGGGTGAAAAACTTCCTCCTAATATCTAACCTAAACTTCTCCTGTCTCAGTTTAAAACCATTCCCCCTTGTCCTATCACTATCCACCCTTCAGAACAGCTGTTCCCCCTCCTGTTTATAAGCTCCTTTCAAGCACTGGAAGGCCACAATGAGGTCTCCCTGGAGCCTTCTCTTCTCCAAGCTAACCAATCCCATACCCTCAACCTTTATTCATAGCAGAGGTGCTCCAGCCCTCTGATCATCTTAGTGCCCTCCTCTGGACCCGCTCCAAGAGCTCCACGCCCTTCCTGTATTGGGGGCCCTGTGCCTGGACGCAGTGCTGCAGATGGGGCCTCACAAGAGCCGAGCAGAGGGGCACAACCACCTCCCTCTCCCTGCTGACCTCCCCTCTTTTAATGCAGCCCAGAACACAGTTGGCCTTCTGGGCTGCAAGCACACACTGTTGGCTCATGTCCAGCTTCTCATCCACCAGGACCCCCTTCTCTGCAGGGCTGCTCTCAAGGAGATCTTCCCCCAGGTTGTTGATGAAGATGTTGAAGAGCGCTGATCCCAAGACCGACTCCTGAGAGACACTGCTTGTGGCCAGCCTCCACCCTGACACAGAACCATGGATCACAATGCTTTGGCTGTGTCCAGCCACCCAATTCCTAATCCATCAAACGGTCCATCCTTCAAATCCATACCTCTCCAATTTAGAGAGAAGGACGTGGTGAATCAGTAACAGTGTTTAAGTTTCATTAAGAAGTAAGTATCCTGCAGTACTGAAGATCACAGGATTATAGAATCAAAGACTGGTTTGTGTTGGAAGATTCTTAAAGCCTACTCAGTTCCAACCTGTGCCGTGGGCAGGGCTGCCCCCCACCAGCTCAGCTGCCCAGGGCCCCATCCAACCTGGCTTTGAGCGCCTTCAGGGAAGGGGCACCACAGCTTCTCTGGGCAGCTGTGCCAGGGCCTCACTGCCCTCTGAGTAAAGGATTTCTTCCTACAGCCATTCTAAATCCCCCCTGTTTTAGTTCTTTCCTGCACTCAGAACACGAATTATGTCTTTGTTGCTTTTTCACAGGAAGACTTTGCACCTCCATGTGTGCTTCTGGCCAGCAATCTGGAGTCAGGGCCACTGACTCAGAACACTTCTGAGTGTGCAGCACAGAATTGCTTTCACCTCACACCATCCATCACTGTCTGAAAGCTAAGAATCTAATCCAAGTCATCCAAGTCAGGTGGTCAGCTGTGATGGTCAAACAGACTCTGAGGCCAGTTCACCTCACCTCAAAGCAGGTGTCTTACCACAGCTAAATTTAATTGCACTTTGTGTTATCAGCTGAACCTAACACAACTTTTAGCAAGAACTGCATTGTGGTATAACGTTTGATCCTCTACAGATTCATGATTTTGATAGCGATCTTGAACTGACAAATCAGTTTAAACATAAGCTGTGAACAATGTTATAATCTTTGTCTTATTAAGGAGGTCAGGTTCAGACGCTGGAAATGAAAACACGATGTTGCTCTACATTTGTAATGGGTGAAAGTAATGTTCCAAATGATTATACAGTGGTGCAGGCTTTTAGACTAAGAGGAGGAAACAGGCTTGTAAAGTAAATAATGCTGGCTGTGACCCTGATTTATGTTGCCCATCTCTAAAATTCTTATCCTGATTAAATGGCACAGTTATTGGCTTCAGGCCATTGAAGATTTTGGTTCAAAGTGATACAAAACCAAAGACACAAGGAGAGAGAGAAGGAGAAGCAGTTATCTGGTGGAACATCACCACATCACCTGCTGCTGAGTTTGTTCATTTTCTACTTGGGATGTACATCTGCATGAAAAGCATGCTAAAGAGGAAGCTGTCTTCAAAAGAGCATTTAGGGCCATATTCTTACAGCACAGTTCCTCATTCTTCTGATACTTCCCTTAAAGAAAATGAGACAGTTCACAGAAGAATATGGTTCACATTGCAAAAGAGGATGAGGAATATAAAGCTCTTTTCTTACTATTTTATATGTATTCATTAGAGGTGAACAGATGATGAAAGAAAACCTCTTCAGCTTGTGAGAGGTGTCAAGAAGTAATACAGAAGCAGCGTAATGTTTTTCTGGCTGAAGTCAGAGAATGAATATGTAAAGATATATTTTTTCTGACACCACAACAGCAGGGAACAGCACTGTACAACTAAATTACGGACTTACAATTACTTGGAGAAATTGTGGTGTTTTTAAACACTAACTGGTCCTAAGGCACATGCACTGATAAGAAGCAAGTGGATATAATGAAGTTAAACAAATCTAAGCAACAACCACAGAAAGCAGACCGATGACCTCCTTCCGTTAGTGAGATCATTTTCCTTGGCAGATAATTCCCACTCCCCTCCTTTTTTTTTTTCTTTTTTCTTTTTTTCTTTTTTTTCCCCCGGTTTGTCTTAAAAAGTCTGCACAGAATCTGGGTAATTAATATGAATCCACTTGAAAATAAACTTGTTAAAAAGAAAAATGCTCACTGCTCACATTTTTTTCATTTTTTAAACGATTGACAGGAACAAAACAGGAGCAAAACTACCTCTAGTTCCTGATAGAGGGAACACAGATATGCGGGAGGCGAACGTCTGGGTTATGGATTTTATTTTTGCTCCTGCAAGCTGCCGATACGCGCAGATTGCTCCGTGCCGGCTGTCCCTGTGCGCGCAGAGCGGAGCCCCGCGGCATCCCGCAGGGGTCGCTGCTCCTCGGGAAATGCGCGCAGCCCGGAGCTCAGCAGCCGCGCCCGCTGCACCCAAACCCGCTTCTTGGCCTCGGCGCCCAGCCGTGGGCAGTGGCAGCCTTCGCTGCTTATCCCGGACGGGCCTCCTCGTGCATCAGCTAATTGGGCAGGTTATCGACTGTCCTGACTATGTAAGATTCCTTTTTTATGTTGAAAGCGTACCAGCGTTTGTTTGTCCTACAGAAGCCGCGCAAGGAGAAGGCTGGGGGGGGGGGAAGGGGAGGGAAAGGGAGAACTGCATTTGTCAGTCTTTCCGAGACTCTCTGCTGCAAACGGTAATTGCGCTGCTACACGAAACATTTTCCTCCCATCGCTCCAAGCTGCAATTTCAGTCACCAAGCGGGAGTTACCCGAAACACTTGAAAAACAAGCACACATCCACCTCTACTGTTATGAGTAAATATAGGAGTGAGAAAGTCGTAGTGCCGAGTGGTAGCGAGAGGCACGGGTCTGCCTGCTGCTTTTGGGACCCACGAGCGAGCTTCGAGGGAGTTGGGAAAGCTACATCCCTCCAGCACTCGCTTGGAGGGCATCCATCCTCTCCAAGCTCTCCCCCTCTGAGTTCCCTGAGTTTTACTCCGCTTAAGAGCGGCCAGACGGGGGCTATCGGGGAGCAGCGTGGCGACCCACCCGTCTCCGTCCTTCCTCTCGGCGCTGGCCGGCACGCTGCCCCCCGCGCGGGCGGAGGGCCGTGGGCGGACCGGGCTGAGCCGTCGGCGGGGCGGGATGGAGGGAGGGAGAAAGAGAAGGAGAGAGACGGAGGGAGGGGCTGTGCCCCGCCGCACATACCGCCCCTCGCCCGGCGCAGCGGCAGTGGGGACTCGGCGGCGGAGCGGCGGTACGCAGCGGCCGCTCGGACGGGGAGGGCGCCCGCGGACAGGTAGGCAGCGGCGGCCCGGCCATCTCACAGGTGCGGTGCGGAGCGGTGCGGGAGTTGCTGTGCCTCCGGTGCGCGGTGTCACGGCTGTGCGCGGGGAGCAGGCAGCACCTCGTGCGCTGCCGTTGTGGGGTGAGCCGGGTCGTGGAGGGACTCTGGGGCTCGGGGACGGGTCCTGTCTCTCCCTTGCGGAAGCTTCAGGGTGCGGTGAGAATCAGTGAGAACAACACACTTCTCAGAATTTGGGCACACACTTTATGTGAATGAAAGGGTGGTGTTTTGTTTTTAAAGGTTATTGTAGTTTTCGTGGAAAGTTTTTGACAATCCTGTACAGGGACGGGCATCTACTGAGAGACAGAGGTGTTTGTCTGCATATGTAAATAAGCATGACCTGCACATGGAAATGTGCACATCTGTTTAACAGCTTGACTTCGTTCCGGCGTATGCCTTTCAGCACGAGCTGCCCAGAAAAACTCTGTTGTGTGATGTTCTGTACATACTTTCTTTTGGCTGCATCTGTAGCGTGTAAATATTTCCATTTTTTGTTTGTTTGCTTCAGCTAAGAAACGGACTCAAACTAGAAATATAGGCACAAATCAATTAGGGAAAAAAATACCCACCCCAAAACAGCTGCTCTTCCTAGAACGAGCCGGGAGTGCAGCCTTATTTGTAATCTTACGAATTGCTTAAATGCTGCAGCCGATCGCTGAGTATTTTCCTGTAGTCAAAGCAGGATACAGTAATCCCAGTATCATTTAGAGCTCTGAAGTTTTTACTGGGTACCAGCTTCTGATTATACAGAATTTAAAGCCTCTGTTTTGGATATGCTATTAGTGCTGATGGGATTAGTACTTTCTCAGGTTTGTAACTGAGCTGTGGCAGCAGCAGTTTAGAAAGCAGATTAACATAATGACTCTACTTAGGAAAAGTGTTTTTATCCAGAAACTTAGAAGGAAAAAGAAAAGTCTGAAGACTGACATTTATTTCCCAGTAGATAAGTTGCAGGCCAATGCTGCAGAGCTTTGGATGCTCAGACTGAGCAACATGTCTGATGGGAGACTGAAGCTGAAATCTGGCTTCAAGCTCCAGTTTTCTTGTCAACACCCTTAAATGGCACTTGTGCCCAATAGCACAGTAACGGAGGAAAGCATACATTATTATCCCTTTGTGTCCTTCTTGATATGCAGTGGTGTGAAACTGGCCAAGCCAGAGTCAGAACTTAGGAGAATGGCAGACTGCATGGGTGAAAATCATCTGTATCTGTTGCCACTCTTCAGCCCTGCAGATGAAATACGGTGGTAAACAAGAACTGATATCATGTCAGAAATGCCTGGGCACAATTGGGCAGATGTGCTGGGGAGTTTTTAATAACCTGGACAAACAATGCAACTTAGGCCTTTATTCCAGTTTGTTTATTCATATAACTCATGTGCCTGCACAGCTTCAGAACACAGAACCTCATCTTCAACAATCTATTTAATTTTTCTTGCAAGTGCAATTGCAGTCACCGTATGTCCTTGTCACACAAAGAAATCTGAATACGGATCTCTCCCACAGAAGGTAGATCAGTTGCATCATGTTAATATTGATTATTAATAATGCTGTGGAGGCTCCTCAACTTTGCATTTGACTTCTTTGGATGATATATTTGTTAGTGTGTAGTGTTATGGGTTTAAAGAGATCCCTGGTAGGAGATGAGCAGTTCACAGGGCTGGGAATGAGTTTCCCATGTCTTACTCACTAGTTCAAATCTCTATCTTGCATTTAAAAATAAAATAAAATAAAAAATCCATATGCTTGCTGCTCATGACCTATGTGCAGTGAGTTGCAGTGAGTTGGTTATGTCTGTTTAATATCCTTGGAAGTCACCTACTAGAGTTGCACTTATTCTCCGGGGGCAAAGCTGTGTTCACCAGTTTTGACTCTCCAAATGCAACACCAGTATACTGAAGCCATGCTGCCTCTGCACTTGTGGCATGATGTTTTATCCCTCTGTGCCCCCTAAGTTTTGCCCTTAGCTGATAAAGCTTCAGCATGCATGGCTAACATGAGTGCCTGAAAGGCAACTGGGAGCTTGGGTTGTGTCCTCTGGTGCCCAGGGATCTCAGTTTTGAGTGAGTAGCCTCGTGCCTTGCAGACTAGCAGAGGAGTGTGGCTGATGAGCAGTCCACCAGCAGCCTTCATAACCATGTTTTCCACAAAAGGATGAATTGTACTGTTTGGGAGCATGCACCTAGGAAAGTAAAGGCACTTCAACAAGAGCAGTTAACTCAGCTATGCAAAGAGCACAGGAACCACATTGTACTTATTAATGTACTTAAGTTTGATTAACATCTAATGGAGTTTGGAGTATGTTTACTGCAGCTGGTGAAGGTCCCTTGAATTTATATTCAGATTACTTGGCAGCAGTTGCACCATGTCTCCACCTACCTAGTTGTTGTCTAAGCACTTCTACTTCTCATTAGGGAAAGTAAGTGTCATTTGAGGAAGGAAAAAAATGGACAGATTATCTTCCTGTGTGCTACAATTTTAGTCAAGGTTAGGGTAGGTTGATTCTTATGTGGAAAATACTGTGCCATGGATGTAATCCAACGTATTATTGTTATTATTATTAAAAACAGAATCTAGTACAGAACATTAAAAATCCAGTGTAAGTCACTCTTTAGGTGTGGGGTGGTGAGGAGTAGTGATATTACAGTCAAGGTTCTCACACCCTTGTTCCCATTAAGCAGAGCCTTGCTTGATGAATGATACCTGTGCTACTGCATTCTAGTAAATAGAGGCTGTGTTACTGCATTATTTTTTCATCTATTACAACAATCTCTATCTTGCTATTCCAAATGTTTTCTTACGAAAAGGGTATGCATGATCTAAAGCCATCTGTCAGAAAAGTGGGAGGGATATTCTGGGCAGAGATTGCCTTTACTAGAATAGCATTATTGATTGTGTCAGCATTCTTGTTAATTAACCCATTCAAACTGTCTGATCTTCAATTGATGTTTTGCTTCTGTAAGGATTTGTGGTTCATTCCTTTGGATGTACACATTAGGTTTATATTAAAATATGGACAGCCAGCTCTTAATGTCTTATCTGTGTTTTGTATCTGGTTGTCAGAGAAATTAACCCATAGTCAGCAACGAAGTATCAATTCTGAGCCCTTTTAATGTACAAGACAATGGAAGAATATAGACTGGGAACTAAAAAGTGTAATTTTAAATTGACATTGACTTGTATGACCTCAGAGAATGGGTTGAATTTTTTCTTTTTCTGCTGCTGCAAAAGATCACTGCTTCTATGGCTAGCAAATTATTTTTGAAGGTACAGAAATGCAAGCTTGAATATGAAGACCTAATATAAAATTACGTTTAAAGCAGAAAATGCCAGCACTGCTAACAGCTATGGGTTATATGGCTCTAGTAACTGTAGGAACTGTACAACACCACAAAAACAGTAGCAAAAGTGATCTTGCCTTTTACAGTCTAAAATCTAAGACAAAAGTCAATAGCAATGAAGGAAGGACAATGAAATCATGAAAACACCTATCAGATTATTATTCACAAAGATAAAGAAAATGTGGAAAGGGATTAAAGCTAGTTTTCTCAAGTAGCAGTTCCTTCTAAGTGGAGGTATTCAAACAGGAGACAGCTCAAAACTATCAATCTGAAAAAAACAGTGCATTAGCAATGAAGGCTGGTTCCATGGTCATGCCAAAGAAAGGGTCAACATTTTATGTAGTGCCAGAATTGATGGTTATGGGAAGAAGCCATGAGAGGCATGAGTTTTCAGAACAAGAAGCAATTGAGAAAGCATTTCAGTGAGCTGTACAATATTTTCCTAGGTGGAAATAGGAAAACATTCATTGTAGAAGGTTTCTGAAGTTGTATGAAAAAGTATTAGTCAGATTTCTGATACACCAAGAAGAGGCTAAAGTGGTCAGGTGGATGTCAGAATATACGAGATTTTTTGTGTAGATAGAAAGCTGTAATTTGGACATTTGCAGGAATCATCCAGGAAATTTATGCTCAGAAAATAAGTTCTGAGCATCAGAATATTTCGTGATTTACTTATGTCAAAGATGATTCACCAGTTATTGGGGGCAGTAAGTAAAATAGCTGGAGACTGTATAGTATAGTGTATTGTGTAGCTCAGGAGTTGTGACATTACAGAGATGCAGAAGATGTTGTCAGCCTGATCTGGAGAAGAAGACAAGCGGAGCTTTATGGTGCAGGTGAAGGTGTTGAGGCCTGACTGCAGGATCCAAACCTGACATACTGGTGTCTATCAAAGGCACTGCTGTTCTGGGAGGTTATGCTTGAAACAGCAAGGGAGAATGCCGAGAGGGAGGCCTACTCAAGGCATCTGAAGAAAGAAATAAAAACAAGAGATGGATAAGATGGGTTTAGGGTGACTGACACATCTATGAGCAATAGCAGGGGAATATGGGAATATGAAACCCAGAGTTATCAGCAGTTCTGTTGCTTTAAAGGACTGCAAAGGAAAGAAAAATGAACTGGACAGGAAACAGTAAGCAAGCTGGTAGTTTGTTGTTCCGTGCATGCTCCCACATCTTTTGGAAAGAAGCCATTGCTTTTTAAAGTTTTGCATGCACTGAAAGCATTATGCTATGAGTTATTGCTGTGCTCTGCTTATCTCCTTCAGGGGTAGATTCCACAAGCCCTCTTCAAAGTGAGTAGTACTATATTCTGTAACAGTATGAAACAAATATGCGCAGCACAGAATTCTTCAAAGAAAGGAGGATGTAGTTCATAATGTTTCGGTGTTAGCCCTGTGAGAAGATTTTGCATTAATGAAAACAAAAACATCTGTGTACAGTCTCAATGAATTCAGCATGTTCACGGCATCTTTTGAAGTTCCTTTTATACTGTAATCTTCCTTATCTATTTTTCAGGGAATCTAGAGGTTTTATATAACATGGAGAAACACCATCACTTAAGTTACTTGGAGTTATTTTATAGCATTATTTTGATATAATTTTTTTCTTACGGGCATTTTTCAAAGGTACAGGAAAAATATTCAAAGTGGAGATAGCTTTGACTGGGAGTTTTCTCTGTCTCTGGCAGTTATTTCAGACAAAACAGTCATCTAAAAAAAAGGATTTAGGTAAACTCGTGATGAGATCCTTATCCATACTTTGCAGTGTCTCTGTGCAGTGTGATACTGTTCACTGGCTGTGCGATGCTGCAGTGCTAGCCCTGGGTATGGGAGCTATTTGAGAGCTTCTCAGTCCTGGCTCAGCCTGTATACTGGGGCTTCACACGGGGAGACAGCATGTGCTCGAGGAAGGCATATGCTGCAATCTTGTTGTGATGTGCAGTTGAGACATGTTCATAATTCATATCTAAAGATCAGGGCTGCAGGGTCATCTGCCTTGTGTCACAGACGCAGCCAGGAACAATGAGATTGTTAGCTGATGGAACAGAGGGAAGGAGTTTGCAGCTGTGACTGTGCACCTCTCCTATACTGGATTTCAGAGGCATCCCACTGCCATGAAGGTATAATATGAGCTCACATACTGCAAAGGTGAACTAAATCAAACTTATTTCTATGTTTTCACTTTGTTGGCCTCATTCAGACCTTTTGCACTGTGACAGTCTGTTTTTTACTGACTGCTTGAGTCTGGTTTTGGTTCATGCATAATGATTTAGGTCACGGTTGTTTTTTGTTACTTGCCCTTTTCTTTAAGTGTAGACGTTTTAGTTGATTTGGATGAGAGCTTTTGAATCCTTATTTTTAAAGTTTCAGAATTGCTAAACTGATTAACTGCAGGAGTGAAAGAGTCTTCATCACGAAGCCCTGCCAAAAAGAGACCCAAAGTGGACGTTTTGTGTGAAAGCATGCCTTGCAGTTTTAGCCTGGAGTGACAATAATTGTAACACAACGCTGTTCATGTGACAGCTAGACAAAGAGGCCATTATGCATGGCTGGCTGGCATCAGATCCTCCCAAAGCCAATAGTCAAACTAAGCTTGGTAGCCCAGAGAATGTGAATATACTGGAAGCAGTTGCATGTTAAAAAGAAAAAGAAAAAGACATGTATGTGTGTGTGTACGTGTGTGTGCGCCAAGGTCTGTTTAAACTGTACTACAAAATGACATAACTGGTTTGTGTATTGTATTGTTTGTTTGTTTGTTTGTTTTTTAAGTTGCTGTCAGGGATCAGAAAAAAAAAAAAAAAGTGTAGAACTGAGAACAAACATGGTGGGAATCAGAGAAAATCAAGAGCTCAAGCAGATCTTTCAGGTCCTTTGCCCTGTGCTACAAAGTTGCTTACTACAGTGTGCTTTTGAGCATGCATAATTAAGTTTTAGTTTCCTCTGAAGCGTTTGCAAAATTTTGTACTGCTCTAGTTTGTATCAACACATACATGTTGTGGTTGCTAGATGTTATGCATAAAATAATGCTCATGTGTGTTTGTGGGAAGCATTTGTCTGGTGACTTAAAAATCCTCTTGAAAGTATTCAAGACCAGCGGCAAGAATCAGAATAGTTGATAAATGAAGAAATGCCCTTGACAACTTGTGAGCTGCAACAGTCTTGGCCTCAGAGGCAGCATACTTGCCTCAGCCATTGTAAATCTACTTAAAAAATACGGTACAGCAGCTGGAGTGGAAAGCTCTTCAATTAGAAATGTATTTGTTTAAAAACAACTGTTCTGCCTGTAGAGCCCTGAGGGCTGGATTGTCTTCTCCAGCACGCAGAATGTTGCACCTGATGCCAGCCAGAGTGGCTGGGATGATGCCTTGCAGAGGTACTTTTGCCTCATTCTCCATGTACTGCCATATGTCACCATTTTGTTTTGAGTTCTGATTGAGAACTCTATTAATAAACTGGTCTTGGATGCTTGCTCTTAGGCATTCATCTTGAGGGAAATGTGATTTATGGAGTGGTCTGTGCCTGTTTGTTGGTGTGTTGGTGCTAGTATAAAACCAAAGCACTATGAGTTCAATATTTTTAATTTCCTGAAACTTTCAAATAGGTGTTTCTCATTTATGACTAATAAAATTTTGGAATACAGAAATTCAGGATACAAAGAAATTCTGTGTTCTGCTGTTTTGTTTTTCTTGGACTGACACATCATTTCTACGTTGTTTCCACTTTCCTAGTGAATATTTCATTTCAGAAAAGCTTTTGAAGTGCTAAGAGAAACAGAAAGCATTTTTTGCAACTTGTAACGGAGTTGCATCAAATAATACATCTTATTTATTTAGTGGTCTGTCATTAGGTTTTTCTGTAGAGTATTTTTTATCTATTCAATTGGGAGAGGCTATTAGCAAAACTACTTACACCTGTATTAAGAGTTTTGTGTCAGCAGAAGTAAGCTGAAAACTTTTAGGCTGTATTTTGTGTTTGAGGCACAAATGACAAATCAAAAAACATGACTTATTGATAGCTGTATTTTAATGAATAACTGCCTGGGGAACTGATGATTTTGTTGCTTGCACTTACACGAATGAACATCCATCCAGCGTGTGCTCACCCCACTCACCCTGTGCACTCCATACCAATGACTGTCAGGAGTTCTTGCAGGATCTGTATGAAGTCTGCACTTTTGCTCACAGATTATTTTTTCTCCAAGCTCCTTGTGATTGAGGATCAAAATTAGAGAGCTTAATGATTTACTCTGAATTTTGTATGTCAGTAAAAATCCCAGCTAATTTTGACCTGTTGCTTGGATGTTTTCTGGTGGTTGCTGCTTCTTTCTTTAAACTAAAGCGTGCATGAAGGATACTGAACAGTCTCATTGCTCCTGGTGAAATACCGGGAAATGTTTGTTTGAGGGAGCAAAGTTGGCATACTTAGACTCCTGATCAGCTTCTTCCTCCAATATTTATGTTACACATTTTAGTAAATCTTTTTAATAGAAAAACATATAGTGAGAATACAGCCCAGCTGTGTTCAAGAGAATCCAAGTTGCTGGTCTAAGATGTCCTTCCCATTGATAATAGATGGCTTCTGGAATGAGTGATCTCTGAGTGAGTCAAGTGAATAAATGTTTTTTGAGAGTAAGGCTGTGCTAGACAAGATACATATATGGTTTTTTTTTTCCCCTTTTGAACAGTCCTCAAGAAAAAAGTTCTTCACAATTTTTTAAAAGGCTTTTAAGAGTGTGCCAGCCTGTGTAGGAGCCTGGCCTTCCTTCTCTCCTGGAAGCACTATGGAAATGATGCTTGTGATGTCTGTCTTTGCCGCCACTAAAGGATATAGGCCAGTCTATTATATTGCAGTGCATTTTAATTATACATATAATTTTTTTGTGCATAAAAGTCTCTTCAATTATAATGTCACTGCTGATGTCTTAAGAGTGCATATCACATGAAACAGGAAATTGTCCTTTAGAAAAAGGATGGCAAAGCATGCAGCCTCTTTGAGTGTGAAATCTGTCTTCTCACATGGCCTTTATTCTCAGTGAGAGGAAATTGTTTCCAAATACTAACATTTGGATTTGTGCAAATGAACTCATGTCCAAAGTATGTTTTCGTGTTTAGATCACATCAGCCTATATCGTGTTTATTTCTGAGGCCGCGTAAGACAAAGACATTTGAGTATGTATATTAAAATGAATATGGCATAATGCTAAAATGGGGCTGTATGATTCTTGCCTGTCACATACAGTATCTCTGTCTCTCACAGCATAAACTGCCATGATTCTGCTAAGAGCTGTCAGGTTCTAATCATCCTTGTGGTATTTTCTGTTGCACTGGAAGTCTCTAAATTACTGTACTTGGTGACTATTATTTCATTTATATATATATTTTATATATAAAATTACATAATATATATAAAATACAAATTTGTTCTTAATATAAACTAATATATATAATATGTAAATAAATCAAACTTCTAGTACATCAAGCTATTCTCTTAAGCATGTATGTGTACTTTTCCTTGTCATAGTTTAAACAAGATCACCAGTGATAAAAATGAAGAAATAAAAAAGCAAACAGATAAGAGGGCATTATCAGTCTCTTCAGAGATGACTTATTATGATGATCATTGTTGTCATAGTGGATTCCAGTTAGTGAAATGATTGTTCCAAGTACCAATTAAGAAATAGTTTCTTCTGCCACGATGAAGCCCTTGGCACCTGTGGCCAGATTGATGCTGCTGCTGCTTTGTGCCTGGGGTTGCCTCCTGGCATGGACTGAAGGAAAGAAAAACTCTACAGTTTCCCAGTGCCGTGTTTACGAGCAGAACTAGAAGCCAAAATCCAGCCCCCTTGGCCTGATCAGCCTGTACAGAGTTCTCCACAGAGCTGGGAGTGGATGGTCTGCACAGGCGCTGTACCGATCAGTGACACCCAGCCTGCAGGGCCTTGCCTGCACTGGGCCGGGCACCATTGGCAGCCCTCCCTCATTGCCTCCACAATCAAGAGAAATCTGAGAAAAATCAATTCAGTCCCCTCTGCCCCTATGCCCTCGCCATGGGCAGCACCGGGGGCTGTTGGTACGCTGCTCCCCCGAGTCCAGAGCTCACTTTCACCCGTGGCTCTTCCTGCCACGCCATGGCACTGCCCAGGCCCATGGTGTGTGAGGGTGGGTGACCCGACCAAACCCTGTGGGGAGACAGAAGCCCCGTTGTCTGCTTGCAGAGCAGTTGCTCAGAAGCTGGTGTACAGCTGTGGCCAGGCTTGTTTGGAAGTGAAGAGTAACTCGATCTTTTAATCTTTTTCTTTTTTTTTACTTTTTCCTCCAGACTGGTATCGTAAATAACAACTGTTACTGAAGGGTGTCTGCCAGAGAGTCTGAAGTGCGCATTTAAAACTGAGGAGTAGATGTCATGAAAAATTATGCTATCTGTAAACATATGTGTTTTAAATTTTTTTTCCCTTCTTCTCAAATAAAAGGTGTGAGAGCAGAGGCTGAGGGCCTGATGTTCCCACTTGCATTGGATAAAGTCATTGCTCAAGTGAAATCAGTGGAGGCAGGGCTAGCTGAGGTGAGGTGTGCGAACACATCCTCCTGCTTTGCTCGGGTAATGCACTGTTGGGTGTGTGAGCATATGGAGGTCCAGCGCTGCCTCTACACCCAAGACAACTAGTCTCTTAACAGATTATTAACTTTTCTTTTAGGGAAAAGATGAATTGACAAGTCAGTCATGCACTCTGCTGAGAACACATAGCATCATTAATGCCCCCTGTGATTCAGAGTCTCTTTGGATCTAGAGCACTAGGTATTGTAAATGTTCTTCTACAGCTATGCTGTGGAGCTTCACACTTTAAGACATAAGGTAGCTGTGAATAGAAGTGCATTTCACTTGTTCTGGGCAAGCTCCCTAAACTGTGAAATCACAAAAAATGCACTTTAAATTACTGAGTAAAAAGATTGGTTCAGTAAGTGTTATAAAGCAAACCAAAATCATAGCAAGGGGCATAGTTCTTCATTGTAAGTACTCCTGTTGCTGTCTGTAGAATTTTCCATCTCTATAACCCACTTCAGAGAGTTCTGCAAGTTTAATGCACTTTTAAGATGTGCTCCGTTCTTTCTTGATGCTTGTTTACATCTATTTGCATTATGTATGTATAACAACAGCCAGGAGTTGGACCTCAAAGGATGCAGTGATTGCATCCTAGGTAGCAAGTGAATATCAGAAATGCAGTGATTTCAACAAACATCCCAATTTGGTGTCCTTGTTATCACTAAGATATAGTAAAAAATTTTTTTTTTCTTTGAAGATTGTCAAGCTTTCTATGCAAACCCCACCCTTTTTATAAGTTGACTTCTATTTTGACAGTGAATCAACTTCAGCAAATAGTTTTTTGTTTGATTTGGTTTGCTAAAGTAGTATGGGATGCAGGGAGGAAATGCCCTTTCTCCTGTGGCAGTGGTAGAAGATGTAATTGATTGAAGATGTAGCTTTGTGCCTCTTGTTATTTGGTAAAAATTTTTTGGAATGAAGTAGAAGTCCACTGCAGTCACTCCAAAAATGTTTACTAGCATTCAGAAGTATCTCTGGAGGCTGCATCTTAAGATGTACTTGAAGCTTCCTCTTCCTCTCCTGTGATAGTCTCTTACTAGACTTCCAAAAATTACCTTGCTTTCTGTTGTATTGCTTATCTCCAGAGAAATACCTAAGATTTAGTACATGAATCTTTTTTTCTTAGGCATGTATGTGTGTTTTTCTTCATGATAGTTTACAAAAGGAATATCAGTGGGAAAAATAAACAAAAAAACAGGCAGTTAAGAAGGCATTATCTGCTTCTACTGACACGATCCAAATTTATTAAAAAAAAAACAAAAACAACAAAACTGGCGTGAGACTCCATATGGGAATTACTTTGTGAAAGTCTAAGACCCCAAAATCTGTCTTTTATGATTATAACAGTGCTATAGCTTAATGTGGCAAAATAGTGAACTGGAAGCGTTGAATCCTAGGGGTACACTGACAACATGGATTAGGAAGCCCTTCTATTTTCCACTCTGCTGTTGATTTTATGAAAATTATGAAATTAAATACAAAATCTAGACAGGAGTCTAAATACATATATAATGTGACTCTCGATAGTAGCCTTATGAACGAAAAGCCTTGCAGTATTGGAAAAAAAATGTTCTAGCTCTTGGAGAGAGTTGTGCCGAAAAAGGTATGATATGTGAGATAATTTATTGACATATTCCTAGAAGTAAATGTGCTTAAGTAAATGAAATCCTATCTTCTGCTAAATTTAAGAGGTTAAGGGAGATAGCACTTCTATTGAGCGCTATTTGCAAGAGTCACATAAGAGCAAAGAGACTCCCAAGGTAGGGAACCACTCAGGAACTTGCTAGAACATCTTATAATCTGGATCAGCCTTGAGCTTCTGAGAGCACAACAAAGACCTTCAGATAGTGAGAGAACATCTGCCCTGGCTCATCTCACAAGGCAGGGAATACTCTTTCCAAAAACTGGTCACTCCTGGAGGGAGTGAATCTGAGCATCTCAGTCTGCTCTCCAGAGAGAAGAAAGATTTATTATGGATTAGTTCCCAAGGCAGCTGATAGATTGGTTTGAACGAAGTGCCTATCTTTTGCCCCAGCTCACGGTAGACAGCTTTGCTTTAGCTTTCAACAAAAGGGTATCCTTCTGCCTTTGAGGAGTGGATGCAGTAGATATCAGTAGAGCTTTCATTGCTCTTCCATCCATTCCTACCTTTCTTCTCAGTCTCTAGAATGGCAGAGAAAAATCAGTAAGGAAGGTCAAATAATTCTTTGCTCCTTTATGTGTGAAATTGAATAAAAGAAGTAATTTCAAGCAATTTGACAGGTGGTCTGTCCATCTTCCTTGCTAACAATAGCAACATTTATTTCTGTGCACTTAGTAGAAGGGAATAAAGTTGAAAAAGAGCAGTTAGTCGAGGGAGAATGCCTTAGTAAGCTCAGAATCATTTTGCTATTACATCAGGACTGTTAGATTTGAACCACATAGATTTTAGATCCAATATGAATTCACCTTGTACTAAAAATAGTGCAATAGTAGTCATGCTCCAGCTGCATATGGATTTTTCACCAGGTATAATTATACATGAATCTGAGTCTTCAGCCATCAAAATTCAGCTGTCAGCATCATGCAGTATACTTCCATCAGCTTCCTCCCAACACTGGGGTGTCTCCTCTCATTGCTTGCACTTACATTGGCTTTGGTTTTCCCCTCCTGTGAAGTTGTAGGCTGGTTTGCTACTCCTGTACAATGCACTTGGCTAAGCTTTGAGTTGCTGGGCTGATCAGGATCTCAGAGGGAGCAAGTAGTTTCATGACTTAGTTCACGTGTCATCCCTAATTTCTACACTGATCGAAGGAGAGTGTCCATGTCATCTCTGTTCTACCCAGAAACTCTTTGACTGTGACTGACTGCCCAATCCCTGTGCAAATTCTACACTGGTTTTTACTGCTCTCTCAGCTGGCTGCTCATCTGTTAGCAAACTTGAAAGCCTATGTACTACTGAATGTGAAATTTTGACCTGTCTGGTTCTATGGATTGTTTATATCTCATTAATTAATGAGAGGTGATTTATTCCTGCACTCAGGTGACCATCGCATTTCTTTCATTGTGAATGCATTGTATTTCATTAAAAAAAAAAAAAAAAGCACAACTCTCCTTTTTTTTTTTCTGATGAATGAACCAAAGCCAATGTTCCTGTAATTTTAACTGAGCAGCAGTAGAAGATGTAACAGAGATGCTGCTAACACCACTTGGGCTATAACTTATAACTCTACTTACAAAGTTTGCTTGTTTTCTGGCACAATCTCTGATACATTCGCTCTAGTCAATCACAGTAAAGTGCCTAATAACAGATGTGGCAATTAAGCTGAAGAATTCTGTCTCTCTTTTAATTTTTATTACAGAGAATAACAAAGTACCTCATTAAACCCACCACCATAGAGGCTTTCTGAATTTGGCATACAAATGTCTGCAAAAATTAGATCTCTGAATAGGATGCCTTGTCACTAAAGGTGCTGTATCAGAGTATGCTATCAACAGGCCATTTTTGTAATGACAAATATGTGCTCATGAGACTGTTGTCCTTTTGAAACCCATACTGTAAAGAGGTACAGATTTAAAGAATGCAACATGTGTCCTAAAGGATAACAATCTGAGGGATTTAGGAGCTTGTGCTCAAGTTAATAAAAATGCAGTCTTGATTCTTCTAGCTTCAAATTACACTGCTTTTGGCTGGAATTAGCAGCAGACATTTTTAAGAAGGTTTCAGATAACCTGGAACCAAAGTAAATTAACATATTTTAATAGGAAAAATTATCTTGAAAAAAATAATAATTAAAATTAAAAAGGTCTTCTTTTGATTGTTGGAGTGTCTAAAGCAGTTGCCTTCATTAGTTTATTTTAATGATGAACCAGGCACTCTTTTTAAAGAAGAGTCTGGTTCATCATTAAAATAAATTAATTTAAAAATTTAATGATTTGGGATGTCTTCAAAGTTGAGGTGAGAGAAAACTGAAATTGATATAAATCACTACTGGAAAGTTGGATATGAAATGACTCATTATCAACGATTTTTTAATGCATAAGGTGCACAGCTGTTTACTTGGTCATTCAAGGAAAGAATGTTTTGTTGCTACCAATCACTAGTGTTGGTAGCAGTTTTATTTCTTCAAGATGATATTTCTTCTTTAATAAACAGCACCTTGCTTTTCAGCTTCAGTTATGTAGCTAGAAGTATAGTGAATCTATGCTACTCTGTGCGCATTTACCTTTGTGTATACATAGGCACCCACATGCATATATATGTGCACACACTCAAACTTAGAGAAGAGAGATCCCTCCTGTGCCCTCAGGCAACTGTCAAGCTGAATTTCTCTCCAGGAATATATTTTCTTCTCTTTTGACAAATTGCGAGACTAAGCACTAAAACTACGTAACTGTAAACATGTTTTTTTAAGTTTGCAATGCTTTTTTTATTTGTTAGTTTTAAGAATAAAGTATTGAGTTTAGGTATCTTGAATGTCCAGCTGTTCCATAACTGCTTGCTTATATGTCTGCAGGTATAACAGGCCACAGATGGGACACCGATCCAGGTTGTTACCCTGTAATGTCAGGGAGCAGTGGAAATCAAAGAAGCTTGTAAGAAAAGGACAGAGATTATTTAAATAGAAGGCTCACAAATACAAGCACTGTTTTCATAACCGCAGATACTCATAGGCTTTATCAAGGGTATAAAGAGTAAAATTAAGTCATACCCAGGCTCTCCTGGAGCAGAAGCAATGAAGTAGAGCAACCAACCACCACTATAAATAGACATAATGTGATCACTTGACAGCATCTCATTAGGGACTTCATATGTAGTATTATAGCTATAGTGGAGGAGAATAAGTAAGAAATGAGACGACTAGTCAGGAAAATGGGTCTGGTCTTGCATATGTTGGCTTATAGATTCAGTTCCAATTATTCTATCCAGTAGCAACTCCAAAAGAGCTCCTACGGTTGATCCTAACATGTTTCTCACTGTGTAAAATGGCCTCAGCAGGTTATCCTGTAGTGTCACTGAAAGCTTTTTAGGGCAGGCTTGCCATTGACTTCAAGAGAATGTGATTTGCTCCTTTAACTGTGGTTTTATTAAATAGAATTATTTAGGCTCTTTTGGTTTGCACTATAGTCCTCAGTTTTCCCCTTTGAGTAAGAATGGAGGAATGCTATATCCATTCTAACTATTACAAAGCCAGAATAAAAGGTAGAAGAAATGAATGAATGAAATGTGAGCTAAGACACTTATGGATTCCCCGTTCTTCTCTCAGGGTGCTTTGGGTTTGGTTTGTTGTGAGAAGGGAGGTCTTATGCAATGAATCATAGGCGCTTTGAACTGGATTGCTGAAAGTGGAAGACAAAACCTAGTAAATAATGCATTGAAATGTTTCAGTGCTACATAGACTGTTAAAATGAGATGGCAACTTTTTTTGTGGTTTGTTTTTTTTTTTTTTCTTTGAAAATTAAAGACTGTCCTGTGGTAGTTTGTCCAAAGTGCTTTGTTGAGAATTTACAGGAATGAAATGTTCAGTCTAAATCATGAAACAGAAGCTATCTGAAATAGCAGTTTTATTTGCTGTTGAATGTTACATAAAAATGACATTTCAAAGATAAACGTATTGAAGGAGTGTTAGCAGCAAATTTGTTCACAAATTACAAAATTTATTAGCAACAAGAATATGAGTATGTTTTTACATGTGATGTTCATAAAGAGTCCAGTGAAAAGCTGTCTGAAGGGGAACTGCAGACTGAAGATTTTTGTCAGTGTTAACAGAGGCTGTGTCTGGGAAGGAAAAGAATGTAATGTATGTGGAAGTGTATGTGGAAAAAGAGAACGTGCATGTAATTGGGGAAGGAAAAAACAGAGGAGGTCTTTGAAGAGAGCTGAAACAAGAAAGCAAAAGACTTTTATAGAAGGCAGACACATTTGAAATAGATCCTAAATGAATAGGAAGCCAAAGGAATTGTCTGGGTCCTGTGGTTGTACTCTTTTATGCACTAGCAAAATGTTGGATACAGTGTCTGGAAGGCTGGTGCTTGAGATAATAGGAAAATAAAGTGCACAAAAGCTACGGTCAAGAGAGGGTAAAACTATGAATGAGAATTTCCGCATAAGTGGAACCAGGGAATTGGTGTATTTAGGCAACCACAGGATTGTTCCAGGCAACTTGTCAGCAACCACAAAGTTTTCACAGTTGCATCCATGAATATTATATCCTTGGGGAAAAAAAAAAAAGATATCAGATGTCTGGTGATGTTATCTTATTAGGGGACTATGTTAAACATTCAGTAAAGATTTCTTACCAAGTTATTCTGTTAAAACAGAGCTTTCATACATGCCAGTGACATCTAGCTTGAGAAATAATTTTCTCTAAACACATGCATCTTAGCTATCTAGCCTTCATCTGTACAATTAAACAGACTGACGGTCCAGTAAGGACTACATTATTTGATTAAAAATAGGAAAAGGGAGTGAAGAAGTCTGGATATGGTTTCTAGATCAAGTCCTGGACTGTATCGCTTGTCTTAAAAAGTATAGTATTTACTTTCATTACTACTATCCATCAACAGCTATCCTGGGAAGGATGCCCAGTGCTGACAGGTGCCATCTACGTACAGACCGAAAGCCACTGTTGCATCTCTGCATAGCCCCATGCCTGCTGACCCTTTCAGGCTTGTGCCTGGTGCCTGTCCCCAGACCACAACGGTTCCCTGTGCTGGTGGCCTTATCCCAGCCGGGGGAAAGGAAGCAGCCAGATCCTGGCTCTTGCACATTCCTGTGTCCCGCTGCTGTTTATTTCCAAAATGTGGCTGGTGGCTTTTCCCCAGAGCAGCTGGCCAGCCCTGGGGCCATCAGCAGCTGTGGAGAGGGAATGGAAAAGGAGGACAATCCGAATCTCTTTGCAGACCACAGCTGCAATAGCTTGCACAGAAACAGTAATGTCTGAATATCCACACAAACCTTAGCAGAAGGGTATGGCAATTGAAGTTGGTCTTTCTAAAGCCAGGCTTTTGCATGCTCTTCACTGCACATGGACTACTCTTGGTCCTGAGTTCTTCCATGGTAAAAAGCCATAGGTTGTGATTACCTAAAATTTTGAGCCTGAGATAATGCTACTATCCAGTATGGACACAGGCTGTTAACATTTTTCAGTGATCTATTTACCAAACTGGTCAAGTATAAATTATTCTCAGAAGTAATTTCCTTTTCTTTGTCCTTACTCATCCCACATGTAGCTTCTTTAACCATCTCTTACTCTGTTAAATTATTTGGCTTGGGATAAAAGAATACTGAATATCTCGAGGAACTTGTGTTTCTTTTTTTTTTTTTTTTAAATAAGAGCTGAATGTTAAAACAATAAATCATTCTTCAGTGATACCCAGACTAGAAACAGATATGAAGTACACCTTCTTGACATCATTTTATATAGTCCACCTAATGTTTCTTGTGTAAAGATTTATATCAGGATTTATGTTCTAGCCACTGTTCATCTTCTAAAGTTGCACTTTTCAGATACTTTGTCTTGGATTCTAGACAGCCTTAATAAAGACAACTGTCTTTATTGCGTGTTTTTTCATCTAGTTGGAAAAGAGCTGGACAGCACTTTTAGCTGAAAGATTTATTTGCTAACAGTTCATCTGTGCAGCTTCCTGTGTGAATAATCTTCAGATGTTCTCCATATGCCATTCACACATGTGCAACAGGTAACCTTAATGATCATGACCTTGCATGTTCAGGATCTGCATTTGTTATCTTCCCGAAAATAATGTAAAATCTTTTAATGTCAACAATGCTCTGGTTTAGTGCAAAATGACATACAGTGAAAGGACCCCATGCCTGTGATGTTTGGCAACCTGCCCCAGAGGAATAATAATGAGTCCATCTGCAAAGGATCTGGCATGCTTGCATTTGTTCTTTTCCATGCCTCCTTCCCCATGCAAACTTGACTTCCACTGAACTTTCTTTTCCTCTTAACACTGGTAGGTGAGAGAAGGGGATTGATAAATGGATATGTCATCCTTGACAGTTTAGTGCCTGTGGTCATTTTGACTGTATAGTGAAAATGCTGCATAACTGTAAGTGAATTTGATGGTCCAAAGAGAGCCTTGTTTGTTTTTTTTTTAAGAATCCAGAAACTTCAATTTGATCTTCTACAGTAAGAATATGTCTTGAACAGGATACTGACAAGTGACATACAGGAACGTACTGAGTCGTATAAAATGCAGTTCACTATAGTGATGGAATAGCTCTCTTTTGTTTGCAAGCAGGTGAATGAGCAGGAAATGCTTCAGTTTTCAGTTGTCTGGGACTCTGCTGCAACACTGGGCAGCATAGCTAATATAGAGCTGAAAGTTGAGAATTTCTGATTCTTCCAATCTGTGAAATTACCTTCTTTTGTTCCTTTTAATTCCAGTTCAACAATTTCATTGTATCATGGTATAACAGAATAGCTTGGGGCCTCAAAAACCACCCAGCCCCAACCCAGCTCAGCTGCCCAGGGCCCCATCCCACCTGGCCAGGGATGGGGCACCACAGCTTCTCTGGGCAGCTGTGCCAGGGCCTCACTGCCCTCTGAATAAAGAAGTTCCTCCTAACACCTGATCTAAATCTCTTCTCTTTTAGTTTAAAACCATTCTCCCTTGTCCTGTCTCTGTCAGAGAAAACAAGTCTGTCTCCTTCCTGTTCATAAGCAATGAGGTCTCCCCAGAACCTTCTCTTCTCTAGACTGAACAAGCTCAGCTCTCTCAATGTTTCTGATAATCTTCATGGCCTCCTCTGGACCCACTCCAGTTCCACATCTTTCCTGTGCTGGCGGCTCCAGAGCTGGACACAGTACTGCAGATGGGCCCTCACAAGGGCAGAGTAGAGAGAGACAATCCCCCCCTTCCTGCTGCCACTCCTTTTTTAAGTGCAACTCAGGATACTGTTGGTCTTCTGAGCTGCAAGCACGTACTGCTGGCTCATGTCCAGCTTTTCATCCACCAGAACCCTCTCATCCTTCTCCACTCCCTACATATTCTTTTCACTGTCTGTATGCACACCTGGGATTGCCCTCACCTAAGTGCAGCCCATGGCATTTGTCCTTGTTGAATCTCATTAGGCTCACATGGGCCCACTTCACAAGCTTGTGCGTGTCCCCTGGATCCGTTCATTCCGTTCCATCAGCTGTACCTCTCAGCTTGGTGTCAACTTGCTGCAGTTGAGACTGCACTCAACCCAGTCATCCAGGTTGTTGATAAAGATGTTAAAGAGTACCAATCCCAATACAAGTTCCTGGTGGACACCAATTATAACTGGCCTCCACTTGGACACAGAGCCTCTAATAATTTGATAGACAATTCCGAAACAATATGTGGTGTGACACTGGCCAGCCACTCCAGCCCTCGAAAGTTTTCATGCTTAAGAAAGTGCCTGTTCCAAAATGCAGTTTAACAGATGCTTTCTGTTATTTAAGATCATATTATTCCACTTTTTTTTTCTTTTCTTTAAAGAATGAGTAGTTCAGTGATGCAGCCTATGAATTATTTCATTAAAGTGTACTGACACCATAGATTCCAAAACAGATATTTCC
Source organism: Tetrao urogallus (assembly GCF_951394365.1). Taxonomy (NCBI): domain Eukaryota; kingdom Metazoa; phylum Chordata; class Aves; order Galliformes; family Phasianidae; genus Tetrao; species Tetrao urogallus. Next base: position 21,619,454 of record NC_136816.1, read on the forward strand.
AGAACTTACAGACAAATAATGCCTGGCTCCTTTTAGATCTGCAGGTTGTCAAATGGGTACTCTGGAACTTGGTCTCTGTTAATTTCAATTTAAACGAGCAATAGATTTGGAATTTTTGAGGCACTAAGCCAATTCATATAGACAGACATTACTATTACATAATTTCCTTTCTTTCTTAGAAGCAACTGATAATTAAAAAGAAACAGAAAAATAAAGGAAAAACAGTTATTCATTAATTATTTTTTTCCTCCATAGTATAGTTCTTGAAAAAAGAAGGAAAATGCTTCTGAAAAAGACCTGTTCCAGCATATTCAGCCTTTTATTTGATTATTTCTCAGGTATCAGTCTGAAGTCATTTTTTCATTTAACTGCTCATGGTCTGTCTCAGAAAAGCTTTGGACTATTCAAAATTTTCTTTTCTTTTCACTTTGAATCTTAAATGTACTAACTGAGGTTTGAGACTCCGTCGGAGGTATAGCTGTCCTTAAATGTCTTATGGAACCCTCTTCTTCATTGAAAGAGTACTATGGGATATTGCTAATTGCCTTGTAGGCAATTGGCATAAATGACTGCCATCCCGAGGGACTTCTGTTGTGAAAGATCTTGCAGAAGAATAAATGAGTTGAAGTTGAAACCTGGAGGGACTGTTGCTTTGGTGTACTAGGATGTGAAATCAGAAAATGAATATCTTCTCCTGTGGAGTGAGCTTAGTGATTGGATTACTGCATTTTATGGCTACTTATACATTTAGCATATTCAGCAAGCAAGTCAAGTTAGGATATTGTTGAAGTGGTCTGTCAGAACAATTTGTCTGTGCATTAACATTTTAAAGAAGCACAAGAGTGTTATCTTTTTTTAACCTGCACCAAGAAAGGGCCTTGTCATCTCTGATGGTCAGGTTCTGAAATAGCCATTCAGTTTAGGCCATTTTGAGTTATCATTTAGCAAACTGCCCAAATTTCACATGTTCTGTCGAGAAAAATCTCAGCTTTGAAGATGAATGGTAGTTTGGTCTCTTCTGTGCTCCCCTAACCAGCAATGATGTTTTTGGAGTGACATATTTTGAGCATTCAAGAAGAGATGGTCACTTGTGGTGAGATGGTGTGATTGTTGTGTTTGTTTTGTTTTTTTTTTTAAAAGTTTTTCCAGACATCTATTGTTTATGTGATAATGCTGCTATTCAAGGTTAGTTTGTATTTATTTTATGAGTGAGATTTCATGTGACATTATCCAACTGATTTCCAAAGGAGAACTGCTTTCTGCTCTTCTGTCTATTAATTTTCTAATGCAATCAATGAAAGCAATCAGATTTTCTTCATAGAATTTAACATGGGACTAATCATTATTGACAAGATTAGGTCAGGCTCAGATTTTGCTTCACTTGACATCAGCCGTGTAAGAGATGATTTTATAAACAAATTGTGGATCTAGTAGAGGATCTGAACCTTGGGAGTGAGAATAGCATGAAGGTATCAGGAACACTAAGTAGGAACTAAAGGACCAAAAAATTCACCAGAAGATCTTTACAGAATGTCTTTATCTCATCTGGGGCTGTAATTTCTACATGCTGGTAGCAGTCTGTTATGGGCCCCTTCCTTTTTCACGGCCTTGAGATCGTAAGGACAGAGCTATCAGCAACAGAATCTTTAGTAGTGACTATGCAGTTTACAAATTCAGCCAGAGTTCATCTGTGACGGACAGAATGAAGATTTTTTAAAATAGGATTTACTGTACATAGAGAATAATGCAGTGTAAGTGCAATTTAAACAACCCATTGAACTGCAGCCCAGAGAGCACTGTTTGACATATCATGCTGTGCCACTGCAAAAAGACAGAACTATGCGTTCTAAAATTTTCTGATGTCACAACATAGTATAGAAAGAGCTTCATATCCTGAAGTTCATCCTCTAATTAAACTGCATATTCCTGCTGCATTTTTTATATTGCAGTGTAAAAATGCTTTTGCAAAACTAATGAGAAAGCTACACCAGCATTTCCCTCAGTCTTGGGTGCATTATGTCATGTTAGCAACTGTATCATCGTATTCTTTGTTGCCAGTGCAGTTCTAATCCTGCTTGATTCACCAGCAAGGTTTGATTTTGCTGACCATAAAAAATTTGTTCACAGCCTTGAGCAAGCTTCACTTTTTGCTTTGCATTGCTTTATCTTCCCCTTCTCCCCAGTTCCACCCATTTACTTTTTGTGCAGACCAGTCTAAGGGATAGCTGTGTCTCTGTGTCATGCTTATAGCCCTGCTTCAAGCAGGCAGAGAAACTCATTTGAAATCACATCTCAGTATTCAGTAGTCAGAGAAAATGATTTGTTTTCCTTTTTTTTTTTTTTTTTTTTTTTTTTTTTTTTACTTATTCTGGTTTTGATCCTACATTGTATAGAAAAAAACAATAACAAACCAGAATGTGTGCAGAGTATCAACACTGCTGGTGTTCACAGAGAAAGTGCCTAAAAATCTCAGATGGCAGCACTTGTTAGCTTTGTTTCTGCCTATATATCATATACATACAGGCTTTTTCATCTGCTTACTGGTGGGATTAATGTATTTCATGTAGATGCTCACATTTGAAGTGTTTTAGGTGAGTATTCATAATTTTGGGGAGTATATTTTTAGGATACACCTGTTATTCCATCTTAAAAATGAGCTTGTTAGTAATTACAATATGCCTTGGGATGTTCAATTTGTTAATATGACTATTATTGATGGCTATTAATATCTTGATTTGATAAAGTAGATGTGTCATGAGCTAAGTATATTTAATAGGAGCACAGAAGCATATGGGAGTAATCTGCAGATGCTTCATGCAGTGGTATTGCTTTCTTGTTCACATTTTAAAACTGTGGGACTGCATTAAAGCCCATGGAAACAGAGATATGTCTGATCTAAACACTCACTGCACAGGACTTACCTTAAAGGTCCTTCTCGAATGCAAATGAAGATGGCTTTTACTCCAAGTTTTAGGGTAATTAGATTTTAAAGTTTTCTGTAGATGCCTGATAGAAAGAGTTTATGGCTTGGGAACATAAGTTACACAATATTATGTAGCAGGCCAGAGGAGCTGTCAGTTTTAGTGTGTGTTATTATTTCCCTCTCGCTTCTACTAATCACTGATTTACAGAGATAAGGCGTCCTGCAGCCTGAACATTTTAATTGCTTAAATCAAGGTACACTGGATGTAGATAGTGAGGACACTGATGTATTATTGGGTGAGATGGTTTAAGCAAAATGTAAGAAGAAAAGTGAAGGGTATCTCAGTGCTAACTGAAGACATCAAGAGTTAAATCAGTCATCTGCATTTTTTATTGCTAATATAAACACTTTAGCAATGCTAATCAGTGGTGCTGATTTTCTGTTTTGATTTTCCTTAATAATTAAGCAAAAGATCGGGAATGCAATCAAGTTGTACACTAGGGGGTTCATGCAAATTTTTTTTTTTTAAATTTTATTTCATTAATTTTATACTTTGTTAAATGTATCCAAAAGGAAAATTACTGAAGTTGAGAAGAAGAAAAAAAAAGAAATACAGTTTACAGTCTGCATAATCAAAGTGACTATTTCTAATGAGGGAAATGGCCACTTTGTTGAAATTATTAGTTGAAAATACATCTGCTTTTATTCCTTCTTAAACAACTCCACATTGGCTACTCTGCTATGCAGAGAAACAGTTATGACCGTGAAATGTCCTTCAGCAGCCATGATTTTTCAAGAGAGATTTAGCAAAATGGGATCATCTCTGCATTCCCAACTATCTTAAATACAGTATTTTCCTTCTGAGTTTTTTTATGTCGACTTCTGAAGAGGGTCCTGTAAAGTAAGACTATTCCATCTCCTTACTTTCATGGATTTGTAGCCTGTTTTCTCTTAAAATAAGTAATTGGTGTGTTTTGCTCTTACCTGTTCTACAATATTTAAAATAATAAATTTCTGTTTTCAATTATTTTACTTTGTTAGAAATATTTGTAATATTTGAAAAAAAGTACATTAACCAGAAGTTATTTTCTTATTATCCTGCAGATTAGACTCAGTTATCTCTTTTTTTTTTTTTTTTTATCTCAGAAGAAATATAGTGTTAAAATTTGTTTGAAAATTGAGATATAAGGCCAAATGTTTCCCAGAAGGGGAGGAAGGGTAGTTTGAGCCATTACAGATTATCTTCTGCCAGCTTTCATTCTGGCATTTATGGATTCAAGGTAAGTCAAGTTCTATGTGATTTGGTATGTAAATTAAAACTTTGCTTGAAATCTAAGACAGACTCAGAGTACTGAGATAGTCTTCTAGATTTTTATGTTATTAAGGTAATTCATTTATGAGCAGAATGCTTTTTCTATTTGGGAATTGTAAAACTGGTAATGAAGGAGATATTTATGCAGGCTATATGGGGAATTTGACTTAAAAGAGCAATAACAGTAGAATAAAATGAGACACTGTCTTTTGACGATTTAAAGCAAATTGATTGAAACTCTTCCTCTCATTAATTAATTTGCTTGCATAGGAATTATTGGCTAGTTAGTAAAAGGCACTGTAACATTTTTTGCACTAATTTTGAACTGATGTTGCACCTACTAATAGTGTTGTCTAACATCTTGAAGAATTAATAAAAGATCATATGACACCTTTCCCTATCCCCTGTGGGGAGCTGTTTTGTGCATGAGCTAAAATTGAGGTAGCACCAGGTATTGAGATGCAGCCTTTCCTGAGCAGACACTGGGCACTGCACCCTTGCCGGCCCAGGTTTTCAGTGCTTAGGCATCCTTAGAGAGGCTGTATTGTGAAACCTGTTCATAATTTCGGGGATATGGTTTTAACAGAAAGTGCCACATCAACTGAAGCTGCCTAAGGTCTTTATCTGCAGTTTTGAAAAAGTTGATGCTGCTATCCATCAATGGGGAAGCACAAATCACTTTTTTGAGTAAGTCAAGTTCAGGCTTTTTTGATGACACGTTGTCAGCCAAATCTTTAATGGGGGTATTTTTGTTGTTGTGGTCTTCAGGAGGCTCTAGCATTTCCTTTAAACTACAGCTGTCTGTATCAGTTATCTGGTAGGACAGCCACCATGAAGCGGTCTGAGTCTGACTGACTGCGATTTGGTGATGGCTGCCCAGCCACTTGCAGAAAATGATTCCATTTGTTTTCTACCAAAAATGGGCATGTATTTACTGCTGCTGGGCAGGCATCATGTGTTTCTTGAAGTACCCACTGGTTTTTACCATCAAACCACTGATTATATATATCCTAATAAAATGACTAGTTTATTTTGGCTCCTTTATCATTTGTATAATATCTTCATAAATCATAAATGTATATATATTTTTTTTACAGGCTACCTTTTTGAAAAGATGTTTCTTCATTTGAACTCCCTTTTTGGATTCCCAATTATTCTCCTGTACCATTGGCTGGGGACAACTTTATCTTTGAATCTTGAAGATCCAAATGTGTGTAGCCACTGGGAAAGGTAATAGTTTCTTTAACAGAAAACTTGATACAAATACTGATTGTAATACTGATGTATGTTTTACTAGTACGTCTTACTTAACACATTTTAAGTGATTTAAAACTTCCAATCGAATAATGAACTAGGAATAAAATTTTATGCTAACACATGGGCAGAGTAACTTCAGGGTAAGTAAAAGACTTTCATGCTGGAGTGAAATGCAGCCATCTTTGTGGTAGTAGTTAGAATGCAAAAACCACAACAGTTGCACAGGCAGTGTTACAGAACCATCTAAGGACAAGAAAGGGATCAAAGCTTTTTTCTTATTTAAGTGAAAAGGAGCTTTTACATATGCAAAATGCAATTAGCCATATTGGAGTTTGGCCAAATTTGATTATGCTGATTCTTTCCTTTTCAACATTCTTGGAATCCAAATTAAGATTTGTTGTTTAATTTTTTTGATGAGGTTCAGAAATTTGTAACATACAGCTATAAATTCATGCATTTAGTTAATCAATTTGTTCACGAATTTCATGTTAATTGCAAGTAGAATGCTCACAGTGGGTAGCAGAGGTTGAACTGCAAGCATTTGTTGTACTTTTCTTGAGTGAAGATTGTGGTAGTGAAACAAGGCCTGAATGTCTCACTGCTGTTATTTTATTAAGGCCATGACTGATCAGCTATTTCCTGAGCTAGTCTAAGTGTTCATTTGAAAACATAAGTATTGTCTTCACTTGAAGTAAATTGTATTTTATGCCGGGAATGCTGCTGAGCCACTGTACATTTATGTGCAATTGATATGGCTAAATCTTTGCAGAAAAAGTTGAAACTTGTATTTCATTTTTTATAAAGTCTGCGTATAAAAAAATGCACTTAAGGATTTTCCTCAGCAATTAACCTCAGCTTGTGTTAAGAAAGGGTAGGAGCAGAAACTTTGCGTGCAATTTAGTATATACAATATTTGGTACATGAAGTTACCATACTAAATATCTGTTTACAACATTCAGGCTCAAGTTGAGGTTATTACTTGATGCTACTCCACATTGTATATCGTTTTTATCTATAACAGAGGTTTTGAGGGAAGACATAAAGTACTGAAAACAAAATGGCAAAAAACAGCAATGTTTACATAGCATAACATGTTATAAAATGATGAAAGTCTGCAGAAGAAAAAATGTTCATCAAGCACATTCAGTTTTTGAATAAAGTTTTATCTTTCTCTAATTATTTAAGCCTCAGAAATGAGAAGGAGCTGCAAGTGAACTTCCTGAAACTGGTGCTGTTTCTTAGAACGGGCAGCAGGGGAATGAATACAGCTACAGCAGAGTAAAGCCTCCAGATACAAGTTTGTTGCTGCTGCTCTCAGTGGCAGTGCTGTAAACCTACCAGCTCTGTTATAAAATGATCTTCACGGATGAACTCTGATCACAGCAAAAATGGATGAGCTGGATGTGGTGTTCAGCAACAAGCAGGCACAGACGTTTTGTCAGGCTCTCTTACAGCTGGACGAATTAGAGATGCTTGCCTTTTTAGGGAGTAGGGAAAACAGGGAGCAAGTTCTGAGCAGTGAGGAGTCAATGGATCTGGATATGTTTTCTCTCAGTATAGGTGATAGCAGTAGGAGGAGATTGTGGTTGTTACCCTGTAGTAGGTGCTGAGGTGGCATGGAAATTCAGATGGGCTGTACACTCACCAAGTGTTTTGACTGCTCCTGGGAACCAGTGCTACAAGAGGGAGAGATCACGCATTCCCATATTTTCTAACTCTTTTACGCAACCACAGACTGACAGGCTGCCAGCACAAACAGTCTGCACAAGAGTTTTCTAGGGTGATTCAATATTTTTCCCTGCTGCAGCAGAAGATCTCTTCCTCTGGCCCCACTGACAGCTCTGGAGGCTCTGGATTTCAGAGCACAGATTTATTTCTAGGGCACCACACTCATATTTTGGCAGAAAGCAGTAAAAGACATTCAGTATATACTTCTGAAAAAAGGCTCTCTGTTCAAAATTAAATAGAAAACAAGCAAACAAAAAGTATGGACTAAAATATAATTTCTGACTCCTGAACAGACTGTTGGTTAGCACAATTGTTTAATCTGTTTCAGTAATTATTACTGTAAAACACTTGCTCAATAATATGTCTGGCCTCTCTCTGTCTCTCCCCAGTTATTCAGTTACAGTGCAAGAGTCATATCCACATCCTTTTGATCAAATTTACTACACCAGTTGTACTGACATCCTAAACTGGTTTAAGTGCACACGACACAGGTGATGTATAATTGCTAATATTGTCAAAATCTTGGTATTGTATGTATTTGTAGAGAACTTATCTCTGTTGAAATATAGCATGATATATAGGATCTTTTAACTATAGCGACTTATTTGTGTAATGTGTAAGGTATCTGACAAGTGGAAAATGCCTAACCCAAGCAAATTCACATAACTTTTATTGGCAGGTTAGGGTATATCACCCCATAGATATCTAACAGAAAAAGAACAAATTTGAAAAAAAGTATGCAGTAAATTAAATTAATTTCCCCAGATCCTGTCAGACGTATTTGTTCCAAAATGTTAGGAGGCACCTTGCTGCTTTGAACCTTATTTTCTGGGGAAAGTGTATGTTACTCGGAAGGGAAGTATAAATATATTATTTGATGATGTCTAGAAGTCATCTGTCCAATCCTTCTGCTCAAGCAGAGCCACTTAGAACAAATGGTCCTGCATCACATCCAGATGGCTTTTGAATATCTCTAAGGAACAATTCAAGATATCTTGAAGTGCATTAACCAGCGCTTAACCAGCGCAATGTCTCTGTCCCTATAGAAACCAACTCACCCTTGTAAGAATAAATCCTGGAAGTCTCTACCTTGGAAACTGATTCCATTAGTGATACAGCAAATAGATTTGTTTTGCTAGCTTTTAATCTTCTTTGGGGTTGCTAGTTGTGAAGGTAGTGATACTCCTGTTTGTGCATTGCTTAAGTAGCTAGAATGCTTAACTTTACTGTTGTCCGGCCAGCCATGGAAATAAGTTTTTTTTGGGAACCACAAAGACTCTTGAATTCAACAACAGATAAATAAAGGTCTCTTCTCGGAGTGTTTTTCTCCTTTTACTAATGGCTGTAGATTTTTGAAGATACGTAAGAATATAAATTTTCAAAGTGAAATGTATGCAACAACCATTCATTCTTTCCTTTAGAATCAGTTACCGCATTGCCTACAGACATGGTGAAAAAACGATGTACAAGCGTAAATCCCAGTGCTGCCCTGGATTTTATGAAAGCAGAGAAATGTGTGTCCGTAAGTCTAGCTTTTTTTTGCTTTGATATTCTGTGTGTTTATTGCCTTGCTCGCTCCCTTTTGGTGGATGACTTGTAGGAGGTGAGGTACCAGAGCCTCAGTTATTCAGAGACAGTCGTGTGATTATGCTGTCATTTGCTATACTATGTATGTTTGTATACTTTTATTAATTTTAGGGAACAAAATGGGAATGCTCTGAATGGGAAAACAGCTTTCTCCATTCCTTAGTTTTCAGCTGTTCCTAGTATTGCCTCTTTCAGCCAAGACGTGGACTGGCTGGCCTACACAGTGCAGCCCTGGATGAGGCCCTGGCTAAACTCACCATGTCTCCAGCTTAATGCCTCCAGTCTGCATTATGGTGCTTTACCTAGTGCTTTTTTCTCAAGATTGTGAGAAATAGAGACGCATTCATTGCTTTATCATTTCCCTTACTGCTACAGTGACAGTGGTGAACCTCCTCCAGTTTGGAGGAGCAAAACCTCCTCCAGCAAAACCTACAAAATTGTGGATAATGAAAGATTTGTCTTTGCCACTGGATTTTGCTACCAAGTTTAGGAGAACACAGTGAAGCAGATAAGTCTTTAGTCTGAAAATTAGTTATCAGTACGTACATTGAATTTATTTATTCAGTATAAATGTGAGTTTCTTAATTTGTTCTGTCTGATTCATATTTAAAATTACATAAGAATTAAAATTCTCCTGTGGAGCTAACTTTGCATTTATTTGATTCTGCAGTCATTGACCTGCATGAGCATGAGGGTCCTTCACTCATGACCACCAGTTCAAGTGAGAGCTCCATTTCCTCAGGGAAAATGGAGGAGCTTAATGTTTAACACAGTAAGGGAAACATTTTGTGCTTTATGTTCAGCTAGCTTTTTTCACTCATATGTTCTGGAGTAAAGAACTTATACATTCTGTACTATACATGCTACACTTAACACATACTGGAGTAGACTTTACCTGCATACAGTGTGATATGGCTGGTTGTCCATTTTAACTTGGAAAATAAGTGTGATGTTTTCAACTGGAATTAACCTGTAAGGGGTAGTGACATGAGGAACACTCTTCCCCTGTCACTGAAGCATAAATGTCACTGTCGAAAAGCCAACACCAATTGTTTCTCCAGAAGAAAATCATGACCATATTGAAAAAACATACATGCACTTCCTCTCTTTTTTGTATGTTAAGACAGAAGAGGATAAGAAACAAGTGTTATATCTTCTTTCTTGTCATTGCTGCTCTGCAATGCAGGCAGGATTTCTGTTGGAGTTGTTTCCATAGTGTGGATTATTTTTTTCTTTGGGGAGGATGTAAAGGAGAAAAATGGCAATAGAACAGTAAAATACATGTGCTGTTGATATGCTGTTCTGTATTTGCTCCTTTATTTGACTTCTTGATTTAAAAAGCTGAATTAGAAAATCCTACTGGTAGATGATTTGGGTATTAGTCAACACTTCACTGCATACAGTGATGAACTGAAATCCTGTGACTTCCTTTTGAAAATACTAATTGGGAATTTACAGCTTGAACACTCACAATTTGCTATTCCCCTATGGTAACTGCTTAATAATGGTAGTGCTACTTCACTGCTTATTATGGGAAGAAAATTGCTTATCATTGTATGAAGCCATTGTAAAAATGTGGCAGTCTTACACTGCTGAAGGCTCTAAATGTTGTATTCATGTAGGAAAAGAATGACCAATAGTCACATAAAAGCGTACTCTGAATTTTATGTGTTATAAATACATACTTTTCAGAATCTTTCTGAGTCCAGACTGAATAGATTCACTTAAGCTCAGTATTTTAAATTATGTTAATAAATATGACAAAACAGTATTTTTTCTATGTAACCTTTGGCCAGTAGACAGATTCTTTTGCAGAGTAAGGTAATAACAGCAAGGAGTATTCAGTCATTCTGAACACAAACTTTGCCACCCTTAAGTAGTTGTGCCACCTGAGTTTGTGTTCAGGTGGATAAAATATCCAATATTTTCACTTAAATTTACTTAAATTCCAGCATTGCATTAGGCATCAGTACTAGAATGTTAATGAGCAGGAAGGAGAATCTCAGTACTTCCACTGCTACATTGTTCTGTAATCTCCTTATATAACTCCTGTTTAAAAGGAGATGGGAGTTTCTGATTTCTGGCTTCACTATTGACAGCTGCAGAAGGGCAGGCCAACTGTAGCTTGGCTGTTGTTGTTTTTCTTCCCCTTTATTTATTTATTTTCTCTTAATGATTGCAGTGCATTTTTTAGAATACTTTTATAGGTTTTCTTCAGATATGGCATGAAAGTAGTTCATGGTTAGACCTAATGGATTTCCTGAGGTGATCTGCTCTGCAGGCAGATTCAAAGGTAGATTCATTTTATCAAGTTCTATAGAGCAATTCACTCAGAGACTTAAAAACTCCATGCTTAGTCTTTTATTCATTCCAAATAATTTGCTGTCACTTTTTGTTCTCAGTCTCAAGGAGATTTGTCATATGGGTGCTAGACTGGGTTCCGCACTGGGATGGTTTTACATAAAGCATAATCATCTCTTTTTTTTTACATTTACAAAATCCATCCGATTTTGTTGAAGGAGTTCAGGCATTAAGATATCTGTTGATTTGTTGTGTGTTGACAAAGTAGATTAATCCTTGCAGCATTTTGGTAGCATGAACATTAACTTTACGTACAATGTCTATGGTCTAACAGATTTCTGAGAGCACTAAGGGAGGATTAAGCCTGTTGAATTTCCCCGAGACAGGAAATGGAAAATCGGCAGACTATGGGGAGAATTAAGAATCTATCTTGATGTACGTAACTGAATACCATTCACCTTAACAAAAAAGCAGATATCAAAGCAGAAAAAAAGGATTGATCAAAGGGTTTGTTCTAACATGCAGTGTAGAAGGAAAGACTTCATTTGAAAAAGGCACATTTATAATGCAGTTTAAAAGGTACATGAATTTCATCTTGCACAAAAAGTGCTGAGAGACCATGCTTTAATTAAGGTAAAGGAAGTTGGAGGTAATTTTTGTGCGATATCTAAGAATTCTTTTTAATTTTGAGTATAAATTATTTATGCACTCAAACATCACTCACAAAATTTTGAGAGCTTTAACAGGTAAAGAAGCTTATTTTTCCTGAAAAATGGGATGTAACTCTTCAAGTTATTCTTTCCAAAGACCGTAGGTATCCAAATATAGTTAGAATGGTATTAGCAGAAATGACAAAGCATGGAGTCACGCATTTGTTATGATTTCTTTTGTTGGAAATAATTTCTGTGAATTAATAATATGCAGATATACTTAATACTGAAAGTACAGACTTGATTCAGTTATCACTCTGTTCTTTCTAATATTAATTCTCCTTGAAGTTGATCAGAATTTCACTTAATAGGAGATTTCAGGTATGAAATCAGGTATGACTTCAAGGAACTGTTTATTTGAAGACCTGACTCATTTGTTCAAAAGCTGGAAGTCTAATCTGGGAACTGTAGTGGATTCTCCTGCTCATCTATCTATGTGCATAATTACAATCAAAATATTTCAAGCTTTTATTCATTTTAATTGATTTATGTCTGTTTTTTTAAAGGCAATAAATGACAGATATAAAAATGCATGCATGAACTTTAATTAAAGGCAAGAATAGTCTTTTTCACAACTTATTACTAGAAATACTTTTCTGTCTTTTTACATTAGGTAATGGAATGCACAGCTGTCTAAATATTGTCAGTGGTGACTTACGATTAAATAACTACATGACACTTTCTTAATCATAGAGAACAGATTCATAAAATGCCATTCAGAAATTTCAAGTTTTATGTTCCACTCTTCATATACGCTCCAATGCAGAAGTTGTATGAGATGCTGGAATTACTCCTCTCAGCTGTGATATTTAAAGTAGTAGGAGGAGTAGTTGGCATCTCCACAGCAAGCAGTATGCTGGAGTCCATCAGCATGTATGTAGGTGTTTGAACTGCAGCCTTCTCTTGAGCTGAACACCATCTCCCATCTCCCTTCTCTCTTTGGTATCATTATGAGTCATATAATCAGTACATAAAAATGGCATCTTGATCTAAAATTGCATTACATACATTATGTTTCTTGTATGACTGGCTTAGCTCCCTTGGTAAAAGCATCCCTTCCAAAACTGTGGTGATGCAGAATGTCTACAATTGATTGTTTTCTGAGAAGCCTTTGCCTCACTTCATTTTCAGATTGCTGTAATTGTGGTATTGATGTGGTATTGGTGTGGTATTGATGTGTATTGATGTGGTATTGTGGCTTTGACACTTAAGACACATCTTTCCAATGTGATTCATGTTGCTGAGTTTGCTCAGCAGGTCATTTTTATTTGGCTGGTGGCAGAAACACGAGAGCTAGGAAGAGAACTTGAGAAGCCAGGTGACCCTCTGTCTGGGGAACTGGGAAGGATATTTTATGGATGCTTCAAGTTGGGTGATGATACTGTATAGTTAGGAAAGGCAAATCTTCCTCCTGTGCTTATGAAAATGCAAAGATGTGACCTGCTGAAGTATAGGTATGTGAGTTGGACAAGGCAAAATTTTAGGGATGATTTAAAGGAAACAATAAGACACAGAAGAATGGGGAAAATAAGATGAAAAAGCAAATACGCAACTGCAATCTCTGATTGCTTTTCATATGATAACTGATTTTTGCTTAGAAAGGAACAAGGTATGATTTAGACGATTTACTGCTGTCAGTGAATTTTTGGTGATTCTTTGCACTGCTCAGTATCAAAGAGATTTCGGAGTAAGTTTTTCATTTGCTCTTGCACATAAGTGTTTCTTTACAGCTTGTGTAAGAGGAATGAGAAAATTCTCATTGTTTCTGATGTCATTTATGCCTATTCAGCTTGTTTTCTAGTACTCTTCACACTGCTTGCACCTTGCACATTTTTTAGATCATGTAGTAAATTATGATTCCCTCCTCCCCATATTCATTGCAAAAATTTTGGTAGAGACAGGCTCTTAGGAATGTTAACTATAGTTCCGTTAACAAGAATCGGTTAGACTAGTTAGTGTATACAGAATAATTCTTTTGGTTACTGAATAAGTTTTTATGTATGTCTGTAATATAGTTGGAAATTGTTCCTTGTTTGGATATATTTTTTGGCATTAAGAAACTTAAAAAAGAAAACCAGGATTTAAAAAATATATATACTTTTAGCATCTTTGAAACATTCTTGGCTTTAGTTCAACCTCTTCAAAGTAAAGAATTACATGTTACTCTACTTTCAGAAGGGATTTTATATATTTGTATGTCACATATTTTAACTATTTTTGAGTTTGTTTGGAAGAAACATTTTGTAAGGTTCATCGGTGTTCCTTATCCACATGTATTCTAGTTTGTAGAGTCAGCAGAGTTTTGAATGTCAAAAATGCATACATTATTAATGATGTTGGGTTTTGCGTGTTGATATTCATTAAGATTTTTACACATGCACGCAGAGACATATTGTCTTATGGTTTACTGGGAAGATTTTTCACACAATTGGCCCTGAAAAACCTTTAGTGCCAAAGGCAGAACTTATTAGGCAAGAATCTTCAAAGATGTAAGTAATTCATGTCTAGCTGTAAAAAATGTAAATGTGTGATGTATTATTTAGTAACTATTTCCATAATAGGTAGAGAATAATTAAAGTGTTTTTTTTTTTTTTTTTTTTTAGTACTTTATATTACTGGACAGTTAGAAATATTCTCCCTGGTAATTTCTAGTGAAGATCATTTTAATGCACATCTAAAAAGCGGCTTGTAAGGCATAAAAGTTAAGAAGGAAACTTAAAGGTTGTAATTAAATGCAAAAAAATAAAACTAACTTAAAGGTAGTTAATGTCTGTGATCTCAAATAATGAATGATTTTAGTATATATACTGTTTATCACTTTGTGTCTTTCTTTTTTGTGTGGCCACACAAAATGTAAAGATGACTGTTCTGCTTTATGATGTTGAATTAGGAAAAAAATTGCAATTTTTGCAGTTTACCTAGTTATTTTTCCTAGTTATTGTGTAGTATTTTCTATCCTTTTAAAACATAAATAATTTGTGTATAATCTCATTAATCTTCTTGTAAACACAGCCTTGTCTTTTCGTATTGATCACTTTGTATTGATTGGTACACCAGTAAGATTCCTGTCACAGCTTTTCTGGAAATGAAGGTATAAGAAAATTCTCATCCTTTGCACATCTTTGAAGTTTTATTCCTGTTTGAACTGGATGGAAATTATTACACTGTATGTACTTTGGAAAGCTGAGAGCATTTCTTTATGAATATATTGCCAGCAACTTGCTGA
Source organism: Tetrao urogallus (assembly GCF_951394365.1). Classification (NCBI taxonomy): domain Eukaryota; kingdom Metazoa; phylum Chordata; class Aves; order Galliformes; family Phasianidae; genus Tetrao; species Tetrao urogallus. Next base: position 21,634,498 of record NC_136816.1, read on the forward strand.
TTGCCAATTTCTTCAGTGTCTCGTATTCTGATTAAGTTGTATTGGTGTGCTGGGTATTGGAGCCATTTCAAGTTTTGTTTAAAAAGAAAGCCTTATTTTGAAATAAGCCATCACTGTAGAAACGCACATATATGTGCTTGCGAAGCATAATGAGTATTGATAGTGAAAAGTTTCAAGCAGCTTCACTTAGCACTATTATAAAGGTTGCAGTGACTCATAACATTTACACACTGTGGCTTGCCTTAATTGTCATCAGAGTTTGGAACTGTGCAACCATTCAAAAAAAAAAAAATCAATGTTAAGATACTGATATGTTGCAAATCATATTTATCCACACTCTTTTTGCTTGCAGAGGTTTCCATCTCCCTTGGCATAAGACTTGGGTTCACAGAATAACAGAGTGGGTTGAGATTGGCAGTCCTGATTCAACAATCTGCTCAAGCAGTGACACTTAAAGCAAGTTGCCCCCTACCATGGCCAGACAGCTTTCCAACCTGTATTATGATAGGACTGTTTTTTTCACTAAATGTGGATGATTTTCTCTTTTCTACATGTATACATATTTGAATGATATCAATATAGTTTAGCTAGAGCCTTCAAAACATGAAAAAATAGAAGAGACAGAAGTTAGAAAGCATATTTTGACGGAGGCCATCAAACATTAATGTGTTATTATTTATTTTGCTTTTAAACAATGTTGGAGGCATGAAACATCATGATTGGAGGTAATTTTTGAATATTTGTCTTAATACTAGGAGCTGTAACTTATTATTTTTATATTTCCTTCACTGACAGCTCACTGTGCTGACAAATGTGTCCATGGTCGTTGTATTGCTCCAAACACCTGTCAGTGTGAGCCTGGCTGGGGAGGACCCAACTGCTCCAGTGGTGAGTTTTCACCTGCTTCTGCCTATCTTATGCTCTTTTCACTGCTTTGTCCCCTCTTTAGGGAAGATCATCACTGATCCTGTGCTTGGTTTCCTGCTTTCTGGTCAGGATGTTTGAGTTATCAAGTTACTATGTGTGGTCTCATATTTCTCCGTTTACTTGCAGACAACTTTACCCTGCACCAGCACTAAATATCATGGTTAATGCTCAGAAATATGCCAAATAGTATAGAATTTAGTTTCTGCAGTAAGTAAATAACATGATATTTGAATGATGAAGTCCCCAATTTTTTTGTTTTCTTGATGAATGAAGAATGATGGTGCAAGGTCGCATTTGAAAGTTCTGAGCTTTTAAACTGCAGCTTTTTAAACTGAGCTGTGTTCCCTTCTTGCATTAATAGGTCCTCCATGTTGGCTCAGTTTCTCTCTATTTTTCTCACTTCGGTGATCCTTCCCCAACTCTTTTCTTCTTCCCCTTTACTTTAAGAGTGTGTACAGAAGAGGACAACAAGAGAGGAATATGAGGGACACACACAGGAGGAAGACAGATTGGTACCATCACTGCTTGGTGTATGGCTGTACTCACACACCAATCAGATGGTGGTCATGCTTAATAAAAAGTTATGAAGTTCGAGGCTGTCACATACTTCATACAAGAACACAGCAAAATATCAAATCCATGAAGTACTGCAGTAATAGCATTTGATGACCATTTTAGTCACTACCACTGTTCTGTAGCTGCTGACTGTAAAACCACGTGCTGTAGCCAAGGAGCCAAGCTGCAGTAAGACAGAGAGTGCTGACAGAGGACAGAAACTCCTCCGTGGCAGAAGTGGCATATCTGTGTACTGTTCTCTTCCTCTGTCTGAGGTAATCATTTGTGTAGACCATGAATTGATTTTTTTCTTCACTTTACCCCAAACAGAGGTTCTCAGAATAATTCTGGATTTTTGCTCATTATAACAGGTTATCTATTCTTTCTTTCCTCTCTCTTCACAAGGTGTTAGGAAATGTCATGTTGAGACTGACACTACAACCGTGTACTTCATTATAATCACGATCAAAGCAGGTCACTGTTAGTAACTATGCACTTGAAAGGAATATATATTTTTAGTCATTAATAAAAAATAAATAAGGTTTATAATTTAAATTTCACAGACATGAAAATCTTATTCATAAAACAGAGTGGATGTCTTGCAAAGATATTATGCTATGAGTTTACTTAGTAGGAGATTCCTGTAAAAATAGTATTTGTGGAAAAACCTAGATCATAAGCAGGTCAAAAAGAATTTTGGATTTATTTTCACTGTCATTTTTTTCCCCACTTAATAAAAATAGGGAAACGTGTTTTGTTTCGCTTTGCAGGCAAGGTGCTAATGTTACTCTACCTGGAACTGATCTGTTGTGAAGGCAGCTTATTTTATAAAATATGGGGTGAGAAACAATTAACGAGTTACACGAAAAAGAACTTGTAACTTGTCACTGTAAGGTTATTATATTTAGTGTATGGTCTTTGTATATGCTTACAAGTGGTTCTTTTCATAAACAAAGAAGCAAAGTTTTGCTTCAAGCATAAAATAGTTGGCAACTCCGTATGTAGATGTTGATCTAGTGTGCAGAATTTTCAAAGGAAATTGTTGAAAAATGATAACTTTATGCCTTGTGAACTTTATGCCTTCAACTTCAAGCCTTATGAACTGAGATTCTCTGTAACTACTCAGATTTTTAAAAGCGAGCATTGCTATGCAACACAGAATGAGGACATACCATTATTTATTGAGATTTCCAAATCTGAAACTCACTGAAAAGGCAATTTAGGTGAGTCAGGAATCTCTAAATCTCACTCTGGGAATAGTTATTTCTCTCTCAGGATTTGCTAGAGTCCGTTTCCCTTACCTGCCTGTTTTAATTCATTTTGAATATGTGTTCAGCTATTTTCCCGTTCTGCTTCTTCAGTTCACTGCCTTTGACTGCTTGTCTTGGCAGTCTCAATACCAAAATTATTTTCTCATGTGAATACATAATAGGCTGAAACTGAGAGAGCCTTTGTGCACCTTTGAACTGTGCAATCTTTGGAGAGTCTTGCGATCCTCTGAAGACTTCTGCAGGCGCTACAGCTAACTGGAACTGCAGATATTTATTTCAGAGTGCTGGCCTAGCCCAAGAAGAAGGGGAAGGTGCTAAGGAGACGAAAGGGTTTTGTTCATACGTTGCTGGGAGATTTGGCTTCGTATTTGTCCTGTTCCATGTTTACAAATTTCAATAAGACGTTCGTTTCACTAGGTTGTTCTTTTGAGTGCTGCTATTTGTTGCTAGACACGTGTAATTTCCTTGTCTATGTGTCTGAGAGCTACAGTGCAGATCACATCAACTTGAGAGTCATTTCATTATAAGTACCTGAGAACAGAGTAAGGCCTGTAGCAGTTTCTGTCCATGTGCCATGCCACACACTCCACAGTTAATTTTACCTGTTGTTTCTCCGTTGTATTTACCCACTTTGTTTAAAACATTTTTTTAAACCATATGCAGTAGCTTCTATGGTGCAGTGGATTCCTGGGAGGTAATTGCAGTTAAGTGCATTCTAAAGACTTCAGTGTTCTCTAAAAGTGACAGAGTGATTGCATGGACTAAATTGGTGTATTGTACAGTAAAAGCTGAATAAGAAGGCTTCCTCCTGATCTTTGCATACCAGTGTGTGCTATGGTCTAATAATCTTTTCAGGGACTAAACTTTTCAGAGACTCATTTCTTTATGTGGCAACCATTACTTCCTAATAGCCTAATAGGTCAATGATTGCTTTCAATTGAGGGGAAAGGGATGAAGATTTAAGTAGAGTACTTTGTCAGTATTCTTTCTCTGAGGCTGTCCTCATTCAGTGCTTATTTCTAAATCTACTCTTAGCTTTCCCCTCGTTCAGGTTCTCTGCCTTTCTGAAAACCCTGCATCCTTCTTGAGAGGAAAATAGGAATGGATGTTTTCTTCTGCGAGTAAAACTGAGATGTGTTTTCCAAATTTGACTCATTAATTAATATCTCCCTGGAGAATGTTGTCTGTGTGAAATGTATTTTTTCTTCAGGCTTTTTCTTTTTAGTTAAAAGTATTGCAGTTACTCACTGTTGGCTTGCAGTGATTTTTGGTGGGAAATGAAGGAGACGATGCTAACATACATATACCTGAAGGGAAAAACGAATTGAATTAGGTGGTCTCTCGTTAACAGAACCCTTCCATTCTAGAAGAAACAATGAAACTCATGCAAAACAAGTTATTCTAATAATAATTTATTGACTGAGCACAGTAGATGAATGACAAATGAGTGGGCAGAAGGCATGCTGAACATGTATCTCAGATCAAGTGAGTCAGCACACTGTGTGTGCTGTCAGCATCACTTTGAAGAAATGTTTGTGAACTTCAGGAGAACAATTTAATTAATTCTAGTCTGAGGAGAGGGTAAAACAGAAAAAGGATAAGGTGGTAAAGATAGCCTTGTTTGTATGTTAAAAATGTGAACAAATACATTCTATCAAAAAAACATGACAGCACACCAATTAATCAACCAAACCCACCTATCTTAGATTATTTTTATATCAGATTTTTAAATTGCATGTGTCAAGTTGGTTGTTGTGTGAGAACGTTTTTGACAGAAGGCTATGTATAAAGCAGTCTTCTATAAAAGTTGCTATATACAATGATAACTGGCTATCAGATGTGTAGTACTGATCAAACTATCTTTTCCATTTGTAAATCACTTTTTCTGCCCATTTTCTATTCTCCTTAGTAGAACAGTATTTGCTGTAAAACATAAAATATGGACCTGATTGTCTAATGTGGAGCCCCAGTAAGCAATCAGGACATTCCCTTTGTTTTTCTTCTCATGCCTAGTAGTCCACAAATAATTCAGTCAGAATCAATAGGACAGTTTCTGCATAAGCTTGGAGCAGGGGCATAAGGCCAAAATCAATATTACACTGGCTTGACTGCAAACGATACAGCATTACTGGTTCCCGGCTGGCCTGAGTAATATAGGAAAAAAAGGAATGACATTCTTTTGGTATTCTTTTCTGGTTTAAATAAATATAAATATAAATATATATATGCCTGTGGAAACATGAATAAGCACTTTCTGTTCGATTGTTTAATCTCAGGTTTGTTTGAATGGCTAGATTTTCATCTGTAATTCTGATGGTGATTAATAGTAAATCTATATATACTCCGAGTACAGTATAATGTACTATAGTCCGAGGGCACAGAGGTACAACAAATGGCATTAAGGCATAATTTGGCTCCATGGTTTTATAAACCATAAGAAAAGAAGCATTGGCTTTTTCTTTAATATTTCAAGCAGGGTGTTTAAAGCTGTAATCTCAGAAAACCATCTTTTAACCTATAAATACAGTTAAGGAAACTTCTAAGGTGCAATAGCTTGGCTACAGTTAGATTTCACTTGTGGATGTTAAGTTTTCAAATCTTACTGTTTTCTTCATGATACTTGGCAGATGCAGAATATGGCAGAAACTGGATTGCTTGGCACAGCTTGTGTGAGACGCTCACGTGAGTTGCAGGCACTGCCAGTTTCTCAGTAGAGCTTGTAATATCCATTAACCCTTATGAATTGGATGCGTGAATGTTTTCTGCAGGCACCTCTGCACCCCAAATGAAACAGCCCCCTAAGTGTAGGCAGGGTGCCCAGGAGCATCTTGTCTGTTCAGTAGCACAGCCTGTGAATCTTGAATGTTTACACTGCGTTCTGATTTTTTTTCTCAAAAGCATTCTAAGAGCTTACAAGGTATACATAAAGAATTAGCTCTTGCTTAAGTTTACTAACCTATAGCAGTCTTAAGGAATAGATTCTGATTTTAAACACATGCTCAAGCTGCAGAAGCTTAATTCATGGAACTTAGAAATTGCTAAACACACTGGTGAAACTGCAGTGTCCTGATACAGAGCTGTTTGTTTTTATGGGTTGTAGAGAAATAGCTCATTCAAGTAATGTGGAACTTTTCCTTCCAGCTTCCGAATGGCCACATATGCAAATACATCCTGTTAGCAAAAGTGACAACACACCATAAGCAGTTTAAATTTAAACTTTTCCTGTTATACATAACATTCCCATGTCCTTTGCTGGAATGCCTGCAGATCTCCTGACTGAGTTACTGATTTTCCCAGCTGAACAATTTATTTTTGCCTCAAAAAGGCTGGTATCTTTGGACTCAGAAACTAACCCAATAACAAGTTAGATCAGGTGCTAGGAAGGAAAACAGACATTACTGGAAGTTGCTATTGCCTTCATTGTCATTGTAGTCACTACAGGAAATTATGAAGAAAAATAAATATATTTTCTGCAAAACTCAGTTATCAGTTACAGAATTTAGTTGAAATTTACTGAAGGAAGGCATTGCAGTAAACAGTAATCATTTTATTCCTTTGTAAAAATTTTGTGTATCAGAGAAACACATCATTTTTTGTCTTTGATCATAAGCTCAGTGTATTTGTGGTTATTTGAGTTGATCTGTAGGAAAACCTCTGCGTAATATTTTTTTTTCCCCAGTAACAATACAAACGTATTTTCAGTATTTCTTATGTATTTAGTCACTGGCTGTTTATCCTGTTATCACAGGATAATTTTTTTGACTAATTTAAAAATTTAGGTAACCTTCAAGATCTTAGAAAGTATTATAAAAAGAATAAAGAATAAAAGCTAGTATTGTGCAGGGAGATCTGCTAAATCAGGATCGTGGACAACAGTCAATTTTTAAAAACACAATCAGATTGTTATAATTTTATAACTTTTCCAGTAATAGTGATTATTTTTAACACATTGCATCTCAGTTCCAAGATAAATTGAACACCAAGAACCATCTGTATGTTTTCCTTAGCAATTTTCCAGTCTTGTGTTCCAATGTCTAAAGCACTTTAAAGAATCTTTTGAAATTTATGGCATGTGAAAGGCATATAGTTCCAGTCTTTCATAGGATCTGAAAAACACATTTTTATTGTTCTTCCACTTCACGGGTCAAAAAGCTTTTACAAAGTGAAAATTGAAAAAAGTAATAAATCTCTAAATTAAATTAAAGCTTAGCATTTTGAATAAAATCCTTTCTTTTACACGAAACAAAAAGCAAGAATGAAAAGTATGCCACAGGGTAAAAAGCCTTCAATATAACAAATGAAATCAGATAAAAGCAAAGAATTCAAAGGAAATCCAGACTTAATAGAATGTGTATTTTGGGAAAAAAAAAAAAAACAAACCAAAACAACAAAAAAACTCACTATGCATTGCTGTGTCTGGGATGTAGGTAAAATAAGTCTTTTACTAAAATGAACGGATATTTTATAATTACCATGAGTGACTTTCTGCAGGAAAAGATTTGTTTTCTGATATATATGTGCATGAATTTTCATAATATCTGAAGGTGACTAGAACAGATTATATCCAACAGTGTATGGAGAATAATCTCATGTGTTTATTAAATAAGGCTCTGAATTATTTTTTTTAAGGATATTTTTATTCTAATATTTTTTTACATTGTTATCTTGCCTGTTAGTCACATCTCTGAAATTTTTGTTTGCTGTATTCCACATTTACTGTCTCGAAATCTAGGCTGACACATAGGTTGACAAGGGTCTATGCATTCTGTCAAATTTTGAGTATTTATTATTTTCAGAATCTGCGGGACTTGACATTTATTTGGTTTTAATTTTACTAGGGAAAATAATTATCTGTTCCCTACCTTGCAGGAGTTTCTTAAGGGAAACAAATGCCATGAATTTAGGCTAATAACTAACCAAATTGTAGTACCAGAGAATAGCTTCAGTACTCTGTAAACTTTCTAGTATAAGGATGATCTGGATTTGTGACAACTTCTATATTTTTATTATGGCTTTTTCTTTGCTAATCAATAAATGTTTTAAACTGAGACAATCTTTGAAATTAAGATCACTAAGAATAGCATCTGCATGGCTATGACTTTTCCTGTCCATATCAGCAAAGAGTAACTGAGAACCCATAAAGTATTATTCACATTTAGTTTTGTATGGACTAAATGTACATAATACATTTATGTAAAATATGATCTAGGTGAGTCTTGTTATGCAAGTGAAACATTCTCTTTTCTGTCAAGAAGGATATCGATCCAATTTTCTGACAAGATTTTGATCTGAAGCATGATGTATGTTATGTCTACTTATAAATGGATATCTAAAATGCCAGTTCTATTACTGTGGATTTATGTTAGGCAGGTTTCTGACTTCTCGAGCTGAGAGAAGTAATCCAAATTCTAAAATAAAGACAGCCTTAGGGCAACTTATCATAGCAAGCTTGTCAGTAAGTTATTCCTTCGGATAAATGAGCATTTTCTCAGTATTTTTCTATTTTACTAGCATTGGCTATACTTAGCTGTTAGTAGTTGTTATTCCCTGATAATCATAGCATGACAGAACAATTTGAATTGGAAGGGATCTGAAGAGTCATCTAGTCCCAACTGTTCTGCCATGGACAGAGACATCCCCCCCAGCTCAGCTGCCCAGGCCCCATCCAACCTGGCCTTGAGCTCCTCCTGGAATAGGGCATCCATAGCTTCTCTGGGCAGCTGTGCCAGGACCTCGCCGCCCTCTGAGTGAAGAATTTCCTAATATCTAATCTAAATCTGCCTGCTTTCAGTTTGAAGACATTATACCTTACTATATGTCCAGCACTACACTCCCTGATAAAGTGTTACTCTCCTGCTGCAGGCCCCCTTTAATACTGAAAGATTGCAGTGCAATCTTCCCAGAGCTTTCTCTTTTCCAGGCTGAACAAACCCAGCTCCCTCAGCCTTTCTTCATTGGAGAGGTGCTCCAGCTCTCTGAGCATCTTTGTGGACCTCCTCTAGACCTATCCAACAGTTCCATGCTCTTCTTGTGCTGGGGGCCTAGGCCTGAACTTAGTATTCCAGGTCCTAGTGAAAGTGGAGTAGAAGGTGACAGTCACTTCCCTCAATCTGATGTTCACACTTCTTATGTTGCAGCCCAAGATATGGTTGACCTTCTGCAAGTAAAAATATAGAATGGAAAGTTGCCTCTGTCTTAGAGAGCCTGTAATTGATGGCAAAGAACAGATAAAAACAAAGTTCAAAACACGTAAAAGATAAGGGAGGAAGTGAATGACACTGGGAGGGAGCGATTTCAGCATATTTGCCTCAGAATTTGTGTTAACTTTTTGTAGACTTCATAGAAAGGTAGAGACATGGGGAAGGACAATTTAGCAATTTTATAGTTTGTTGTATGGAGAGCTTTGCGAAGTCATAGGGGCTACTTGAGGAGAAGCAAGGAAGACAACAGTCTCAAAATATCACAAAGGGCCCAATGTCATGGACAATGTAAATGTGATGGTTGATATTTTTACACTTGAATAAGAAATGATAGATGAGGGTTAGACTATGAAGGCCATGAAATTAAGGACAAACCAATAGATATCTGAGAGTGTAAGAAGCGATGCCAAGGAAGGGGCAAAGATTTAAACTTATCCTTGACATGACAACTTAGAAACAAAGAAAGGATGATCAGAGCTAACATTGAAATTACAGCCAGCTTCAATTTATTTTACACACTGGAGCAAAGAAAATTGTCTTTCACTTACTATTAGCTGTGACTTATCTGAGGAAATTATGTTGAAGTTTTGAAGGGGCAGAGAGGAACTGCGTATTTGCTACTGTCTGTTTATTTTAGATTTGTTGACAGTATTGCGTGCCAGGAGAGGGTGTGGTCCACTTTGTACCTGCTTTTTGGAGATGGAGATTTTGTTCTCAGTTGTTTTTAAAGACCATAAAAGCTCTATAGTCCAGTACTCCAATAAGAGTCCCCTCTGTTTTGGCAACAGTGTTATGTAATTCCAGAAATACACAACAGTGTTTTCCTGTAAAAAGGCAGAAAGGCATGCAATCCAAAATAAAATTCCATTCTGCTATCTTGGAGGTGCATGGAGGACATCTTCAAATAACAATGGTAAAAATAGTAAATCTTAGCTTTGCTATTATTTTTTGCTTTCAATCCCTATTAGTAAAACAAAAAACAAAAAACACCCAACAAACAAACAATCAAAAAAAAAAAAAAAGAAAAAACAGAAAGAGAAGTCAGATCTTAAAAAAGTAAACCAACCAATCCATTAAAAAAAAAAAAGCAAAAAAATCACTGTCTGTCTTGAATAAAGTGAACTGTAGTGTTCTTAAAGGGTAGTTGTAAATCAGAGTTTCTAAGTATAATTTTACTGAAATGTTCTTTTTGACCTGATTTGATAGCCTTATTTTGTTCTCATTACAGGCTATTCTTTACAGAAGTATAGAACTGTAGGTGATCAAGATGGGTTTGTCGAGAATAAACTTACTTATTCATTTTTTTCTCTTTTTTTGCCTTTCAATGAAATCAACTAAAAAAGCCAAAAAACGCCCACCAAGTGTGTAATCTCATTTTGTTAAAAATATATTTGTTTACATAGAATAAGAAAGAAATTACCAAATTCTGCAAAGATGCTTCCAAATAATAATAGAAATCAATATTTTGTGTTATAAAATACCAAGTTTCCCTATGCTGCAATTTGCAAATCATCAGCGGTTCAGAAACAATTTGCTCAAAAACACATCTAGCTTCATATAATTACAGTGTGCATTGGAGCTGTGGGAAATACAGTACATTAAACTTTCACAAATGCTGCAAAAGACAAAAAGAAAAAAAAGGCAATTTACATCATGGTTTGTTTCTTTGTTTGTTTGTTCTTCTCAAAAGTATCTTCTTCACACATGAATCCTTGAGCTTCTGGTTCCTAAAATCAACGTTTGGCACTCAGTTTCGTAGAGCATTTCTATGTGTTGATAGATTTGTATTGTCTTGGAGTTTTGTACCATACCTACTTGTTTAATTGAAGGTTTATACAGTGTGTTACCCTTTTTATCAGAGGCTTTTGCTTTCAGTGAGCAGCCTTCTGAAGGAAAAGTTTCCCACCTGATATTGGTAGCATTGCATGATGTGCAGACAAACAGAAAGTATAAAAGCAAAAATGGTAACAAGATAGGGCTTCAACGCCATCATGTTTTTAAGCTTTTCCTTTGAAATATTTTTTTCCCCAGCAGTGTAAGATGAAGGTAGGAAGGACCTCAGGAGTCTCCTATGGAATTCAACAGTGAGCAGTGCAGCTAGATAACACATCTGCTTATAACAAACAAACAAAAAACCACAACCAAACAACTGGGGATAAATACAATATATATGCAAGAAAAAAAAAAAAAGACAGCAACAAATTATGTTCACCTTTGCAAGAATAGTGCTCTGTATAAAACAACAGTATTTGGCTATTTCTTGATGATAAATACAGAAAATTAACCATGGTGCACAGACTGGCTTTTTCTGAACACAGGACTCTTGTTTCTCTACTTTGCTTCTCTTTCATGCACACCCTGTGCTGATACAGATGATGTACAACCTCAGCTCTGTTTGGCAGCCAGTAGCTGGCACTTTGGTGTGTGTGTACATGTCGTGTTAGCATATGTGCGTGTGTCTGCCTGACCTTGGTGCAGTCAGGACAGCAGAGCAGCTATTCTGATTAAACTCCAGCTGACAGTCTGTAATCTGACGATGGTTATCAATGCAGAAATTATCCATTCCACCAGATCAGCAGCTGTGCAACTTCCAGCTCAGCTTTCTCAGTTTCTGAATACTAGGAAGTAACAGAAGCAGTCTGATGTAGTAGTTGGTAAATTCAGCTTTCAAAACTAACTAAAGGTAAACTCATCACAGAAAACGTTTCTACCCTTTGCCTTTTTCTTTCTTTAATGGTAAATGGAGTATCAGTTTCTGACAAATCACTTTAATATCCTATGGGGAATATTATTGATTAGCAGTCATTGGATGTAGAGGTAAAATACACTATTTTATTTTATTTTATTTATTTTACATGTCTCATTCAAAAATATTAGTTTTTTCCTTTAATTCTGCAAATTTCTCCACAGCTCTGCACATTACTCACAGTTAGATATTAGGCTGGTGACAGGCCTTGCATAATGGACTGTTGTGCATCCATGCTATGGTACAGCCATCACAGTCCTGGTGGGATGCTTCACCGTTGTGCTGTAATGAAGAATCACGCACTCAATATTTGTTACCCACCTGGCCGTTGCCAGGAGAATGGTCATGAGGCTGGAAATCCTATTAGCAGCTGTCTGTTGCTTTTTATTTTAATGATTTCCTGCAAATATAATGTGAAGATCACGTCAGGAAGCTAATAAATTATTTTATTCTGTGCAGTACATGCTCTTGCAGTAAAATAGTCTAGAAAGCTTCAAGTTCATTGGCACAGCACGTTCATCCCACATGTCAGTAAATCCCCAGGAGTCAGCAAGATGCATCCCAGGGAGAGACAGCAGATTGGGAATAAGTAAAAGGAGCAGAGGGAGTGCAAAGCTCTGCTGCTTCACAAGTGAGTAGCAAGGCTTTCTCCATGCCTGGGTGTTGTGCAATGGTAGATGTGATGTGGGTTTGGTCTATATGGCTCTGAAACTAATTTTCTTTTCTCCAAAAAGGTGTATGAATGTTGTTGCAAACCACTTACCAGCTAGTGGGAAAAGAGCACAGACCGGAATTTATGAACCAAACATTTCTGCCATGTCTTTATATCTAAGAGTGGGTTTAGGTCATGTTCATCCTTAATTCTGCCCTGGAACAATCATGTGCTGTTGGCCGATCTGGGTTCTTCTGTTTATCAGGCATCCCTAATTTTTTGTTTGTTTGTTTGTTTTAATTGTTATTCCATGAGGAATAACTGAAATTGAAATTCTATATTTTGTCTGGCAGCAGAAGAATGACTGTTATCTGAATCCATACTAATGTGTTAAGAAAAAAAGCAAGCAAACAAGCGTAGAGGTGTCTGTTCAGTCATGAGAGAACTTGTATCTGTCTCAGAAATTCCACTGTTCTTACATATATAATTATATCCCAAAATATTTAGTTGTCTGAGGATAATCACCTGCTCAGCAAGCAGATGGCCTATTCTGTTCTGTGTGAATATGCTGAAAATAAGTAGGTAGAAGTTGTGAATGAATGTGTGTTACCGTGGGTAAAGACATCCTGTGATGAGCTGTATGCCAGAGGGGTGTATGGTGTTGTGTATGTAGTCCAGAGCAGAAAATAAATATCATCAAGACGATAAATGGAGAAACCACAGTGACAATAAGGTGGGTAGTCATTCTGTCAATTTGACAGTATTGCTGGACACTTTTAATGCGTGTAATATTTTCTGTTGCTCTGCATTTTGCTGTGTGTAGGTGTTCACAATATCTCCATTAAGCATACAGATTCTTGTGATCTTTACCGGGAAAAAAATCTTTAAAGGTTCTAATCCCTTTTCATTTGTGTAGCCTAAGTGAACAGCTCCTGAAGCAGAACAATTCCTGCCCTGAGGATGTGTCTCGAATTACTTTGCCGTACTCCAGGAAAGCGTGCCTGTTCTCTGCCTGTCTTTTTTGCCCCAGGAGAAGATTGAGAGAACAATGGTTGTCAGTCACTGAGGGGAGCCTAGACTTTCAGTTGCTGCAACTGACGCTTTTCTGTTGCAGCGCTGTTATTGATAGAACACAAAAATAAAACCAGGTCATTTGACCATATAATTAGCTCATTCCTGTTGAACTCTAAATGACCTTAACCTTCCTCTTCTTTACAGAATCCCCATGTTTCTCATTAAAAAAAAATTCTTCCTAAACAGTGGGTTTTTTCTTTTGATTCCGAGATACCCCTAGTGGTTACTTATGGAGTTCTAAAGGGCTGCATTGGCACACACAAGAAAAGATGCACTTGAGTGATCATGAAGACACACTGGATAACCAAATCTGTTACATCCAGATAATGTTTTACCACCAAAAATATGAAGGAGCTGAAGATGGGCCCAATAACAACTTTGGTGTATAACTTTTTCTTTCTTTTTTCTTACTGTTGACTCATAGTCTCATCAGTGCTCTAACATGAGCTATTGTGAAAGTGGTTTACATTTTTCCTTCTGCCCTTCCAGCTTGTGACAGTGACCACTGGGGACCTCACTGCAGCAGCCGCTGTCAGTGCAAAAACGGAGCCTTGTGCAACCCCATCACTGGAGCCTGCCACTGTGCGTCCGGTTTCAAAGGCTGGCGCTGCGAGGAGCGCTGTGACCAAGGGACATATGGAAATGACTGCCATCAGAAATGTCAGTGCCAGAATGGAGCCACCTGTGACCATGTGACTGGAGAGTGCAGGTGTCCTCCTGGATACACGGGAGCCTTGTAAGTACAGGGCATGTTGTATAGAGGGAGGAAATGCAGAGTATGAAGCGTGCCAACAGGGGAAATCAAGTTTGGAGTAACTTCTGTTAGTTACAGAAGGTAACTTCTGTTACATTCTAGGTCTGTTCCCTTAGGTGTGTTGCACAGACACTATACAACCTTCAGTTTGCTTCTGTTGTGAACTGCTTTCTGTTGCCTACTTTTGACCACAAACAAATGATAGCATTAGCAATACAGAGGTAGCTGGAGAGCGAGTGAAGTAACAGTTGTGTCTGCTGTGTACCACCTCTGCAGCTGTGAGGATCTCTGCCCTCCGGGGAAGCACGGGCCGCAGTGCGAGGAAAGATGCCCCTGCCAGAATGGAGGCATCTGCCACCACGTGACCGGGGAGTGTGCATGCCCACCAGGATGGATGGTAAAAACATTTTCTGAAATCGACAGTGCCCTTCAAAATTTCTAGAATTCAGGCAGCAGAAACAAAGAACAGTGAATGAGAACATAAAATGTAGCCAGGAGTAAGAAGTGTATTTCAGCATGAAAAACTGGAATAAAATACTTGAATAATCCATCTGTTGCTGAAAATCCTCCAGCTCTGCACTGCCATTTTAACCATGTGAGGTCCAGGGAAACAAGGGACGTGAATTATACCATAAACAGGTAGTAACCATTGAATTTTGTCTAGAAAGTGTTCACTTCCAGATAGAACTTATTACTCTAGGGAGCTGATACCTCCTTAGAGAGACATTATGTATTTTTTGTGGGGGATTTTGCATCTATTTTCAAATGTATACTATGCATTTAAAACAAACAAACAAAAAGAAAACATCCAAACTTTAAGGTATTGTGTTAAGTGATGCTAACAGAAACAAGACATTAGAATTTGACCGTTATCTTTTCACTTTCTACCCTCTGGTCAGTGCGAAGGGAAAGAAGCTACAAATGAAATTCCTCACTTGCATGTAGGCTCCTTTGCCAGACTGGTAGTTCTGAGTTAGGAAATTGGAAGATGATCAAAAGGATGGATAGTGATCAAAGCCCAACAGTTTCCTTAGAAAATATTCATAGATAGTATTTACAATCAATATTTATTCATTTTTTTTCTACATACATGTCTATGACGGGTGAAAATCTACATTTATTGAACTTCTCATTATCATGATATATGAGGAGTTCAGTGGTAACATGGGCTCTTCACCAGCAAGGGTACATCACTGTGAGCAAATGATGTCTCACTGTGTGAGCATTGCTCACCTGTCAACCTAACTTGGAGTATGGTAATTTTAACATTTATTCCATTTCGTGATGGAAGAATGTAAGTTATTGATCACAGGATACAGTTGTTTGCATTTTGCCTTTACTTCTTCTATGGGCCTCAATGCCACTAATGTAAAGAAATACAGCATATGAAGAAGTAGTGAAAAATTTCTGCCAGAGCACGAACTAATTAACTAATAACTAATAAGTTACTCTTTAGCTTTTAGATTAGTTATCCACTCCAAATAGTTATATAAGCATAATTCGATATTAGTTTTAGATTTCTCAATTCTGTGTGATGATTTTGTTAACATAACCTTTTTTGCTTTCCATGCAAAGTTGGCATAAAGTAGTCAAATCCAAACTCTAAAGTGTCTTATGTTAGCTAAAATTCCCATGTATCTTTTGCCTGGTGAGACACTTGTAAATCTGCTTCTCTTGAATTGGCTTCTTAAAAGTCTTAAGGTCTGATACTTCTCTCAGTACATAACTGCAGTTAATTCCAAATATGTAATTAGCAGTTCAGAAATTGAAGTCTTGTGGAAAAGAAGCTTTTAAGGTATTTCACTGCTTTCAGTGAAATTAGGCAGCTTCTCCTTTCACCAGAAATAACAACAAGAGATCATGAAGTCGTATGATTGGGGCATTACAGCAACTGTACATTTCTACGCTCTTATTCACTGGAGGGCATTTCCAGATGTCTTAATATATATGGCTGCTGATAAAGAAATTGGGAAGAGTTTGACATCAATTACTCTTAAATGCTTTTTAATTTTCAGTGTTGCTTAGAAATAGTATTTTCCACAAGCTTTGGCCCGCTAAATGGAAATCCTGGAGAACTGTTACTATTTAGTGCTGAAACGTAGACTGTGAGCTGGAGATGAGCATTTCTAGGATCTGCACTAGATGAGGGACATGATCTCACTCTCCCTTCATTGCAAACCTTTCTTCCTTTTCCATTCAACCTGAAACCGAAATGTAAGATTATTTTTCTGCATACACAGGGCATGGTCTGTGGTCAGCCTTGTCCTGAGGGCCGTTATGGGAAAAACTGCTCCCAGGAGTGTCAGTGCCACAATGGAGGGATCTGCGACTCAGCGACAGGTCAATGCCATTGCAGCCCAGGCTACACAGGGGAAAGGTAAGAAAAAAATTATTTTTGCTTAAACCTGCAAGGGATCTGGTACAACAGAGAAAGTAGAGAAATGGGAAAAGTGGTAAAAGTGGTAAAAGTGGGAAAGACAAAACAAAATGCCCATGTTATCATTAAAAGTTTTGTGTAGTGTTCTCCGCATCACTTATCAGATATTGAATCTCAAGTGAAAAGCAATTACTTTTCTGTGAAGAGTTGCTTGGTTTCAGGAGTTTTATGCTGTGGCCCACACTGCCAGTGTCCTTTGGGTCTTCATTCGAGTGCTGTGCAGAAGGATGTAGATAGAGCTGTGGGGTAAGGAGAGAAGCTCTTGGTTTTCTACAGATGTTTGGCAATGGCTGTAGCAAGAAAGGCTCCTCCTGTTCCTCTGCAAAGTGAGCAGGCTGGAGAGTTGTCTCTTAAAGTATTGTGTTCAAACAAAGAAATGAAACTTTGGTATCTTCTAATTTGCTGTTAAAAAATTTTCTTTGGTAGATTTCAGAGGAAAGAAAATGGCAATTTTTGAGGCAGGGAAAAGTGAAAAAAATGCTTTCCTGCATACATTTTAAACAGCACACAACTCATTTGCTGAAGTCAGCAGTGTCTTAATCACTATGGTCAGTCCAGGGGATCTCTGCCAACAACAGTTAAGTATTATAACTGTATGCTCTTCCCACGTGAGCTTCACAGGACATAGAGAAAGCTGTGTCAGGCATAAGGAAAAAAGAAATATAAAGAAGAGACACACTTAGTTCAGAGCCTGCAAAAATTATGAGGGCTGCTCCGAAAGAAATGCCTCCTATTTTATTATGTTGACCCGTGATGTCTGAGGTGGATGTTGGTGGTATGGCAGTAGAGGTTGAACCTTCCCACTAATATCTCATTACATGTTGCTTTCTGACAGATAGCAGCAGAGGGGCAGTTTGACAGATTGATGTCTGACATGGAAGTCCATATGAAGCAAAGGTGTGCCATTGAATTCCTCCATACAGAAAAAATGGCACCCATTGACATTGGTCATTCAGTGACCATAAACATTCACCAAGCATTGTCTTGGTAAGCTCATCTGTGTGACTTGGTAGATCATGACTAGGGAACTAAGTATAGAGCTGAATACTGCCTGTGTTGGAAAAGAAGGTCACAATTAATATCACAAAGTTGACTCTATAGCTGGCTGATGTGGTAGCCCAGCCACCTTCCCTCATATTTGAAAAGTCTTAGCTGTCAAGCAAAGTTTCAGCTTTTGTTTTTAACTTACTAGTATATGCCTGAGATTTCAATGGGGTTAGCTAGAAAAAAAGAATTGCTGGAGTGTAATCACAGTTTCTAGGTGATCTAATTTAATACAAGAGAATCTAGTTTAAAGTTGAACTCTTCAAAACTGATGAAGATGCTATTAAAAAGAAATTGGAGAAATAAATCTTGTCTCATTTGTGTGGGGTCACTGGTTGTCATCTGGAGAAATTTCATTCTCAGCTTTATCTGTATAACTTTATTAGGAAAGATTTAGATAGATTCCACTTTATTGTAACTCCCTTTGAAGTAAAAGAGATTTTATTACTGTCTCCAGTTACACATTAAAATTCCCAGATTGAGGCACGTACCACAGACACATGAAATGAATATGTCTTCCCATTCTACCTCACAGGGTTCTGCTGAATGTGTTGCAGTGTCTTGTATCATACTAGCCTTTGAAATTCTCCTAAAGTAAACCATCAATCCTACAGTTTTATTCTTAAACGCTAACTGTATAAGAAAAGTGGAAAGAGACTATCATTTAGATTTTTTTATATGACTGGTGAAGTCAGCAAGTTTTAAGCTGATAAAAGCATTAACAGTGTGTCATATTATCAGGTAATCTGTAACTTGATAAAGCATACATGTACCCAAATTGTAGAAGATGTTATGTGCATATTATTCCCTGATGAACTGACAACAAGCCTCATGGCTTTGGTCTCAGAATGTTCTGGTCAGAAGCTCTGAGATTTCGATATTTTATTGTTTTTTCTATGTTTGCGTAATTAATAATTTATAGAATACTTATACTGCTGAATATGAATATTTTCCCTGAGACTGAACCTATGGAATGTTATCATCCCTGGCTCTGGAGCATGAACCTGTTGAGCTGAGAGGTCTACCCTGACACACACAACCCAGTATTTTAACTGTCCTTGATGTTGGAGCCTTTAGTGGTTCTGTAGAGCTGCTGACAGTTAAAGATGAAAAAGATGAAGCTTGCATCATATCTGTTAAATAACTGAATGAGCTTTTATGAGGGGACTCACTAGGAATCAATTTTCAAGTTCTCAATTAGTGGAAATTGCCTAGACAGTTAAACATATAGTCTGATCTTTATGTAAAATGTGTTTGATGTATGAAAGATCAGTGAAATACAAATTAGCTAAATCAGTTATCTTCTAAACACTCTGCAAATGAAAAGGAAAACTTTGCTGAACAGCAATATTTATTAGGAGACATTCTCCTTAAGGAGCAAGAAGAAATTATTGCTACCTACCCATATGGTTTAAACTCCAGACTTCTGTATCATATAAATACAAAATCAGTGAAGTCAGATGAAATAAAGAGTTTGGGACTCTTGATGATTTTCCCAGGTCATTGTATGAATCTACGAAGGGTAAAGAAAACCATATAAAGAAAAATTTCAGAATGAAATTCAGGAAATAAAATCACTGTGAAAACAACATCTGTTTGGAAACATAATTAGAAAATATTCTCTCTCAAGTCAGCTGAGAGCAATTGCAAAGGATCTTCTGCTTCAGTGTCTGCAGGGGCATAGATGTCTGCTGGCTGTTCACAGTATTGCCAAGTGGAATATCCAGATCACTAACCAAAAATAAATAAATAAATGATGATTAAAAATATGGATGGACATCTTTTGAAACAAAATTCTTGAAAATTTATTATATTTCATACCTAACTTCTGATTTAAGAGGATTCAATTTTGTTCTGTTATTGAATGTGAAATGTGGTGGTCTGTGCATATTGTCCCCTTTGTTGGAGAGAAGAGAGACCTTTTCCACAGTAATCTGTGGAGGCAGTGTTTTTAAGCCTGTCTTGTTAGCAGAGGAATCCGGAGAGACAGGCATTTTAAAATACAGTGGTATATAAATTCATGGTCTACTTACGACAAATTTTAGACCTGAGTCAGATTCCTCGTAAACAGAATTTTCCTTAAATCCCTAAAAGCTGTAGTTTACTTCAAGTAAAATTAATTGTTTTCTCCTTTGTTTTTCTCACAGATGTCAAGATGAGTGTCCAGTGGGCACTTATGGAGTACAGTGTGCTGAGACCTGCCAGTGTATGAATGGTGGGAAATGCTACCATATCAGTGGTGCTTGCCTCTGTGATCCAGGATATACTGGAGTGCACTGTGAAACAAGGCTTTGCCCTGAGGGAGTTTATGGCCTCAAATGTGACAAAAAGTGTCCCTGCCACTTGCATAATACCTGGAGGTAAGCTTTACACCCTATAGGCTGTTCTCTTTTTCTGTGTAGGCCTAAGAGATCAGAATATAATCTGAAAAGAAATAATTACTGATGCAGAAGGGCTTTCTGATATACATTCATGAAAATGGACGCAACTAAAGATTTCTGAGAGTCTTTAGTATTCTCTAGTCATAATAAGAAAGAAGATACCAACTCCAAAGAGCTTCTGATTGTTGGTACTTGTATGTGTATTTATTCTTAATATTAACCTCTACATTCAGTCATTGATACATGATATAAATGTTATGACAAAATGTGAACTTTTTCTATATTTACCACATGAATACATCTTTGTATTCCTCACCGTATTAAGTCAATTCTCTGGGATACTTAAATGTGAACTCAATTGAAATCAGTGGGTATAGAGTCTTAAGATTGAGTCCAGTAAGGGAGAAAAATCTATTTTTCTCTCTTCTCTCTCTCTCCCTCCACTCTAAAAGAATTAGAGCAGGTGAGTAATTTAATCCGAAATTTCTGAAGCCCTACCAATTGTAAATGTAGCTGTTTTTTTTTTTTTTAACTGTCACTTGAACACCAGAAAGCTCTTGAAATCTAATCCCTAGAAACCAACTAAAGGTAGTTTTTCACTCATCTTACTTTTTTCCCATCTCTCCTTTCTAGACATAGTCTTATTTTTTGAGTTTTGTATGTCTTTGTGGACTCCACTCTGAACATACTGTTATGAAAATCTGTAGACCTAACTGTTTGGAGACAGTCTTTCAGCTGCGAAGGAAGAATGTCAGTTGAAGCAAGTCAGTGTATTTAGATAACAATTCTTATTACAAAACTGTTCCTTTATGAAATACTTCGGTCACTGCATTTGCTTACGTGTACCTTTGTTAATAGTCACAGTACCTTATATAACTTTTGTTGAGTATATGATGAATTTAAATGTTGGAAACTCTTGTCAGAGAAATTTGCAGAAATTATTTACTGTAGCACAGAATGCTGTTGTACTTTGTATACAGATTAAAAAAAAAGAAAAAAAAAAAAGCCTTTAGTTAGTATTTAGAAGTGATGTTAAAGCACTCAAGCACTTATTTCCACATATGTGGAAATAACCTATTAGGGCTCTGTGAAAAATTGTTTTGTGGATTGCCTGAGTTGTTGAACATACTATTCATTGGCAAGCGATGTGACAGCAAGCTGAATTTACTTTCCGTTCATGTGCTTGCACAGTCGTGCCCTTGCAGTTCTGTTTATCCCATTTACTTGAGATGCCTTTTGAAAAAACCAAAAACAAAAAAACACAACTGTGTTTTTGACATAAAATCAAGCCACTTTGGGCAATACATTCAGGAATAAATGGAATCATAATGCTGACCTGTCTAGCTCTCAAATTATGCTGAGAGACTGAATACTATTGCGTTATGGATTATGCTAGCTACACTTCTGCAAATGTGTCTGTAGACTGTTGCAGAAGCTTTGTTTGACAGAAACGCATTACAATGTATAGTGTTGCTAATATTACAGGGATTATTTCTGGTTCATGTTCAACACAGCTGTTTCTTCATTTATACTGTGCAGGACAGCTTGTCGTCAAATCAGATCACAAATGTTCACACGTAAGCAGTAACATATGGTTGATTGGTCTTTTGAACATCTTCGCCTCTATATGACAAATAAAAACTATAGGTGCGGGAGCATATTTGCAAGGGCATAATAACCAGCAAGGAAAACAAAAGTTTTCATGACTTTAAAAGCGTATTTGTCATAGGTGAATAATATCAGCAAACAACAGACATCAAAGGCTAAAAGGCTATTTGAGTAATCATTGGAAGGGATTGAGTTGGAAGGGCCCTCAAAGCCCACCCAGCCCCAGCCTGTGCTGTGGGCAGGGCTGCCCCCTACCAGCTCAGCTGCCCAGGGCCCCATCCAACCTGGCCTTGAGCGCCTGCAGGGTTGGGGCACCACAGCTTCTCTGGGCAGCTGTGCCAGGGCCTCACCACCCTCTGAGTAAAGAAGTTCCTCCTAACATCTAACCTTAATTTCCCCCCATTTACTTCAAAGGCTTTCCCTTTCTTTTATGACTACCTGCCTGAGTAAAAAGTTGGACTTCCTCCAAACTAAGCTCCAAATAAGTATTGAAACAAATAGTTCAGAAGTGAGAACTTCCCTGCAGACTGTCACTTTTGGCATTTTTTTAAGAAGCAAGTCATCCAGGAGACAACTAAATATCAGTCATTCAGGATGCAACTTTCTTAACACATTAGGGAATATTGTCATTTCGTACTTTGTTACCACGAGTAATATTTGGGCTTGTTTTAGCCAAAGGAACTTCATAGCATTAATCCATTTAACAGCAGTCAGTAGTCCCAGGATACTAAAAAGGTACTGTACTGTATCTCCTCTTTTTATAAACTCCATATGTCTGTATATCTAGGACTTTGAAGGGACTTCTTGGGATCTTTCACCTACATATGACCATTGATACAGATTTCTCAAAAAGGAGCTGTTGGCAGTCCTGAGCTCCATGTCATTGTTCACACTCTTGCATTCACAGATAAGAAAATGAACTAAAGGTTAATTAAAAAAAAGTAATTAGCAGCAAAAAATGTTCCTGATCTCAGATGAAACCTAAAAATGTTGTGTACACATTTCTATTATGATATTATGATTGAGGAAATGGCATCAAAAACAACTTTGCCAATAATTCATTTTTTTAAAAAAAAGTGAAGTCAATTTACATGCAGGCTAGGCTAAGCTACAGTTATTCGCTGCTGCTGTTGGTTAATGGAGCTCCTGAGAGTGAAAGGCATGCACACTGCTGTTCTAGCTATGAACAGTAGCAGCCAAAATAGCCACGCACCCCATACAGGGTTAGATTCAGGTGCATTCCAGAGATTTTGTTCTTTTTGGACAGCAGCAAATAACAACCTTCTTCAGTCACGTGATGGTTCTTCCCTGTTATGTCTTCTCATAGGTATGAGCTAGAGTAAAAATCAGACACAGACTTCTGTTCCCTGATTAGGTGACACTATTGATATTCTCTTTTTTACTAGACTGCCAAGAATAAATCCAGAGTGAGTTAGCTGGCTGAAAATCAAGACATTGATCTGAATTGCTATAATACATATTTTCACAGATATATTTTATGTCAGTGTACAAAGTAAGGCTGTACTTCTAGAAAGTATGAACAAAAGACTGCAAATAAAACTGGCAGCATTTCTCAACATGTCTTTGTTTCCCTATCTTAACATAAATCTTATTGACAATTAAGCTAACTGCTTAATTTGATGGGAGAACCCATCAAAAAGCTTTAGAACAACTACAGCTTCCTACATCTAATTACAAATTATGGAGTACTAATTTTGGTGTCAATCAATATATGTGCAAGTATGCATTGTAACACTTGCTGGGGGGGCACAGAATATCGATGCCTCCGTCTGCTTCATACCTAATGCTTGCTCATGCATATAGGCTCCCTCTATTCTGAAAGGAAAAGAACCAACAACAAATGAAGCTGGGATTTACTCATACTCATATGTCTTAAAATACTAATTTTACATTTAAAATATTCTGATTCATATTCTAATGACTGTTCAGTCATGGATTGAACAACCCTTCCACATTCCCTGCCCTGTATTCCTCCACTGCTAAGAAACCTAGGGATTGGATCCAAAATGCCACTACAAAATGTCTCAATGTCTACAGGATGGAGTTAAGAATAGGGTACAAATCTGATTCTACCATCATGTGTTTTCTTAGTCTAGCATTTTGTTTTCCATGAGAGTAGTTCTGTTCCAAGTAATTTCATTGGTAAGTATACTTATAACTGAATAAATAACCAGAAGTGTTGACTATGAATCCCATGAGTTTTGAATCAATTTTGCATACATTATTTAGCTAAAACAACTTTTCCTCTTGGCTTTATGTACGCTAGCTTAATACTTTGAAAAAGAGGTTTTAATTCTTCATGACCCTCAAATTTTTGTATTGTTAAAGTGTATACAATTGTTTATACAGAACTGACTGTACAACAACATTTTATGCCCTTTATAGTTCATTCTTTCCTTGATCAGCACTATATTGTCAGTTGTGTTTCACAGTAAGAAACTTCTGGTTTGAAAGAGCGTATTTTGAGACTAAGAGCAATTAATACTTCTTTTCCTTGTTATGCAACTTTTTCAAAGAACATGATTATTACTTATGTTATAGTACTTACAAGTGTAGTAGGTGTTTTTTAAAACTTTCCAGTGGCTAGGAAAATACTTTATTTCACACACACCACACACCCCCACGCAAATTGTAAGCAAATCTCGCAGAATCAGTCTCTTGTCATGGGTAATTTAACGTGCCTGGACAAAGGCACGTTTTTCCAGCACACTTAAAGAAACTTCAATCAGTGGCAGACAAATATCTTTAAACAGTCTTTCCATTGTAAATATATTGGATTTGGATTGTAAGGCTTTCCTTTGGTGAGAATTAAGCAAGTGCTTTGTCTGCCAGAGTCTTACAGAGTACCCCATTGTGTCCACTTCTCCAGCACATACATCTTAGCACAGCTGATGATGTCCATTTGTTATGAGGCAACAGCTGTCTGACTGGCCCTTCAATGGAACTGCTGTTCCAGGTAGGGACAGATGGTCTGCCACCAGGTATGGCCAACATAGGGGAGATACTCTCCAAAAGATTCCTGGTCTGGTGGTATATCTGAATTCTACCCAATGCAAGTGATTTTGTAGCATTCCTGGAAAGATGCCTGTTGTTCTCTTCTAAACTAGAGGTTTGGAAAGAACATGCTTGCAACTCATTCAATGTTGTGTTACTGTTTTAGGATTAGTTGCTGTATTGTTATTTTAGTGAAGCATCATTTCTCAGAGAAATTGCAGCTGAATTTGGTCAGCCTTATGATAAGGATCCTATTCTTATATAAAACAAACATCTAGTGATACATTTTGGGATTTTAATGCTTTCATCACTTTAATATCAGTAACCATGGATATGTATTTAATAGTAAAAACTATATTTTGAGAGATAAGTTTGTCTTCAACAAGCTGCAGAAAAGTGATATATCTTTTCTCTCCATGTCCTCTCAAAATGTCTGTATGATATGTAATACTAATTTCTCTTATCTTATTAAGCATGCATTTTTACATGTATAGACAAAACCCTTTGCTCTGTGGTTTGGGAAGGAAACCCATCTCTATGTATAGAATGCAAGATCCTTTATGCAACCTATCTGTAGCAGCATTTTGTTCTCCGGAAAAAAATACTGGTGTCACATTTAGCCCTAAATTATTTATCCTTTCATCCCCTCTTGGCAGCTGTCACCCTATGTCTGGGGAATGCTCCTGCAAGCCTGGCTGGTCTGGGCTCTACTGCAATGAGACATGTTCTCCAGGGTTCTATGGCAAGTCTTGTCAGCAGATCTGCAGCTGCCAAAATGGTGCTGATTGCGACAGCGTGACTGGAAAATGCACCTGTGCCTCTGGATTTAAGGTAAATAAGTTTCACTTTCTATACTGAAGTGCAGAAGGGTTAAAGATGCTAGAGTGTCCTTTCTATACTACAGTAAAGGAGAGGTAAGAATACTTGGCTATCACAGGGTGTGTTACAGAATAAGACCCTGGAAAGGCAGAATTTCTGTTTAGCTCTAAGTACTGAAATGTAACAATGGTTAAGAAAGAAAAGTTCACTGCTTCATAGGACATTGATATACAAATGAGGAAGTGCTCCTGAGATAAAGGAATGAACTATAGGTTTCAGTTGTTATCTTACTGTATTGATTCCTTGTGCTCCATTCAGAGAAACTCTTGACAAAGACACTTATTTTTACAGTGTAAGGTACATTTTTCAGTAGCTTTTACACATTTGCTGTTCTTTGTGCATTGGATGCTAATAATCTAACACAGAGATGTTTTTGCAGTATGACTATTCTAGCAGTAATATTTCAACTAAATTAATTCTTAAAAGATTTTGCATAACGACAGTATTTTCCATTAAACTACTATCTGACTGTATTTTGGTTTTGCAAAGGACTTTTTTATTACTAAAAATACCATCTATTGATCTCACCATGTGCTGTTCGTTAGTTCTGTGACATGAGCTCTGATTGCAACTAATAGGAAACTAATGGTTATAGTAGACTTAAAAGTCATGGAGAACTCAGTGTGAAAGACTTCTTTTCTCTTAAATTCAGGATAAATTAGTGACAGCCTAGGATAGTCGTGACTTGTGTGTTTTCTGACTTGTGTGGCATCTGAGTCAGTCATCACAATCAGTCAATTCCATGTCCAGGTAGTTTGTTACAGCTGCAGTTATATTGCCTGAACTTTCTGTAAGAGTTTTTAGACTATTTTTGTGTAATTCAGGGTGCTGATTGTGGTACTCCTTGTCTTCCGGGTACATACGGAGTAAATTGTTCTTCTGACTGCAACTGTAAAAACGAAGCCATATGTTCACCAGTAGACGGTTCTTGTGCTTGCAAAGCAGGTAAGTGTGTCTTCAGATTAATATTCTGAAATCATAAAATCAAGTTGAGTTTTTGAAGTTGAGAAGAAGCAACGCATTTAATAAACAGCAGACCAACTGTAAGGCCATATATTTTATTCTCTATGCTTCTCCTGCAGTGAGGGGTGAAAAATGGGAGAGCATCTGCTTAGAGAAGAGGGCACATACTTTGTATTCGTCTGAAAGAGCTGAATATTGTGGCTAGGTGAACTACTAGTATTTATTTAGTCTGAAATGGGCTGCCGCTTGCCTCTTCATGGCAGGGCTAGGATTTGCTAGAATGACTTCTGGTACGCAGTTTATGTGTTGTTAGGCTTCCTAGCCAAAGCAGCCCTATTTCTGCTCCATCTGGATGAGCACCAGGTCTGTCTACCACACTCCTTGTACCACAGACACACAATTATTTTCCTGCCATTTTAACACTGATGTTGGTCTCTCAGCAAGAGACAAGTTTTGAAGAGATCTTTTCACATGTAAAGATCTACAGATCTATATGAGTTCCCATTCTATACAAAATATAATACTAAGTTCCATTTAAAGATCCCTTCCTGAAATACACACTGAGGATGTGCTCTTTTTTTCATTTCTGCTGTAAGAAAGCTTTTAAAAGGCAGCATCTCTCAGCTGTGATGCTGGATTACTGAGAAGAGAGGGGCAGGCAAATCCATAAGCCCAGTTTATGTTTTCTCCCACTCTAAAAATGTTGGAGGGACCTCAAAACCCACCCAGCCCCAACTCGTGCCATGGGCAGGGCTTCCCCCCCGCCCAGCTCAGGCTACCCAGGGCCCCATCCAACCTGGCTTTGAGCACTTCCAGCAATGGGGCACCACAGCTTCTGTGGACAGCTGTGCTAGGGCCTCACCATTCTCTGAATGATTAATTTTCTCATAATAGGTAATCTAAGTATCCCCTCTTTTAGTTTAAAAGCATTCCCCCTTGTCCTATCACTATCATACTGTTTAAAAAGTCAATCTCCTCCAAAAAGGAGGTTTTTTTAAGCCTCCTTTAAGTGCTGGAAGGACATAATGAGGTCTCTCCAAGGCCTTCTCCAGGCTGAACAAGCCCAGCTCCCTCCACCTCTTTTCATAGGAGGGGTGCTCTAGATATCTGATCATGTCTCTTTACATCCTTTCCCTATTAACTGAATATATTTTCTACAAGTTTAATAACTCAGGTGCCCAGTGGAAGTTGGTTTGACACAAGTAAGACAATGATGAAAATCCCATTGATTTCAATGAAATGAGAATACCTTCCAGTTCTCACATTGCATATAATTATGCTCTGCTCCTTCTATAAAAATTCTTCCTCTGCTTTTTGAATTAGTAGTCACATTGCTTTTCAGTCATTATATTTAGAAAGTAGGCAGCTCTGTAGCTCTGAGAAAAGCAGGTTGGTGTGGGTAGATCAGCATGCATTTGGAAAATGTAACCTGCCTGCCATTGAAAGATTCCATGTCTGACATTGTTTGCTTCTTTTAACTGTGCTTATGCTATGGGAAGCTCTTTAAGGAGACAGAGAAGGTAACTTTAAAAAGCCTTGAAAAGCACTGGAGAGAAAGTGTCTCAATTTTTTAGCTATTACAGTGTAACATTTTTTCCTGCAATGACCCCTAAACTCTGAAATTATCAATCTAGGACACGAGGCAGCTCTATTTCAGTACATTTGTTTTGCATAGTCTATTGATTGTACTCTCTGCTGAATTATTTTTCCTTTCACTTACTGTAAACAAGGTACAAAATTAGAAACTTGACTTGTGTCATTGCTGATGATAACATATGAACTGGCTCACTTGTTTTCTGTCATACCCAGTAGTTGATCACACTTTTGAAAACCTATTTACATTTCTGTTTATCCAGTGCACAGTCTGTGAATCATTGCTAACAGACATAATCAGTGGTGAACGCTGCATTTCAGAGGCACTTTCCATTACATTTTATTTTGTGTTTTGAAGAGAAGTGCAGAAGTCATCTACAAGGTCTTCTGTGAATCCTTGGAGAAATCCAGCTTGTGCACTACTTTACTGTTTTACTTTCTCTGTTTTTATATTTTTTCTTTGGGGGGGGTGTGGTGGGGAGGAAAATCTAAGATTTCTGTTAAAACCACACTGCGAAACTGTCTATATTTAGTAATGGTGTAAGAACTGTGAAAGTAGCAGCTTAAGTGAAAAGACTCTGATTTTTTTTCAGGCTATCCCTGTAAACTTTCAAGATAGCTAGTACTTCTCAGCAAAATTTCAAGGTGTCTGTGATTACCTTTCAAATCTCTCATCAATAGCTCCTGCATGTTGGCACTGTCTGCAAAGTATGTGCTGTGCACAGATGTTACAAGGTGCCCTTCTGCGTCTTTGTTCAAATCCAGATAAATTCTCAGCTGAAATAGTACTGCTATCCTATAGAGATTCTGTGTGCCTCAGAGATTCCAAATGGGAGGTGGAGGGAAATGTGTGCTCAGTGAGGAGTTGGGGGGAAACCTGATTAATTTGTCACTTTAATTCTTGTTTATGGTAGGTTGGCATGGTGTAGACTGTTCAATCAATTGTCCCCGTGGTACCTGGGGACTTGGCTGTAACTTAACTTGCCAGTGTCTTAACGGAGGGGCTTGCAATGCTCTGGATGGAACCTGTACCTGCGCCCCGGGCTGGAGAGGAGAAAAGTGTGAACTCCCTTGCCAGGTAGTTCAATCATTTTGCTCAATATGGCACTGTGTTAATACCGGGCAAGGGGACACTAGTATAATTCTTCTCACTTCATTGGAATAAATCCCTAAGAAGCGCTGCATCTAACAGTCATCCCATGTTTGACCAGATTCAAGATTAGGGATATAAAGCAATTCTTAAAGATTTTTTTGGGAATGCCTTTGTTTTTTTTTTTAGCTTAGCGTATGCTCATTCTGATATAGCAAGTAAAGTGACAGACAAATCTAAAATATTCTGGAAAGCTGATTAGAGTGCTTCCTGTGTGTGTTTATGCAGCCTTTCCAACAAATGCATCTCAATTAGAAGACTAATTTTTGTTTTTCGAAAAAAGCTTTGCTTATCACTTAGCATCTAATTCTGAAAGACGTTGGTAAGTATCTCCTAAATTCCATTAGTTCTTCTGAAAGTGGCTTGTTAGAAAAGATCGGTATTGTTTCATGCCATTTGCTCCATTGTTTCAAATATAGCAAGCTAGTGCTCAAAAGAAATTCTCAAATTTACAATTCCCAATCAACTTACTGTCATGTACTTTCTCACTCTCCACTCACCTCCTTTTATTTCTGTGTCAAATAGAATATTTTCCATACATAAATGCATATCAATGAATTTCACTTTTTTCATTAAATTTAGAAAATCAATACCACTGTTCAGATTATTAATCAACACTGACTTAAGTTTGGGCAAAATACATAGAAGACTAGAATTACCCTTTTTCAGCAATATATTTCAAAACTTCCTTTATTTCCAAATCTGATTATAAACAAAGGAAGTGCCTTCCTTAATCTTTTCTTTTTCTGTCTATAAAAAATGGATTCTTCAGATGTGCAAAACTCTCCTTATTCTCAAGTAATGCATGATTTGTTCTACTTCAGACTGGACAGACTGGGAATTTAATATCTGTGTCCTACAGATCTGTGAAACTCTACAGGGGAAAAAAAAAAAAAAAAAAAAAAAAAAAAAAAAAAAAAGAGGAGGGATACCAGATGAATGATGATGTATGTTTTATTCCACTTTTTAATGTAACTTTGACCAGTTTTTCATCTTGAATATTGTCTTTTAAACCTGACATATCTTTTCTTTATTTATTTCCTTTGCTGTGAATAGTCCCAGAAGTATTACTCAAAATTATCCTGCCTTTCTCCTTGGTTTTGATGTTTTACACTTTCTTTTTACTGATGTATTTTTGCCTTCTTTTGAAAAAGCAATTGTAAAAATTTTATTTGTTTTTGTTTCTGAGATTGACCTTATATGAAATTATTCTCTAAAAGTTTGTGGCACCTTCTACTGAAGAAACAGGAAGTCAAATTCATGTATTCTGATACGGTTCCATGAAAATCAGCTGTGTTCTTTTGGCACAGTTGAACATACTGAGAAGGTTATTTAACTTTTAATTTAACCTTTTGATAACATTTTTTGGTGGTTCAAAAATGTTCAACAGCCAAAATATAATTTTCTTTTCTAATATATTCTATGCTGTTATGCAGAAGAAAACATTATCAGTCAAAAGAAAGTGATTCAGTGTGCATTCTTTAAGAAATAAACTTTACCCTGAACATGTGTTTTAATATGTTTCACTCCTATTTGATTCTTGTTTTTAGAAATTGTGGGTTTAAGGGCATCTTTTTTTTTTCTTCTTTATTTTTTTGACAAATACATGAAAAAAACAATCTGAGGCAGGAAGGAAAGTGAATTAATTTCCCAACTCTATGACTCCTGAGTCATAGACAAGGGACTGAGATGTAAGAGAAATTAGAGGGACAGTACAAGAGACTTACAGTGCTACCAGTGATAGGGTAGGTTTGTGTTCTCTAAAAAATTAATCCAGAATTAATTCTTTATCTTCCCTGCTCAAATAAAAGAATGAAACTATAGAGCATCAACATTTTCCAAAAGCCAGAAGCATTTTATATTAAGTAAACTGATTACAGGCTTAGAAGAGATCTGAGGTTTCCTTTTTCCTGAGGCAGGACTGACCAGAACTTGTTCTCATCCAACTCTCAGTTCTCATCATCTCTGTTTTGTTTTGTTTTCCTGGCTGCAGGACGGCACATATGGCATGGATTGTGCTGAACGCTGTGACTGCAGCCATGCAGATGGCTGTCATCCTACCACGGGTTACTGCCGCTGTCTGCCAGGATGGTCAGGTACAAAAGAGACCATCGCAAAATACACCGAGAGTTTCCTGTATGATGGGATTTGGTCTCGTCTTTCTTCTTTTTTGTGGGTAGAAGAGTAGTATGTGGGCTTGGAAGGAGAAGCGGCCAGTTCTGTGGCTGTTGTGTCCCTTCCTGTGATTCACAGTCATGGAATCCTTGCTGGCTGTGGTTTATATAGAAAACTGGGAATAGAAGATGAAATCTTACAACCTGTGTACCTCCACATTATGACTCCTCATAAAACTGTTGAAGAGCTGCTGACAATCAACCTTGAGTTAGCAGTTTTGATATAAGTTGTGCAGAATTGTGTTGTGTTGCCACTGAAGTTTCTCATACTTTTGTAAACAAATAGATTCTCTTTATATATTTGGTTGTGAGTGAGTTACCTTTTTTTTTTTTTTCCTGCAGCTTTGTTGTTGTGGCTTTAGGAAATATACATAGTTATTCACCAGAATTGTGTTTCATGTGTTATCAAAATGTTGTTTATGGAAAGCAGGGTTTTTTGAAAGTATGATGAAACTATGGGGAAGGTTCTACCATGGTGAAATAAATGTTCCCTTTATGAGATTTAATTCCCACATAGATCTCTATGCTGTAAACATTGGAAAAACTTGTTTATCTTCAATTATGATTAGTTGGCATGAGTTTGTCTTGCAGAATGTTCTGGATTTTGTGTTTCACTGTGAGATGCTCACTGCTGTAGCATTGCAAGGATCTGATTTCAAGTATGGACTCATTCCATATAATAATGAAAAGCCAGGAAGAAAAACATACCTTTTAACTTCTGATGTTTTATGAAAGGAGTTTTTTGTGATTTCAGATGTAGTATAGTATTGCTTAGTATCACCTCACCCATTCATAAGTTAACATTTTTCCTACTTGATTGGTAGTCCATTACACAATTGTTTTCCTTTTTCCTCTGGTGCTTCTAGCCATGTTAGGTGGAGTTGAGTGGATAATCTGCAACAAGTAATGGCTTTGAAATGGTTAGCAAATTATTTTGCTCATAAAAGTTTGTGTAGAGCTTATGACTTCTCAGATACAATCTCTGTTGATCTTTCCCCAAAATTTTATGCGTTCTTATTTCTTTCACCTCTGCAGGTGGATCACAGGCATTCTGTGCAAAAGCCTGTGCCTGCAGTTCAGGTTGATTAGTTGTAGTCAAGTACAGCTTACCTACTTCTTATTAGTGCAATTTGTCTGTAGGCTTGTGCCAAGTTCTCTGAAGAGGTTTTTTCCTTATTGTACTGTTCTGCAGCTGGTTTCAGTGTGAAAGACGGAGGTTTCCTGAGGCAGCACTTACCTTTGTGCGAGGCTTTGATTGAATTTATTCTCCTCCCACAAGCTGCAGTGTAACTTGCTGTCAGCCACTCAGATACCTCTGGGAAATGACTACCACAAGAATGCAAAAACAATAGAGATGATTTGAGTGGGTTGTTAAAAAAAAGAACACAAATTAAACAAACAAAACAAGCAAGCAAGGAGACAAAAAAAAGATTAAAAAAAAAAACAAACCAAAAACCCAACCCAATACAAACAAATAAACATTATTCCATTTTTTTTCTAGAGATGCTGCTTTGTGTTATGGGTTATTTTCTTAGGATATTAATGGCCTCTGATTTGTTCTAATTAGCCTCAGAATTGCATTTAGGTCTTTGAACATTCTTTCTCAAAACTTTATTTGAATGGTTCAAAATACAATTTGTTAAGTTAATAAATCTATGAAAGCATACAGACATTGAAAGATACGTGAACAGTTGCAGATCTTGAGGGACCTTGGTGTGGAGAGTTAGTGATGTTCACAAGCTCTGGATGTACTGTCCAGATTAAGTCTTACGAGTTTTCTGGTACTGGGACAAATAGTCAGAGACCAAAAGTATGTAAATGAGTAAAGTCAAATTAAAAGCAGTAGTTCTGAAAGGTCACAGTACAAATCTTAGCAGTGCTGGAATTCAAATATTGAAAAGGACAAAATATTTTTGCCTTTAGTAAAAGCTTGCTACTTCTGCATATTTAGACTTCCTGTGTGATTGTAGATATAACTGGATACCCATCGCTGGATTATGTCATCTCAGCAGTGTGTGAGACTAGTTTCAACAAGTTGGTGATGTCTAGACGTACAACATGACATAAATAGGATAGCTTGCTTTATACTCAGTGTCTGGAAAAATCTTCCTCCCACACTTCACATGTTGGAGCTGGAACAGGAGGAATCTGTTCTTTGAGCAGACGTTTATATTTAGAATAATTTAAAAAAGGAGAGAATATTTTAGAAACGGGTTCTGAAATAGCTGTAATGTAATGTTACACTGCAGAGAGTAGCATTAGACTTCAGGATTAAGAAGGGTTGTTGTACGCATATGTGTGTGCGTAATAGGCGGAGAAACAGGTGGAGAATTTGTAAAATAAATAAATAAATAGCAAAACAAAACAAAAATCAACCCCAAACGACCCAGCAACAACAACAAAAAAACAACACTCAAACAGGAAACCAGTTTGGGATCTAATGATGCTAAAACAAATGATGGTTATTGTTGCTGAACAAACATTGAAGGGAGTGTTAAAAAAGCACATTTAAACAAGCTTTTTTTATTATTATGTTTTTTTTAGTTATCTTTTTTATTATCTTTTTTTAAAAAGAATAAATCAGTGAGTTCAAGTCAAATTTCTCAGAATGTTCTGATGCCTCCAAATTTATGTAAAGCTTCAGAAAAGATACTTTAAGTGTAGTTCTTTTCTCATCTCTCTGAATAGATCATTTTTCTAGTTTGCTCAGGGAAAAAGAGTTCATGTAACTCTGCTGAAACAGATTGGGAGTGGAAGATTTTTCCCTTGCTGGTGGATACAGTTGTGCCATAGCACTGGGGCAGAGGAAGCGCACTGCCCTGGAGACAGTCAGAGCCCTAGTAGGATAAATGCACCTCAGATAGCCAGAGCAGCTTTGCTGACATGCTTCCTGTGCTTTGGTCCCAAGACAGAACCGTAGCTGAGCATTCTGTCAGCAGAAAGATGCTAGATATCTTAGTTTCTTATATAAGCTTAATTTTCAAACATGCCTGTTGTATAATCTGCAAATGGTAGCTATGAGTGAAGTTCTGTTTCTAGTACTGTGTCAGGAATTGTGGCAAAACTCTAGAAATAATTGAAATTGTTTAAATCACCTTTATGTTTTAAATTTAGTTTCTTTTGTCTATGCAGCTACTTAGATTTTGAATCCTAAACACAATTCCCTTCCTATATAGGACTCCTGTTAGAGACTGCACTGCTTAAGTGTTCATTCTACTGCAGATTAATTCTGTTGAAAGAAGCAAGAGTTAAGGGCGATGTTTTTTTCCAGGCAATCTTGCCATTCCCTCACATTCCAGGAGCCACATGACACGATGGTACAAATGAGAAACATCCGCCCACACTGAAGATGATGTCTGCCCCAAACACTCTCATCCGCTGACATTTTCGCTATGACTTATAAATAACTTTTCTTCATCTGGAGAGAGTGCAATAGCTAGACAGTAGAAACGAGCAAGAGGCATTAAAATAAAAAGCCTAAAGGTAGAGAAAAGACAAAGAAAACATACCTCCTCAACAAGTAATGATAATTAAGCCTCCTAATAATTTATACCAAAACCTTAAGTTAACTTTTGTGAAAGAGCCACCTCTACCACTTCCCTCAATAACCACACAATCCAGCAAGCACCGTGGTACCTGTTAATTTCATTCCTTAAACTTAACCTGTTCTACAAGCAGCTGCCAGGAACACAGATGATCCAAACTGCCTAAAATATCAGATAATCCATATTCTTGCAAACTGAAATTTTTCATTAAAGCATTGTAAAAGAGGCAAAGGTTTTCTTCCAGACAGTCTGCTTACTGCAGTACAACGTGGGTGTCAGTGGTAACGCACTGCGGTTGTGCTTTCTTGGATGTAGTTCTCTTGGACCTTTCTGTTTATGAAGAAATGTCGTGTCATACTCATACCACGCTTGTTATTTTAAAAATCAATTTAAAGGCTGTGTTGTGCCAGGGATTGTGAAATACCGGTAGTCTGCTATCTGAACCAAAACAATAGCATCGGTTTATGGAAAAGACAGATGCAGAAATATCAGCCTACATTCTACCAGCACACATGGTGTTTATTCATATGCTGTGTCAGATAGGATATTGGTGACTTTGCTGCGCTGACACCTGCTGATGCTAGTCAGATTGTCCATCACCAGATGTGTTGTTGCTGTGAGGAAGTGCTGTGTCCTTTCCATGTGCTCACGACGTTACTACTGAGAAGCACATTTGTTGCTGGATTAGAGCGGGCAGGATTGTCATCTGACACCCTCTCCACTGATGCAAATAACTAGGTCCCCAGGGAAGCACCAGCTAGACCTCTCCCGTGCTCCTTAGCTTTTAGTGTGTACACAGTTTTCTTTTTTCTACTACATAGAAGAAAAAGACATAAAAGAGTACTGCCATAGGCCTTTCTCACATTCAGACTGAGAAATGAGATGCCACTGGGAGCGCGCACAGGGCTGGCGCCCTTGTGCACCCCAGGCAGGAGCCTCTTCCGAGACAGTTTTTCCTCCACACTGGCCAACTTCTCTCTGCTTCTGAAGTGCAAGTGTCTGTTGTTGCAAATATTCTGTGCAGCACAAACTGAAGTTGCATGTGTGCATGGTGTCATGATAAACAGTGTATTTACTCTCCAAACTTCAGTTAAGGGATTTGGCTCACCCTAACTGTGTCATTGTGCCTGCATCTCTTTTGCCTGTGCATTGCAGTGAGTCTTTGTGTGAAGTAAATATCACTATTTTAAAAGAAGAACTTTATGTCAGTGCATTAAGTACATTCATTTTCTACCTGCTAAGAAGGTAAGAAAGGGAGAAATGGTGTTTTTCTGTTACTTTCCTGTGGCTACCAAAAATGTTGTAGAGGACAAGAGAAGCATCTCTGGGTTGGTTGAGAGTGCAGCAACATTTTGTCTTTGAGAAAGATACCAGGGTATCTCAGAAGTGGTTCTTCCACTAAAAAATATAGTTACTGATATTTGCTTTTAATTTGATACAGCGCTGCTGCACAGAAGTGTTTGTGCCTGGCTTCCTACCAGAACTCCCAAACACAAACTTTTCTACAGCTTTCAGTGATGAAGCAGCAGCGTGAACTTGTAGAGAAAAATCTTTAATCCTTTTCGTAGCTGCTTAATGAGACACTTCCTTCAGCTATGGATCAAGGCCTTCCCTTCTGTTAGGGACAATGAGGGTACTTCTAAGCAGCGTCTCTGAATTTTTCCACCACTTCCCTGTGTTATTGCTTCCTTATTTGGGCTGCTTATCCTTTTGACAGAGAAGCAAGGAAGCAATTCTGCTCCAGTTCTCTCCCATCATAAGTCTCAGATTACTTAAACAGCAGTAATTCATTGTTTAACAGTTTTTCTCAAGTAATTAAATATAAAAGGTGATATCTTGCACAATAATGGAAGTTCATCATTAGCCTGATAGAACCAAACATTTTTAAGGCTCAATCTTGTTTATACTGTATATTAAGTTCAGTTCTGAACAATGGAAAGTAAGGCACTGTCCAAATAAGGTTTAATTTTGAGGCTATCCTTGAAAATTCCATGTGTTGTGAAGATAAATTGTGTAGCAAATATATGAAAAAAAAAGTCTTTACTTATTAATTTTTGATAACTTTTATCAAAATAATCAAAACAAAATAACAAAGAAAATAACAAAAGTTCAATAACAGTTTACCTTGGAAGATCATAAGAAATAATTGTTGAATTTTGGATGCATCATTGAGTCTAAAAATATTAAAAATACAGTATGGAGAGTATGTAAACACTCTGCTAGCATGGGCAGAAACGTTCCTATCCTTAAATAATTGTTTTCTTTATTCATTCAATTACAAATGCTGGGGGAGTGCTGATTTAAACGTGGGGCCCCCGACATAAAGCACTGGATATAAAATGCATGAGCATTTCTTCAGAGCAGCTTAGCTGAAGTTTATCATGACCATTCAGCTATTGCCTAGCAACTTGTGAAGGCCATCAAAGAGTTCTTTGTCCATTGCTCTGGCAAAAACATTTCCTCACAGATATCCTTATCACTATTAAGATCAGCACAAAAACTGATCAAAACCAATTTTGTTGCATACAAAGTTAATACTCGCTTAATTTTGCAGCAATTGTAAGCCTGTTGATACCAGTGTTGTGAAAGCTGAGTCTAATCTTGTTTCCAACTTCTTGTAAAAGTGTTGTTTTCTTCTCCTTCATTTCTAGCTTTTCTGTAAAAACACAGCATGTAAAGCATCAGATTTTGTGAAATTCTCATTTTACTTTTCAACTTTTAATATTTCTGACCTATTCTTTCTCAAAAATACTTATATTTAATATTGTGAAAATGTGAAACTCAGTTTCCCATTTATCTTGTCTTACTTATCTAATTATGAGCTATTGAGTGAGGCTTAAAAATATTTTTATTAACAGAGGTAGTAAGTCACTGAATCAATTTCTATTTCCTCTCTGCTACTTATTATTCTTAACACTCTTGGACACAGAAGTGCAATTGATTTTGTTTATGATCAGCAGCAAATATAATAAAATTGCTTTTATAGTGAAATAGACGTCATAATCAGCACTCTTTCAGTACACTAAATTGTCATAACTGTTATTCAGTGATGTGCTTTTGCTGAGCAGGGGGATTTCATATTGACCACCTCCTCATATGTGCTGAAAAGGGGGAACAAGAGGTAAATTTTAGTTTCCCAAATGGATAATTTTCCCTGATGTGTACTGGAGAAACTTGCTTCTTTTTTATTTTTAATAGTGCTGCTTCTCTCTTGTAAGTCTTTTGGATCTGAGGAGTATGCATCCCTCGTCTTTTCTGTCCCAGTATGTCCAGTATCACTCTTTGACACCATGCTGTCATAAAGCATCCTCTGTGCACCGATCAAGACGATATAATTGAGCCTGGTGTTATTGTATGTCACTGGTCTACATAACTGCACATAATGCACTCTGGTAACTCTTGGCAACCACTGACTTGTTAACAGTGACCATTGTATACTGAACACCACTGAAACTCATTAGGACTCCGTGAAAAATGTCTTTTCTCTATTGGGGTTCGCTGAGCAGAGCTCTGTATGATATGACAGATAACACTCAAGTGAACAGAATGTCAGGCTCAGCTCTGAAAGCCCCTGCATGTGTCAGCTTGTACTTTCACAGACACAAACCCAAGTTTTCAATTTGAGAGCCTCACGCAGAGAAGTCCTAAGTGCCTGAAATAAGTGGTCTTGTTTCTAAAAAATGCAGTGATCTCATCCTGCTTGTGTGCATCAGCATCTCTCAGAATCAAACCCCTCTTTTATATCTGTTCATACACAAGTAGAGACTTCTACGAAAAAGCTGACCCAGATGCTGAGGAGCCAGCTTATCTCTCTGGCTCTCAAATGTAGTAGATAAAACCAGCAGAATGGCATTGCCTGTGCAAGCAGAAATGAAAAAGTTAG
This sequence comes from Tetrao urogallus, assembly GCF_951394365.1. NCBI lineage: Eukaryota > Metazoa > Chordata > Aves > Galliformes > Phasianidae > Tetrao > Tetrao urogallus. The sequence continues at coordinate 21,673,349 of NC_136816.1, forward strand.
TCGTGGTGGAAGAGGGTTTCATTTTGGGGGGTTCCTTTCATTTTTCAGGTTGGTACTAACCAAGTAATCATTGGGCTCTGCTGTTCTACTGTCTTATGCTGGCTTCTAAAAATCAAGTATTTTCTCTCTTGCTAGTGGCAATTGGTGCAATCTGTTGAGCCACATATTTGATTATTCAAACTGTTGATTGTCTTGCAAAGAAACAGTTTGAGCATCTGCAGCTTCACCTTTCCTCTAATTAGAGAGTTGGTCTTTGGATGTAGGCAGCATTACACAGCCCATGTCGTGGGGGTTGGCGAATTACCTCTGTGTCTGCCCTGTGCATAAACAGCGTAATTATTTTTCAGTGTTGCTACAAACACTGCATTTTGCTCTTCAGACTTAAAGATTTTTTCTTGTCATATGTGAAACTGTTTTGCTTTATTAGAACTCTGGCAGCCCACGGACCTGTGATATATTTTTCTGGAAATACTTACACAGCAAGACATACTTGTGGTTGGATGTTGTCCACTTTTCCCTTAGCAAAGGGCTTCGTTCAGTAGAGGCGCTACAATAATACTTAATTGTTAATGCAAAGTAGTGTAGACACAACACGGTCTGAGTTCCACAGCGGTGGTGCCTGCTGGCATGTAGCATGCAGCTTACTTTCTGAAGGCAGACAGCGTTAGAAGGAACTAGGAGAGTTATATTTAATGTTTCTGTGCTGCGACAGGAAAAAAAAAAGTGATGAAGTGTGATTATAATGAGCGGTTTGCGTTACGGCACATGTATGGGGGTTCACACTGGTGAACTTCTAATCAATTTTATGCCAGAAGTGGTTAGACAAAATGACTGACTGACCAGCATCCTTAACAGTGCTGCAGCTAAGCATTTTGGAATGCTCACGTGTTGTGTTTTGAAACTCTTTGTGTGCACTACATTTTTCCATTTGGTATGAGGCTTAGCGGTAATCAGCTCACTACTAATTAGAAATCATTCTGTGTTCTGAAGCCCATTATTACACAGAATTATCTCAGACCTTAAGAATTTTTACATTCAGGGGGAAAAGCTGCTGCAGTGCCTTTTGTCATGCATTTCCCTAACACTAAATTTGAAAATAAGCTTTTGCTGTTTTAAAGCAGCCATTATGGAAGAAGCAAAAGCCATTATTTTGTTGCGTTTGAATTACTTTCTACTTTCATTTCTCTATTGATACAATCGGTGAAAGTGAGAGGAAAAAAAGAATTTTTATCCTGGAAAATGATTGAGCTCTTTATAATACCGAGGGACTTGCATTTGTCTTTTTAGGAGATCTTAAATTGCTGGTGGCAAGGAAGCCTGAAGGTAGCATCCCATGGAGCTCTTATGTTCCATGTGAACTGGCTATGGAAGTACTTGTTACAGAGCTCAGGATCAGCTTTTAAGTGCATCTAAAATTTTCTGCTGCTAGAATGTAAAAGAAACTTACTACTCAGGGGTCTGGGGAATGTAGGCACAGAGATTCATGTCTACCTTATTCTTGTTCTATTCTCCTGACATTAGTGATATTTTCATAAACAGTTTTTGTTGTCACTGTTTTGAAAAATGAGTCCTCTGAGAACTAAAAGTTTAAAATAACTGTGCAGAAAGCCTCTTTATATTTTCGTGCTGACAATCTTGCTTATGGTTGCAGGTATACACTGTGACAGTGTGTGCGCTGAGGGACAGTGGGGACCAAATTGCTCACTGTCTTGTTACTGCAAAAATGGGGCATCATGCTCTCCAGATGATGGAATCTGTGAGTGTGCACCAGGATACCGAGGCACCACCTGTCAGAGAAGTAAGGACAAAGTAAAACTTTCTATAACCGAAACTGTATTGAAACATGGAATAAGTAAGATATAATAACTCATTAGTTTTGTTAATTGCACTAGGAAATACAATGCAACAGTCCTTAATGGGGTCTTTCAATTGTAAAAATGTATGGATGCACAGAAGGATTATCTGAAGTCAACAAATCTTTCCAAATAGAACTTCTTTTTGTGGTGTAACTGACACACCAGATGACTGTACTGCCATTTAACAAAATCTGGTTAGGCTGGAGAGTTAGGCAGACAGGAGTCTGAGGAGATTCATCAAGAACAAGCGTGGGGTCCTGCACATGTGGATGAATAATCTCACACATCTGTGTCGATTCAGGGCTGAACTGCTGAAGAGGAGCTCTGCAGAAAAGGACCTGGGTGTCTCGGTGGACAGTAAGTTGGTCATGTGCCAGCAGTGTGCATTTGTGGCCAAGAACACTGATGGTATCCTGGGCTGCATTAAAAAGAGCCCCTCCTACACTGCCCTGGTGAGGTCACATCAAGAGTACTGTGTCCAGTTCTGGGCTCCCCAGTTCAAGAAAGACAGGGAAATTCTAGAGAGAATCCAGTGGAGGGCCACAAAGATGGTTAGGAGCCTCAAGCATCTCCCATATGAGGAAAGACTGAGAGCCCTGTGACTTTTCAGCCTGGAGAAGAGAGGATGAAAGAGGATCTGTCAGTGTTTATATATATATATATATATAATGAGCAGGTGTCAAATGAATGGGGCCAAGCTCTTTTCAGTGGTATGCAGAAATAGAACGAGGGGCAACAGGCACAAACTGAAACAAAGCGTGTTTCATACAAACGTATGAAAGAACTTCATTACTGCTAGGGTGGCGTAGCACTGCAGCAGGCTGCCCAGAGAGGTTGTGGAGTCTCCTTCTCTGGAGATATTCAAGACCTGCCTGGATCCTTTCCTGTGCAACCTGCTGCAGGGAGTCTGCTCTAGCAGGGGATTGGACCTGATGATCTCCAGAGGTCTTTACCAACACTTGCAAATCTGTGATAACTATTTTATTCATGTTTTGTGCAGTGACATTGTTATGTTCATGGCTTTTTGAGAAATAAATTAGGTAGGAGACTCAGCTCTAAGGTCAACATTTTCAAATGCAATTGACAATTATTAATTTTATAATGCATATTTTGGCAGGTAAATAAAACATCTGTGAGTTTCAGAAGCTCAAAACTTTAGCTTTCCACTGAATCTGGTAGGAATCATTAGCGTATCTACTGCCTTTTTAGGCTTTCATTTTGAAGCAGTGGTAAATGGCCAACGGCATCAGACATAAGTAAAGGATACCATAGATACACATATTTGCAATTGAAAAATATGCTCCTATATAATTTAAATGCTCCAAGAGAAGAGATGCAGATAGAATGAGGCAATTCATACTGATACAGGAAGGCAAAAATATGACATACAAGTATCTGCCCCCAGGAAAATCTGTGACAGTTTTCTAGCAGCTTAGCTTTCTTTACGTAGTTGTAGTTTACATAGTTTACATAGTTGTAGTTCTGTATGAAAGGTGCTCAGAGCAGAGAAATGCAAGTCCTCTGCAAATGGAAATAGCTGTACTTTGACAGGGTCAAAAAGCAGGGGAAATAAGGCCAAGGTGTGATGCTCTTAGGGCCTCTCCAGAAGAGGTGGAAGAGAAAGAAGGTGTCATGAAGTTAGAATTACCAGAAGATAGGAGAATCAGAAGAAGATGAACAGTCCACAAATGGCAAGATTTCACACTGAAGAATGTTTGCCTTTGATACCATCAAATCCCACATCAGTAGAGCATTAATGTTCCTTAAGGATTTCTAACTAAGCTCAGTAATTATTCTCACTATCTAATCTGTAGAGACCTTACAGTTAATCAGATAACCCAAAGGTAGAGTAAATATAAGACTACTTGTATGTATATGAGGTATTCCTCGTGTTTTGGAACTATGCCTAAAACAAGGACAAACAGCTTCCATGCCTCTGGTGGCCCCAGAGCCCTTCTCTGATGCATGGTCTGAAGGCTGGAAAGACAAAGGTCATATGGATAATTTGGACTCCAATCAGAAAGTGCCTTTTCAGTAAACAGGAAGACCATTTGGCTCTGTTCCACTTGGAAAAGTCAATCTCTCGGGAGAGATCTGGCCACATAACTTGTATCAAGTGTATAACTGAAAGACTTGAATGAATCTGAAATATTGAAAAGGTTCCGAGTTTTTGTCAGTGCTGATTGCTGCCGTGCAACAGCTATTTCTCTTGATGAATCACATAATAGTTTACCAGGAAAAAAAAAAAAAGGTGAGAAGGAATTAGAGCAACCGAGGAAACAATTTTATGCAAAAGTCTTCTTTATTTTTCTTTGTTTTTCTCTTTTAAAATAAATTTTAAGTGCTTTTGGCTAGAGAATTAATAAAACTCTGTATTTCTAATAGCAAGGTCTTTTAGAATTAGCTGATGTGCAGTTTGTCTGTACCATTTAATGACTACAATGAATAACTAAGTGAAAGGATGGCCAGAAAACATTTGCACATTTTTCTCAGTGAAGTGATGGCAATTTGTCTATCAAGTTGGGAAACATGGAAGTCAAGGTTTAAGATGATTGTACTCATCTGTTGATAAAACTAAATCTGTTTTTAAAGTTCTTTAAATATACATTAAAGGATATTCACATTCATGTATGTAGAGAACATATCACATATGGACAAATACGTATACATATGAAGTACACATGCATTTCAAACATAACACAAGTGAAATGTGGCCTGACAGGTTACAGAATGTTAAATACATAGTTACTGATTAGGGCACAGTAAGCTCCTGAGAGAGATGAGAAAATCTTACATGAAGGCACAGCGCTGAGCTGTATGAATACTAACAACCACTGCTGCAACCCTTGCATATTTAGAAAGCAGAGCTAATTGGTAGTTAGGAACAAGTGCACTGAAGAACTCTTGTAGAAAGAGCAGGAATCAATGATAGTTTGTCCTTTCTCATTCCAGTTTGTTCCCCTGGGTTTTACGGACACCGGTGCAGCCAGACATGCCCACAGTGTGTACACAGCAGTGGCCCCTGCCACCATATTACTGGATTATGTGACTGTTTACCTGGATTTACTGGAGCCCTGTGTAATGAAGGTACACCTATAGTAAAGACTCTGTGGGATGCAGAGACCAAACACTGTAATAATTCTCATTCTGTCTACTGAAAGTATAAGGATAAAAATGCTACATGCAGTGGTATGTGCAGTTTATAAATGTAGAATCTTAAGCAGTTTTTAAGCTCTTTAAAATTTGATCCTTAAGTACAAAAAAATACCTTTCTCCAGAACAGTACCATGTTCTTATATACAGTACTTGAATAACAAGTATGTATTATGGGCTTATCAGATTTCATAACGTGTCACTGTACTACTGTACTACGAATAACTTTACTTAATCCAAACATAAATTCATTATTCTTGAACTAATAAAAATATATTATGCTGATTATTCAGTAATTCTAATACTGAAATTTGTTCTCAGTATGTCCCAGTGGCAGATTTGGCAAGAACTGCATTGGAATATGCACCTGCACAAATAATGGAACATGCAACCCCATCGACAGATCCTGTCAGTGTTATCCTGGGTGGATTGGTAGTGACTGCTCTCAGCGTAAGGATCAGCATTTTTCCCTTTATTTTTAATTAAAGATTTATCTGTGTAAATTAATTAAAAGTTTATCTGTGCAAATCCTCTATTTGTTGATAAACAAATACCATGTAAGCCAGAAATTAGGATTTTGTGGTGTATTAGGGAGAGATCCTAAATTTTTCCGTGTTGCATTTGCATGCAATTGGAGAATCCACTTGCTGCCCAAAGAGGAGCTGTAGAAAAAATATATCTGAGTTGTCTCAGAAAGGCAGTGTTAAAAGGTAAGTGGCAATGCTCACAGGTTGTAGCAAGGGCAACTCTAACTGAATTCATTAAGAAAATTCCTTGGTGTGAGTGGTCAAGCACAGCAACAACCCAGAGAGGCTCCGAAGTCCTCACCCTGAAAGAGTCTGAAATTCTCATTGTTGAAAGTTGTTAGAGTATGATATTGCATTAGATGATGCCAGAGGTCTCTTCCAACATAACACAGTCTATGACCAGATTAATCTTGACTGGATAGAGGGTTCATAAGCTATTTCCTTGTCTGTGCAACTATTAGCCATGTCCCAGTAGTGTTGTGTACATCTCATGGTTTATATCCTTAGGACAGCCATATGTGTATCTGTGGTATTTAAAACAACCAAACAACAACAACAACAACAAAAACCCCTAAAACCGACAACAAACTAGCATTGCATAGACAGCTAAAAGCAAGGCTTAGAACAAAGCCAACATTTTCTCTGTCGAGTTTGTATACTTGTCAGTGGGAATGTCCTGGTTCCTCTTCAGATGAAGAATTCTTCTTCATGCTACTAATAAATCTTCTACTATGATTTACTAAGTACTTTTCATTAGATATTTTATTTCTCTCTTTATAAATATGTTTGAAAGATAAGCATTTTTAGCATTGTTCTATCTTACTTTATCTGGATATAGTCTTATTACGTTAAAATCAGTGAAGACTTAGTTACCTGCTTGAAAAGAAGAGCTGGACCCTAATTTTCTTATGCTTCATTGAGTTATGTTATTAAATAACTAGGGATTCTTCAGATGCCTTACTTGATCTATGCAAACCACTAATGACAAGAAAGTAATATCTGAAGCAAAATTCTGAGAGGAACAATAGCTTATTCTGTCAGGTACCAAAATCCAGAGTCTGCAACACATGCATGCAAAAATTTCAATCAAACAATTTTTTTATGAAGAAAAGAAACTGTATAGGACTTCAGTATATCAACATTTAAAAGATACTGTGCTGGGATTTCCAGGGAAGTGTGTTCCTAATAACATGCCTCATAGATTTACAGCATTCATGGTTTGATTGGCCTAAATTAGCTATATCTGTACCAGAACACCTTTGCTGGTTAAATTCTGAGAAGAGTTTAGCATCTACAACTCAGTACGATACCAAAATAAATGTGGGGCCCAAACCTGTGGAAGACGGTAGCAAGACAGCTCTGTTTTTTATGGTAAAATAAGTAGGTACTTGGTAGAGTGTCCAAAATGAGGATATTTAGGAGATAGAGACGTACTTACTGAGTCAGTAGCAAGAAAATGGTATTAGCAGTATGCGTGGGTGTGACTGTTGAGGCTGGGCTCATGGACTAAGACAGAGGCTTTGTATGAAAGCCTTTCACTCACATGTAAAATAATCATTTCATTAATTTCTTTTGGAATTAGTGAATTTTTTGTAACTTCTAACCTTGCACCTGTGTGTGATTTAAGTTCTTTCTTGGGTGACCACTAATTTCAGATGATCAACAATCATAAAATAGGTCAACAAGCATATGCTGTTCTTGGAACACCTTTACTTTTAGTAATGTTCTGACATGAAGAAAATTTTCTTCTCTGCTATCTCAATAGTCACTGGCATTTTTTAATCACTTCACTATTTTAATAGCAGTACCTAGTATCAAATTCATTCATCATAACATTTTCAAAACAATCAGCAAAACTGTATCGATTGATAGAAATATAAAGCAGCTCTCCAGCCATGAGTACTGAAGATTTTTGTCTCTTGTGACTGATTACTTGCTCTGCATTTTTTCAGCTTGCCCACCTTCTCACTGGGGACCAAACTGCATCCACACATGCAACTGCCATAATGGAGCTTACTGCAGTGCCTACGATGGAGAGTGCAAATGTACCCCAGGATGGACTGGCCTTTACTGTACACAACGTAAGTATCCTAACTGTCTGTTCACAGTCTTATAGGTCTAAAAATCAGTGGCAGAATTTCCTTCAGTACTTTCACACTTTATTCCTCAGTTTATCCACCTGCTGCTGAACCTTTTTGACTCAGAAATGCAGTCTCTATGGTTGCAGGGGAAGCCCCTATAAAAGCAGTGGCAGAGTGCCATTGCATTTGGGCTCTCTTTAAGGCCTTCTTCAGAGCAAACAATATTTGGCCACAGGCAGATATCCCAATGTAAGAGTCTGTCATGTGCACATGCACATTCTGACATTCAGGTGCTACTACTACAGATGCATGTTTATGGCTGCAGACCGTAGCATGGTTGCTATTAGCTGTGCAAGTGTTCCTTATCAGGCAGGGTGATGGCTTCATGTTAATTGTTTCCCTCTCCATAACCTCCCTAATAAATATTTTAACTTCGGAGATGTAACAGTTAACATAACAACATAGCACAATTGCTGGCAGAAGCCATGATAGTAGCTTCTGACTTATCTTTGGCTGTGATAGATGTCTTTGCAGATGCAGTTACAAGCAGTGCAGTCACTGAGTCTAGTTGAGTGGCACAGACTATCTGCTTGATAACATTTCATATGACATTTGAGAGGGAAACATTAGATATCAATAAAGTCATCTTCTTTATCATTAATAGTTATATCTATGGCTTCAGGCTGATTTATCTTCAATACAGGCACCCCTACTTTCTGCAATCCGGGCAAAACCGTTACTTTTAAACTAAGGACTGTTTTCCATTCAGTGTCTAAATGCATGTTTTTCATTAAATCAGAAATTACTTGTTTTTCCACAAAAACATGACAAAAAAAAAAAAACTAGAATTGTTTTTCCACAGAATAACTTCATAGTGGCAGGAAGGAACACATGCATTATAGTGCCATATGGATGCAGCTCTGGAAGACGTTCAGTTTTGGTTCATTGTCAGCTATCGTGGTTATTTTGCTTCCTGCTGGTGAATAATGATCTCTTAGCAGCGATATGTCTTTGTCACATTGAAATGATATCTTTGTGAGGAGCTGTGTTACAATATGTTATTATTTTTATTCTTGTATGCCTCAACATGAGCTGTGAACACTGGATAACGTGTCCAAAGGTTCACTCATCACTAAACAGACTCCCTTTTCTGGTTCACAAAGTTCCCTCTTTCTCCTTAAAGCATGAAGTCCTTCTTGCTACCTTTTTCTGATTGTCTGCTATTTTCACAATTTGCAATCTCATTTTTATGTACTTGCTGCCCAGTATTTTAAATCCCTTAAAACAGGGCAGGTCTTGACCTGTTGTGTTTACAGATAGTCACATTGAAATGACATTTGAATATTTGAATTTTATTTCTGGAGCATCCGTCACTCCTTTTTCTCTCCCTCTCCTTGTATTGCAGGATGTCCCCTTGGATTTTATGGGAAGGACTGTGCACTGATATGCCAGTGCAAGAACGGAGCCGACTGTGACCACATCAGTGGGCAGTGCACCTGCCGCACAGGATTCATGGGGAAGCACTGTGAGCAGAGTGAGTAGGAGCCTCGGTTTGTCTTGATAAAAAATACCAAACCCTGAGGCTGAGCTTCTGTTGTTTTAGCTGGCGTTGTGATGCAATCTCTTGGCTTCAGTGGGCATTTTAACTGGGCAGGAGCTTTGGGAGTCAGACCTGGGCCTTTTCTAAATAGATAAATCGCAGAATTAATACCTATTAAGACTGATTATGATAGTGGTGCTTGTTTCTTTCAATTTGTAGCAATATTTGAGAGGTATCTGTAATACATAATGCATAATTTAAAAAACTGACAGTTATGAATGTAAAAGTAACAAATGAATCTGAGTGATAATTATTAGCATAAAGCACAATGAAAATTATTAGGTGGAAAACTAAAGATAAGTAGTACCACATAAATCCTAGTGGATACAGTTAATCTTTGCAATGTGTCTTTACACTCAAGTGGATTATAAAAGCATAACAAATGGTATTTTATTTTCTTACATGCATGATTCTTTACTCGAGAAAATTAAGATTAATACCACTGACATCAACTGTAGTATAATGTTGTGCAACATTAAAAGAATAATCAAGTTCATAAGCACAGAACTCTATCAATCTAGCTCTAGCTAATGTAACAGAGTGAGTGGCGGTCCAATATTTCAGGCATTATTGCAGTGCAAAGCAACCCATTGAACACAAGTCCTACGTATGCTTATTTTACTTAATTACTGTTTGGAAGGTTTAAATTTGTGCTTGGGATCAGCACTGTGCACAGGACTTTTTGATAGGTAAAGGAGAGTAATTATCTACAACACCTGTCACACTTGGCACTACTGTAACTGAAAGGAGAGGAGGTTACTATGTGCTGAACTGTAGACACACTTAATTCCCTCAGCAGTAAGCCTAGTTCCAGCTTCAAGAAATGTTATGTAGACAAGGACAGCTGCGGTAGATCTGCAAAAAATAAGGAAAGAAAAATACAACTACAATAAGATATGAAAATTTTGGAAGTGTGTTTATTTCAGTGAAATAATAACTGGCGCTGTGTAATTATTAGTTTTTAAACCTCATTCTACTTTGATGATGTAAGATGTTTCACTTCAAAAGTGGAGTAATGTTTGGGAAAAGATAAAGATTTTAAGAGCGTCATAAGTGTCATCATATCAAAATGTTATTTTGAATCTTATAAAAATATTATTTGAATACTTTGGCAAGACTGCCAGTATTACAGTGTTTTACAGATTTTATATTTATCCCATAATTTGGTAATAATTATTATATTAATTTTTCAACAGTATTCAACATGTTCTTACATTTCTGAATTGGAACTTCAGTTTTAAAAATTGACTTTTCATTTCAGTTCAGCCATTGAGTTCACTAGTTCTAATCTGCCCAGAGAGGTGGTGGAGTCTCCTTCTCTGGAGATGTTCAAGACCTGCCTGGATGCCTACCTGTGCGACCTGCTGTAGGGAACCTGCTTTGGCAGGGGGGTTGGACTCGATGATCTCTGGAGGTCCCTTCCAACCCCTACAATTCTGTGATTCTGTGATTCTGTGAATGTAATCAAGAGAAAGAGAAGGTATATTGAACATGAAATTATCCGCATTTATCCAGCATTTATCAAGACTGCAAGAAGGTTCTCTGGCATCTATATCCCCGTGAATTATTATAAACCAGGAATACATAAAAGATTATGTAGACGAACAAATTAATGCCTTTACAAAATTCCTGAGAGACTGAGAAAGTTGAGTCTCAGAAGGAGGAATACCGCCCTTCCTGAAACCATCAGTACTACATTAATATAACAATCTACCTGTAACAGAGATGGGCATACAAAAGAAGTAATTATTATCAGTGTATGATAATTTAAATGCAGTTTCTTTCTCCCTCTAAATTTGCGCATATGTATACATGCACAGACAAATGCACAGAGGTCCTCTTAAGGAAATCTTTCTAGTGTATCACTGATAAGACATTGCCATCTGCTGGCCATATACACAGACATACATGGTCAGACAGAAGCAACTGGTAGCAGGTACGGTGCTAGGTCCGTAATGTACCACTAGGTACAGTGCTGTAGGTCTGTTACACTGAAACATTCCAGAAGCACTAACTATATCTGCTTTTTCTTTGTCCTTGTGTCATCTCATTTTGTACAGAATGCCCTCAAGGTACATATGGATATGGATGTCGGCAGATATGTGACTGTCTGAACAACTCAACCTGTGACCACATCACAGGAACGTGTTACTGTAGCCCAGGCTGGAAGGGGGCCAGGTGTGATCAAGGTAGAGCCTAGATGTAGTCAAATTACTATAACTGTTTGCTGTAAAACTTAGTCAACCTATTAGATGCCATTTATTGCCATTAAATTATTTTTATGTTCAGTATGTTTCAGTAGTCTGCCACTGAATTATATATATTTAATAGATTTGTAAGTATTAGATACCTCAGAGATAGTTTATTGGATCAAAGCACTCAGGTGAAGATTGCATGAAATGTTTTACAGTGCTGCACTGTCCAAAGCTGCTGGTAGAGCGTATATTACTCTGTACTTTTGCCTACAAGATGTTCTCACTTTTTCAGCTCTTTCTGTGAATCATAAAGTCATAGCAATGGCTTGTGTTGGATGGGATCTCAAAGATCATCAAGTTCCAACTCCTCTGTCACAGGCAGGATTGCCAGTTGCTAGCATGTACTAGGCTGCCCAGGGCCCCATCCAACCTTAAACACCTCCAGGGACGGGGCATCCACAACCTGCCTAGACAGCCTGTTCCAGTACTTTACCACTCTCAGTACATTTAATCCAAACCTCCCCCTTGTCCTTTCACTATCTACCCATGTAAAAAGCTGATTTTCCTCATGTTTACAAACTCCCTTTAAATACTGGAAGGCCACAGTGAGATCTCCCCACAGACTTCTCTTCTCTGACCTGAACAAGCCCAGTTCATTCACCCTGTCTTCCTAAGAGAGGAATTCCGGCCCTTGGATCATCTTTGTGGCCCTCCTCTGGACTTTCTCCAAAAAGATGAATGCTTGTCCTGAAGGCTAAGGTTGTTTTTGCATTGGTTTTGGATGTCGCTCTATTTTGGCATTATAAAATACAGTTAAAATTATCAGATACAGAAATGAAATACCATCTTCTGCTCCTGACACATAAACCACTGAATTTATGCAATATATTTTCATTTCTATTTGTATTTCAGCTGGCGTAATTATAGTAGGAAACCTGAACAGTTTAAGCCGTACCAGTACTGCCATCCCTGCTGACTCCTACCAGATAGGGGCTATAGCAGGCATCATCATTCTTGTCCTGATTGTGCTGTTCCTGCTAGTGCTGTTCATCATTTACAGACATAAGCAAAAAGGGAAAGAAACAAATATGCCTGCAGTGACCTATACTCCGGCAATGAGGGTCATCAATGCAGATTACACCATTTCAGGTAAATGAGATTTGGAATAGATTTTTCCCTCTGCCTCTTGACTTTGAGTTTTCAGCCAAGTTCTGAAGGGGTTCTGCTCTTAAAAGGGCTTCAATGTGCATCTCATCTTTTTCCGTCAGCGAGGGCTGCAGTGAGCAGGAAACTTTTTGTTCCTATAGAGTGTCTGAAAATCTGCCTTGGAAGCCTACCTAGAAAGACAGACTGGGGAGGGTTTCCTTTTTTGGGAAGAGGAAGACTGCAATTCACTGCTCCCTATGGCCCTTTGCCAGCAGAACAGCACCTAGGATGACAATGCTGGTGGTGAACCAGAACACCGGAATACTGGAATGCAGTTGTAGGCTAGCGAGACCTTCCTGCTGCTGCCAGAGATGGGGTTCAGAGGGAGCATGCTCCAGCATCTGCAGCCATTTAATTTGTTGTGTATCACAGTCTTTGAATCTGTGCATTTAGTACTAGAAAGCTGGCATTCATTGGTAAAATATGTTAATTGCTGAATAAAGGATCACGTGACCATATACCTTGCTTTACTGTATTATGTTTTTCTGTGTTAACCAGTGGAAGTATAGGTTTTACTATTCCTCTGTGCCTAGCTTTAAACAGACTTGGAAAGCGTGAGAAAAGATGGTATCTGCTGAGACATTACATTTGATGCCAGCGGATAGAATGTGGAAAGACTGCTGTAGCTAGCTGTGGTTCTGTAAAAGGCAGAGAACAGAGCTGCTCAAGTCTGAGACAGATGAAGAGAAGGAGCAATGCTTCTGAAATAGAATGGGAGTTTTCAAGCTATGAAAATGCACATAAGTTGGCATTAAATGGATAAATGATAATGCAGGCAGTGCTTTTGCAAATAACTGTAAAGGAAATTGGCAAATAAAGAAGCTAGCAGAAGCAGTTGCTAGAGTAGAGAAGGATGTACCACCACAGGTAGTGGTAGAGTATAAGCACAAAAAAAAAAAAAAGTTGCTGTAAAGTTTAGGGTAGAAGTGTCCATAATTAGAACAGTGCCATGATTACAGCTGCAAAAGACAGCAGGGGACCACATCTGAAAGACAGGTCAGCTCGTGACATTTGAGAATGCTCTTTGGGGAAGGAAGGACACAGCTGGTCTCTTACTGCCTTGTATCTCTCATTTATTCAGAGGTATGCCACATTTTTATTCAAGAAATGCTAGACCAGTTTCTGAAATCAGTGCAGCACTATGAAAAATGAGAAAGATACGATGCTTTATATTAAGTTGTTTGTTTTTCTTTTCCTTTTCAGAAACCATCCCTCATAGTAATGGTGGAAATGCTAACAGTCACTATTTCTCTAACCCCAGTTATCACACCCTAACACAGTGCACTACACCACCTCACATCAACAACATGGACAGACTGACACTGGCAAAGGTAAAGCAGAAAAATTCTATGTAGGTTAGCCACTGAATTATGTAACTGCATCCCTTGTGTCTCTCATTGGATTTATTTTGCTTTCCTTGATTATTACCTGGTAGAATTCAGCAACCCCCACCTTAGTTTCAGGTTCCATCATCTATCTTTCTTTGAAATAGGCAAAAAACAATCAGCTATTTGTGAACCTTAAAAATGTGGAACCTGGAAAGCGAGGCACCATCATGGACTACACTGGAACACTGCCTGCTGATTGGAAACATGGTGGCTACCTCAATGAGCTTGGTAAGAAGAGAAAGGAAGAGAAAATATTAGTATGGGATAGAAAGCAGACATTTTCTTCGACGTAGAAAGTGTTCTTCAATCTCTGAGTATCAGAACTGATTTGTGACACTACTAAATCTGTTTGTTATGCCAGGCTTGTCAGATTGTGTAAGGTTCAGGGCTGTGGGTTTGTCCTTCCTTTAAGCAATACCCTCAAAGATGAAAAAAGTTACTTATGAAGAACAGTCAATCAGGCTGATGTCCTGTGCAGATATGGTATGCAAAATATCTCTTTTTTTAATATTAAAAAAATTATTAATAATTGGTGCCATAATACAAGGGTATTTTACAATAGGAGTCATCTTTGGCAAAATTTCAGATTCTTGATATATAAATTTGCATGTATATATATATATATATATATATATATATATATATATATATATGCCCACCATACAGAATCAATGCTTTAAAAAAGGTTTCTCACCATGTGAGCTTCCTATGCAAATTCTAGGAACATCATCTAAGTTAAGCCTCCTGTTAGCCAAAACTGGGGCATCTTTTTCTTTCTAAGAAGAAAAATTCCCAAGAACTGTTGAGTTATGGTATCTTGCTTTTATGCTGTCTCTTGACATCTTTTCATTCTTTGCCATTCTCCTAGATTTCACTGATCATGATCTCTGACCAGTAAAAATTTTGTAAGGGATTTTCAGTGCCAGTATAATTTAGAGTACCACTTCTGGTAGAGTACCTTCATTTCTGGTCCTTAGTAATATTCAATTCTGGGAATCAGATCAATAGTGTGGAACCATAATTCTTCCTCCTATGATACTTTTCATACCATAACCGAGTCTCAGACCTGGATTTTAGAAAAGGTTTTCAGTTGTAATTTTGCTCATCTTTACATTTTCTTAGTTAAGAGTGTTTGTGCTAGCACACTAAGCTATGTTCAACCTACTGCACTGTACCATCAGTAATATACTGAGGACTGGAGGATGGGGTGAGTAGCTTGGGTAACTGCAGGCTGGTGACCAGAACATTAGTCTTAGCAAAAACAGCTAAAATGAGAACTAATTAGTAAAATATGGGATAGGAATACAAGGTATTGTTTAAAGATTTCTCAAATAGTGTATTTCCATTCTTCAAAACTATTACTTTTGTTTATAGAGATACTATATAGGTGATTTGGGGCTTGTAAACTTTCTAGAGTAGAAAAGAAGGCTCTGAATGGATTAACAACTGGTTAAGTGTCAGGTCTTGGAAGAGAGTTGTCAGTCATTGGTGACCATTGATGTTTATTATTAAGATTAATATTGAGATAAGTCTGCTTCAAGTAGAACGTGGCAAAGCTGCAGACCTAGACACTACAAGTTTAGTCCATTCCCCCAGGTCAAGGAACTGTAACAAGATGACCTTGGACAATGCAGTGGGAGTGATTAACCTTGGAATTGTAATACTGAGAATTTGGAGTGAAAGTTCCATGCTCTTAGGGTTTCTGGTCGAGGCGGAGTGTTACTGCAGTAGGTATCGTATACCAAAACAAAAAATATATTTAATCAAACAGTAAATACTAGTTTCACTGAGGAGTAGCTGCAGGAAATGTCATGGCCTGTGTCATATGTGATGTCCAAGTGATAATTTAATAGTCTCTTATGACCTTCCTTATTCAGGGAACTACTGAAAGAATGCAAGCAAATCGTAACAAGCATTTGTAATCCTTTGACTGGGCTTTTTCACAGTGCTTATAAGAGAATATTTCTGCTAAGCTAGAAATTAATCTCAAAGCTAATTTTAAAGCTGTAGAAGCTGTTATATAATCACTTTTATTTTAAATCTATTATGTTTTTTATATCATTTTTCTCAGGAGCTTTTGGACTTGATAGGGGATATTTGGGAAAATCTCTGAAAGGTGAGGTTTATTTTCTGATGCTTCTAGATGCTTCTGATATTCAGTTAACTCTTCTAAATCGTCTTTGGTTACAAGCCTGCAGCACCACAGTCTTCATGCTTACTGCAGGCATTTGAAAAGCTTCTCAAAGTAAATCTGAAACATGCTGAAACATGCTGCTGCCCTATGCTCCCAGCACCTCCTATCACCAAAGGGCTACAGGAGCTGGCAGCAGACAGCACCTGCCACAGCACTGGGACACTTGCAAAATTTCTGCACTATCAAAGGGACCAGGAACTTTAGGTATTTCTCATTTACGCAAACATATTTCGTGGAATCTTCTGAGTTGGAAGGGATGCTTACACGCCATCTGGTCCAAATCCCGTACAATGTACAGGAACACCTACAGCTTCATCAGGTGCTCAGAGCCCGTACAAGAGTGGAACAGTAGAGATGTTTTCACTAATTTCTTTATAAAGATTTTAGAGTGTTACGTCTAGTTTAAATACTCATTTATAAGTAACTTTTTAAAGCTCAGAATTAAGGAACATCTGTACATTGGCAGAGCTTTGTAACAGTGAAAATGCATTTTGCTCTGTTTAGTAGCAAAATCTATCCTACGTAGAGTGCTTGAGAGAATAGTATGTTTTTCTTTTTTCAGACCTAGTTAAGAATTCGGAATACAATTTAAGTAATTGCTCCTTAAGCAGCTCTGAAAACCCATATGCCACTATAAAAGACCCACCGGCTCTTGTACCAAAAAGTTCAGAATGTGGATATGTTGAAATGAAGTCACCAGCACGCAGGGACTCCCCGTATGCTGAGATCGCCAGCTCTGCTTCAGCCAATAAGAACGTTTATGAAGTTGGTAAGTAGCAAATCTGCTTCCAGATTTTGAAGGATTAAAATAGACAGCACAAGGCTCTTTTCCTTCCATTAAACTTAATGAAAACATATGAGAAAGCACACACAAAAAAATGATGGCTATCCAATTCCATTTTCTGCTCAAAAGCTGTAACAGCAAACTGATAAGTGATGTAATTCACATGACCATCATTTGAAGTATCTTCAGCTCTGTTCTATAACCTAGAGCTACCTCTGATTTTTCTTAGTTTGAAAGCCTTTCTGTAAAGAACAGCAGAACATATGCTTAGCATTTAACTGCAGTATAATTCAACTCTGGATTAGGCTGGTAAATAATGAATACAGATAGATTTAAGTGTATGGGAGGGATAGAAAAGGTCTGTTTCATGTCCTCAGTAAGAAAAATAAAGCATTTTCATCCATAGAAGTGGTATTTTACTAATACGGGTCTCATGTCATTGCTGTATTACTGATGCTAAAGAAAATTTTGGAATTCTGTGAACAGTTATTATCATAATGATCTTAGGACTAGAATGATGTGTACGTCACACATTACAAGACACCGCTTACCAATATCTGCACTGTGCTGATAAGGATTTTTATAAGATCTAGATTATAATCCTTTGGGTTTTTTGTTTTTTTTTTAGTTTGTCCACACACAAAGATCAGATGTTGTCATAAATATACTCATAATTATACACTGTATATAAATATATAGTAGGGCTCTGATGCAAACTGGGAGGTGGTTAATGCAGAGCTAAAGAAGTTTAATATCAACTTTTGTTTCTGTACCTTCATTTCAGCATGCAGCATGATAAGGAATCTTTACATTGAAGCAAAAAGAAGGGAGTATTTTGTAACACAACCTAAAATGAAACACAGTGCCTTCTGTTTGCCATTTCTCATGCTGTGTGTTATGTGTTCTCTTTTATCACAGAACCAACAGTGAGTGTTGTCCAAGGAGCATTCAGCAGCAATGGACGTTTCAGCCAGGATCCTTATGACCTTCCAAAAAACAGCCACATTCCGTGTCACTATGACTTGCTGCCAGTTCGAGATGGCCCCACATCCTCTACAAAGGAGGTTGGCAGTGAATGACTCCAAAAGCTGAAGTGTAGCACAGGGGATTTTCAATGGGACAAGTGGCATAGTTGTGCTCCTTCCTTAGTTTACAGTCATATTTGGTTCCTAATCTGTCCAGCAGAAAATTGCCGTACATCAAAAAGGAATCTCAACATGAGGTTTATATTGCGTATAGAAGTGACACGTGGACGAATGCCACACTTGGGAGACCCTGATTGTTCATTTTTTTTGGTGGCAGTTACTTTTATAGAAAAAAGTGTGCAACACATCTATACTGTAATATGCAGGCGTAAAAATCTTAGTTTGTAGATCAGTTTTGATAACAGATCTCACTTCAGCTACTTTAAATATAGACTACATATTTGACATGTTTCAAATATTCCCAGGACAGTTTAATTTACCAAATGCCATTTCATACAGGTTATGAGTTATGTGGAACAAAAACCATCTTGCCAAATTTTACCTTGCATTCTGCTCTTTAGTCAAGACATACATACTAAGAAATGAGATCAGATAAAGTAAGCACAACACTGCAGTTATTTGGGAAGTCCATCATCAGATTCTTTTGTCCCTTACTGTTGGTGGGAATACTTTATTTGAATAGCTTTCAAGATGGTAACAGCATTGCATACGTCAAAATTATATGATGCCTCAAGATCACTGGGTACTCCAGACCCAGCACCAGTCCTCAAAAAATATTTGCTACACTTCAACTCCACACGTTGCTGTTCTGACCACTATTTCTACCAAACACAATTAATAATCCATAACATATCAGTAATTATTTCATAAAATATGTAAATTAAATCAGTTTATTTTTGTCAGTGGACTGAGTGTGTAAGGAGTGGAAAAAGGTGATGATTTATGTAAACCGGAACTTGCAAGGAACGGTTTACATTTTATAAACAGGTAGTAATAATTACTGTAATATAGTAGGGTAAAAGCAGTAAAATGTTGTGATTTTTTTTCTTAGAAATAACTAAGCAATCTCTGTGCATACTTGCTAAAAGGCACCTTTTTTATAGTTGATGTATGGAAAAACATGCTTAAGCTGGTCTTTTGCATCGCTAATAACGTGACACGTACCCTTATTCTTCATTAACTTCTGCCTCTATTTTTAAGCTGTATGTCTGTATTTCTAGTGATCTAGCTTGTAATTCCAAAAGTATTCTATTGTGTGTCCATCTTTTTTCTCTTGCATTTTTGCCAAGTGGCCTTTATTTCGTCTGGTTAAAGAATCCTCTGGGCAGAGGAAGAGGATTAAAGTAAGGATAATGTCATACTGATAATCCAGGAGGCAGTTAGCGATTACTTAATAGATTATGAATTGAATTTAATTGGAAAAATAAAATATCAAGGTGTTTTTGTTGGGGATAATTGTAAGAATGCACAAAAAAGTGAAAAATCAGACTCTCTCTTCGAAGTTTAGATTATTCTGTTGACTGTGTGGATGGAGACCAACTTTCCAGGAGACTCCTTTCTCTATGATCTACATAATTCATCAGATTTGCCCATGTATCTATCCACTGAAAGAAAAGCGTTCCCTTAGCGTTTTCAGGCAGTTTAAAAATAAAATGGTTGATATGGACTAGACATTCTCTTTCATGGAAAGATACCTTCAGAAACCAAAAAATCATATTCTCAGCCATAGCAGTATTATTTCTAGCTGGTAGTATTTTCTAGCTTGCAGTGATGCCATCAGCTAATGTGCTGGCCATGCTGATGGCTCACCCCAGCAGTCTCCTCCACCCCCCCTCAGTTCTAGCTGTGTAGCTTGTTGTAAGTTTTCTCCATGGATTGATGCTTCCCTTGGGAAAGGATGTAGGTGGTTGCATCATGTGATATGCAATGGGAAGCATAATGTCATTCCAGTCTTCTTTCTGCATTAGGGCCACATTCTGGCACATGAGACCTGTGATGTGAACAGGAGTTGAGAGTGTCAATGCAAAAGAAAGTCAGGTGGATGAAAAAAATGAAACAAAACCAGCTTTTGGACCTGGTTTTGGAGCTTTTGAAAAAGAATCCCAGATTTGAAATGGAAACACCATTTATTCTTTTACCTCACCAGTTCTTTTATTTGTTGTCACCAAAGTGTTGATAACTGAAAACTGCATTCAAGATGTTGTTACAAGTGTTTTCCAGCCTGATAAAGTATATGCCTGTTTGCAGTGCCCTCTAATATTCCTGCTTCTTACTGACTGTAAGCGCTGTTTTTCAGTTCCTTGCACACTGTTGGTCTTTGCCAGCACAAAGATTAAATGCAAGGTTTCAAAAGCCAGTCACCATTTAATCCCTCCATATTGGCTGGATTTGTGTGCATACAGGTACATGTACTAGATACTGTACTACATACAGGCACTAGTGGTACATACATGTGTTTGTACTGTGGGAAACATTTTAAAATAGAACCTCTCTTTGAAGCCATGATTAGAAAATGCTGTATTTGGCAACTGTGAGCTCACACTCTGTGAGCTTACACTTTGTAAAATTTGGAGACCCTTAGATAAATTCCCATCATATGAAGTTATTTTTTTTTATGCAACAGTGAATAGCTCAATAAATGATTTTTAATATTCTTGAAAATTTTCAGTATGTCACATATCCTCAAGTGATATATCGAGCCAAACATTCATGAGAAGAGATGAATTTCTGATAATACTGCCATTGGTGTATGTTCCAAATATACACATAATCAAAAACAGCTTTCTGTATGTGGGTATGGCGTCAGCTTAAGCTGACTGAGCTGTCTTTGCAGTGACTCTAGATCAAGTAAATGACTTGTGAATTTACTTAATCAGATGATCCTCGGTAGACGCAGAAAAAAGGATAACCTGCAAGGGTAATCTAGTAAATTGTTATCTATTTAGCATTCATTTGAAGGGAAAAAAAAAAACCAACAAAACACATGGAACTTATGTTAGCAGTCCTGTCTCCTCTACAAGTGTTAGGGAAGCTTGCCCCAGAGTGCACGCTGCTGTCATTGTAAACACGATTAAAAACTTAGTCCTCCTGATTGCCATGGTCCCTTTTGCTGATTCATCTGTGCTCTTTAAAGAGCCTAAATACATTTGAACACCTACACTATATTCTGGTGGGAACTTACTGAGAAAGTTGATATAATAATTTTACAAATACTGACTACAGAGAGAATTGGCTTCAGCACAGATAGGAGTGGAAAGAGATGCATTATCTCTGGATGTTCACATTGTAAGAGTGAAAACTACAGCACTGAAAATGGAGGTAGCTGACCTCTACTAATATGGTTGTTGAATGAAGTGCAAAATTCTGCACAAGGGTAATAGCTGATTTTAGAAGTGTGTAGTGAGTATAAACATTAGGTTTTAAATAGTATAGGTGTGTTAATTCTAGTCACTTAGAAACATAATGAACCTCAGTGGCTTTTTACTTTATCAAAGATTTTTAGTCACAGCACACTGTTACACAGAAATGTTGTCCTCATCTTTTTCTACCCAGACAATTCTCATTAGTTTTAATTGGAAATGCATATGCAGATTACAGAGGAACAAAGATTTTGTTGTACTTTCTGCTGAGACAATCTGCAAAATCAAGTTAATATTGAAATTAAATAAAAAATTAGAAATGGGGATGTATTATTTAAAATATGTTGAATTTTCAAAGTACTGTGAAAACAACTGGATATTTTAATTAGGTACTTCCAAATTTTAAAATTCTTACACTGAAGCTCTAAAATCCAGACTGAAGAATACAGAGCTAATTTTGACAAAAATGCTTTATATTAAAGATTATACATATGTAGTAGTTTAAATGACTGAAAACAAATGTGTGCATGTTTATTAATTGCCGTATATAAAATCTTTCCACTTTTGGTACACTTAAACTAGTGCTAGAGCACTGAACCTAACTCTTCTATTTTCAGTTTTTTAGCCCGCAGGACTTCACTTTGAGAAGACTGAATTGTAATATATTCTTAAAGAATACCTATTGAGTATGTCTGGCTTCTTTTTCTTAGCTGTAACAAAAAAAGTGTTTTGTTGTTAAAATATATCTATTTTCCAAAGATGACTGATGTTCATCATTTTGTCCTTCACTATCATTTATTTCACTTCACATATTTGTAGGTTAACATAATAAAGTTTCTAATGAAAGATGGGAAATGGTTGATTTTTTCCTTTTCTTTTTAATTTAGGGTGACTTTTAAATTGAATGGAAAACATAATCTTATCTTTGCTGGACTATCAAGTAATGTAGTTTTTCCCTCTTACAAAATCTAGTCATTTTTTGCAGAATGCTTTGCAGAATGGCAAGGCTGATTTTGGGTTTTAAACTGCTGAACTTTTCTAACTGTTCATACAGGAATTAATTCTGTGAATTGGGCAGTTGTTTCGAGCCTGTTTCTTGTAAAGCTTTATCCTCGAAAAAGATGCAGAACTGAAGTGCCAAAATCAAGGTGTTCTTCCTTTTCTTAGGATAATAACCATCGACTGATCATTGCAAAGACAAAACTGAAGTACAAACACGAGAGTAGTGGGAGACAACATACTGTCCTTCTGTTGGTTTTTTTTTGTTGTTGTTGTTATTGTTTTTAAACTTAGACTCTGTAGGATGAACCTGAAACACTGGTCACAGGTTGTGGTGGTGTGGTGTTTAACTGTAAGTTTGTTCAAGAATGAAGGATTTGACAAAAGAAAAACTGGTTCAATTAGGTTATGGCTTAAAGTAGTAGCTAGCTACCATAACACCTACTCAGAAGACCATGCCTCAGACGTGCACTTACTATATGAGTTACCCTGATTACTTTCAGGAGTCTAACTAGCAAGAGAAAGTGAATACTCTAGTTTACCAAGAGCCTTGAACACACTTAGTGAACTGCCTTAAACAAGATAGCCAACAATAAGAGAAATGCCTCAAACATATTTGCATGTGTTTTTAAAAATGACAGAATCTGATAATAGTTGTTTAATTACCTGATCAGCACCTTAAATTTCTGATCAGAATGAGTCTGCAGATAGTGACTAAGGATGCTCTGTACCTGAAAAGTGAAGACCATTTCATTGTTCTGGTTGTCGCTGTTACGAGTCTGTGAAACAATAAGAATGAAAGCAATTCCAATAGCATTGTAGTTAAAACCTGCTTATTCCAAAGGATTGTTGAATGGCTTCCAGTTATCAAGATTTGTCATTATTCAATTCCATATTTTCAAGTTCAACTGGGTTTCTGAGAACTCCTATGTCTTTGCATAAGAGAAGTAAAATCTTATTTTTGGCTTGCAAAATGTTTGTGTAGGGAGCTACACCCTTGAGTTTAAAAATCTGTCAACCTTAGGAAATTACTGCATTTCTGTAGCTGTGGGTTATTTCAAAATACATGTACAAATTGAAACTAGCTATAATTTTTAGATGGCTATTAGAAGCTAGAAGAAATATTGTGAATTTAGAAGTAACTTAAAAATATTGCTTACATAGCTGCATTTTATAAAATGTTGTGGAGGGTACATAGTCTTCAGGGAACAATTCAAGGGACATGAAGTAGTTTCTTTCAACTGTTTTACATTATACAAACACATGCATGAAGGGTATTTGGTCACTGTTTGAAGTTCTCTACTAACCACTCCCAGACAACGTACAGCACTAGCTAAAAGTATGTGTATCTATTTGTCTAATTATTCAAGGAAAAAAAAAACCTAAATAAAGATATCCATTCTGCACACAAATGCATGTATAAATTCTATTCCTTCATTGATTTTTCAATGATTTTTTTTTCTTGTCAGCAGTTGATTTTCTTCTTGGTGGGAAATCATTATTTTTAAATGTACAGAACCTGAAGTCCATCTGTTGCAGCAATGAAGGCTTTGAAAATAATTCCAATCACCTATATTATATTGTTTCAAATGATTTGTATCAGTGAGCAGGAACCCACAAGGATCAAATTTGACCTCTGGCTTCACATCAGACCATCCCAAACCCAAACCCTGCATCTGAGAGCAGTGTCCAAACACTCCTTGGACTCCAGCGCTGGGGCCGTGCCCACCGCCCTGTGCATCCCGTTCCGTGCCCACCGCCCTGTGGTGCAGCCCCTTTCCCTGACCCCCAGCTGCCCTCCCCTGACGCAGCTCCATGCCGTTCCCTCGGCCCTGTCGCTGTCACACACAGCAGAGCTCAGTGCTGCCCTCCGCTCCCTGGGAGGAGCTGCAGCCGCCATGAGGGCTCCCCTCAGCTCCTCGCTCTGCGCTGAGCACACCCAGGGACCTCAGCCGCTCCTCACACACCTTGCCCTTCAGATGCAATTCCATAGCTTCATGCCCTTCTTACATTGTAATAGATATGAAGCTTCACAGTGCAGAGCAGAGGGGACAACCCTTTGCTTCGTCCAGTGGCAGCATTAAGTGCAGGTAAAGATGACATTAAATGCCCTTTTTTTAATCTACATCCCTATTTGTGAGGGAACCAGCCTCATCTAGTAATGAACTGGTTGTATCTCTTCTCCTCCTTTTGCTGTGTTAACTTCAGTTTAAACACCCTTTTTGTTGTACCCCACAGTACTGGACATCTAACTGACCTCTAACTGTGCTTTGGCTACCTACATTTTCTTCCTGCAGTAGGGAACAACCATTCTTGGCTAATCCTTCATAACTGAACATCCTCCAGAAGTATGAACCTATGGGGAACTGCGTGCTAACCCATGGGTACCCAAGCATTTGGCTTGCCTGGGCCTCATGGAGTAAAGAGGAACTATCTTGGGCCACATATGTGATATATAATATTCTTACTGTATATTAAAAAAAAATCTTTGCATATAAATAAATTAGTGAAACATTAGAGAAAAAAAGAGAGCAACAAAAACAAACTAGTGGAATATTTAACCTTGGCCAAGAAATGCACACAGGGTCCGTATACTGAAATGTAATTATCAGCAATCACTGTGTTTTACTCCGCAAGTGGCGCAAACACACATAACATGCTATATGCATGTTCAACTGAATGCATGTGGTGGGTGCAAAAGGTGGAGTCAGCTCTACTCTGTGCCTTGCCCTCTGCCACATGTGCAGTCAGCATTAGAGCTGCATGCAATCAACTCGTGAAAAGCATTACTGAAAATCACATAACAACATTAGGAGTTTATGATCAAGTGGGGTCATGCTACTAGCTGTCCTGGCCTGAATGTAGCCCATGGGCAGCAGGATCAACACGTGTTTTAAGTACGTTTTCCTGTCCTCTGCTGTTCAGCTGCAGAGATGTCCCACTTTCTCCAAGGACATCAGGTCCAAGATATGCAACCAGAATCAGTCCAGGCTGGCTGTACTCGAGTGCATCAGCTGCTGGCATGTGCCTTGGTGATGCCATGGGCATGGCACAGCAGGTACAATGTTGACAGTTGCCATTGTCACACAGACACTGATGAATTGAAGGTCATAGATAAAGGGCAGAAAGAGCTGCAGCCCTCTTCCAGATGAGGTCAAGGTGAGTGGGATGTTGTTTCAGTTCCTGCTGCTGGCAGGAAGGATGGTGAGGAAGGGAAAGGCTGGGGTTTGCCATGGGCAGGGAAACCCATCTGGTTTTCATTCTCTCTTTGGCTTTGAGTGCCAGAGGCATACAGGAGAAGCTGTCCAGTTGGTGGACGGTAGGCTCAGCAGCACTATGTTAAAGGTTATACTTGATGACCTCAAAGGTCTTCCCCAATCTATATGATGCCACCAAGCAATAGGCTGTGATATCACCAGACGATGAACTGTGATTGCATGGGCCCCACTGCTCACACTGGGGTGCTGGCAGAGCTTGGCTCAGTCTGGCTCTTTCCTGGACCCTGCTGAGCAGCTCTGCGAGGCTTGGAGGTCAAGCATGCTTTTGGTTGTGCTGTGCTGGGTCATGCCTGGGGCTGCTCGCAGCATCGCTTCTGTTTCCCTGGCCCTGCCTAGTGCAGGCAGCCAGGGCCCTGCAGAGTACACCTGCAGCAGCGGAAGTGAGTGGTGCTGGGACATGTGGGCTCCTTCAGGGCAGCTGTGGGGAGCCTGGCCCTGTGCCAGTGGGGAGCACCAGACGGCCCAGTCATGGGCTTGGGAGGGGTTCCTGCTGAGGGGCTGCCGATGGCTTTCACAGCCTGGGACAGTGAGTGACTGTAGTCTCTCTTCCTTTTGCAGAGTGAGACGCCACTACTGCAGCTCCAGTGATGACCAATCGTCATCCTCAGTTCTTCCAGCCCCTGCAGTTAGAAGACCACGGCCACAGAAGAGGCATGGATGTGCTCCATCTGCTGCAATGTGCAACATGATTCCGTGCAATCACACATTCTGCAATGGCTGCATCCGTCAGTGGGCGAAGCTGACAGCTGCCCGCTGTGCAGGATGGCCACGCAGACTATCTGGGTCCCTGTACAAGGAAGATAATGAGCATGTGGAGTGCATCATCTCCCTGCCCGCTGTGCCCATGCCCATCAGCTTTGGCACTGCACTGCCACTGGCCCTGACAGTATTGAGGCATCTCTTTCACTCCATTATCGTCCCTTGAGCTCGTGGCCGCAGAGCCAGAGAGGGTGGGTAGCCTCCTGCCAGAGGAGTGGGCCGCACTTTTCAGGGTCAGACAAGACACCCTGGACCCAGTGCTGACCTGGCTGAAGCAGCAATTGTCACAGATCCAGGTGCTGCACTGGTGGCAAATCAAATGGCTGAAGAACATGATCGTGTCACACCTGTGCCAGGTGGGGCTGGACAGGGACGCCCTGGCACAGTGCTTAAAGGGCACACTGGGACCCACCACCATTCTATTCACTGACATCGTCATTGAAGCCACCCAGACACTGTGCGCCCAGGAGGCCTGAAGGCTGCTCAGCCTCAAACATCCCAGCGCAGCCCACGAGCAGGAGGACGGCACCGCGGCCCCATCCAGTCCCGCTGCCACCCACCAGGGGATGTCACCCTCAGCACCACACGTTCCAGCGGCTCAGCAGGTACCGATGTGGAGGAGTTCCCCAGCACATCCAGCTGAGTCCGTGGCTGGGGTGCTGGTGAGCTCCCTGCCGCAACCAGCCCTGAGAAGCAGGGGCAGGAGGCAGCCGGTCTGTCTGAACTGGGCCGCAGGAAGGCACGAAGCGCTCGGCTTGGGAGGTCTGGAGCCCCATGAAGAGGAGGGCCTGCAGCACCCAGGGCATTCTCCTAGCCCTCTAAGAGGCGGCCCACCTGGCACCCCTAGCAGGGCTGTCTCACTCTGATTGTCAGAGGGGAGATTCTTTGCTGTACCTGGAATAAGACTGAGACGCAGGTCATGAGCAGCGCCTGTGGGCGTGTAGGTTTCTGGATCGTTCTCTCTCTAGAAATGAGCCCTCAAAACGCTGCCCACCAGACATTCAGCAGATGCTTTTGTCTGGCAGCTGCTTACCTCTCATTACCCCTGGCCTTCATGTCTTCAGACTAAAGATTTATAGATTTGTCCATCAGCTGTGTGCAGGTCTTACAATGCCTACTTTTTCTAGTTCCTGCACCCTTCTTGAGATTTCCTCTTGCCCCCCAGGAGTCTATACTGCTTAGCATCAGCAATCCAGCAGCAATCTGCAGACGAACAGGCTCATGTTTAGCATAATGGCACTTAATGGCACTTGCACCACTAGAACCTTTCTCTTAGTCTGAAATCTCTCTCTGGAGAGTCAGATCCAAGAGTGTATCTATGCCCAGAACATAATCAGGGACAGGGGCAAAACACACCCTATACTCTTGGGATGGGAGATGCCCAACCCACCCATTGCATGCACCGGACATCCCCTGCCTTCCTATCATGTGCTCCATCACTGTTTAAAGCCATGACTTAGCATTTCCACTGTAAGTAATCATAACCATTTCATCTGTCTTCATTATACCACTTCATAAAGGAAATTACAAGACTTACTAAAATAAAAGTTTGCAAAGCAGTTTTGAAAAAACTCAACTAAGCAAACTAAAGAATTATACTTCTGTGGTAGAGATTGTTTCCTGAACACGCTATTAATTAACCTACCAAAGAGTTGGTGGAAGTCAGACAGAAATCAACAAAATTAAACATTTATGAATGGTTTCCTAGGAACAAAGCATACAAAATCTTTATTTACAAAAATTAATGTTACTCGGTGATCCCAGCAATGTCAGGGTGAACACTGCACAGTTTCTGCTGGGCTTCTGCTTAACTCATGTAAGTGATCACATACCACGTTGAAAAATGATAGGCATGTGTTCCATTCAGCTAAACAAGGAATTAAATAAATGGCCTTTCATTTAGTGATAGATAAAATATTAGCATATTCCAGTCAAAGACAAGGGGGAATTCAGCTCAGGCTCAAGTCCAGCTTTCTGGAGCATGGGAGACAGAACACTGAAAAGCAGCTTGACACAATAAGAGAAGCACTGCCAGTGAACCCCTAGAGAATAAGTGATAAAGCAAGTTTCCAGTGCAAAGTGGAAAAGCAATCTTTAAAGCTGGAGGAAGGGAACCACCACTTGAATCAACACTACAGGACTTTGCATATAATACTTGTAAGAAAAACATTTTTGTATCCTCTTTTCCACTAGACATTTGATTCAGATCAAAAAGGGAAACAGTCAAGGAACAGACAAAATTCAGTTCCACTGAAGCATGCAGCTGATTATTTTTTCAGCACCTAAGACAGAAGAAGTAGCAAGTTTCCACGTTACATTTAGTTCAGTAGCTATAGTTCCCTCAGAAAATTCCTTACTGGCAATTTAGTTGTCTTTTGAGATTGAAGCCAACACTTTTCACAAATCTCTAACATACTAGGCTATTTTATACAAAATATTATTAAACCTAACCAGAAAAGCTTATCTATCAGCTGACGCTGTCCTTCAGCAGTTCAATGTGGAAGGCCAGCATGCTGCCGAGCGCAGTTCGAGTTGCACAGGGGCTTGTGAACGTCCAAGCTGCAGTGCCTTGGAGCTCAACAACGAAACCTGATGCTGGCCTAGCGTCCCATCGTGCAATGATTATACAGCTATTCACGGCTGTATTTTGCCATAGCGACCGTAACTAAAATACAGCATTATCGTTATTAGAACTCTAGGAGACAAAGCCTCATGGCTGAAGGTTCTCCCTGCACGGACAACCAGACGGCTCAGCAAACGTGGCAGCGGCGGCAACGCCGAACCCCGCGGCGCCATTTCGCGGCCCGCCGCTCGGGCGGAAGGACGCCCCCACCGGGCGCCCAGAGGGCCGCCGGCCCCGCCGCAGGAGACGTGGCGACGCGTGGCGGGGGGCGGGACCGCAGCGCGGGGCGGTAGGGCGCGCACGCCTCGCCGCAGAGGCTGCCGGGAGTTGCAGTCGGCAGCGGGGCCGGCGGGCGCCTCGTTCGTCGGTGGCTGAGGCTCGGGTCGCCCCTTCCCCGCCGCGCCGGTTCGGCCGGTCCGCCCGTGGTGCTCAAAGGGGCCGATCCGCGGCGCCGGGGCTCGGCGCAGCCTCCCGTCACGCCGCGGGAAAGTGCCGCGTCGTCACCCGTCGTCCCCGGCGGCGGGAGGGAGTGGCCGCAGGGCCGGGGTGGGCAGGGCGGCGGGGCCGGAGCGCCTCCGTCGCCGCCCTCGCTCGCCGGTCCGACTGCAGCGGTGCGGGCTCGAAGCGGCTGGGGCAGGTGCGGGGCTCGGGGCGCTGCGGGAGGCCGGGATCCGCCGGGGGCGGAGGTGAGAGGTAGCGGGGCCGGGAGAAGCCGGCGGAGGGTCGAGCCGTCCGCCTAGGCCGCTGCCGCGCCGCGCGAGTGCGGATAGAGGGTGCGGGCTGAGGCCCCGGCACCCCCACTCCGGGCAGGTTCCCCAGGCAGCCCTGCGGCAGACAGCCCGGGCCGGCACGACGTACGTTTCCGCTTGGCTGCTGCTGGCACGTTGCGGTGCGCGGTGAGTCACCGGCTGCCCTGCCCGACTGCCTCCAGGGGCTCCGGATGTCGGGCTCCGACCTGGGCGACCCGCGCGGTGCCGGTGTCAGTGACCGCGGGCACTGACCGTCCACTCGAGAACCGGCTTCTGTCTGACAGGCGGTGCTGCAGTGTCGGTGCAGACGCTGGAGGCACTGCTGAAGTGCATTGCCCTTGATTTTAATGATTCACTCTCTCTACCTCACAAAAAGAGCTTGCTTTTTTTTTTTTTTTTTTTTTTTTAAGAGAAAAAAAAAACAAACAACAAACCAGCATCTGGAAGTGCAGCAGCTGTTACATCTCATCATATCGACAGCTCCCTGAAAGTAAGCAGCGTCAAGGTGGGAGTTGGCTTCTTCTCCCAGCTGACAGTAAAAGGACCAGTGGGAATGGCGTTAAGTTGCACTTGAGGGTGTTTGGGTTGGATATTAGGAAATATTGCTCTTCTGGAGCAGTAACAGTGCATTGGAACGGGCTGCCCATGGAGGTGCTAGAGTCACTGTCCCTGGAGGTGTGGAAGAACCATGTAGATATCTCACTGAGGGACATGGTTGGTAGGCATGGTAGGAATGGGTTGCTGGTTGGAGTCAGTGACCTCAGAGGTCTTTTCCAACCTTGGTGATTCTGTGATTATATATTGAATCAGTAGCTCTTTACTGTGGTTAACAATAATCGGAGGTCCTGAGAGCTATACTGCCTCTGTGATATTTAAAAAGAAAAACTTGACAAAGTTTTACATATTATGGAACAAATCCTAAGGGTTAGAGGTATACTGAGAATGTGGGGAACAAAGTAATTCTCAGAAGATTAGAAAGCTTTTAGACAAGTAAAAATGCCTGATTTATATATTGCTTACAGTGAAACTTTTTTTTTTTAACATTATACATGAACTATGATATCCCTATCAGCAATAGGACAAGCCCTTCTAGCACACCTGGCATTTCATTCTGTCTTGGTGCTGTGACAGGTCTGAAGAACACTGGGTTCCACTTGGTAAAAACTTTTTTTTTTAAAATTGAAAAATATTGTGGGTGTTTTGATTACAACTATTTTGTTATTAGTATGAAATAAGTGTGGGAAGGTTCTTAATTACTTTTTTTTTTTTTTTTTTTTGCACATTATGTGCCTCACTTTGCACTTGAGGGCGATCATTTAATACCGGATGATTAGACTCACAATCCCTGTGTGCCCTTCCTTTGGCTTCCGTGTGGCTTTGTATGCCCTCTGGCACCTTCCCGCAGTCACTGAAGGAAGTTCTATCCCTGTCCTTCTCTCTCTTTCTAACACAGAATAAAATAATGTGAGGAATGAAGGTTTTATACTTAATGCACTTAGAACACAAACAGTGTGTTTTTGATTGGGGTCAGCTTCACTTCATCTTCAGTAGGATGCCTTCTTTATTGTTTTCTTTTTTTGTGTACATCTTGATCCTTTTGTTTTTAACATCTTCTTGTCAAGTCTGTATGAGTTCTTGTGTCCCCTTTTGTGTCCCCCTTCGTCTCACTGTGTTCAATAGAATTTTGTGTCTGTGACACAGTTAATGCAACCTGGGATGTAACATTTAATTGAAGTGGTGGTTGCTTTGGGAATGGTTCCTGACTGGATTAGACATAAGGAACAAATTTTTCTCTCAGAGAGTGGTCAGGCACTGGAATGGCTGGCCAGGGAGGTGGTGGAGTGGCTTCCCTGGCAGTGCTCAAGAGGCGTCTGGATGAGGAGCTGCGAGATACAGCTTAGTGGTTTATAGTAGCAGTGGCAATGGGAGGACGGTTGGACTAGGTGATCTTGTAGGTCCTTTCCAGCCTTGTGATTCTATGACTCTCTGAAATAAGTAACTGACTGCTGCTTGTTCTGGAAAGCTGCCAACTTGTGTGTAGCTGTCACTGGTGACGGCTGCTTCATTGCTCCGCTTCACGCATTTAAGTAAAACAGATATGCATATTATCATTTAAAGATGAGAAGTTTAGTAGCATTTGAGATCAATATTCCAACTACTTTTTTTCATTTCAGGCTCTGCTTGAAAAAAAAACCAATGTTGCCTGTTGAGGCTCTTAAGTACATTGGGTTTGTTTATTAGCAGGAGTGTCTACTGAAAGGCAAGAAGGGGTTAATAAGAATGGCAGAAAATATGACCGAGCATAAACTCTGAAGCCTGTCTGATTTCTGGATAATATCTTATCCATGTGAAATTTCCTATCTCCATTTGTTGGTAATCTTACCATTAACTGTCAATTTCTGTATTTTGGAGTAATAACCTGAAGAAAAAGTTTTGAAGTATGGTAGTGTCATTGAGATTATTGGAAAATACGGAAACAAATGCAATTAATTCCTATTAAACTTAAGTAAAGAAAATGATTAAGTTGCTTGTTCAATCTCTAAATCGAATCAAAAGCTTCCTGCTTTTAACATGAGCTCTGTTAAAATTTTCTGTCAGATCTGGAGTCCATTGTTCCCCTCAGTGTATACAGACCTTGCCTTTGGGAACTCACCTAGGGGCTGAGGTTGACTGTTGAGAGTCAGTATGGTTATTTCTCAGCTACAGAGTGGCCTTTTGGGTCTGGCCATATTTTTTAAACCAAATAACTGTTGGGAACTCAACATGATTCGTGCTGCTTCTTAAAGGGGTAAATTTAAAGATGACTGAACATTGTACTCACAGAGTTGTTATTTTTCTTTTTTTTCCTCTGCATTGATTTTTCTTACATCCCTTCTTTTGACTTTGTAAAAGTATAAATGAAGATTTTCTTATATGTGGTGAGTCTATCAAATTTCTGAAGTCAACTTCTGGTTACAAATCAGTAGATGGCAGTACTGATGTAATTTTTGCCTCCTAGTACATACTTTGCTTTGGTTGTTTCAGAATTTTTCCTTTGTCTCTTTAGTTTATTAATACAAAGCGTTCTGGTTTGCAAGAAGGAGAAGAAGTCTCTTCTGTTGTTGTTATTTGCTGGGTTAAGTAATTTTTTCATCTACTTCTGTTTCATTATGTGGCTTTATTTTGAAAAATCTTCGCTGACCATAAAGCAGCACTAGAGCAAAGGGGTGAAACAAATAATTTAGTAAAGCTGACATGATGTGCGTGTGTTTTCAATCTAAGCAGCCTAACTTGCAGATGTGCAGCATGGCTGCTGTGATGAACATTTCATAGAAAGTTAGATGCATTAAAAATGTGTCTGTAAAAGTAGAAAATCTCACTGTAGCTTTCTGTAATGATTTATATCCTTAAGAAATGAAACGGAATTTTTGAGAGCTCTTGGCAGTTGATTCTGTTTGTGGCCTGGAGTGTAGATAATGATTTTTTTAAAAAGTATTTTTTTTGTTTATTTAGAAATCACTTAAGCACAGTCTAGTTCCACATTCAGCAGTAACAAGGAGTTCTGGAATTTCTGGAGCTTTTATTCATCTTCTTTGAGGGAAGTTGGAAACCCTTGCTGGAAAGTTTGTTGAGGACTGAAAACTGTTGAAATCTTTGATTTCCTTGTGTTTTTTTTTGTTTTGTTTTGTTTCCATTCTTTCATGTCTCTTACATACTGCTTGCTTCCTGATTTCTGATTTACAGCTGTGTTCAGGCAAGCCATTTATATTCAAGTGCTAATCTGAATCCATATGTGCTGCAGAATTAGTTTTAATTATATACCATGGTGGATTATTTTGACATGATGAGCTATTATGTCCCAATTACATCTGTTATTTTTCTTTCCTTACCTTTTGTGTATTCTCTTCTTTCTTTTCTTCTTAACCATTTAAAAGAAGAAAATAAAAAAGTTCATGCAAACTGCTACTGACTTATGTTGAGAACTCAGTGTTTAGAGAGCTGCTGTTTGTGCAGGCTGCCAGGTCAGAACTTCACAATGAGTTTAATGGTAATATGACACTTCTCAGTCCTGTCTTCTATGGATCTTGCTCTGTTTCCCTCTTGAGGCTGCTTAGACAAGTGCAGAAGAGTATCTTGGGGTAGAAGGGACTCGGGAAACAGGAGTAGATGGAAAATGTGAGGAGATGCATGAGCCACAAGAAAAAGACTGTGGGAGCATTTAGGTTTCAGAGTTCTCTGGTTGGCAAAGGGTTGGGAAGGTGAAAAGGAAAAGAGTGAAGGATTGGGAGGGGGGAACAATATATTGCAGGCAGCTGTTGTTATGTGCTACGTGTGATGATTAAGGAGTTCGTTTGCCTTCCCACCCAACCAATTACAGAAGACTGTGTTGTGTACTTAGCTCAGAGGACAGGCATAGGGGAAACAGAGCAGTGAGCTTCTGATGGTACTGCTCAGACGGCATCCATCTGGTTGAGGACAGTGCCTAGTAGTGAGTACTCAGGACCATACAGCCCAAGGTAGGGAAGCAAGTCCTACAGCTCTCAGACTGGACTCCCCCCTCATGCTGTCTGCTGGCCATGCTGCATCTGTGGGTCGTTGGCTATCTCACAGAGGTGGACAAATGAGAGAAAATGTGAAAACAACAGCACTTTTATTTGTTTGAATTAAAACTGTAAGTTCTTCGTGGAGCTCTTGAAGAGAGGCTCCCTAGAACCTTTTCAGTCGCTGTACATGGCCACAATATTGAACTATGTTACTAGGTGAAATTAAGCAGCAGATCAGCAGAGAATTGATAAAACAAAATGTTTCTAGGAGATTTTGGCCAATGATCAGTTGCTCAGTGGAGAATTCCTTCATGCTTTGCAGTGAGTAGTTGGAAGAAGAATGACTTCAAACAAAAAAAGCTTTTACAGGAGGGAATGTAAACTGATGTAACTTGATTAAAAGGCAGAATGTTATCAGTATGAACTCTTCTACATTGTGAAGTTTAACAGAAGGCTGGGTGCAGTTCCTTTCTAAAGGATGATAAGGCGGGTGTGCTGATTTTGTACAGACAGCCAGGACCCCACCAATTACTGTCCTGCCCATCCTGTCTGAAGAGAGGCTTTTAAGTGGGTTAAAGAATTGTTCTCATTTTTTAAAGCTATTTTGTTCTTATTTCTTTGAGAGAAAGAGGGAAAATGTATTTTTGCAAGTGGAATTAGTCTTATGTATGTGAGTTTTTTTTAAATCACATTACCTAATCCTTTTCCTCCACAAATTGTTAAGGAAATAAGCTGGCATTTCTCAGTAGCTGCTCAAATAGTGGATATGGTGTAAAATGCTTGAGTGTCTCAAATTTTCATACATATAATTACTTTATGTAGGATTTTTCTTCTGTTAAAATTTCCCTGGGAAATTTTATCTCAGAGAGTGGTGCATGTTGCTGCTGTGCAACTTACCAGGGCTGGGAGGAAGCAGGGCCTCTGCAACCATGCAAGTATTGCTTTTCTAACTGTTGCCTTTTCTTCATCTGTAGCTTCATACTCCCATTTATTTTTTCTTTAATAAGCATATAGCTTTACTTTTTTAGAAGTAGTATATCTGCAGGTTTACTCAGAGGAGCTACAAAGTAATTGCAGCGTAACTTGGCCTTCAAAATACAAGCACTTTTTTTTCATTTACTTTCATTTCTGACTTTAAATGGCCTGATTTTTGGGTGGTGCTGTGTGGAGCCTGGAATTGAACTCAATGATTCTTATGAGTCCTTTCCAACTTGGGATATTCTGTGACTCTACTGTTATCAGAATGGTATGATATTAATATACATATATAATACTATGATATTTGATATGATATCCCATCCCCCACCCCTGGAATTGGAATTTAAATTACCTTCTCTGTAGGATAACTTAACTTACTGTGTTGTGGCCCTCATATTTTAGGGGAAAAGTCTTTGACACCTTTCTGCAGGTATGCTTTTTAAAATTTTTTTTCCTGACAGGTTTTTGTAGCTGAAGGAAAATGATGGAAGAGAGCGGAATAGAGACAACTCCACCTGGTACACCCCCACCAAGCACAGCAGGATCTACTGCTGCCTCTGCTACGCCTGTCTCATTAGGTAAAGAAACTTATTCTGCAATCACATTTAATCATGTGTTTTGAAGTACAGCTATTCATCCAAAAATGTGTCACAATCAGCATGATTACGATGCTCTTCGGACTAATTTGGAGAATTAAAATTATTTTTTAATCATGGAAGTCTGCTTGTTTGGCATTTTTTTTGACATACAGAATATTTTAATCGTATTTTTGTTCTCGAATTTTTTTTAATGAAGTTACGTGTGTACACTTGCAGTTTTTTGAAGGATATGAGTCCAGAAGAATTGTAACTTACACTGCAGTGTATAATTAGAATATCAACATAGAAAGGAGTTAAAAAAACAAGTTTACACTCTGGTGGGGAATAGTAGTAAGCCTGGATAATCATTTTTTAATATTGTAGGTGGAAATCAAAGCCATGTGTATAATCAAAGAATATTAGGATGTTATAATCACAAAATAAACAAGAGAGTTAGGCAAAGCAGACTATGATAACAAAAGAGAATAAATAGAAGGCTTACCCATATCCTGGTCTCACTCACAAAACACCAGCAGAGG
The DNA here is from genome assembly GCF_951394365.1 of Tetrao urogallus. NCBI lineage: Eukaryota > Metazoa > Chordata > Aves > Galliformes > Phasianidae > Tetrao > Tetrao urogallus. The sequence continues at coordinate 21,709,704 of NC_136816.1, forward strand.
CAATCTCCAGAAGAGATCCTTCCCCTCTGGTAGCCAGCTCTTAAATAGGTCTAGTAGGGGTGCAGCCTGGCTCCACCCCTTCTGGCAGCACAGGTGAATTGCCTTCAGCTGTGCTCCTCTGGCTGACTCATGGCTCGCCTCAGGTGATCAGAAGTTCAGGCCATGACTCAGCAGTTCCCATACACCATGTGTGCATTGTATCTGTTGTTTTTTTTTTTTTTCCTAAGAATGAGCAGCAAGTTCTGAATACCAAATATTTCTTTTTTTTTCTGGTACATCTTCTAGTTTGTGCAGTGACCTCCAGAGTGCTGTGTATTTACCCTGTGGGGTGTGTAAGGCAATCCACTACATTGTGAGAAGAAATCATTAGAACTTCTGTTGATACATATTTTTATCCATTCCAGTTCCTGCAATTGAGTGAAGTAAGAAAACAAACTTTGTGAGTAATATTTGCCGTAGCCCTGCAGCGTTTACTTGATTGGTCTGTGTGTCAGTGACATGTTGTGAGATGTCCTGATGAAAGAGTAGATGTTCCCTAACACAGACAGTTTGAACAGTACCTCTCTTGCTTGGTCACTTTCCATGTACTGCAGTGTTGTCTGTGAGGGTTAGTGGATTTATGAATTATGCTATCTAGTTTTAACTAAACTAACCCTCACAAAATGGACATGTGGCCTAGAAATATTCCAGTGAAGAGATCACAGATCAATTATAGTGTTAATTATGTGACTGCCAGTGAGCAGCAAAGAAATGACAGAGCTGACGCTTCTGCTCCACATAAGAGTGTTTGTCAGATCTAAGAAGTTGGCCAACCTCCTACTACCAGTATAACCCCACTGAACCACATGTCCCTTAGTATCACATCTAAACATTTTTTTAACAACTCCAGGAATGGTGAATTATCCACCTCCTTGGGCAGGGGAGCAAGAAATGCAAAAAGTGCTAGAGGATGTTTCTGATGCAGGTAATTTTATAAGAACAACTTCTAAATGGTAGAATCTTTACAGTACTTTAAGATGAAGATTTATCATGAACATCTTTTGTACCACACGGATGTTTGCTTTGTGGCAAAGTGCTTTAAAGGGTTGTTCAGCTTAAAGATGAATTAGAATCATAGAATCATAGAATTGCTCAGGTTGGAAAAGACCTTAAAGATCATCGAGTCCAACCACAACCTAACCATACTACCCTAACTCTAACAACCCTCTGCTAAATCATGTCCCTGAGCACCACATCCAAATGGTTTTTAAACACATCCAGGGATGGTGACTCAACCACCTCCTTGGGGAGCCAATTCCAGTGCTTAACAACTCTTTCTGTAAAGAAGTTTTTTCTGAGTTGCGTATTTTTCTTCTCTAAAAAGACAAATTTTCTGACCTGTTCCATAATGACAGTGCCAGCACTGTGTTACCTAGCAGATATTTTCAAAAAAGGTTGTTTGGAAATGTTTCCATCATTATGTAATGCTTTTGCTGAAAATGATGCAAGTATATTGCCTATACAAACTCTCACGTCTGTACACTTTGATAACTTATTTAAAAATCTTCAAAAGAATGAGTTTGTGGATTTTGAGTGGATTTTGAATCCTTTTCTTAAAATATTAAAAATTCAACATTATTGTACATTCTGTTTGTTTCTTATTAACTTGCATGAATTTACAAGCTGAATTTCAAAAAAAAAACTTTGTGTAATTGTGAATGGGAGTGGAAAATGAGTATCCTAATGTAGTAAGCACAGTGAGTGATGTGCTTCCTCCATGTGGATCTATGTATTTTTGTGAAGCAGCTTTTCCACCTATGACAGATATTAAAATCACGTGTCAGAATAAACTGACCACGAGACCAGACCTTTGAATCAGTCTATTGCAAAGTGTTAAACCAAGATTTTAAACAGTAGTGAGGCTTATTCAGTCACATTTTTCTCACTAAAAATTCAGTATTAATAATAGTATTATGTGGTATATTAATGCTTGAATTGAAAGCATGGGATACTGTCCCCACATAGCATCCTTGTCTCTAAAATGAACAGACACGGATTTGATAGCTGGACCACTCAGTGGATAATTGGTGGGATGACTGCACTCAAAGAGTTGCTGTCAGTGGCTTGATGTCCAAGTGGAATCCAGTTATCAACAGTGTAACAGGAGTTAATATTGAGATTGCTGCTATTTAATGTCTTTAATGCATGGAGTATGGAATTAAGGGCACTCTCAGCAAGTTTGTGGGTGACACTGAGTGGTGAGATCAGTATGTTGGAGGGAAAAGATGTTGTGCATCTTTTCACAGGCTTCACAGGCTTGCAAAGTGGGCCTGTGTGAACCAGATGAGATTTAACAAGTCCAAGTATAAGGTACTCAGTCTGGATCAGGGCAATCCCACACCTGAATACAGACTGGGACAAGAGCTTTTAGAGAACAGCCCTGCAGAGAAGCATTTGGGGTTTCTGGTGAATGAAATGCTTGATATGAACCGGAAGAGTAATGGCTTTAAACTGAAAGAGGGGAGTTTTAGGCTAGTTTTTAGGAGGAAATTCTTTACTTAGAGTGTGGTGAGGCATTGGAACAGATTGCTCAGAGGAGCTGTGAATGCCCCAACCTGGAGATGTTCCAAGCCAGGTTGGATGGGACTTGAGCAGCTTGGTCTAGTGGTAGGGGCTTTGAAAATGAATGACCCTGTAGGTCCTTTTCTACCCAAACCAACTGTGCGTGTGCCCAATTACTGTTTCTGGTACATACTGATAGTATTTAGATGAGTGATATTACATTTCAGGAAGAATGGTGCTAGCTATAAATTTCTGAGGCAACCTTCAGCAACTGTTAATTCAGTAGACAAATGCTAGCTCATCTTCCTAGCTTAAGGCAAATAGAGTAATGCAAAGCTAGATGGCTTACATAATACTGTCACTAGGAATTAATTGAAGTCAATGTTTTTTTGCACATTTATGCAGAACTAAAATTTCCTTGGAAGGGCAAAAAGCAGATGATTTCAAAACTTGCTTGTAAAAACCTAACCAATTCTCTAACTGAATCAGTGAGGTTAAGGCTTAATACTTCTAAAATGTTTTTTTTCTTCTTCTCTCTCCCAGCTTTATCCAGTCCGCTTGCTACACCAAGCATATCATCTCCAGCATACTCTCCACCTTTGCCAGCTGCAGTGGCTCTGCTTCCTCCTCCTATAATGACTTCAGCTACACCTTCATTCGTGCCTTCTGCAGCAGTTTCTACTATTGCTCCACCTCTGGCTCCTGCCCCAGCTCCTGTTACCTCTTCAGCTTTTAGTACCTCTCTGCCCCAGTTCTCTACACCTCCTCCATTAAGCTCCACGACTGGTTCTGGTCTTTCTGTACCTCCCACTGGTCCACCCATTTCAGGATTTTCCCTGTCTTCAACCTATGATATTACCAGAGGTCATGCTGGTCGAGCACCACAAAGCCCACTGATGCCATCATATTCTGCACCTCCAGTTACAGGTAACTTTTTTTTTTTGTTTTTTTTTTGTTTACCTTTTCATTTGTATGCTTTTATATTGATGAGAGAGACAGAATGAGGGGTCTCTTGGGTGTTTTTTTCCACCACTCTGCTAGAGTCCTACAAGTTCAAATTCTTTGTATTCCAGCTACATTTAATTAATGTAGCTGCACATGGCAGAAGAGAGAGTAGCCTTTAGAACACAGACATGGTCTGGAACAGAGTTCCCTTTTGCTGAGTTCTACTAGTATCTAGACTTACAGAAAAAACATTTTTTGAGAGCTGTGTTTTTTGTTATCTTGCACAGGAAAGTCAGCTGAACACGAACAGAGAATCAATTCTAGCCATTGTAGCAGTATCTCAGGCTGTAATCTCATATATAATTTATCTGTAGTAAACTGCTCTTCCCATGAGACCAGCTTCTGTTTTCTTGTTTCCAGTCACTAAATAGCATTAGGACAGCTAAAAATAAACATCTTTTATGCAAATGGTTGCTGTAGTTGCTGAACTGATGTCATTTTTGCTAGTGGAATGGAAACTTGGCTGTTGGATATCAGGCCATGGTTTTACTGATGCTGGTGATATCTCCTTTAAGTGGTCCGTATTAGGCAAATGTTTATAAAGACCTCTCATTTGGGCAATATAAGATAAAAATAACTCTTGATTTCTTGTGTTGGAAAATGCTGGATATTTCTATTGTTTTTCTTTTGTCTTCTTTAAAATATGTAAAGATTTTTGGTTGTTTGCTCCTCTTTCTATTGCTACTGTTTTCCAGTGTGCAGGGTTAGAAATTTTCCTACCTCTTTTTATTATGTATGAGAACATTCCTGTCTCTTTGTTCAAAGAGCAACACCCATTTCTCTTTTTCCTCTACAGAGGGCTCTAGTGAATATCTGAGTACAATAAAAAGTACCATTATTAAGCTAACCTGCTAAGAAAAAAAACGTTGTTTAATTTTACATGTGATGTACAGGCATTCTCAGTACTATTGGTAGACATTGTTTGAACGTGTTTACAGTGGTTATATCTGCTAACGTTTAACAAGCAGAATTGTTCTGGGACCTTCAAGAAATGAAGCAAATCTGCCCAGTATTCTTTTATTCTTCCTGCACAATTTCCTATTAAACAATGCAAGCTGCTGCATTTTAACAAATATAGTACAGCAAAATAAATGAACATTTGTGTTTTATTTCTCCTTCTTGCTAGGTGTTTTGGCAGATCCTATTACTCAGCAAGCATCTTTCTCATCACCTTTGGCTTCTGGAACGGGAAGTGGTTCTGCAATCACTTTTCCTGAGGAGCATGAAGACCCCAGAGTGTCTGCTGCCCAGAGTGGAGCACCTGCTGGAGGTCTGTGGGGGTTTATAAAGGTACATTGTTTGTTTTTTTCATTTGTTATCATTCACAAGGAGTTGTGACTTCTTACTGACTGTAGTAAGATGTATGTAGGTCGGAGATTAGGGAATTGTTAATTATGATTGAGCCATAATGTTCTCAGTGTGTTAGCACTCTTGTTTTCTAAAGATCAGATGAAATCTGGGAGGATAATAAGTAACGACTGCAGAAATGCATCCTGGATTCAGTGCTGAGGAACTAGCATCATAGTTACAGCACCTTGTTACAGTTACCTTGTTTCTATTCTGGAACTAGTCTTAACTTTATTGTGCTTTTTTTATCTCCGGTGTTTTTAACAAATCATTTACCTTTCTTACAGATTTCCTTTAAATTAGATAGTGCTTAAAAGAATCTAAAATTGACAGATTGTTGGATTGGAATAGGATGAGACTATTTCAGTTCCCTGAATCTGTCTAAGATGGCAGTCTTACATATAAGTTCCAAGATTGGTTGGCGTATAGTGTATCAGAAACAAAGTTGATACTAATGTAATCACCACACCCCACATCTTGAGTACCTGTTGAGCAATTGAGACAGTACCTGAATTTTCAAGAGATTTGTATTTGCAGTTTGCCAATATGGAAGATTCTCCATCTGTTTGGATTTCTGTTGACTTAGCATCAACTTGATAGAAATTCCAAATCTAATTGCATTACATTTCACAGTGTTGTGACAACTTTGTGCTCTTCATTGATAGAAAAATGTAGATTATTTGTCCCTGCTTTGTGATAGACCAGTGACCATAAAGGCAGTCTGCACAGGAGGAGAAACAACTCCAGCTTTTCAGGAACCTGATAATCTGTAGGGACCGTATATTATAATTACTAGTTAGGCAGCCAGGCTGCAAGTATTTGTAGAAGTCTTGACTCCAGACCTGGAACTTGTTACTACAAATGTTTCTGAGGATCTCGTAGCATTCCCTCAGTTCTTTTTAAAACAACATTCAAGCTTTCAAACTGTGAGGGAACTGAGGGAGAAACATTGCTGGTCCTGTCCTTGAAGGCATCTTGTGGGTAAATGAGAAATCACAAGAACTTAGACATCAGCAGATGGATGCTATCATTCAGAAAAGTTGCTGGGGTTGTGTGCGTTGACAGAGAAACAGTTGCTGTGGGCTCTGGCTCCAAAACTTCCATTATACTAGCATGAGTAATTGTTTAATTTTCTTCACCAAATTCTGTAACCAGAATTAGTGTTCTGCTTAATAGTGAGACTCAATAGTGAACTATTTCACTGTGAGATGTGAGGAAATTAATAATTATTAGTGATTCTGTAATATCTCAGTAGATGTAGGATTGTGATTTTTTTGTTTTCCCTCTGTTAAGCTTGCAACAAAGAAATAGTATTCATACCTATGGGAAAGAAGCCTCGCTAAGGAAAAGTTGTTCAGGGATGATTAAAACTTCTCTGATTCTGGACTTAGTGAAAATATATGTTTGTATACTAAGCAAGTGCTTGTTGAAAAGAAGGCATACACAGTGCTACCATGTGTAATGCTTGTCCTGTAGTGAAGCAAATGTAATCATATGCAGTTTAAATGTTACACTTTAAAGAGTCAGTCTACTGAAGAAATTTTATAAAAGGTTTCAGTAAATTGTTTTTCGGGCTTTATCTGTCAGTTACTCAGCACTGCTGTCTTTTTTTCACCCTGTGACCTTACCTGGCTTTAAATAAACTTGTGAAGAGATGCGGACAATCATTAAGACTGCTTGCAAGACATAGGGTAGCATATGTATTTATATTTAATCATCTTCAAGGTTTGTCAGCAGCTCCACCTATGATTTGGCTGGAGTGTACAGAGCATTTTTTCCATATTGTTTAGAATCTATTTATAAGCTTTCAGCTTAATTGCCCTAGAAATATTTTTTAGTAATGGATTCAAAAATAGATCGTATTGTCTTTAGGAAGGGTAGAAAAGAGACCTCCTTGGCTTAAGTTAGCACAATCTAAATCTAGCTGTGTGGGCTTACCATGCCTGTAGTTAGCTTTGGAAACCTACAACCTCACTAAATGCTCAGGGCTTCTTGTCCCAGAACAGGACTAGATCAAGTGTGTTGCCCATTACTGCTGTTGAAGATGTTTCTTTTCAAGTCATCTGAGAAATGCATTAATGCAGAAGAGGATGGTAGAGATCATATCAAGTGCATGTTGTACCCGAAGAGTTGTGCAGTGATAGTCTTCTCCTGTAGCATTACACACTGATGAGTGAGATACACTAGTTGTTAAAAAAGGTAAATGTGGTAAGAAAAAGGCAAGACAAGATTTGAAGAGAGTTGTTTGTTTGCTTTGTAATCGTAACATGGAAATCTGTCTGGTTAAATGCAGGGTGTAGCTGAGAATCCCATGGTAAAGTCTGTTCTGGATAAAACCAAACATTCAGTGGAGTCCATGATCACAACACTGGATCCCGGCATGGTTCCATATATCAGTAAGTATTTGTGACAAGCCATTACATAACATATGCAAATAATAGGTTAATTTAATAGCATGCTGCTTACACAGTTGAAGTTCCTGTACGCAGTATGCTAATTCAAAGGCAGAATATTGTACTGATTTCTCAAGCATATTGTCCAATGAATCACTTACTCTGGAGATTGGTTTCTTTTACTTGTGTCTTTAGGTTCATTTGGCTTCAGTATTTCACTGTAGTTCATTTACTGGCATAGTAATGCCCTTTTAATAAAAATTGTGAATAGTGAGGAAATAACAAATAAAAAAAATTGGTGACGGGGTCTTCTGTATAATCTCTTTGTTCCATACTTTTTTCTCCCAATATGTCTCTATGTAAGTGTTACAAAGTTTAAATTAAAGTATTCTGTGTATCAATCCTATTGGATCACCTATTTTAATTTTTTGTAAAATTACACATTGATATTAAAACAAGTCAAAAGATTGGCAGATTGGTAAAATAAAGGTATTTATATGACTCTAGAGACTTTGTTCCAATTTTGATGTGTTTCACTGGCAGTATTTATTTATTTATTTATTTATTTTTGTTTTAGGGAATGTAGCAAATTTAAAATGAATCAAATGAGTAGGAAAGTTAAAATTTTTAAAAACAGTTCAGTGAAACCTGGAGCATTTGTGAGTGCTGAGCCTGGAAGAAAAAGCACGATATTTCAACTGAACTTTGAGAATTACTAAGAGGGAGAAACTTCATGTTATTCTGTAATTTTTGTTTTTTCTAAAGTAGATTGTAAGTGATGTAAGGTTTCTATTTCATTAAAATACATAAGTGAAGACATAATTTGGCTAGGATGGTGGTTTTTTTCATCCAGAGAGACCTGAATAGGCTGGAGAAGTGGGCCCATGAAGACCTAATGAGGTTCAGTAAGGCCAAGTGCAGGGTGCTGCACTTGGATCAGAGCAATCCCAGGTATTTATACAGATTGGGGGAAGATCTCCTTGAGAGCAGCTCTGTGAAGAAGGACTTGGGGGTCCTGGTGGATGAGAAGCTGGGCATGAGCCAACAGTGTGTGCTTACAGCCCAGAAGGCCAACTGTGTTCTGGGCTGCACTAAAAGAGGAGTGGCCAGCAGGGAGAGGGAGGTGATTGTTCCCCTCTACTCGGCTCTTGTGAGGCCCCATCTGCAGCACTGCGTCCAGGCCTGTACAGCTCCCCAGTACAGGAAAGATGTGGAGCTCTTGAAGCAGGTCCAGAGGAGGGCACTAAGATGATCAGAGGGCTGGGAGCACCTCTGCTGTGAGGAAGGTTGAGGGAACTGAGATTGCTTAGCTGGAGAAGAGAAGGTTCCAGGGAGACCTCATTGTGGCCTTCCAGTGCTTGAAAGGAGCTTATAAACAGGAGGGGAAATGGCTGATTTCAAAGGTGAACAGTGATAGGAGAAGGGGGAATGGTTGCCTGAGGAGGTTGTGGATGCCCCATCCCTGGAGGCATTCAAGGCCAGGCTGGATGTGGCTCTGGGCAGCCTGCTCTGGTGGTTGGTGACCCTGCACATAGCAAGAGGGTTGAAACTAGATGATCATTGTGGTCCTTTTCAACCCAGGCCATTCTGTGATTCTATGATCTTAAATCTAAGTGAATATCTCCCAGCAGCTCACTAGTGAGATCTGTCAGAATGCAATGACATTTTTGTACTTCGACACAGTATTCATTGGACAGAGAAGCAGTATGTACAGAAGGAAGTCATTTTAATAATTCATTTTCTTCTAAGACTCAGAGGAAGCAAGTTCAGCAGTTATCTCAAAGTTCTCTGGATGTTGGAAAGGAAGGTAGCTGCGTAAATCTTGATTCTTGTTGTACTGCGTTTATTTTGTAGCTGCACTTTATGGAATTAGGACAGAGATTTGTAAACTTAGCAAAATTTTGGAATCAGTGGAAGTCTTTCCCTCAATAGCAAGAGGCCCCATTCTCTCTGCTCTCACTTCATTGCTGCAATTTGAAGCAGTTTCAGATTCCTCATGCCAAAGACTGGAAGTACCAAAGCCTCTTGATGAGGTTAGTTAAAAGAATATTTTCACATGCACAAATACTACTCCACTAATCTCTTACTGGAAAACGGCTGAACTATTTCACTGGTTCATTGTAAGTATCTCAGTCTAAGGCAAGCACACGGAATGGAAATTTTCTGTCTGCATAGTAAATGTTTTGTCACATTATAAGCATAAAAATCATAATTTTTATGACAAAAAAGGACAAGGAATCTTAAATTTTCTGTGGAACTGACAGTTTATAGCACGAAAGATGCAATGCAATTTCCTGTATATAGGGACTTTAGTTCAACTTGGTGTGGCAGTTCTGTCTCTGGATCAATGAAATTCTTACATTTCGGGTTTTCATATTTTTGTATTATTGTTATGCGTGACAGATTCATTCATTTCATTTAATGCTGTAATATCTTTACTTCTTTTCTGTAGTATCTGTGTTGAACAAGGATATACTTGTGATATGTGATGAACATAATCTATACTTGTGTGGAGCACAAGCAGGAGTTTCTTAGTTACTATTCCTAAGCTAGTATGCAGTAGCTTATTACATATGTTACGGGATAGTTTTCAGTAGTTGCCTTAAAATCTCATCAGCAGATTTTCTATCCCAGGAGCATGCAAACAGGACGAATTTCAGCAAAAGCACATTTACTTAGCTTGATTTCTGTGAAGAAAAAATCGATGAGAAAATAGATTCCTTAATGTATTTACTGTCATTGTTTTTCCGTGCTTAGAATCTAACTGCTCCAGAATTCAATGGTATGTACATACAATTCCATTCAGTAAAATTAGCGGATATGTAAAAAAACAAGAAAGCTACCAACCAACCCTAAAAAAAAGTTATATACGTTGTATTACTATTCTGACATTTCTGGCAATTCTTCATTAAGCGAAGATATTTCCTGTAATCAAAGTCTACTGAGTAATATGAGCCAAAGAATAAAATGTTTGTTTCTTCTTTTCTTTGAAATTTAGGCATCAAGCTTTTTTTTTTTTTTTTTTTTTTTTTTTTTTTCTTTTTTCCTTTGGAGGGGTGATGTGGAGCTAGGATTTTTTTCTTAGCTTGAGATAAAGACTGTGGACCCATCAGCAGATGTAATGAGGTGGAATTCAGTGTTTAGCAAAACCACTGGGCTTTGCTCTTTTTTTCTTTCAGGTGTAGTTTAACTGGGTTTTGTTAAGTCACAAGGTCTTGGTAATGACAGGTTAAAAGTCTGTTTCTTTATTAATTAGCTGCTCTTGTTGAAGAAATGCACCCTTGGATGACAAAATCATAGATTATTTTAGGTTGGAAGGAACTTGTTGAGGTCTTCTTGTCCAAACCCTCAGCTCGAAAAGGGATCATTAGAACCATGTGCCAAGAACTGTGTCCCAGTGGATTTTGAAGGTATCCAAAGAGGGAGGCTCCACAACCTCTCTGGGTAACCTGTGCCTTTGCTCACCCACACATTGAAAAAAATTTGCTGATGTTCAGGAGCAACCATTAGTGTTTCAGTTTATGCCCATTGCCTCTTGTCCTGGCACTGAACACCTCTGAAAAGAGCCTCACTGTGTCACCATTGTACCTTTCTGTCATTTATTTGTATACATCAATGAGGTCCTGTGAGCCTCGTCTTCTCTATGCTAAAGAGTCGCTGCTTGTCCTCCTTTCCTTGTGGGAGAGATTCCCCAGTCCCTGAAGCATTTGTGTCAGACCAACATTCTGTTTGAGCAGAAGCTACAGGAGGTGCTGTTTAATAAATGACCACAGAGCTGGTGACTCACTGTAGTCTGTTCCCTTTGGGCTCAATTATCGTTCACAGCCAATGGACTAAAGATGAAGAAAGGCATGTCCTGACCTGTTGCTTTTAATGCATGTGGACATACTGTCCATGTGTTTATCTCAGTCACTTAAACTTGCTGACGCAATTTACTTACTCTGACATGCAGTGTTTGAAAAAAGTTCAAGCTGTTTTTAAGAATCCTTGTTAAAGTGCCGATAAGTTTTCTGAGATATTTTTGCATGTATTAAGTTTGACAGTAAAAATTACCTAGCTGTGATAGACAGCTGTGAGGTACAACTGAATTCATGAGTCTTTAGAAATATTCTTAGATTTCTTTTAATTCATGAAATGGTTTTGTTTTATTATTTAAAAAAAAAAAAAAGCTTAGTGAAAACTCATTATTCTTCATGGAACTCATCTTTTTCATATGGAAATTCTTTAGAAGTATTAACAATTTCTTGGATCCATGGATGTTTAATAACTAAAAATGCTACTAACTAAAAAAGAGTTGTGGGGAGGAAGGTGAGCAACAGGAAAGTGTTAAAATTTTGCAGTCCAAACCCTAGGAGGAAGTAATGTGATCATTTAAAAGTTTACAAAATTTGACAGTTGTTCACTGGATTCTATTAACTGAATCTGTGTTCTTCGTTGCTTTCGTAAGAAAGAATTTCCATATCACATCAACTCTTCTTACTGCTTCCCAAAATGACAAAACATCCTTAGAAATAAACGTTTTGAGTTATTGTCCTAAATCCATTAGCTGTCATTGAAGGGTCTCTTTTTTTTTTTTTTTCTCAGGGTACTAAACATCTCCAAGTTCCTATTGTTCTTTTTTTGTTTGTTTTTTAACCTATAAATCTCTCAGCTCATCATCTAACTCTTCCTACTTTATGCCTGCTTCATGAAAGAACTTTTGTGCGATGTATGAGAAGGAAAATACCAAGTGAAACATACACTTCAGATGTGGGATATATTTGAACTAGCTTTAATATGAATATAGAGAAATACATATGTACACTAAATATGTTTTTGTTTGTTTTTTTAAAGAAACTGGTGGAGAACTGGACATAGTGGTTACTTCTAATAAGGAAGTAAAAGTTGCAGCAATTAGAGATGCCTTTCAGGAGGTCTTTGGGATGGCTGTTGTTACTGGAGAGGCTGCGCCGTCTAACATCGCACCCCAACCTGTGGGCTATGCTGCAGGTTTAAAAGTAAGTCAATAGGTAATAATGCTGAAGCATTTCCAGTGAAAAGAGAGATTGTAAAAACATTTACCTTAAGGAATCTGACTACGTGAAGGGAGATCAACTTGTAAGGTAAGCAAACCGTTGCTTTTTGTGATTGTTGGATTTTTGTGAAGTGGCTTGCTGAAACAAGTTTTAATTTCTTGCTGTAAATGTACTTACAGCAGATGAAGAATAGTTTTGTAAACCTACTTACAATTTCATTGGCTGCCTCCCTATTAATTCAGCAGATGAAAGATAGCTTGATCAACATTACAGGAATCTTCCCAAACAGATAATAATAAGGATAATTAAGAATAATAATCCTTAAAAAATGAGAATTCACTGTGCAGAAAGGGTTAACAAAGAGTGTTTCACGAGATTCGAAAATACCAGAATATAAATATAAGGTGTATAGGTGGAACCACCTGCTGACCAATAACCAAAAATGCTGCAAAAAAACTATTTAGCATTCTGTTTCTTAAATATAAGAAAATTATTCACTTATTAATAATGAAGTAATCTCTCCTAACTGATGTGGCAGTGTTCACAACAGCACTAAGCCGCATGTTTTCTCTATGTATTTCTACTGCTGTGTCATGGTAGCATTTTCATTGCAGCCTGAGAGTGATAACAGGCTTGGTAACAGGTTCTCCTTTAGTCTTACAATCCTGGTAAAGGATTCAGAACAGACAAATCTTATGCTGCAGAAACAGCAGTGGGAGTAACAGGAATATATGTTTATGCTTTAACTAGTAGTGAAATTTGTTACAGCTACAGCATGCAAAGAATTCCAAAGCTAATGTAGATCTTTTTCATGAAAAAAATAACAAATGAGTCTTATAACTTTTTTTAACTGCTGGGGGTTCCATTCTGAATTTATTTTTTCAGTGCTGTTTTATTTTTTCAAACCTCTCATATTTTAACTTGAAAAATACATTCAGTTGCTGTTCTTTGCATTTGTCTGCAAGTACTGTGCTGTGCTTTTTTTTTGAAGAGACTTGCTTTTCAGGGAGCCCAGGAAAGGATAGACAGCTTGCGTCGGACAGGAGTAATACATGAAAAACAGCCTGCTGTGTCAGTGGAAAGCTTCATTGAGGAATTACTTCCTGACAAGTGAGAAATTTAAATATATTCCAATGAGAGGAGAAAAGAAAGTAGAATGCTCTTTATAGACTTGCAATGGCCTACGAGGAGTTACTAGCAGTACCTATCTCAGCAGAAGACAGGAGACACTCTGTGTTCAGTACTGCTCTATCAGACTTTATTTTGGTGGTGGTATTCAGCTTTTTTTCCATACATCTTGATAGCTGAATAGACAAAATCGTTGTCTGTTTCTTTCATACTATACAAGTACTGAGCTGACAAAATTAATTAGCTGTTGTAAAACCTGGAATTTGGTAGTAGCTTGCTCACTTTTGTGATTGAGCTCTCCTCTCTTCCTCTGAAATTGTATTTTATTCAGAGAGCATATTTGGAGCTGTTCTGGCAATTGCAGTAATATGACTTTTTCAGATGCAAGATTATCATTTTCCTTTCATTGAGAATGTACAGTTTGTGATTTTTTTTCCACAAATATAAATATTGTGTTTTCAAGTATATTGTAACCTGTATTTCATAACATTCTTTTTGTCATTTTTAATAGTTTTATAATTAGCTTCCAAAACATTAAATAGTTGTTGTTGTTGTTTTCTCTTTCCATCTTTGCGTTTTTCTTCAAGTGATGGAGTCTTGATTCATTCGTTTTCAATATTCTCTGCTCTTGCTTCATTTTTAAAGTTACATTTAGTATCCTTAGTGGAAGATGGATGGTGAATTTTCTGCAGTAAATAGAATTAGGAACCATTTTCATTTTTGTTTAGTGTTCACTTCCATCTAGTCCAATTGAGATGTTTTATCATGTACACGAAGGAGTAACTCTGACAACCAGATTTCTTTTTCAAAATAATTGCTGTTCTCTTCCTTTGAATTTACTAATTCCTTGGTCAGATATTTTTTGTTTGTTCATAAAGTAGTCAACATGATTGAGCTGGCTTAGAACTGCAAGTAATTGAAAGAAATGCTAGCTTTTCTGCCCATGCTTTATAGGCCCCACAAACATTTTAGTCTTCAATATCAGTTACAGTAGAAATAGAATAACTTAACACACGATTTAATTCTTATTGAACAGGTGATTTTGGAAGTTTCCCTGCGCAGTGCTATGAAAAACATTTGAACTATTTTTGACCCTACTTTTTCTGCAGTTAAATGATAGGTCATAATCATTGAGAGAGCAGAAAGACATTACTTCCCTTCCAACTGCGTATGCTGGATACTATTTGCAGAAAATATTGCAGTGTTCTTCTTCTGTTATGTTTCCCTTCACATTCAAACTACTTTATAAATTGAGAGCACTTTAACAATGAAGCTGTCTCAACTGTCTTTCATAGTTGCAGGCAGGAGTAGTGCTCTATCAGAAGTGCATTCCGGTGCTGTTTCCCCCTATAAAAGAGGGTGGGGGTGAAGCATTTCTTCCTCATTTGCTCCACTACGCTCTTGTTCTGACATTTAGCTGTTGTGACTGCCAGTCATTTCTTAAAATTGGAGTCTTGTGTTTCTATTCAGAAGAGCAAGATTATTGCTTCCCACTCTTTAGAGGATAAAATACAAGTTATACACATAAAACAGTGACTGCAGTATTTTGCTTTCTAACTCTTCTGTGATTCTTGGCAGTGCTTTTGTGTTTTTGCTTTCCCGGAGTGTTTCTGCACTGGTATCTCAACTGTACAACTGTTTTGGGAATTGTATACAGTGAGTCATTGATGCATTGCTCTGGTTTTGTTTGGATCTTATCAGTGTTGTCAATTTGTTGACAGGGAGAAATGATTTAATGTTTTGTAAGCTAGATACAGAAATATTTTGGGTACTGCTTCAATAACCACTACCATTTTTTCAGAGTGATGCCAAGCTGTTCCTGTGACTAAATAACATAAATGTTCATAGAAAGGTTAGACATACCAGAACAGTCTTCTAAATACACATCGTGAATGAGAAATCAGGTTTTTAATTGTTAGGGAAGGCTAAAGTAATGAGAAGCACTCTTGCAAGGACTGTGTCAAAAATGTCCAAAATAATATAACTTGCATCCCCCACTCTCCCTACTTTCTAGTTGTCTTAATATTTCCCATCTACACACATGGATTGTAATTACATATGAATAAAAATGATTTATACTAATTTTACTTTAAAATTACAAGATCTTCATGAAACTTTATTACAAATACCTGTGCAGTAGAGTTTATTAAATAGCTGAGGTGTAATTTGAGTATTAACATGCTTTTAAACTGAGTGATTTTCAGTACTCAAGTGTGAAATAACTTGCATGTTATTGCAGGTGGTTTGACATCGGATGTCTGATTATTGAGGACCCGGTTCATGGAATTCATCTGGAAGCTTTTACCCAGGCAACACCAGTTCCTCTACAATATGTTCAGCAGGTGAGATTATTCAGATTATTATTTTCTTTAAACCAATGGTAGATTCACAGTTCAGACATAAGACTTCAATTTTAATCACCTTTATGATGTCAGTTCTTACTGTTGCTCCACTTAAATCTTTTAGTTTATGAAATGAAGATAAAACATGCTTCTAAGTCATGTGTATGTACTACCTGAGGTGTTTAGTCTTTTGTGGCAAAGAAAGCTTTGTTTGGGAGTCTCATTCTGCATAATTTGGTGTATGGAAGTATTAGTTTTACTTTTCTATTAATCAAAAAGAATTCTGAAAAGAAATTAACTGATAGGAAATAATAGCAAAAAAAATTACTCAAGAAGAAATAATCCCTCCAAAATGGAATATAGTTTTATCATTGTTCTACTTCCATCTCTCTGGCTCAGTGACTGAAAATAAACCTTACCAATCTTTAAATAGATAAAATAAGGATACTCTCACTTCCTCAGATGAGAAGGGAAAGCTTTGCAGCTCAAATGATGCACTAAACAAGTGCACCAGGTGCATGTGGTAAGCGCTCTTACCCACCCAAAAGATGTGCTTTCCTTTTTGTTTTTTAACTTACTTCGCAGAAGTTTTTGAGTTTCATCTAATCTCAGCAAAATTATGCAATAGTGAATTGTGGACACAGGCACGTTTTATCAACTCAGTGAAATAGCTAACATTCCATTTAGGCATGAGCTGAGATGACTCAGCTTTTAATAAGTGTTCATAATACCTAGCTATTAGGTGGTTTATTACCAGCAAACTGATAGCATACTGTATTAGCTAGTGTTCCTAGAACTCATGCCTGGTAGATACGTCTCTAGAATTGTGCACGAGCTTGATGCCACTGTGAGCAAACAGAGTCATACCTAAAAAGCAAGTCAGATATCCTGTTTGGCCTGTGCTGTTCTGACAAAGGTTTGAATTTTCTGGAATATAAAGATGGAAGTCTTGGAAAAATTGTGTTTCATCCTGTTGTGAAAATAAGCTAGCACTGTAATTTTTAAATACCAGCAGTAGCATTTTTTCATGAGATCACTTAGGTTTCCTGGACTTGCACTAGGAATTACTCCAGACTTTGCCCACTGCATGTTGCCTGACAGATATGAGCCATACATTACTTCTGAAATTTATTTTTACTGGTTCTGTGAAGAATTAAAAAAACAAAACAAAAAACCCACACCTGTTTAGTGTTTGATCCATGGGGACTGTTTAGAGAAAACAGATAGCAATTGTTCTTCTTTGTTTGTTTGGTCATACCAATTCCAGTAGAGTGATCATTTATTTGATTGGCTTTAGTTCTTATTTTTCAGAGATGTTAGAACTATGAGAAGCTGATGAGTAACAGCAGAAGAAATACTGCTCTAGTTTTCCACAGTATCCTCAGAAGGGGTGTAGAAAGACATGAAGCTTCAGAAAAATTTCTAATCAGTGCTCACTTACCTCAGTGAAGTTGTATTTGCCTATCTGAAAATAAGCACAGCTGTGTGAAGTTACTGCATAAATTGTCACAAGTCTACGGATCGTTGATATGAATTAAGCAATTTTTTAAGATAGAACACAGCTGACATTTGCTTTTGTTTTGTAGAATATATTTTGTTATTTAAAAGCAGTTCTTAATGGATTGAGTTTCAGAGTAATTTTTTCATAGAATCACAGAATGTTTTGTGTTGGAAAGGACCTTAAAGCCCACCCAGCCCGTGCCGTGGGCAGGGCTGCCCATCCCAGCTCAGCTGCCCAGGGCCCCATCCAACCTGGCCTTCAGTGCCTCCAGGGATGGGGCACCACAGCTTCTCTGGGCAGCTGTGCCAGGGCCTCACCGCCCTCTGAGGAAAGGATTCCTTTGTAATATCTAATCTAAATCTCCCCTTTTGTAGTATAAAACCATTCTGCCTTGTCCTACCACCATTAGACTACATAGAACTCAATCTCCCTTTTTATAAACCCCCGTTGTGTATTTGAAGGCCACAATGAGGTCTCCCCAAAGCCTTCTCCTCTCAAGGCTGAACAAGCCCAGCTCCCTCAGCCTGTCTTGATGAGAAGGTGCTCCAGCCCTCTTATCATCCTCATGATCTCTTCTAGACCCTCTCTAACAAGTCCATGTTCTTCTTTTGCTGGGATCCCCAGATGTGTACCTTAAGACTTGTACTAGCAAGACTAGTAAAAAATTATAATTAAATTAATTTATTCATAACGCATGGCAAATCGTTGATCTTTTGATTTTTTGCCTTCAGCATACGTGTTTGTTACCTTTATTCCTGTTATGCATCTTCTAGAATCAATGTTTCTCTCAGGGTTGTGCAAGAAACTTTTGTATAAATCCAGTACAATATCTTTAAATAAAATCTAAATGGCAAAGGGAAAAAAAGTCATTTTATAATTGTGTTTATGACTAAGAACAGAGGAGAAACATGCTTTAGATGATAAATGTTATTTGTTTTTCGCAGTACAAAAGATTGAATATTAGGAATAAGAAAAGCAGTTACGTTCCTCATAATTTTCACTGATGGTGTGTTTTATTCTTTTAAGTAATGGGAACAGTGATAAAAGCATCTATACAGAATCCACAAAGAATGTAACTTTTCAGAGTTAGACTATTATGTGGACCATAATGGAGATAGTGTAATTAGATATTCATTGCCTACTTCCAGGTAGATCGTTTACTTTTTACTGACAGTATGTTCTGACTAATTAGAACAAGTATTGAATTTACTTTTCCCTTTCAGAGGAGTCTGCCTCTTGTGTGCTTTTCGGTAACAGATTATTTCCATATTGGAACAGAGTGGACATTCTTACAGACTTACATATGCTGTTATTGTACAAGGCAGTAAATGAACTTTAGTCTGCTGTACATACAGTGGAAACACTGTAAAAATAAGTCGGTTATTTGTCAGAGAAAATCTGTATGAAGAAATTGGCCAGCAGTGCAATTCTGTGAAGAAATAAATAATATTCAGAAGAGTCTTACTGAGGCTGGAAGCCTACTCATCTTTATATACGAGAGTGGCCAGAGGTCGGTGCCTGGGATGAGCATGAGAAGAGATAAAGGTGGTGATGCTTACACTGCTGTTTTTCTTCTGCATCAGGGAATTACAGAATGTGCTCCCTTGGTGATCTCGTGTATAGCTCTGTACTCATTTTCTGCCAGACTCTGGTGTCTTGTTACTTTTCTCTTTTGAAGGGGACAATTTATCCATCTTGGGAGGGTAGCAGTTACTTTTTTAATTAGCGTTCTAAATTATGGGGCAGTATGAAATGTGGATTCTGATATTCTTTTATTTGCCATGTGATCCTGGTGACGTGAGAAGGATACTTCCGAAAGTTGGTAGTGGTGAAGATAGAAATAAAAGTTCTGATTTCATACTCTGAATAACCACTTCTCAAAATGTCATACAGGCTAAGAGTCTCACGCCTCAGGACTACAACCTGAGATGGTCGGGCCTGTTGGTGACAGTGGGTGAAGTGATTGAGAAGAACCTACTGAACGTCAACAGGACTGATTGGCACGTGGTGTTCACTGGCATGTCCCGCCGGCAGATGATCTACAGTGCAGCCAAGGCTCTAGCTGGGATGTACAAACAACATTTGCCACCTCGGACCGTTTGAAAGAAGATTGATCCGTGACAATAAAGAATACTGGTTTTAATCCTGGAATTGTAAAAGTTACATATTCTGATTCTAAGTGGGGATACAGCACAGATTTATAATCTACTTGTAAACTGTATTTTACTTTTTGAGAAGTGAAGGTTGTTTCCGGAAATGAGTAATTCCAGTTTTTGATAACTGTGTGATTTCCAGTATGATTCATAAAAGAGGAAATCAGAGCAAGCGTATTTATAACTAGGATAATAGTGTAACAGTTTATAAAGTGGAATGTGCTATTACTTGACACCTTAAAAGGCATTTGGTGTGATGTTTAATATTTTAGTTACTCGGTAACTTTTTCTAAAGATGGGGATTGTTGTTTAGCTACTTTTCTTAGTAATATAAACATGTTGGCAGCATAATATGTATGTTGTACGTGCGTTTCAGTGTAGGGAGGCAACTTCTGTGGTGGATGTTTCCATAAGGCCTGTGCTTACGTGGTACACTTCACACACCACCAAGGCTTGGTGTACTTAACTAAGTTCTCAGGACTGAAGCTGCCTAGTTCTGATAACATGTAACAGTAAATTGCTGAAGAGCACAAGTCCATGCCCAGGTGGTTGAAGTCTGGACTAATGAATTTTTGAAATACAATTTTCCAAACTGCAACTTCTTCTTTCTTTTCCCTCGTTTTATCTTTTTTTTCTTTTATGTATAGCTTTTCTGTAGCGGAGATGCGATCCATCTCCAGCTAAAACGCAGATTTATTGTTGCTTCTGTGGCTTTTAGATCAGATACCATATACACGTGAAATTATTTAGTTTCCTCTATCGAGTTACAATTGTCAACAATTTGATCTAGAAAATGGTGGGATGTATATCTCTTGCTTTGTTATCCTGCATTTTGTATACGTTTGTAAGTCTTAAAGGCATTCTTGTTGTCATGGGCTGTTTTTTATAAAAGTTTCTGGTCTTGTCTGATTTTTTTTTCATGGCTAAGAATATCTTCTCTCCATGCTCACACAATCTGAAATCTTTATTCAGAAATATGGAAGTAATTGTGAAGAAAATATTTTGTTAATAATACTTTTTTTAAGAAACAAAGAATAAATAAATACTTTGTTTGCCTTAAACAGTTTTTTAGCTTGTATTCTTTTGCTTTTACCTTTCTTAGATGCCTTCAAAGGACATTTTCATACACAATATACTGGTAAGTTAGCTAATACTTGTGCAAGCATTTCTATTTCCAAATAATATATTTCGCCTTAATTGGCTTAGTCAGTAAATTAACTGAATAAATTTTCCTAGAGGACTGTACCTATTTTAAAGATGATTATTTTTTTGATGTTGCTGATGAACACTGTGTGTGAAAAGGAAATCTCACAACAAATAAAAAAACAAGCCCAGAAAATGATTCTTGAGGTTGTGAGATCTCTCACTGGGAGGACTTCCTAGTATCATAAGCTAAAATGAGGGTATGTAGACTTCTAATTTATATTGAGTGAAGCAAAGCTCCTATATTCCAGTGGGAAACTGTATATGAACTACTTTGAACATCCACAAGTCCTGAGGAGCTATGGGATCCATCCAAGGGGATCATCCAAGTGTACTGAAGTAGCTGGTGGCACAGGTCACCAGACATCCTTAGTTATTTACCATCAGTCCTTGACTAACTAGAGCTGTCCCAATTGATGGAGATTAGCAAACGGGAGGAAGAAAGATCAGATCCAGGGCATTGCAGGCCTGTCAGTATGATCACCAGAGAAGGTGATGGAGCAGATCACCTTCAGTGGTAACCATAACAGAACGTACGGGACGGCTGAATGATTACATGCAGCCAGTGTGGATCTATGAAGGGCGGGACCTGCTTAGGTAACCCTGTCCATCTGTGACAGGGTTGCCTGCTTGGTAGAGGAGGGAAAGGCTCTCTATGTTGTCTATCTGGATTTTGTTTAGATGTTTGATGCTATTTCCCACAGTATTCTCATGGAGGAACTGGCTGCTTATGGATTGGTCAGATGTACAGTTCAGCTCGTGAGGAACTGGCTGGATGACCAGGCCCAAAGAATTGTGGATGGAGTTTAAGCTGCTTGGTTACCAGTGGTGCTCCCCAGGAATGGTCTTGGGACAATTTTGTTTAGCATTTTTATCAGTGGTGTGGATGAGAATAGTGAATGTATTCACACTAAGTTTGTGGACAGTATCGAGCTAGACAAGACTGTTACCTGCTTCAGTATAGGAAGGTTCTACAGAGTGATCTGCGTAGGCTGCAGCCAATCTCAGATGACATTCAACGAGGCTAAATGCTGGGTCCCACACCTGGACCATAGCAGCCCCACGCAGAGGTATAGGCTGTCTGGAAAGTTGCCTGGTGCAAAAAAGGACAGGAAATAATCATTAGGCTTGGGTGTCCTGGGCTTGAATTAAAATTTGAACTGGAAAAGAATTTGTTTTCCTACTCTGTTGCCTGTTCATGTATAAGAAATAACATCCCCAAATAAAGACCAAAGGTTGAGCTTCTTTAAGAGATCAGTAAAATGAAAAAGTTGCAGTATGCTTTGGAAAGCTAACAGAGTCCATAATTATGACTTATCTGAGTGAAAGCTCTTTTCAGTCTGAGATGCAGTTGGCATAAATGAATCCAGGAGTGAATTAAAAATAACATTCAGCTTTTTACAGTCTGCTGTGTGGTATTGTGGACGTGTTAGAGAAGGCTCCACAGATGGCACATTCTGTGTTAAACGTGCCGAAATCAGTGTAGTGAAGCACATGTCAGAATACATTTAGATGTCTGAAGACAATTCTCAACTGCTTATCACTGTTGTAGAAGCAGATACAGAATGGATGCTTGCTCCAATAAGGATGTTGTAAGAAAAAAAGTTCAAGGAAGCTCTCCTGCTTGTAAATGGAGGATATCAGCAATTGTAAATGATCCAAGGGATGCATCCATAAGGAAGGGAGACCAATTATATAAAGAGAGTATGTTGCTGTGCTTTATTTCTAGATTTGGAATTGCTGTCGAGTTGCTTTGTTTACTGTGGGTTTTGTAGCAAGCACCGCTGAAAGCAGTTTTTCCATGACCACAGTCTTTTTCATCATATGTCATATGTCATGTGTACGTCATATGTATTTTCATCATATATCATCTGTATTTTCATGATATGTCATCATATTCTTCTCAAAGAAGTTATAGTTGTCACAGCACAAAATACGTGTTCTTAATAAGTAATGTTGTAGAAAGAACATAATTTGGTCTGAGGTCCTTCTGTTATAGCTCCTGTCTCACTGCAGTCAAGCAGGGAGCAGAAGGGTGGGCTGTGAGAGATTGTCTGCATCTTCTAGGTAAGCCAAAGCGTAGCAGTGGCTGCATGCTCCACTATGGTGGTGGCACTGCTTGTTTTTGCTGCACATCTTTATAATGATTTTGTGATTTGTTTCACTGCCATTATCTGATCAGTTCAATTCCTTGAGGCTGAACTGAGACATGATTGCAACAGTGCTTCTCAGTACTGCCTGGTAGAGTGACAAAAATGTTCTCTAAAAACCTTTATGTGCCTGTGCGCTTGTCAAAATGTTTATTTGTCCACTATCAAACTGTTTTGTAAAGAGAACTTCAGATAGATGAAGCCCATTTTTCCAGCTTGCGTTAAATTGAAGCATATCTAGGCAAGCTGAATGAAGGCCGAGTCAAAAAACATAGGGGAACATTCATTAGCTCCACTGTTTGCCTGAACACTTGCTGCTTTTGTGTAGCCTCTTCAATGCTAAGTATTTAAATGCACTGCTTAATACATGTTAAGGTAGAGATTCTAAGTCATCTGCAGGTGGCACAGCAGCAGCATTTTACTTATTCTGGAAAACAGTCATGAATGATAAATTCAGGCTGAACCTGAGAGGATCTCTATATGCCAAAAAGAGATGGATCAGTCGGTCCTCAGAAAACAAATAAAACAAAAAACAGCACAAGGATCTTCTCTATAGGAGAAAAACTGGATTCTTGTTTATTTATTTGTTTATTTTCAAAGGCTGAAAAACAGCTTCAGGGCTTAGTGAAAGGGTTTAAGGAATAAGACCTAGCTCCTGCTGGTGAGTAAAGGACTGAAATTCCTTTGCTTTGTGTACTACTAGCTCTTACAGCCAGTTTTTCTGCTTCTTCCACCAAGTACAATTTTAGTAGATGAGAGAGAAACTAAATATATTTCCTCTAGTTTCTTTGTTCTAATTAACATTCCTGAGGAGGAAAAAAATAACCTGCTATGTCAATAGCTGTCTTGTTAAAATGACGTTCTGTGTCACTTAAATATTTACCATATCAAATTACTCCTACTGGCCATTATTACTGAGCTTTTCTGTTTGCAGGAGGTGTTTGGGGATGATTATTAGCAGTGGGTTTAGGGAATGAATGATTTTTTTTTCTTTAAATAAATATCCTGTCTGGTCCAAATCCACAAGAAGTAGTCCTCATAAAAAGATGATGTTTAAATAAACAAAGCAGAAAATCTGAAATGATGGCTCAGATAAGAAATCTGTCCATAAATATTCACATGCCGTGATAAAGCCCATAATGGGCTGAGAGGTTCCCTGGTGCAGAATGAATGAACTGTGAAAGTCTTATCAGAATGTGTAACCAAACAAGTGGGAAGCTAGAGCTGAGAAAGGAACTCCAGTGCAAGCATTCTGTTTGCCTACAGGGGTGCGACAGAAGTGGGATTGTCTAAATAAGGCTGAGACAAGCTGAGGGTTCAGGAGAGTATGAAATAGTAAGGCTTAGTTTTCTCTCTTTTTCCTATACTTAGAGATTATGTTCTCGTAGTTGCTGTATTCATTTAGTACAGAAGCAGGATAACCATCTTTTTGGAAATATCTGTAGCCTGCCTAACAGTTTTCCTGCAGAATTCCAAGTGGAAAGCTTTGTGTAGGGAAGCTGGAACTCTCTTCTCAGCAGTGTCACACTCAGAAACTCAAAACTAGTGCCTACCTTTTTACAAAGGTAACAAAGTACAGATGAGGTGTAGCAGAGAAGGGCTTACATGTGCCAACTTCATTCTTAGAGAGTGGTGATGACAATAGAAGGAAAAGCATCAAAACAAGTTTAGTCTCTGAGTCCATTTGAGATAATTGTTATTCTGTGGTGAAGTCCTTGGCACTGCCTTTTCAAACACTTGTTAATTGTGTCAAGGTACAGATAGCAAAGTACAGATAGCTGGTGCTGATTTTTCTTTTATATCATGTTGACCTCCTAGGGTAGATCATGAATATACATGGCTTGGCAGACTGCGAAAGTCAAGATGAGCTGTATGATCCATACAGGGGTTGGGGCCAGATCCTTTTGTGATTGAATTCATTTTATGAAGTTAGAGCAGCCATGAGTAAGAGCAAATAATTAAAATAAATAAATAAACAAATAAAAGAAAAAAGTTGTATCCATTTTAATCAGAAATTGATCTATATTATGTAGTATTCCTAGCAGAATAAGTTCTCTTTTTGTTCACGATCAGCTGAAGTTACCAGGGGCAGCTCTCATACGCTGCATCTGCTTTTTGTCACTGCATCATCATTCAGAACTGAACTGCTGTAGAACACACTCAGCCATTGAAATGGGTCTGGACAACTTCCATCCAGTTGCTCTCTTCAGATTTGCTGTAGATGTCTGTGGAGAAAGAGTAGGACATGGGAGCAGGGGCTGCTAAGACAACAGATATAATTTGTTTTCATGGACCATCAATTTATTCAAAATCAGAAAGAAATCACATTTGAGCCCATATGCTTTCCAAGATGTTCTGCTCTAACAGGAGTTTCTAGAAATGCCTTCCAAAAGTCATGCCTTCCTTTTTAGACATCTGCTCAGTCTGGGCAAGTGAGCTTTGGCAGAAGAAGGCAAAGAGAGGAATGTAGCCTGAAATGATGTGGCAGAAGTCATAAGACAGTCAGAGAAACAGGAATGTTCCATGAGGAATGGAGAAGTGCCACAAGAAAAGGTAGATCAGCTTGATCTGCTTAGGGTTATTCAGTGCACTGGATGCAGTACAGGGTAATTGAGGGAGCAGGTGGGAATAGGTGTAATTTCTGAATGAAAATATCTAGAGTTTGTGTGCTACTGCTGATTTTGGTCAGTTCTAGAAGAACATGAATTCATACACGCACCTCCTTCAGTACGGTGTATAAACATAATTTGATTAGTTGCCTTTCAGAATCATACAATGTGGGTTTTGCATCTAGAAAAGAAGTATTTATCTCTGAACAGAATTCTCTGTGAGAGCGAGAACTCTGTGGGTCTAGTTTACATTTACATAGTTACATTTAATATTTGAACAAACAAATTTTTTTAAGCATTTTTTTCCTTCTTCATGTTAATGGACACTGGAATAAATAGCAAAATGGGAACATTCTACATCACATCAGTAGTTGCTAACTCTTGAAAAATAGAATAAAATTGCTTCAACTTAGGTTAATTTTTCAACATGTATCTTAACTGCCACAATTAAGTATGTAATCTATCAAAAACTGACATTTTGACATCCTGAACCTTGGAGCCATTTGGCTTTGACTGTATGGCTCTGTTCCATCCATAGTTATACAATTAAGGAAAAACATAAAAGTAATGGTATATAGAGCTGCAGTTCCTAAAAGGAAAAAATGTCAGTTGTTTTGATTTATTTTCTCATTGTACAGAATTCTGTCAAAGCATTAGATATCCCAGCAAGTTAACTTTGTAAAGCAGCCAGACTATGACCTGATAATTAAACTTTCAATACACAATGCTGCAAATGAATGACAGGTCCAAAAACACACAGCTGCTTCTGAACTAGTGCAAGTCATTTTTCATAGAGTGGAAAAAAAGAAAATACAGCTTAAAAAGGTTACAGGAAAATTTAAATATCTCTCAATGGGAAAGTGATTTGCAATTATTTTGGCATTCAAAATTCAAGTGTGACTGAATGTAGCCATCGGCTTGCCTGTAAAATGGGGAAGTACCTCAAATACTTGAGGAGACAGCATCTGAGATCATTTTCTGAGATTGAAAATTGGCTTAATTCAATGCAGAAAGAAATAGAGTTCTCTCTTATGTCTAGGTTTCCTGGTTCTTAATCACAAAAGTATGGTTTATGTACAGGTATACTCTGATCAGAATGAACAGGATTTATTCATTTTTATTTTAAACCTATGCTATTAATGATGCACTTAGACTTTCAAATTTGTTTTCATAGAATTATTTGAGTTGGAAGAGACCTTTAAAGACCATCTGTCCAACTCCCTTGCACTGAAAAGGGAGGCTCACAGCTCCACCAGGTACTCAGAGTCCCCTCCAGCCTGACCATGAATGTCTCCAGGGATGGGGCATCCACCACATAACTAGGCAACCTATGCCAGTGCCTCAGCAGCCTCACTGTAAAACATATCTTCCTTCTATCTAACCTAACTCTACCCTCTTTAAGCTTGAAACCATTTCCATTCTTCTGTCACCACAGACCCTGCTAAAGAGTCTGTTGTCTTTTTTCCTGTATCTCCCCTTTAGATACTGAAGGGCCACTATCAAGTCACTTTGCAGCTTCTCTTCTCCAGGCTGAACAGCCTCAGATCTCAGCCTCTCCCTCCTAGGAGAGGCGTTCCATCCCTTGTATCATTTTTGTGGCCCTCCTCTGGATGCACTCCAACAGGTCCATGTCTCTCCTGCACTGAGGACTCCATACCTGAATGCAGTACTCCAGGTGAGGCCTCACCAGTGCAGAGCAGAGGAGCAAGATCACATCCCTTGCCCTGCTGGCTGTGCTTCTTTTGCTGCAGCCCAGGATAAGGTTGGTTTTCTGGGCCATGAGGTTACATTGCTGGCTCATGTCCAGCTGTCATCCACCAGTACCCCCAACCTATTTTAATCTGGTTTTGGCAGTTGAAGGGAAACAGCATGTATTTGATAAGGATCAAGCTTAAAATTAAGTAATGCAGAAGTTATGCAGTGAACAATGCATTGAACAACTGAGCCAAATTCATTCTTCAGATTTCTCTTGAGTTCTGTTACAAATACTCTGAGCTTAAAATTTTCATTGGAAAAAGCTTGAGTATTTGTAAGCTCATGCTCTACATCTTGCTTAGTTGAGCCAGTTTCACTCTGAATTTTTAAAGCAATTTTCTAATCGAAGAAAACTCTTACCTAAGGGAGTTCTAGAAGGAATTTATTTCTTTTCATCTCTGTCAGAAGTGAGTGGATGTTGTCCTGCTTGCATAGAAAAATAGATTAATTATGTCTAAAATGAATATACATGACATTGGCTCAACTAAACTCTCGTGATTGGCAGCATTTACCAGTGTGAAATGGGTTGTAAAGAGCATTTAATTACAAATTTTTTCAGTATCAAAAGGCAAGTTGTTCTGTCTGCTTTTACCGTAGATTACACATGAATTGATAGCATTAGGTATCCTTGTGATAATTTAATTCTTTCAACTGTAGGAATGGCTGTTGCAAGCAAGTGGCAATTGTACTGTGGCTATCTGGGGAAGTTAAAAAGTTGTATTCTTTTTTTGTAAGGAAGTGTATTTTGGCCAGTGTTGGGACTCTGAAGGGTACCTATGCCATCTAAAAACAGTAAAAACAGATATACTACAGAGATGCAGATTTATAAACTCTGCCCATATAGGTCAGGTTGTGTCCGCCAATTCGGCACAAGAGATTCACCCCAGAATACTCAGAGAGTTGCCTGCAGTCTTTGCAAGATCTATCCCTATTGATTTTCCAAAGTTGTGGGAATTTGGAGAGATCCAATCAAGTAGGGGCTGGCAAATTTTGTCCTGATATTCAAGAAAGGAAGAAACAAAAGACAACTAGCTGTTACATGATGCTTGAGAAGCAGTGCTAGCAATGTCCATTCAATACTTTCATACAGATGTGTGTGAATGCATGACTGTAATTTGCTAATTTTAGTTACCCATCACTGCAGTCAATTTATTGCCTATAGTTTGTTCTGTTTTCTTGGAGCAGAAATCCATCTCTTTCTCCCATTTCTGCTGGATGAACACATAGCAGATTTTAGTCAATCTAGACCCTTTGCTAGCATAAATCAGTTTTGTTTTATTAACATAAGTGGAAACAGAAGTCCCCCATATAGGTATGCCTATGTTTTCACGAGTTGGTTAGATTTCACTTTTAATAAGTCAAGATCATAAGGTACTGTACAATCAATAGGTGTACATTCAGTAGGTATACAGAGGCTAGGTTTAGTAAGATTATCATGATGGAAAGATAAGTAAAATAAATGGAAATGCTCACCAGTGTCATAGGCTCACAGTAAACTCCACAAGGAGCAATCTCCAGAAAAAGATCCTTCCACAGTGCAGTCAGCACTTCAATAGGGCCTAGGAGAGGTGGAGCCTGTGCTCCCGCGGCTGACTCATTGCTCGCCTCAGGTGGTCAGAGGTTCAGGCTGTGATCAACAGTTCCCATACAGACACCTTTTGGAATTCTGCAAAATTGGAAAATTCAAAGCCACACAAGTAATTGAATAGAAAAATTATTTCTTCTTTTCATATTGTTTTGACTTTTAAGCTATGGCAAAAACCAAGACAAAGTGAGTTTGAATCCACAGATACAAGAGTTGAATAAAACATAAAACCTAAACTTGCAAATGCCTTGCAAATGCCTTATAGGGCTTGGAAACTGAAGAGTTCATATGCTGTTCAGTGTTTTGTAGTCTCAGAAATGAGCCCTGGTACCCATTGTTTGTGATCAAAACCACCCTCTTAGTCTGGGCTAACTGAACTCATCTGGTATTAAAGAGAAGGGCTGAATAAACACTGTTCAGTGAGATCAGATCTCGCAAGTCAATGCTGACACATGTCTTCAGGAAGAAGCTGAGCAGAATATCTCACCTCTGCCAACATAGCATCCTTCTAATTGTAGAATTGCCTGATTGCCTCTAAATGTACTTTTTAAAAGAAAGACCTATGTTTTCCTGAATCTTTTGAAGCAAATGAAAGCCGTTATTCAGAAATTTGCTACTTAGGTTGCAAATTCTACCAATTTCCCGTATCTTAGAATAAATTAAGCAGTTACAGCAATATAGTATTTTGTTATATAGCAAACCCTTTAAATTTACTTAGGTTTGTGTAGTGAGGTGAAGCTGTTGGCAAATAATGCAACTATGTATTCTATACATTTTCAAGGCAGTAGGCTTTGCAGGAAAACAGCTCCAAGGCAGAAAGCTTAACAATCATTGGGAAACTTTGTGCTTTGTAAGCAATCATAAATGCCATATAGTTTTGCACGCAGCCCAGGCTTCTGCATAAAATGAATTGTTGCTCACAGAAATATCAGAACAAAGATAAATATTTGTACGTGTATTTATTTACCATCATCCCGCTGAGTGAGTATTCAAACACTGAAGATTTTCCTTCTTTATCTCTTATTGCATTCAGTGAAAACAAACTATTTGTAAGAGAGTACAGTTAAAATAATCCAAAGATTTGACATTCTTCTGATGGGCTATTGAGATGTTCATCATGCAAGCTTGATCACTTGGTCATGCAACAGCAGTCCCTTTCAGTTTTGCTGTAGCAGTATGTTGGTGATGGCAAATTCCCACAAAGCAAATGCACATGTTCACTTCCTTCATTTTCTGTATGCATTTACCACTGTTTGCATGACAGCCTGAATACTGTACTTCTATGTGAATTTGTCAAGTAACAGAAACAAGGTCCCCAACAAACTTGTGAGGTTAACACACATCCATACCCAAAATCTATCTGTGATTTTGGATCAAAGTGAAATGTCTCTCAGTCTTCAGAGGTCTGCGTTTCCTCAAACGCTGAGCTGCATACGGTGGATATTGGACTGAAAGCATTTGTCATTTTAAATTTTGGATGTGTAATCCACCATCATGTATTTTCTTCTGTGTACTCCTGTAAAAGAGAGATGGGATACTGTAAAAGCTGTCCTGTAATTATCCACTGCAGAGATAGCAGTGCCAAAGCTGTAGAGAACACAAGAGGTGCCAGCGGTTGTGTACCTGGCGTGTCTGCTGGAAGGTGGTGCTGGGTTCCCCCTGCCACACTCTGCTCCAGCTGATGCCAAGGGCAGGAGGTGTTGCAACTTGTCTTATGCATGTATAGGAGCTATTTTGCAGGCACATCTGATGAAAACTTTAAAATGAAGACATGTGAGACATAATGTGGCCATACTTCCTTTGTGACTCTCAGCTGCCTTGCACTAGTTACACTCTTTCCAAATTAAGCATTGCTGGTTCTACTGTTCGTTTGAGTTGTGCTTGTTCTTTTTAACAGGGATGTTTCTATGGTTCTTCTCTTGTTTGTTGCAGTTTCAAAAACTTTTCTGCAGGCAGCTTTGACAAGTAGCAGAGCACAAGAAAAAGAATAGTTGCTAGCATCCAACAAACTTGTTCTGCTGTGTTTTTAACTCTCATTTCTGAAGTCTTATCATTTCAGTCACCCTTATCTACTTTCTTTTAAATTTTCCTTAGCCTGCTTTTGTGCTCCCTTACCTTAATTCCATTCCTTCTTTCAATTCTCTTCACCTAGTTTTATTGATTTGAATTCATCTTAAGAAGTTTCACAGCTGTGATAAGCCTTTCATCCTCTTCCTCCGTGCCATCGGGGACATCTTACTTCCTCTCCACGCTTTGGCAATGTTTCATTCCATTGACAACAACTATTTGTAAGCACTGCTTATTCTTTTGGCACTTCAGCGCTTAACATCAGTGAAGTAGGCTGCAGTGGCAGTCACAAATCCATCCTTAACGCTTCAGGATGTATTTCTGTATGATGCTTTTGTGTCTTCTGTTTGAAGAGTTTTTCAAACACTGCAGGGAACTACTTTGCTTAGAAGGCCTTCAGAGGGTAGCAGCTGAGGAGCTGCCGATTTTCTACAGAGGAGGGCAGTGTTGTTCATGCAGTAACCGCGAAGGTACAGTCTTCACAGCAGATTGCACAAGCCTCCTGTCTAGGAAATGTCTGATTTGTAGAATTTTTTTTTTTTATTTTTTTTTTTTTTGGGGGGGGGGGGGGGAAGAAGTCTTATGTTCATTCATTTCCTGCTGGTGTTTGGCTCCTATTTGTCAAACTTGCAAAGTGAACAAGAAGATGAAACCTGAGGATTTCCAGAGCAGATGCACGTAGATGTTGGTTTAGATACTTTTTGGACAAAATTATACCTGTTTTATAAGTAGACAACCTGAAAATCTGAAATTCGGTGGTTTCTGAATTATATTTGTGTTCTACAGAAATAAGTGTGGGTGAAAGCGTGAAGTCTTTGTTCCATTTCGTTGCTGAATGTGTCTCAGGTTACAGCATGGCTAAGCAGCCAGCAGAGCTGTGTTCTCACGTAGAGGGCAGCCTCTTCATAAAAGTACTGTTCATCTGTTCCCCTAAAAGAAGCAAAGCAAAAATGCTTTTCTGCATTCAATTTAGGCTATAATATTCTAAATGTATGTGCATTTCTCATACAGTGAATATGTGAGAGAGTAAACCTTCAAATGATACTCAGGATACTGCATTGCACAGTTTCTGGAGAATGTATTGCAAGCTGCTAGTGGCTGTAAAGATGTGCTTTAGAACAGTATTGAGTGAGGATCTCAAACTCAGAAGCAGGCAGAGAAAGTATGAAAGCACAGCATCAAGAACAATGAGCTAAACAGAATTTTAGGCTACAGATAGGCTGCAAACGCCTATTTAACTGATGTTTCACTTAATTTCCTTCCTTTTTTTTAAAATAGAAATAGGAAAAAATGCTATTCTTCTCCTTCAGTTAAAACAAACAGGGAAAACGTGAAGCAGATGGAGAGATATACAGTGGAAAAGAGTTTTCAGCAAATAGAAATGCTTTTCACTTTGTGCTCTAAATTATTGAGTATATCCAAACTTTAGGCAGGAAATTGCTGGAAGGTTAGTCTCCCCTTATAACTGATGAACACAGGAGGGCCTCAGAAAACAATTTGAAGGATCTATGTTAGGCTTCTGCAGGGAGCATTTCAATTTCTGCAAGTACAGGGGAAACCTTATATTTTAACTTTAGTTGCCTTCTTTGATCCGAAGCACAAATACTAGCTGGGCAGGGAATGGCTTGAGAGCAGCCCTAAAGAGAAGGATTTGGGAGTGTGGATTGATGAAAGACTCAACAGGAGGTGGTAATGTGTGCTTGCAGCCCAGAAGGCCAACTGTATCCTGGGTTGCATCAAGAGAAGCGTGACCAGCAAGTTGAGGGAGGTGGCTCTGCCACTCTCCTCTCCTCTTGTGAGACCCCGCCTGGAGTACTGCGTCCAGTTCTGGGGCCCCCAATGCAAGAAGGGCATTGACCAGAGGAGAGCCACAAAGATGATCAGAGGGCTGGAGCACCTCCCCTTTGAGGACAGGCTGAGGGAGCTGAGCTTTTCAACCTAGAAAATAAGAGGTTCCATGGAGACCTTATGGTGGCCTTCAAGTACTGGAAGGGGATCTACAGGAAAACTGGGGAGGGACTTTTTATAAGGGTATGTAGTGACAGGATGAGAGGAAATAGCTTTAAGTTGGAAGAGGGTAGATTTAGACTAGAAATTAGGAAGAAATTCTTTACTGTGGGGGTAGTGAGACACAGAAACAGATTGCCCAGAGTGGTTGTGGATATCGCCTCCCAGAAGAATTCAAGGCCAGGCTGGATGGGGCTTTGAGCAATCTGGTCTGGTGTCCCTGCCTATAGCAGGAGGAACTTGGAACCAGATGACCTGAAAGGTCCATTTCAACCATTCTATCGTTCTTGACTTCAACATGTCTAAAATAGCAGAAGTATTTTGCAGCTTATTTATTTATCTATGACTTTTATTCTTATATATTACAATCAACACAGGGATGAAGAATGAGCAATAGTGGTTCATTACTGGCAGCGGTTTCAAGATGAGAGCAATAGTTTTATTCTGCTGACTGATTACATCTGCTCAGTTATAGTCCATCTTCTACTGATATCACTAGGAATTTCCCAATCTATGAATTTCAGTTACCATCTGATCATGCTGGGTGACAATTATACAGTGAGCCTGAGATCTACTGAGTACATTCTTAGAACATGCTCTAAATTTGGATGAAAGAGATGCATAGCCACAAAACTGGAAGAAGTGGTGCCAGAGGGCCATGCTGCCATCCAAAGGGATATGAACAGGCCGAAGAAATGGAATAATAAGAAACTTACGGCAAGCTTAAATGCAAAGAGCTGCACCTGGGGAGGAATAACTCCAAGCACTAGGACATGCTGGAAGCTATCCAGCTGGAAAGCAGCTCTGCAGGAAAGGCCTAGGAGTCCTGGTGAATATGAACTTGAATATGAATCAGTAATGTGTCCTTATCACAAAAAAGGCTCATACAGTTCTGAGTTATATTAGGCAAATGCCACTAACAGGTCAACAGAGGTGATTCTTCCTCACTACTCAGTGTGAGGCTATACTTGAGATAAAGAGTCCAGTTCTTGGCTGTCTGGTGCAAAAGAGACAAGGACATGATAGATAGAATTCGACAAAGGGCCGTGAAGATGTCTGAGGGAACTGGACCTCTCTCCTAATACTGAAAGAGTGAGAGAGCTGGGAATGCTCAGCCTTGAGACAAGAGGGCTCAGGGAGGTTTTATCAGTGCATATAAGTAACTAATGGTGCCGATGTAGTTAGGCTCTTTTCACCCAGTGACAGGACAAGAGGCAGTGGGCACAAACAGCAACAAAGAATGTGCCTTCTGTACACCAGGAAAAACTTTTGTGCTGTTTGGGTGACAGAGAAGTACAGAATTCCAGTATTTACAATAATACAAATTAAACAAACCCTATTACACTTCCTAGAAAATGGGAAGCCTCAGCATGAGAAGCACCATTGTGTACTGAATTATTCCTGTGTTATTTCATATGGAGTCTGCTTCTGATCAATGTCAGAAATAGGATGCAGAGCTAGGGGGAGTTTTGGATCCAGCATCACTGTTTTGATTGTGTACTGCAAGCTGCAGTCAGAGCTGCTGACAAAATTCTCTGACTCTCTAGAGGTTATGGAAGAAAATGTTCAAGTATTTGTCCACAACTTTCTTAAAAACTAAAAAGTCCAATATTCTCCCAGCCTATATTCTAGCACTTATTTTTTAGTAGCTAAGAAACAGGTATTAATTTTCCTGCAACTCTACTACATTCTGCAGAGAGATATCTGTACCAACATGACCACAAACTCTTGTGTTGTTTCATTTCTTTCTTTCCTTTTTGCTGAAAACAAATGCCACCTCAGCTTCCAGCTGTTTTCTTTTCTCATGTTCACCACTTTGGACTCCTACTCGCAAATTTCTCTGAAGTCACAGAATCATGGAGTCCTTAGAGTTGGAAAGGGCCTTTAAAGAATTAAGTCTGCCTTCTGTGCTGTGAGGACACATTGCTGTCTTGTGTTCAGCTTCCCACCCAGCAGTACCCCCAGGTCTTTTCTGGCAGGACTGCTCTCAATCCCTTCATCCCACAGCTTGTATTGGTAAAAATACTTAAAATATTTGTTTTTTTCACCTTATGTATCAAATAGCATCATGCTTTCCTTTAATGCCTTTTCAGGTTATCTGACAAGATGTTCAGAAAGCAACTAAATGAATGGGCAAATCTGAGCCCCAGATTAGACACCCTAAGTTGTGTCTGTTTTCCTTGGGTTTCAGTTGAACTGTGGGGGGAGTTTCAGTGGGAAGCAGCCTTGTTGTCTGAGCAAGAAATGGTTCCCGTTAAGATTTTGCAGAATGATCTCCAGGAGGCAGTCCCGCTCTGCTCATTTTATCATGAAGTGGAATTATTGGAGCTTCTCTGTGGTTTTGCAAATCCATTTCTTGATTTTCAGCAGTGTCAGTACTCTATGCTGGACTAAATGGCAATCATTACAGACTTGTCTTTAACTATCAGTTACTCACTCAGTAACTCGCTTTCATCAGGCAGATGAAAATATTCTCCAGACCTTTTTAAATTATCACTACAATAAATGTGTGTGGAAGCATACATTCAGACAGGATTCACAAAAGAAAAGTTATTGGCAAACATTTGGAAGGTTTTGAAATGGATAAAACAAGTTACAGAATAAAAAATATATATCTAAAATGCAAGGTTGGTACTAAAGCAGAGGCAAGCAATCTGAATTGATGACTTGACAGAGAATTTATGGTGCAGGAAAGAAATGAGAACAAGAATGGAGACAATTCTTGTAGAAGGTTCAAATAATTTTGGATGGGAGAAGCCAGGTCAGGGACAGGACAAGAGCAGCAGAAGAATATATAGCCTGCCATCACTGAAGTTTTGTAGTACAACTCCTCTTGCATGTGTGAAAACCAGTGAACAACTGTCAGCAGGCAGGAAGAAGGAGGGAAGGTTTTGAAATTCTGTGTCTGAAGGGCAGAGATGGGGAGAACTAGACAGAGACCCCTGTTTGGAAGCCTGGTGTGATGATCATGGCCATTGTTTTAGTGCAACATAGGAATGTGTAACTTGAAGCTGTACTGGAGCTGTTGGATCCCATTCTCTGTGATCATACTGCACAAGCCTGTTCACCTCTCAACCCTAACATAACTTCACAAGGCTTTCCCTGGCCCCACAGAGGTCACATTCAAAGTACCTCTTGATTTCAGCCCTCACTTGTGCAGGTTACTGGTCCAGGCACCATGGGACAGAGCACAGGATGGCCTATACTAGAGTGATGCCAGTGGCTGTGCTAGGGGTTAAGTAAGCAGTGCTTGAGCCCCTTCCTCAGTTCGGCTTCCTTACCCATATATAGACATAGCCCAGAGGTCAGTCGGCTGATACTTCCTTGACAATGAATTCCCTTATTCTATTCACCACTAACATACCCCAGGTTAACCCAGGCTCATTCTCCAGTTAATTAAAAGAACTTTTGCTAAAGTCATGTGGCAAACTGTAGCTGCTTTTTGGGTTTTTGACACTGAGTGAAACGTAGCCAATCACTTTCTTTGGTTTATATCTTCAACCACTGCTTGAGCTTGATTAATCAAGGAGACCAAATGTTATCAGCTTGAATAGTGTTAATGAGTTAATGTGCGGCGGCTACTATTCTGACAAGAAAACCCCTCGTGGACGTTCTTTAAAGAAATACTGGTGGTTTTTTTTGTTTGAAGGTCATTCTGACATCCTTCAAAGACTTGTTGTGCAAAAGCCAGTTCTATATGTTCTCAGCTGGGAAATGTACAGCCAAAGTGAGTCAGTCCATAGCACTACCTGGCATTTGCTAATAGGAGTTTCAGCTGTCATCTGTATTTTCTGGCCCCTCACCTGCTCGTCCCGGCTTGTTCCTTTGTAAGTGCAGGGTACTTAGTATGCCTGAAGATGGGAAAAAAAATCATAGGTGTGCATATGTCTCTCTATATACATTTGTATGTATATATGTGTGAATGAAAGATAACGTTTTTTCTTTTCTTGAGGAGGTACCCTGAGGAAAGCCACTGAAAAGTGTAGTTCCCAGTAACTCCCAGAGATGATTCTTTCACACTATTTTTAAACATTTATGGCAAAAGAGACCCCATCTTAGCTCAAGAAAGAATTACTGTATTTCAACCTATGGGGAAATGTGGTAGCTGGCAGAATGGATCTCTAGTGTTAAGGCTGATCTTCATAGCCAAAGATCTTAATGGCTAAATATATTAATAATGTGAACTTTTTTCCCCAAAATTTCTTTCATTATTGCAAATACAATTTTTAAAATGAGTCTGCTACTTTATCCTTAGATCTTGACGACTTTATCTTGATGAAGATAAATCAAGGAGATCTGTCATGCAAAAAATCATTTCTGAGGTCTCCATGTCTACAGAACCGAGGTTCAGGGCCATTGGACAAATGCTACAATTCAGACCCAGACAGTAATAAGTTAATCTGCACAGGATGGCCCTGCCTGTCAAGTCCAGCCCTGTGAGGAACAAATAACCTTCATCAGTCAGCAATACAAGACAAGTTCTTTAATATTTGATGAATAAATGCTAACCGTGCCCTAAAATCTTAGGTCTCTTTTGTGAATTTGAAAAGGAGACCTCAGTGATGATAATTAAAAAGTACATTTAGATTCCTTTAGCAGTTCTGTAATTTCTGTCTCAGATTTTGTTGCGTTTGGGAAATTGTTTCCCTCTGCAAATGTTGCCCCTGAAGCCACATCTTGAAGAGTACTCAGGAGTCTATTCACTTTTCTGGGGCTTGGAGCCATCGTCAACAAATTTTAAAAAGTTCTATTGCAGTTTAGGAGGGAATATAGTCAAATCATACTGATTGTTTCTCTTACATTGTTTGGGAATGTTTTGTTCAAAATAAACACAAAATATTTTCCATAGAAATATTTCAATAGAAAATACTCAGGCAGAAAATTCTAACTTGGCCATAGATTTTAATCTGGTCTTTCAAATAAAATTGATTTTTAGATTTCATCAGCTAAACAGATTATAAAAGCCACAACCCTCTAATTCAAAAAGAAATCAGAAAGATGATTCCCCTGAGATCATATATCTTTCTACCTGCAGGAAATATTTAAACTTTTTATCCTTCCTTCCTCGAGGGCATCATTTTCCTGTAGATTTTTCTTCAATCTAAATATTCCGCTCTTTTTAAGGCTACAGAAAAGTTTAAACTTTTCCTTTTTTTTTTTTTTTTTTTTTTTTTTTCCCTTTTGGGTTGGGGGGGAGAGATTTTTTACCTTATGTTTCCAAATTAGAAAGAAAAAAGGAAAAAAAAAAAAAAAAAAGGATCAATAATAGGCAGGTACTTTCAAATAAAATATATTAAAGTTTGTAATAACCCTCCTTATTTCAGATTTGTCCTAGTCCAGAGTGCCACTATGTAGATTCTTAGGTAGCTTAAATCAATATAAAATCAAGGAAACATAACTAATCTATAACAATGGAGTATTTATTCCTTTAGGCTCCTGCAGCAAAAAATACCTGTTTACTGGAAGATCTTAAATAGAGGACCCTTAGAGAAGATTTATGCCCATTATTTCCACTAGGCAAATTTGTGAATATCTCTTCTCCATTTCTCAACACTGATCTCAATCTGCCATGATAATGTCAGCCTTGCTACACTGATGGAGTTTCTCCTATGTCAGATAACAGAAAAGTTTTCAAAAATCTTCTCTCTCCTCTCTTTTCTAAGATCTCTTTTCTAAGATTTTGAATTAAATAGAAAAGAAAGTATCACAACCTTTTTAAGGAATATACATGGGAATATGCACGTCTATTTGAGATCTCAGTGCTGTGGCTGTTTGCAAAGACATTTAGATAGATAAACATTTACCTTACTGATATTCTGTTTTCACTTTAGTGCATGTATCTGGTCTGAGATTATTGTTCAGGGCTCAGTCATCAGTTTCGCCAATTCTTTCTCTGTTAATCAAAAAATAATGCCTGATTATTTTCTCTTCCTATTAACTCCATGCCTATTCCTGCCAAGAGCTGTAAACTTTGATGCAAACCTTCCACTTCCTTCATTGTTGACTCTTTGGAAACAACACAAAACTGAGTGTTTCGGGTGCTGTCTGTAGCATTTACTCCCATCCTGTCGCCGCCATGGAAATACAAGTCATAGTTAGCAAACAGTCACAATGCAGTCATCAAACAAGAGGAAACACCTGGATCCAAGCACAGCTAGCAAGGAAACACGTCCACTTGCCTATCCCAGAGAAATGCTCAGAGGCTTTGTGATCTCAAAGCGGTTTCAAGGAAACCCTATTTCTAACAGCATCCTTATAGGAAAAGTGCCAGCTGTCATGTACTTGAGAACTGATCTCTCCAGAGAGAGCACCCTGCCCATCACACACAATATGGCCACATGACACACTGGAGCTTTTCACTTTTTAAAATTTGTCAGTGTTCCTATGTTGGCATGCAGAGGAGGGCAGCAGCCAGGAGGATGGGAGTCACATCCTACCACAGTGTACTTTCAGGTGTCAGAGCTGCAGGAGGTTCTGAGCAGGAATGAAAACTAGAGTCTGAAATACTTCATTCAGAGATGGAGAAATGTATGCTTCCATAACCGTCTTTCAAGAGCAGCCAGCTGATCTTTTCGTTTCTTCACTGTTTTTCCTCCAAGGAGAGAATTATTTCTCTTGAAGATCATCTGAATATCCTCTTCTCTCTTCATTTTCATCAACATACTTTACACACCCTTCCTTATTAGTGGGGATTTAACAACACTGCTTATCAGAAGACCAGTTTGTGTTGCAGCCTTGCAGCCTTCCTTGACCCTTTACCCGCTCAATTCCTCTTTTCTTGAGCCCACATCTCTTCTCTTCCAGTATTTGCTTCCATTCTTAAATTCCTTGCTACGTCATTTTCTGCCTGCTGCAGCTCCTTCTGGAGACAGCAGCAAACTTCACTTTTTTTTCTTCTATTTTCCTTTGACTTTGTGATCACTTATCTCTCTTGAGATATCTCTCTTTTTGTTGACTGCTGTGTGCTGAGGACCAGCTGATGATGAAGTTGACTGTAGATACAATTATGATGCCTATATACCTACTTTATCATTTTCTTCATCACTTTTTCAAGGTCACGTCTAGTTAGCTCTTATTTCCAGTTGTATTTATGAGGAGCAATGAACCTATGAGTTTCAATGTGCTGATGTGAAAAGACAATCTTACTGGATACTTGCTGAATGCTGATCTATACTCTGCAGGATCTGCATCCATTTAAGCCTATTGTTATCAGTCATTTTAGCTCATTTCATTTTAAAGATAGTAT
Source organism: Tetrao urogallus (assembly GCF_951394365.1). Taxonomy (NCBI): domain Eukaryota; kingdom Metazoa; phylum Chordata; class Aves; order Galliformes; family Phasianidae; genus Tetrao; species Tetrao urogallus. The sequence continues at coordinate 21,749,751 of NC_136816.1, forward strand.
CTACTTCTCTTGCTTAGTCAGGTAGATTTCTAGAAAATAGTGTTACAACAGTTTAGGAATTTAGGTTACATTTCAGTGCCTGAAATGACTTCACTTGTAGGTGAAATCTCAAAAGAAATTAGAAAACAGTCCTGTTGCTGAATAAGATGCCTATGGAATATTCAGCAAGAATATGATATCTGAGAAAACGACAAAATGTTTCCAAAACGTAAGTTATCTGAATGTGAGGCACATAGTTACCAGTGAAAGTAGATTGGAATGAAAGTACTCAGCACGCTCTCTTCATTCTTTCTCATTTGTGGCCATTTCCTTCTTTTTTCACTCTTCATTTCTCTTTTCTTCCACATAAATTTCTTTTATATTTATTCCCATTTGTCTCTCCCTCCACATCTACTTTCCTTCAAGATTTTATTTGCATTGTGTTCCTTCTCTATTTCTCCCTTCTACTCTTTACCTTACATGAACCTTTTCTAGCCATTTCCAGTTATTTACCCTTCTGGAAGTACAGAGAAGTCCAGACATTTTTTTCTTTTATATTGTTACTTTTGTTCATGAGGACATTGAGAAAACAGACAACCTATTCACAGATGTCGAGTGGATATCTCAAAAGAAGAATACAGTGTTAGCAACTGCAACTTAAAGTAATTCAGTCACACATTGAGTGTTTCACGGTGCTGAGAACACTGTTCTTACTTAAGGAACTGTGAGGATCTTGCATGCCTCCCTGGGAAGGACATCTGGGAGCGCAGAGCACTTCCAAACGAACTTGTATCTGAAGAAACACTGTAACAGAATTTCACAATATGGGGTCTGTGTTTCTTTGTGGGTAAAGACAGTAATGTCAGTGATTTACTATATTGCTCTTCAGAAAACCAGTTGAGCCCCAGGGCTGCCAAATTAGATTAAGGTACAAAGAAAAACTCTCAAACTAAGGTCATGTGGTTTTCCTCTGTGTGAGTCAGAACATCACTTGAGAGGCTCCAGCTATTCAAAAACTTGCCTGCTTTTCTTTCTCAGCAAGCTAAAAGACAATGCTGCCAACTTCTGCAACCTAATTGTGGCAATTTAACATTTTACTTAAAGACCGGTTCCTACTGGCATTTGACCATGTGAGAAATTCAACTTCCACTTAAAGAATAATGAAGATTCTAGCCATTAAATTGAAGAAATAAGCACTCAGTAGGGTTCCAAATGCACACCAGTGGCTCACAAAAAGAAGGAGAAGAAGGAAAATTCTTTGTTGAATATTAGACAAACATCTGCCAGAATAATTTTGGTGTAGTTGGGTTTGCCTTAGGAAAATCTCATGTTGGCTTCAAATAATGGAACTGAAAAGACATCAATTTCAAGTTTTGTTTATAATTCTGGGAATAGATTGTGAATGGGACAATGAGATTTCATCCCTATTTTTATTTTAAAGAAGTAGTTTTAGTAATTCTAATGCTAAAGTATGAAGGCTTTTTGTTGTTAATTTTGTGAATTTTCAAAGAAATCATAGAATCAGAGATTCATAGAATGGCTTAGGTTGGAGGGGATCTTAAATAGCATTGAGTACCTTCTTTCTGTCGTGGGCAGGGCTGCCCCCCACCAGCTCAGCTGCCCATCCAACCTGGCTTTCAGTGCCTCCATGAATGGGGCACCACAGATTCTCTGGGCAAGCTGTGCCAGGGCCTCACTACCCTCTGAGTAAAGAATTTCCTCCTAACATCCATTGTGAATTTCCCCTCTTTTAATTTAAAGCCATACCCCCATGTCCTGTTACTATCAGATCCTGTAAGGAAGTCCGTCCTCCTGCTGCCTGTAAACTCCCCTCAGTACTGGAAGGCCACACTGAGATCTCCCTGCAGTGTTCCCTTCTCCAGAACAAGCACCTCTTTGAAGGTGAGGTACTCCAGCCCTCTGAGCAACTTTGTGGCAACTTCTCCAGACCCGCTCCAAGAGCTCTGCACGTTTCTTGTGCCGGGGGTCCCATGTCTGGACACAGTACTCAGACGGGGTCTCACAAGGGCACAGCAGAGGAGACAATCATCTCCTTTGCCACTGTTCGTGGTGCAGTCCAAGATAGAGTTGACCAACCTCAGGGATGATTATATGAAATGCGTTTCATTGGGAAATTATCTTCAGAAAATAATGTGTCCTAAAGTAAAAGTAACTTCATTATCTGTTACGGAGACACTTGGTACACTCATTACACAATCTTAGAAATTCTCATTACAAATGATCCATCAGTGTAGACTCCCCTTCTCTTTATACAGACAAAGTTTTCTCTCTGTGACATTTTGTCAAGATAAAAAGCAGAAAAAAACAAAACAGTCCACCAAGAAACCTGCAGGCTTTTCTGAATGGGAACTGAAAAATGGTCAAAGAGAATATTCTTATGTGCCCTTTCCATAGTGATAAAGAAGTGGGTAAAACTTACGCATCAAATTTAAAGCAAAAAGAAAATATTTATGTGAGTAGGTAACTCATTGTAGAGCACACTGAAATGAAAGATACTCAGGCAAGTGGCAGAGCTGAATAAGCAAAAGAAATAGGTGATTTTGCATGTTTCTAATATTTACAGTTTTTGCAACCACAGCTGAACAAGGCTGTATTTTGTGATGTCAGGACTTCACCTTGCCAAGAAGCAGAGGGTATAGGTTCAGGTGAAGTGAAATCAGTGTAGCTCAGGTCTTACGCTGGGAAAGCTTGTGTATACAAGGTGAACTGCTGCATTAGTGTTGTGAAGGCATTCCCATTGCCTTGCAAATGCAAATGCAGCACTGATGAGCAACCATCAGCCTATCTGTTTCACAGTGTGGCTGCTCTCAGCCCACCTAAGATGACCTGAAGAAAATTACTTGAATTTAGCTATTTTGCACTGATCTTCTGCTCTGGGCAGAACAGGATGGCAAAGTGCCTTTGTGGACTAGAAGTAGATATGATTGCAAGTTAGTAAAATCCTGTGGAAGTCAGCAGCTTCCTTAGCATTTTCCCATGAGACCTGTTTTAGGCAGGCTGTGGGAGAGTTGAAAAAGCAAGGTGAGACAGGGAGGTCTATTCATACAGATTTTTGGAATGACTGAGCACGGAGAGAAAATGGGAAGTAAGATTAATAGGTTTGCTGGGTTCAGTGAATAATTGCCAAACTCTTAGAGGGATGATCACAGTGTGTGTAGACTGCTCAAAGAGGACAACATTCTTCTCTTGATAGGAGAAGAAGCACAGCTAGATTTTGTGTTGTTCTTCCTCAGCCTTTCAAAAGGAAATATTTCAAATAATATCACTTTTCTCTCTTTTATCTCTGACACTTTTATCTCTGGAGGTCTTGAGAAATAAAAACTTGCAGTCTCCAGTTCTATTAAGTCAGCTTCAGAATTGTTTTAATATTACTTAATATCTTTTAAAATGAATTAATATGAAGTGCGGTTTTATCATTTGGAAAGTGCTAAGGGGCCAGAGTTCTGTGTCACCAGAAAGCTGATAAATTTATGTGCTCATGAAGTTCTGTTTGATGGAAGGCAATTAAATACTCTTTTGGTAGCATTTTCAGCGTCCATGGCTCTCAGCCACAGCTGGAGTTCCCTCAAGACCTTACCTGAGCCTGCCTTTTGCTACACTGCAGTCTGCCTGTTACAGCGCTGAAGGTCGAGTTACTGGAAGCTGGCATTCAAAGTACTGCATCATCCACTGGTTGAGACTAATCAGAGCAATTGAAGTGTACTGAAACAGTTATTAAATTTATTTATTTATTATTATAACTATTTATTTTAATAGTTATTTATTAAAATTTTGTGGGCATTCTTTTTGCAGATTTATGACAAGGTTCTTCTTTTTTCTTCTTTGTTTTTAATCTTGTACATGTCATATATATCAAACAGTTTCTTTTTCTTTTTTCAGTAAAGTAATTCAAGAAGGGTGGAGGAGGACCTTCGGATATTCCTTTTACATTTCTTTAAGTGAAAAAAGTAACACTGGGGCCATTATTTTTCAGTATACCATACTAAATTTAAAGCACCAGAAAGCTATTTTTCACACAACAGGGAAAACACATACCAAAACTCTGATGGCATTGGAGTTCTACTTTCAGATTCACACTTAAAACTTTCTAGTGAGAACCTAAGAAAAATGAGGTGTCGAGGAAAAGGTGTACTCTCTTGTGTGAGAGAAGATGCACAAGCAGCTCCAACAAGACCAGGGAACCTCACAGCTGGCAGTGTTACTGCAGGTGCTGACAGGGAGCACACAAAGTGTGCAGAGAAATGGGGTATGTATGGCTGGGAATCTTGTAGTTTGCTATAAGAAACCTGTTCCTTTATCAGAAATGTCTTCAGCTTGTGGCACAATTGCAATCTGAATATCATATAAATATTTATGTTTGCACCCATATGTACCTTTGGCTTCATCCAAAGTATTCTTATGTACAGAAAATTCTTGTTCCTTCCTGTGAGCCATTAGAGCCCCATCTGGTTCTCATGCATACTTAACTCATACTGTGGTTTTGCAATTAACACTCCTTCAGTCTTCAACTTCTTCTCCCGGTCTCCTCCTACAGCTTCTTTTTACCTCAGCTGTGTGGATGCAGGTCCCCTACAAGCCTGCAGAAATCATTCCACTTCCATCTGCAGCCCTCCCCCTTTACAGTCTGTGACAGCCCTATTGTGTTTCTGCTTCTCAAGGTAGACACAGCTGTGGCACATTCGCTGATTCTTCCATCTGTTACAATCTCTTTCTTTGTCCATCTCTGTCACTGCAGAGTCATTTTCCTCCCAGCTTTGCAGGAAGGCTTAGGATGCAGTTTCAAGTTGCAGCAAAACTAATCTAATAATAAGCTGCTGCTGAAAAAGGCAGTCCTGCTTCTCTGTTCCCCCATCTGTGCCCATCTCTCTCGAAATGGGAACTGTTCTGACAAGAACTGCTTTTTTTCTTTTTTTTCCCCAGATGAATTTTCCATACCTGATTTATGATGTAGTGGCACAATATCTCTGTCTGAAGTGAAGGGCGTGATGGGAACCTTCCAGAATGGAAGGCAGGGAGGGTGAGTTTGCTCCTTTTTGTCAATAGCTTGCACACTGATCCTGCTGCAGTGTGAAATGGCTGTCTGGAAGCAAGAAGTAGGGAGATGACAGAAGTCACCAGCTCCTCCTGCCTGGTGGCTTTCAAGGAAGAAAGTACCAAGTGATATGGGAGACCTTGAGAAGACTATAAGAGGGATTGGGAAGAAGAAGCTTAACTTCTTTCACTTCTGCCTATCAAAAAGCATTACAAAATAACTTCAGTATTTCTTTTCTTTTGTGTGTGTGTGTGCATGATTTTAGTAATTTTTCATTTCTGCTTCAAAGAGAAGGAAAAAGGCTGAAAAAGTAGGGTTATTTGAATTCACTTCAGGTTACTGAAATCCCAGCTTAAACAGAGCAAAGGCTGTACAGTTGATTTTCAGAATAGGAGTTGAAATATGTCATAGGAGTGAAATATGGATTTAATTGATGTATAAACAGTTACAATAAGATTCAAAATAAAGGTTATAAATTTTCAGATGTATTTCTATTAGTAGATGATAAATGTACTAATACATAAAAATGTAGTAAATGTACAAGGAAGCTTTTTGTTTTTGAAATACATTTTGCAGTGTACAATTGAAGACTTGGCATACCTTTCTTTGTTCAAGAGTACTGCCTTCAGATTAATCTTAATTAATTCATTACAGGGCCTTTCAAAGGAAAGCCATTACACTTGCTACCAACTTCTGAAATAGAATTGAAGCAATTGTTCCAGTCATGAAAAGCGTGAATGTATCTTGATTGTAAATTAACTGCTGTGTTTAATAGCTCCAGTGTCTGCCTGTGTGCCTCTCCATGGAGGGCTCATGTGCTTTCAGCTCTAATTAAGGAAACTAATTTTAGTTTTGTAGAAGTATAAATTCCCTGAGACAGGACAGTGAGAGGTAGAATTACGATATGCTAGTTATTATGCTCTTTGGAAAATAGAATTGCACAATTAATCTTCTGTCATATGAATTTCATTATGCTCATATGTGAAATGTGTTGTTTACAGTAAGTAATATTTTCTTACATTGAACAGATTTCACAAACTTATGTAAAATAATATTTTATTGTTATTTTCTGATATAAACTCATAAGACATTTGTATGATGTTATATAAATGACAGTATTCTCAGCTATGTCAGTGTGACACGTCGTTCTGCTCAAAGTGTGAAGCATCCGCTATGAAAGTTGTGTGGTTTTTACTGAAAAAGCAGCCAGCTTTGGCATTTATTTCTCAGTTAGTGAACAGGATGCCTTACATTCCTTTAAGACCCAAGCTTAACCAAAACAGTGGATAAGAATCGCTTGGGCGTTACCGCTTTCCTTGGCTGACGTTCTGTAGCACATTGTATAGAAATCCAACTGTATGGGTTTATTTAAGGGACCTACCTTTTCCTTTTATGACACAGTCTCAAAGGATGACATCACTGAGAAAAGGAGAAGCTTTTATAAAGGAAGCAGGATTCCTGAAGGGGAAAAACATACTCATCATTCCAAATTGTTCTAAATGTCAGCAGTTATACCACTGCTATGCTCAACCTTCACTAAGACAATACCGTCTCGCTGCTAATCTGCAGCTCACATTGCTGCATAGTTATTGAAAATATGTGGTGCAGTTGCTATGGGTCCAGAGGAGGCCATGAAGGCTGGAGCATCTCTCCTACAGAAGTTTGTTCAGCCTGGAGAAAAGAAGGCTCCGGGGAGACTTCCCGTACCTTAAAGAGAGCTTATAAGCAGGAGAAGGACTGACTTTTTATGTGATTTGGTAGTAATAGGACTTAAAAGAGGGGAAAATTACAATAGATGTTAGGAAGAAATTCATTACTCAGAGGGTGGTGAGGCCCTGGCACAGCGGCCCAGAGAAGCTGTGGTGCCCCATTCATGGAGGCACTGAAGGCCAGGTTGGAGGGGGTCCTGGGCAGCTGAGCTCCCCAGCAGGGGCAGCCATGCCCAAGCGGGTGGGAAATTGATGATGTTTGAATTCTCCTCCAACCTAAGCCATTCTATGACTCTATAACAAGGACAAAATTAAACAGCAAAGAAGCTGTGTTCTGCTCATTAAAAGATCTCACACATTTTCAAACTCGTTATATCAAACTCATTGTGTTATTCTGAGATGACTTTTAAGGCAAGCTAGTTAATGTGGGGATGGGAATGTTTGGTAGAATTTCTATTTTCTTTAGCAATAAAATCTGTTCAGTGGCATTACACTGTCTTTATTTTAATGGAAATGTTCCAGATGGGAAATGTTCCTTTATTGACATTATGGACCTATGTGACACCAAGTTATAATTCCTATATATATAGTGCAGAGATTTTGTTTGGAAGTCTACCCATCCTAATTCAATTTCTCAGCTTTCAGCATCATAGTAGTAAAATTGCACATTGCTTGTTTAATGGCTAATAGCTATGGATTAAAGATAGAAATAATTGTATGCTTTTATTCTGCTGAGTCTGAGCAAGAAAAACATTGCTTTTTTAAAGCTTCCAGTCACAGGGCACCTACTACTCTCCTACATGCAGACATCATCAGAATTTTAAACTGCTTCTGGTGTAAATCAAATGTAGAAATTTTTACACAAGTTTACATTCTCACAGAAGAAACACTGTCATGTTATGTCAGGTGTCATGTCTGCATTATGACAAAATGGAGAAGTAGAGAAAAATGCAAAGAAAATAAATTCCCTTTGGAATCTTGGCTTTTACGATGAGTTATGCTAATGTTATTTGTTGTTTTCTTTTTTGTTTGTTTTTGTTTTGTTTTGTTGTTGTTTGTGTGTGTGTGTGTGTGTGTGTGTGTCCTTACAGTGAAAACTAAGGAATACAAATGAAGGAAATACGAATCAGTATCCATGCAATATCATTTGCAAACACATCTGAGGTACTGGGGAACAAGGAGTTAGCATATTGAATGCCACTTCTGGTTTAAGACAACACATATGGCACATCATAAGCATGATGCTGAACTCCTCGGTGTCTGATCCCCTTTCTTTTCAGTCTCTGATGTTAGTCAGAGGTGAGTGACCTGAATGCACTTTGGAGCAGTTTGAAGCAGAATGGGTTTTGTCAGCTTTTGTGACAAAATCATCATGGAGATGCTGAAGAACTTGGAGAAGGTCTCCATGGGACACAGTCATATGTAACTAAAACACACAAGCAAGAATATGAGGGCTTGGTTTAAGCATCATATTGATGCTTTAGGTATCTCCAGAGCGGGTGCCGTCATCTCACAACCTGTATCCATTTTCCCTCACTTCCCAAAGCACAGCATTCCTTTCCCTGCAAGGAGGAGTGCTGTTTTCATTTGTCCTTAACCAGATTTCAGCAGTCATTGCAAATTAGGATTATATAAACAGATGTCAATGCTGGCAGTCAGAATATGAATGATATTTATACTGAATGCAGAATAAAATCTCTCCTGGCTTTCTCTGACCAGTATGAGACAGAAACATATGCAAACACAAGATAACCATTTTTCAATGGGACAAGTGAACAGAGAGGTTACATGGTCACCAGAGCTGTAAATTCACTTTTCCTTCAGACATCTGAACTTTGTCCTGGAAGCAATAAATAAATAAATTCTCAGGGTTGCGGCACTCTTTATAAATGCTTCAGTTCTTTGTTATTTTCAGTGTGTCAAAATAAACGCACGGGAGTCCACAGAAATGACCATCTACCATTTGTCTGAGAGCGCGGTGGATGGGCAGGCCAGGCAGGCACGCCACGTGGGGCTGGGCCTGCCCTGAGGCAGCGGCGCAGAGCCAAGGAGCCCTCTAGAGAGTTAACTAATAAGAGGATGTTATTCACAGGACCTTAAGGGTTGGAAGGGACCTCTGAAGACCACAGAGTCCAGCTCCCTGCTAAAGCAGGTTCCCTTAGGTTATGCAGGAAAATATCCAGGTGTGTGTTGAATATCCCCAGAGAAGATGCTCCACAGCTTGTTGCGGCGCTGTGTCACCCTCCCAGTGAAGAAGTACTACCTCATGTTTGTATGCAGCACATTTTCCAGTTCTGCTGTTGCCCTTTGTCCTGTCACTGGGTCCCATCCACTTGACACCCACCCTTTACATATTTTCAAGCATCGATAAGATCCCCTCTCACTTTTTTCTTCCCCAGGCTGAAGAGCCCCAGTATCTACATGGCATTACATATGTAAGCACTTCCGCATGCCCACCGAAGAACACTTCCTCTTGCATGCACAAGCAAAAAAATTACCCTGAAGAGACAGCACAACTGACTCAGTGGGCTCCTGAATACAGCCCGTGTATTTAGTTTTTGAAATGTCTTTCCTGGTGGATGTAGAGGGTGCCTGTGGAAGCACCACAGGGCCTGGCAGGAGGAGTGGGGCTGGTGTTCACCCAGTGACAGCTGGCCAGACACCATGCCAATGTGTTGAGCACCTGCCTGTGCTCGTATTGCTTACAGAACCTGCCAGCTCCTGCTCATTTGTCACCCAAACATAGGTCAGCAGAGGAATACTTCCAGATTTCTATGGACATTAAAGCCAGCTGCAGGAAGAAAGAAGATTCAGCAAGTTCAGCAGCTTAACACATGACCTGCTGACTGAACCTAGTGGGCTTTCCCCCCTTTTGAGGAGAGAAGAGGCCGAAGGGGCTGGCAGCTTTCCTCCCCACTTGACCTTCCAGCCCGTTCCAGGGAGTCCAGATGTTGGCTGGAGGGGCTCAGCTGAAACACTTGGCCCTACAGTCCTGCAGGAGAAGGCAGGTTGTGGCAGAGGGCCTGCAAAGGGACACTGGCCTCCAAGCCTTCGGCATATCACTGCTGGCACGCACTGCATGGGCTGCACACAGCCGTCTGCTGCCCTTGAAAGTCCATGATAATTGTGTGGGTGGACAGAAATAGAAGCACATAAAAAGTTGGCAGGAGTGTCTCTTAGAGAGCTGTGGTGAATGCGCAGGACTGCATTTATAGCTTTTAATCAAAATCCAGTTGTTACCTGAAAGATTGCCTTTATTTACACCTTTTGGGATTGACACAGATTTTGGAACTGAAGTCCATGTCAGTAGTAAATACAATTACCTCCAAGCCTCCTACTTCAAAAAAATTATGAAGAGTGAAATACAAGTTTGTAGAAAAGGAAGTCAAAGCTGTGGAAAATATTTTAATGGTACTGGCTGAGAAAAGTTTTCTTTGAAGAACAGTGAAGGAACTTTCCTCTTAAATAACTGCAGATGCAAATTCATCTAGTTAGCAGTGTGATAGGAAATTACCTGAAATACCAATGTATTTCAGAAGTCAGAGCTATTTCCTTTCAAAGGCATATGCTCAATATTATACTTTCAAATGAGATAAAAAATGCAGCCTCTGGGACTGAATATGAGGCACTCATTCCAGGCCCTGGAAGACTGTCCAGCACCATGAGGTAAAACCAAAGGTCACATCCAAAACCTTTTCATGTTGCCTAAAGCAACATTAAGTGGACTGAAAAAAACTAGCTCTAAGTAGCATTTGGTTGAACTCTCTAGTCTGTCCTCCCCTCTTCCCTTCCTAAAAAGGCAATGGGACTGTGTGACAGATGCCAAGGTTTCCTGCTCAAGTTCTGGTTCTACGGGTAGCTTTTTGGGAGCAGAACATGCTAAGAGCACAATGGAAGCCATGTCAGGGGTTCAATTCACATTATTTGGCACCTGTACCCAGCTTATAAAAGTTAACTAACTTTTTCCCAGGATTACTTTTGATTTTTATTTCTTCTCTCTAATAAAATGCATACAGAGCAATAGGGGAAAAAAAAAAACCTTCTTCTGTAGGAATTCCCTTGTTGCTGAATTACAGATCCATGCTCTTATAAATTATTTTTCCTGTAAGAAATCATAGATTCATGGAATTGTAGAACTGTTTGAGTGGGAAGGGCCATCTAGTTTAACTTCTTCACAATAAACAGGGACACCTACAGCTAGATTACATTGCTTAGAGCCCAATCCAGCCTGACCTTGAATGTCTACAGGGATGGGACACTAACCTCATCTCTGGGCAACCTGTGCCAGTGCCTCACCACCCTGATCATAAAATTCTTGTATCCAGACTGAAATCACTTTCTCCTGTCCTATCACCACAAACCCTCCTAAAAAGTCTGTCTCTTTCTATCTTACAGCTCTCTTGGGTACTGAAAGGCAACTATCAGCCCTCCGCAGAGCCTTCTCTTCTCCAGACTGAACAGCCCCAGCTCTCTCAGCCTGTCCTCATAAGAGAGGTGTTCTATCCCTTGGGTCATTTTTATGCCTCTCTCCTGGACGCGCTCCAACAAGTCCACATCTCTCCTGTACTGAGGACTCCATATCTGGAGGCAGTACTCCAGGAGAGACCTCTCTTGCAGAATTTCTCAGGTTCTGGGAGCTGAGTGGATGGCAATTTGCATCATGATGAGGACTGTTTAAAAGGAAATAGGAGTTTCCCTGAGACACTTTATAAAACACATCAGTTTTCCAGGATTACAGAGCAGTGGTGCTGCAGTAGGGAATTATTAAAACTGAGACTGCATGATTTGAGAGAAGATAAATGCAAAAAAAAGCTTCTGCCTGGTGTTACAAAATCACTGTAATGAAATTTCTTGGGAATGAAGTACAGCCTCTTTTGTCAAGTCTTGTCATGAATCTCACAGACAAGAGAGAGTGGGGAGGAGAAGCTACTAGTAGACAATTATCTGTATAACAACTGCTTGCTATAGCAGTGGGGTGAATCAAATGCACCTTAGCTGCAGGACTTCAGGTTGAGAGAGTGGAAAATCCTGAAGAAAGGAGAAAGAAAAATTTGAGGTGGACCCACAAGGAGAGAAGCAGTGGGCCTAAGATACCCATTTCTGAAGCCAGTCTACAGCAAAAAGATCCTGAGGGACTCAGAAGATGCAGAACAACACATCAGAGTGATGAATGTCTGTGTGTAAAGGAGAACAAGGAGGTAGAAAAGAGTGAAAATAGGTGCTTCCTTCTTTCACTGTGTAAAGCATGAGAAGACAGGCTGTGAATGGGTTTAAAATAGTCCCCCATGGGAGTGTGGGTTTCTCTGTACATGGGTGTCCACAAAATGATAATCTCTGCATTGTGGTGATCTAAACAGCAGCTTTTTCTTATCTGTGAAAGCATATTTTGTCCTATAAAATGCATGATACCATGGTCCCACACTCCACAACATTAACCCTGCCAACCACAAAGCACTTGGCAAAGTTAGAGTTCTAAATAAAGGATGCTTCCACAGGAAAATGCACATTGGGCAGAGAAAGGAAGATTGTTTGGATTTGAGCTTCAAATCCATTTTCCATTTCAGAAATCTGAATGAAAAATGAAAAGAGATTACTATCCCATATTCCTTTCTTGATCTATGGCAGGATGGGATATGTACTCTTAAAAGATAAGAATGAATGACATTCTGTCACCCTTGAATGGTTAGGAATCTCTATGTGTGGTTTTATCCGTTTTTAAGTAAGTAGAAACTTTGGGGGAAAAAACACCTTACATTTTTTAATGAGTCTATGTGACTGACATACTGAAACTGGCTTTATTTTCCCATGGGAAAGGAAAACAGGAACCTTCTTGCTTTAGTTATTATTCCTCAAAATAAAATGTGGCTATATCAAGGGCAGCTTTAGTAGGTGGAAACAAGAACAACTCCCAGGGCAAAAACCTCTAGATAAAAGTTGAGCAGTAAATATTAGTGAGCATACTGCATTGTAAGGTCAGTTTATTTTCTAAGAAAATGCACCACTGGTATGCATGTGATCCACTGAAGTTTAGTAAGTATTAATTCATATATTTATAAATTGTTTTTAATTTATAGCTTATAACCAATTTGAAAAGGTTAATGTATTTCACAGAAGATCACAAATTGTCATCAACGGAGACTGTCTGATAAAAGGTGAGTTTACTGCCAAAATAAAGAAAGGTTACTGACAACAATCAATACAGAATAAGAGAGAAACACTAGCAGACTATACCTCTGGGAATATATATATATATAATACATATATTATATATATATATAATATATGTATGCATATGTATGTGGGAATATCCCCTGCCTTTTTCCTTCTTTCTTTCTTTTTTTTTTTTTTTTTTTTTTTTTTTTTCTTTTGGTACACCTTTTGAATGTTAATGTTCAGCTAAAGATGGTTACAGACAGCCTGCTAGACTACTGCTGTACTCACTGAAGCAGAATCCACAGAAGTGTTGCTGAGGCAGAACTGAAATTGTAGCTTCCCTTTAAAGAACTACAGCATTGTCAGACAATTGCTTCTAACACATGAATATGATTCTCCTTCTAGTTTGCTTTTATTTTTTTGAAAAGAAAATCTAAGCCTTTAGAAGGCAGGTTTTGAAGTTGTGGTTTCATCAATGCCTTTGCAATCCTGATCTTTTGTGCTTAGAAACAGAAGAAATGTACAGAAGAATGGAAACTAACAGTACAACTTGTAACTACCTGTAACTGCTGCAGTGGGAAATGGGTCAGGTTTCCTCTCAACTAGATCAAGGTATTTTTTTCACAGAAATTGATTATCTAATTTTCCTTATTTATTTTAAAAACTTACAACTTTTATATTATATATGCAAGATTAATACCATCTAGATACAATAAATCTACAGAGTAGATCAGGAATATTGACATTTGACTTAAAATTTACAATAATTAAATGAATGTGCACCAATTATGTTGCTGTATGTTATGTGTACCAGTTAAGTTGCTATTTTCTTTTCAGAAAGCATATTAGAATTTATCATTTACTATTCCATGTCATTTTGAGCTGAAAATGATTTTTTTGAGAAGGGAAGTGGGGAGGTGGTGTAAGGATTTGTGACTTAAGGCAAAAAATTTCTTATCTGCCGATTCATATACAATTGAGTCTGTAAGGATTTTAATTGTATTACTACTTTTAAAGGTTTTAGCTTGTTTTATTATTTTATTACAACCATACATTTAAGATACTGTTTTCAGAAAAGATTTCCAACACTGATGACTGAGTACCTGTATGCTCTCTTTCTAAAAGAAGAAGGAATAGAGAGGAAGGAAAAGTGTCTGTCATGTACATATTTGAAACCACTGCACAGGCTCCTGGATGGTGTAAATACTTGGCTGTTTCACGGATTCTTGCTTTCAGATCTTCACAGATTGCATTCATAAAGCTAACAATTACTTCAGCAAACACAGTGAGTAATCCAATCTTTTAGACTAACTTTGGCTTTTTTTCTGCATAAGTCATCCTCACACAGCTTACGGTATGTGTAATCTTTCAAAGGTGAGGTTTCTCTTTCAGCCTTCCATGGTGCATTAAGTAGAAGTGAGGTACATCATAATAAAGATGGTCTAGAAAAAAAAAAGGCTGATTGCTCTCTAGCTTTGCTAAAGTTAACCCTATCAATTTGCTTTAATAATGTAAACAGCTGAAGGGCACACCAAAATTGTCATTTATCATGCAAAGAGCTGTCAACAAGATGATACATACATGTATATGCAAAGAAAGCAATATCAGTTTGATAACAAATATTTAACAAGAAAAGACAAAATATATAAAAAAAGGTAGGTGTTGTTAATATACCCACTTAGGGTGTGCTGTGATTGATTGTTGCAGAGCACAGTTTGAATGTATGCAAGGCAAATTTGAATACAAGGGCAGGGAATATGTAATTTAATATTTAGCCTCATACCTTTCTGTAATCAAGTTTTGTTTACCAACAGCAGGCTTAAAATGTCTGTCACAGCAACTGAGCTGTGAGCACATGAGAGTATCTTTGCTCAAATAGTTTGCGTACAGATGTTTGAGCCTGAAGAGACTTGCCATGTGTTTTGTAGCTAAGGAAGTGAGTAATCAGTGAAACTAGTATGGGTGGTATAGGAAAATCATGCACATGGGCTTGGCACTGTTGTGTGCTTGCTACATTCCATGAGATATTTCATAATGGAAACCCAATTGCTCCACTAACATAGGATACCTAAATTTTGTACATACACTGTGAAGCACCTAGCACAGTCACAACACCATATTCTGTCCTCACACTACTCCAGTAATTCTCAAGTGAATGAAAAAAGGGCATAGAAAATTTCTCAGGGGTTGACATAAAACAGAGAGAAGAATATTCTGTTTAGCCTTGGCCTTGATGCAATCATTACTTAATTTAATCTTTATCACTTAAATTCTGCAAGGTCAAAAGTGTAACTAGGCTAGATGATAATTAAGTAATTAGAATGGTTGCGTGGCCTTGGGTCTAGTTAGCACCACACATTCCCATGACTCAGGAAGGTTTTTTCAATCTGGTCATTTCAAATGCCTATTTTATGTGATATATAGAACAGTAATGTTAATGATCTGCCAAGAAACAGTAATAAACAGTTGTTGCTACTCTATATGGTGTTTTATTTTTAACCTTTTTTTATTTCTTTTTTATTATTTTTTTTTTCATTAAATGCTTTAAATCCAGGTTCACATAGACTATGTATATTGAATTTTAATTTGAATGTCTTTAATAGTTTCTTGAATTATCACTTCCTCATTGCTTTTGGAAGATGAGGGGCCACCAATGCTTATCAGAGTGATTAGCCTGAAGGTCATTTGTGAAGTCTTTGCTGTGTTTTTGAGTATTTGTGCCATTCTGCAACGACGTGAACATGATCTCTGAAAAGTTTATGAATGGGTAGGATAGCGAAATTCAGAAAAAGTGTGGAAGTGAAATTACAGCAAAATGTGAATATGATTTCTTACAGTCTCTTTGTCTGTGACTTCTCACAAACATACAAGATTTTCACAATAACAATGCACACACGTCTGTATTGCCATTTATGTTGCATATGGTAATAAGGGGAAGGGCTGTTTAAACAACAGAGAACAATCCACATTTAATGCTTTATTAGTAAGTATGTTATTCCTATAGGTGCAGCTCTTGAAATCATTCTTTCCATTTGTCCTACCATTTTAAAAGTAAGAATCTTTACAATTTCCCTAAGGAAATTCTTTTATTCTAGAGCAATTTTCAACTACAGTCGACTTTGATACAAATGAGATGCTGAAAGCCCAGAAAGGTGCTTTATTATCTAACTAATTTAGTGTCATTTTAGCTTCAAAAACCATGGTGGCTTACCTAGAAAAAAACTGTTATTTGGTGACATCGACCATGTCCTGTGCTAATAAGTTACCTAGTGGGTTACAGGTAGGCATCTGAAACTGCATGAAGTTTATTAATTCTTAGGATGTACTAAGGACTAATATGCTGACTCAGTGCTTCTAATAGTATGCAATGTCAGTTCCATTTCTTTGTTTCTTTAAAAATTTAGTATCTTAGAATGTAAGCCCCACCTCAGGAAGATGCATAATTGAACTACATAATGGATGTGCGCACACTGGCAAGGAGAAATAATAAGAACCTGATATCAATAGAGTGATGTGCAGCTGTGTACTTATTAAACAATGGATTAGTCACATCTGCTAGGAATCCATTATAGAAAGTAATTGAATAGCATGCCTGTGCTTAAAAAAAAAAAAAAAAAAAAGCAGGGTTAGTTATTTAAATGAAGGATAATCTGTTTGTTCTATCATTTTTATATTTATCTAAGATATGAGAAAAAGGTCTGCACCTAGACGAATCCATCAACTCATTTTTAAACAACCTTGAGACTTTTCCATAGCATGACTTGCCTCATTTCTCAGTGACCAGAACAAACTAAAAACATAGAAAACATAGAATCATTAATACTGGGAAAAACCACTATGAACATCTAGTGCAACTGCAGACCCATCACCACCATGTCCCTCAGTGACACGGTTCTTGAACAGCCGCAGGGATGGTGACTCCAACACATCCCTGGGCAGCCTGTGCCAGTGCATCACCACTCTTTCTGAGAAGAAATTTTTTGTTATGTCCAACCTGAACATCACCTGGTGCAACTTCAGTCCTATTGCTATTAAATAGGAAATGAGGCTGAACCCCACCTCACCACAACTTCCTTTCTCGGAGCTGTAGAAAGTGATAAGGTCTCCCCTGAGCCTCCTCTTCTGCAGACTGAACAATCCCAGTTCCCTCAACCTCTTCCAATAAGACTTGTTCTCCAGACCCCTCACAGCTTCATTGCCCTTCTCTGGACACACTCCAGGGCCTCATTGCCTTCCTTGTAATGAACACAGTACTTGAGGTGCTGCCTCACCAGTATCGAGTACAGTGGGACTCGATCTCTAGTCATGCTGACTATACTGTTTCTGATACAAGCCAGGATGCCATTGGCCTTCTTGGAAAGTTCTCTCATGTCAGCCTTCAATCAAGCCACAGAGATGGGATGGAGTTCAGGAGGCTGGAAGATTCTCGTGAGGACTGCGGTCATTGTTATACAAGAAAATACAGCTTAATATTATGTTGCCATTTCTGGGTGGTCCCTAGACAGTGAACATTTTCAACATGAAGGAGTAACTCATGCCTGGCTCCAGTGAAGCTCTGCTGACACAATAGGCATTGGCTGGCAGGGAATGAGAAATCAGGCCCAGGATCTCCTGTGCAATGTTTGCCAGCTACGGCAGACAGGAATAGGAATGTGGCAGACCACACTGTTGTGGCCAAAGTGCCAAGGTGCATCCAGGCCAGACTAATTATCTCTGCCTATAAAAAAACTCTATGTCATTAGCTAGTTACATTCTGCTTTCAAGTACCTGTGTACTTGTATCACTAGGGACAGTTAAATGCTATTTTGGTGCACAGAAAACGGACAACAATCTCACTTACATTTTAGTTTGCAGTAGAAGTGGTCCAAACAGAGCAAAGGATGTGGTTATGCCAGGTGCCATGCCATTCTGTAGAGACAAACCACCTGCCCCCTGAAACATTGCAATCACACAGTGTAATGATTGCACTCAGAAAATTGTCTCTGCTGCCCAAAGCCTAGAAAATATGTTCCTTTCAGCTTTGCAATGCAGTCTTGCTATTTTGTTGCATAGAATCTATAGCATAAAGATTAGCATTCAGAGTGTGAAAAGCTCTTAAGTGTAAAATTATTGGACATTCTGCCCATTCCTGTATTCAGTGAATAGCTTTAATGGTATGAAAACAACTATCTGGCTCTTCTCTGTATAATCAAGAAGAAGTGCCTACTCAGAACCTAAAGAAAATATCGAACTGCATATGCTTGTTGCTGAGTCATTGATTGCATATATCTTTCTGAAGTCAAGTTTCTTCAAAAACTGGAAAGATACTGTTTGCTGAGACTTACGTGCATTCTAAGCTTGACCCTGTTTAAACCTGCTTATCAAAAGCTGGACTTTCCTCACAGTTGCAGATTCTCCATCTTCTTCATTTTCTCCCATAGTTACCTACAGCATTCAGATAACAATTAGAAAAATACTAGGAAAGCATTTCTTAGAACCCTTGGATATGTGAGAGCAAACCTGGGATACTGGATTTTGAGACTGCAGTCTGAGAGAAGAGTATATAATATGTGTACAGTTGACAGCATATTCTTAACAACATTAAAGTCCATGATGTAATATGTGTGCTGTAGAGTTTCCTGAAGCCAAATTAGAATCATAGAATCACAAAACCACAGAATCATAGAACCATAGAACCATAGAATGGTTTGCATTGGAAAGATTCAGATCCCATCCAGCCCCAACATTTCCACATTTTTTTTGTCAGCTGATATCTGAAACACACTTTCAAAAGACTGGATGTTTCAATTTTGGATGTTCCTATCCTTTCTATCATCACAGAATCATAGAAACACTCGGGTTGGAAAAGACTTTAAAGATTCATCGAGTCCAACCACAACCTAACCATACTACCCTAACTCTAACAACCCTCTGCTAAATCATGTCCCTAAGCACCACATCCAAAAGTTTTTTAAACACATCCAGGGATGGTGACTCAACCACCTCCCTGGGGACCCTATTCCAATGCTTAACAACTCCTTCTGTAAATAAATTTTTTCTGGTATCCAACTTAAACTTACCCTAGCACATAAGGTGCTTGTTCATTCACTTCCTCACAACTGATGGTGAGCAAAGAACTCCTTGTTTCCTCAGATCATCAGTTGAAGCTGAATTGAATTGAAACAGGGAATAATAGCCATGCACTGCCAGTATTTGTGTTGCTTTAATAATTCCTCCATTTTATTTGAGGCGTACTTTTTAGAATAATTCCAGCAATATGACAGTATGACTGACCCAAGACCAGTGGCAAAGCAGATCTAACTGTGCAGAAGTTCCATTATGTGCATACTATCCACAGTGTTGTGTTCGTCTGTTCCTATTTCTTCCTCTTACAATTGGCATGACAAGATCAGCTCCCCCTTTAGCCTTCCTTGTTCCTTTTCCTGAAGATACACCTCAGGTAATATTGGCGGTATCACAGGTCATACCTGCTGACATCCAGCTGTTCCTCCTTCCCACAGGATGCAGAACCCAGAATTGAGAGCCTAGCAGACACCCAGGCAGATGGTGATGGCTGCTCAAGTGCCAGTCTGGTGGTGGTGCAGCATGTGCCCTGCTGTCCAGAAACAAATTCATTCAGAAGTCTTGGCAGTCCTTCTGGTGCCAATGGGCAGATGACATAAATACCATGTGCTTGCTAACAACATTTCTAAACCTTACTGTGGTTTTAAGTAAGAAGAGGAAACATTTGCCTTTAAGCTCAATTATCAATTGACTTATTTTAGGGTGTTTTCCTAAATATTTTCCTCTCATTTCAAACATGAACAGTTTATGCACTTTCCTCCTAAATGATGCAATGTTACAATACAATGAATGGTCACTGGTCACTGCCTTCCATCTTGGAGAGACATGTATTCGACTGTCTTGTATCAGATCCTGAATCATCCCACCTCAAAACATTTTGGGTCACTGTGTTTAAAGCCATAAATACACTTGTCTTTCAAGCCCCCACTTAGGGTTCTATCACCTGTAGTTCATCTGTCCTGCAACAGCGCACGCAGTTTGCTTCCCACTTGCTGTTTCTGTAGGTAAGCCAATGGAGCTGCGTGATCAAAACCTTCCTTTATCCTTTGCAAGAAGAAGTGTTCTGCCCTAGTCTGAGTGACAAGGTAAAGCAGAGAGACTACTGCTAGTTCAGGTTCTGGTGACATTTAGCACCAATGGCTGGACTCTGCACTACCAACAAAGCAAAATGAGATTCCTGTAGGTCTCGCATACATGACACAGAGAGGCAAGAAAACTGTTCTCTAATTCTTTTCGTCTAATTATTCTTCACTAGGAGAAAGTTGCATTGAAGTAAACAAACAAAAGGGCTATTCACATTTAACATTGCTTCTCCCCTTGCCCCACAGATAACAAAGTGCATCTAAATGGCTTCTACTATGGCCTTAGCAAACTAACGATGAAAAGGAGGAGACTGTGGGATTATTCGTTTCATCTTCCCTGGATGATGAACGGAGAGATATTCACTGCCACTTTGGTGCCATCTGGGAATGTGACACCAGATTCTAGCATGACCCTGGAACAGAAAACAACCTTTGCCTTTGTGATTTTGTTATTTATTTTCTTGGGAATCCTCATCATTCGTTGCTTCCGCATTCTCCTTGACCCCTACCAGAGTATGCCAACCTCAACCTGGGCTGATGGACTTGATGGGCTGGAGAAAGGCCAGTTTGATTATGCTCTTGCTTAGAGACTGAGAATTATGGAGGGTTATTTAGCACAGCAATAATGAAATACAATTTCTGGAATGTCTGTTTGTTTTGCTTTTGTGTTTCATTATATCAAATGTTAGGAATTACAATATACAAACGTGCACAAAAATTGATTTATTCTTTTTTAAATTAAATCTCAAAGCAAGTTAACTTTGTGAAAGCAGATTAGTGAATCTCCTCGTAGGAAAAAGAGGGGTGTTGCATTAGCAGAATGTTACTTCAGAACACATTGGAACAATATGTAATATATGTGATCTCATATAACTGAAGCAAGTGTTTTATCATTATGTATTATCATTAACAAAATGCTGTGGTCTAAGGTGTCTTACGAATGCTGTAAAAATGTGATTTTATGATCTATATATAGTAAATAAACTTTACTTTCCATGCTCTGAGGACAAATTAGGAAGTTTTCTGTTTTGTAATTTGAATTTGAGAGCTCTAGAAAATTTCAGGAGAAAAACACCTCCATGGTTTCCCAGGTTATTTCCTACAATTGATCGCTGGTTGTGCTACTTAATACTACGAAATCACTGGCTTTGTAATCTTTGTTGTGAACGAAATACGTAATGATTTTGACGTATGTGTTGCCTTTTTTCCAAAACTGATTTCTACTAAGATTGGTTTTTGAATTGATCTTACAGCAGCTTATGCAAACAAATTTCAGGCTGTGTATTTCAGGTACTCACTCATCCTGTTTATTTGGTATGTGTGGGTCACATTGCATTGTTTGAGTTTCCTAATTGGATGGCTGAAACATCAGCAGCAAGAATCAATGAAAATGCACCCTCCTTCACTCAAAAAGTACCTTTGAAAGTGTTTGTACAATGGCAAAATATTCCTAGAAGTCACTGTAAATGAAAACATATACACATGATTCACCAGGGAAAGAAATGCGTAGAAGACTGCATGAAACTTAGTGGAACAGCTTACGTGTCCACAGTGGAGGTTTGCAAGTGCTGTTCAGCAGTACTGAAATACTACAGTCTTAACAACATCTGATGTACTGCCAGGGGGGAAAGGCCATGCTCCCAAATACACCAGTGTTGTGAAAACATCCCTGGTGCTGCCCAGATTGTGAAAAATTCCAGGCAGGAGGGACAGGAAGCAGCATGCTGCCTGTCTTAAGATAAAGCCTTAGATATAGCTGTACTACACTCACTGTAACAATGACAAGCAGTTGGGAAGTTCTCCCTTTGTGCTTTGGCATGCAGCCGGTAAGCAAAGCCAGCCTGTAGCTGGTACAGCTGGGGCTGTGCTGACTCATTTGCGCTGTGGCCCTGTCTCTAGCTGTTGCACTTGGAGCTGTTTGTTTCCCTTTGCTTCTCATCCTGTCCATCGGCTAAAGGTTGCGGCTATTTGTGGCAAAGATAGTGGGATGGGAGGTGGCTATGCACGGTGGCTAACACAGTTCACAGGAGGGCAGCAAGAGCTCAGCTTCCTGATGGTTTCAAAGAAAGAGGAGGGACTGCAATCTGTGGCTCCTAACACACAAGCACAGCTTTGGCCCTCTCTGTCACAGAGGCAGTAACCTATGATATGGTTGGGCAGAAGGTGACAGTGATGTAGCCATGCTTTCCAGAAGCCATGAGGTGCAGCCTGTCACTGCTTCTCCACCAGTACCAGGGCACCTAGGTCAGAGCTAATGCAAACTTGCAGACTGTTAACTAAAGGCAGTGACAGAGTGGCATATAGAAAATGTTCCTGTTGGTGTGCCAATACCCTCTAAAGCAATGTGTTTTCAATATTTATGAAGCTGCAGTAACAGCTCCCTCCGGCTTGGGATTTCTCTCCTATATCAGGGTCTACTTTTCCTTTTCCCCTTTCCCTTTCCCTTTCCCTTTTTCTCTTTCCTCTTTTTCTTTTTTTCTTTCTTTTTCTTCTTCTTTTTGTAAACACAATAAATTTGAATTTACTTTAAAAGAAAAAGACTTTTCCTCATCATTACACTGTTGTGGTTTAACCCAGCAACAGCTCAACACACAGACATTCACTCCACACTGCTCCCAAGGAAAGGGGGAGAGAATGGGGAAAATAATGCAAAAGCTGTAGGTCGAGATAGAAACTATTTACTATCATGGAAGAGGAAGAGAGAAGTAATAGTAATGATAACAATAATATATATTTGCACATATTTACAACGCACAACACAGCTGCTCACTATGCACTGACCTATGCCCAGCCAGTCCCCACACAGTGGCCTCCCCCACAACCAACTCCCGCCAGTGTTACAGCTTTTCCACAGCACACCATATGGCATGGAACCTCCCTGTGGCCATTTGGGCTGGCTGTCCCGCTTCTGTCTCCTCCCAGCTCCCTGTGCCCCCTCAGCCCCTCTCTGCAGACGGTACGAGAAAGCGGAACGGCCTTGGCTCTGTGCAGCACTGCTCAGTGACAGCTGAAAGAAACGTCACTGTGCTGTCAGCACCATCTTTCTCCTGAAGCCATAACACAGCACCGTACCATATTCGATGAAGAAAACCAACTCTGCCCTAACTGAAACCAAGACACACACCTGGATAGGGAGGTGAGGTCTCTGACAAAAAGAACGTAGCCCCATGTTGAAGTGAGGCAATTTGACTCTTGTGTGGAGCTTGGAAGCTGTTAGCTGAGGACTATTTTTGGAACTGAGCTTGCCAGCATCTGTGGTATGTTTGGACGAATTCCAAAGAGATATTTTTGTAAATCACTGGCATAAGTCAGTCTGTTAAAGTGAATTTAATACTGCTGGGCAGTCACTTTAAGTCCGTCTGTGGATGTCACTAAATTCACTGCAGCAGAGAAAGGAAATTCACACCAGTTCCCCCACCGCAGCGCGGAATTTTTCCTTAGCGCAGAAGTTTTCTGAAGACATGCTGGCACTTCAGTCTCGTGATTGCTCCTTTTCCTTTCCCTGGAGAAACTGGGCCAGACTTTGAATGGAAATATGAGTATTATTCCTCTCTATGAGGCTGTGTCTGGCACATCGCTGGGCCTCATAAGAATAAGTGTCCATTGTGGAATGATCTGAAATATTAATGAGACTGGAAAGAGAGGATCTGTGTGCTAATGCAGCTGTGCTCAGGCAACTCTGAAGCTCTGCATCACTCTGCTACAGACTCTTGTTTATTACATTGGTTTTCATAGAAAATCCTATGAAATTATTAAAAACTTTTTTTTTCAGAAGGAGTATTTCTTGATGTCAGTCAAGCAAATATAATTATGTACTGTGGACAAAGAAGTAATATTTGTATATTTTTATAAATACCACACTCATGTTAGATTGTTCAACAAACTATCCAACTGTAAGCACTTTAAATTGAAGGACTGCTGCAGAGAAAGACAGCCAAATAAGGGCACAGATAAGACTTTACTGGTAGACACCAGGTTTTACTCCAACCAAGATTTTAAGATTTTAAACTTCAGACATGAGGCATAAACAAACTGCTGGCCCAAACGGAGTGCTGAGGTGCAAGTCTATCCTCAGCAATGTGTAGAGGGTATGTGTGTGAAAACAGCACTGGTGCTGTTTCTCCCCTGCAGCTGGAGGTTTGAGTGAAGCTGGGATGCACTTGAGCTACCTTTAAAGTAACCTCAGAAAGCCACATCCCTCTGCACTCTGTAAGAGCTGTGCAGAGGTTACCACTGTGAACTTACGTGCTGCACCCACACAAAAAAATGTCTGATTCTAATGTGCAGCTAGCAGAATCAGCTCCCTTACAGTGGTAGGTGAAGATGCATGACCAGTGATCACCTGGTGATTCTCCCATCTTCACTCCACTCCCTTGAGGCCTTACCTGGAGTACTGTGTCCAGGCTTGGGGCCCCCAGTAAAAGGTGTGAAACTGCTGAAACAGACGCAGAGGAGACCATGAAGATGCTCAGAAGGTTGGAGCACCTCTCCTATGGAGGAAGGCTGAGGGAACTGGGCTTGTTTGCCTGGAGAAGAAAATGTTTTGGGGAGACCTCATTGCAGCTTTTCAGTATTTAAAAGAGAGTTTGTAAATAGGATGGAGACTGATTTTTTGTATTATCTGATTCTAAGTATTTGAGGTACGAAAGCTACACATGCTAGATGCAGTCTCATGGAATGTTTCCAAGATGTCTAATTCATTGATGTAAATTATGGACCTATAGACCACTCTGTGGGAATATATACTCAGTTTGGTGCAAAGATCAAATCTATGTCAGTGATCACCAAGAAGAAGCCCACAGACCCCAAAGAGAGAAGGAAAGAAGACAACATTCTTTAATTTACAGCGTGACAAGTTCTGTGGCCATGATCAGAAATGTTTCCAATACAAAATCTCATTTTTTTTCCATCCTGGTTTATTGAAATATATTCAGTTTGTAAATAGCTTCAAATGTCTACTCATACTGTTCCATCTTGCATGAAAAAAAAGCTATTCTGCAATTCTATTCTATTTTCATAGTTTCTGCAGTTCTACAGAATTTCAGAATTATCTTCTGCAGCAATATTTTGGAAAGTTTATTTATTTTTTTAATACATAGATTTATTTTTGCAGCATTGATATTTCAGGTTGCCATGGCTCCTGTTTTTGTGCCAGTGCCATGATAGAAGCAGCTGACACTTCACTGCCATTTTTCCTCCCCCCCTCTTGGCATATTGACTAATCAATACCAATTATTCCCCCTGCATTGTTGTCTGCATGGTTTAGCAGGGGCAGCAAGGTGTGAAAAGTTAAGGACTTTTCAAAGTAGAGACAAAAAACACCACTGGTGCAAAGACAGGATCTACAAAGCATGGGGCTTCTTATGTTGAAGTCACTGCCCCCTATCAGCAGACAGTAGGAAATCTATGTTTTATTAGTGGGAGAACAAATGGTGCTGCAGTTGCCCACATCTGCTATTTAGGCTAGTGCAAGAGCACCAAGGGAGCTGGGGTGGAGACTTTGGTGCAGTGTTGGTGTCCTGGCATCTTGGTAACCAATTCCTATAATTCTGTGCTATGGATTTGATTTTCAATGACATTCTTCATTTTCAGTAATCAGTTAAAAATTTTATCCAGTTTCTTTGGATTGGTATTAAATGTTTAACTACAGAGAAGTGATACTGGGAATTAAATGCTAACTGAGCAGAGAACTGCTGTGCATACAATTAAACCATGGCAAAGAAATCCAGTTCTGTTCCACTTGGGCAAAGAATGACGAAGGCTGGAGTAGGACCACTACATCTTAGAGCAGGGTATGTTTAATAGCCCCCACTCTGAGACAGCAGAAAGATTTGCACATGGTAGTTCCTAATCTTTGTAATTCCATGGTTGATGCTGGTAATCACTTCAGATTCCAATGTGAATCAAAGCACTGTCTATTAATCACCAAAGAACAGAAATAAAATATGACACTGTACTTGCCAGTTGTGCAAAATGAGATGTCTCCTCCGTTTATCATTTGGATTTCTCAGTGTAAAGGACTGTTTTATAGCACTTCTGCTTTCATTTTCTAGAAATGATTGGTGAAAGGTCATTATTTCTCTTCCTTCCTTTGTCATTTCACATATCTGCCTTAGCTTCTTTACTACAGTTCTTTCTTCTGTTAGTGTTTCCAGGCTCCTATGTTTCTGCCTGCTTGCTGCCAAACTTTTACTTCCATGAGAGAGGTTTATTTCCAGGTGTCATGAAGCAAGAAAACATACTACAGTGGTCAAGGTAACAAAATACAGTGAAAGAATTGCAGCATCAGATATTAAAACAGTTGAAATATTATGTTTTTTTATCTCTGCCTTATCTCTGACCTAACCTAAGGATTACCCCATCAAGATGATCATTTTCAGTCATTGTAGCTCCTACTATAGATGAAGACCAACTATTTCCATTGTCGTTAGTGACTTTCTGTGTGCAGTTCCACATCCTCCTCCTCAAGATGCTGGTGATGCAATTATCAGAAACATTTATCATAAAACGGTGTAAGATCACCATATGTTGTCATGTTTTCAAGTCTTGCAGAGCTTTCCTCCAGCAAATGCAGTTATGCTTATTAACACAATAATTAAAATGGAAAAAAAAATGAATAATGTAGAAATAACTTATAGGATGGTTTACCAAAATTAGGATGTCTACAGTGTGTTTAGAAAATAGTTGTTCACAAATGCTACTTAATGCATCTCAATTATATTAGCATACCTGTTGCTAGCTTATATAGCTTATTATAGCTTATAATAGTTTGTATGCTTTAAAGTGTTCCTTGTTGTATTCCAACTCATTTCTCAGAAGATTCAGATTTTCTGATTGCACAAACACAAACATAATTCAACACATTTATGTAAGAACAGACATGGTTGATCACGTAAAATAAGCACATGACACTATTACCTGAAGCAGTCACTGCTATGACATGAAGAGGAGAGGCATGACTCTTTAGCGGACGGGGAGCAGCAACAAATCCCAATGTAAACAAGCACAAAGATATTTTAGGATATCCATATAAAATCACTTTTTTACTCCTGCATTGTGAAGTCTGAATCTACGTCTGCATTGCATAGACACATACAGCATATCTATTTCCTTTGCGATTTGTATAGGAAAACACACCCAGACACTTGAGTAACAAGCTTGAGCTTTTCTAGTAGTACGATCACAGCACTGTTTCCAGCATATTTTGGCTCAGAACTGAACAAGTCCTGCATAGGATATGTAACTCTGGCTAAGCTCTTTGCAGCCACTTGGTGTCTGGGGCTGATAACAGGGCTTGCAGTTTACAGAATAAATTTCACAGGTATCCCCATCCAGCTGGACTTGCTCCAGTATAGTCACTGCAACCGTATGTCATAAACTGGGCACCCAACCCCTACAATTCTATGATTCTGTGATATATAGTGTCCATCACGTCTATTGGAGACCTATCACTGCTCTGGATATGATGTTTACACCCTCAGTAATACAGCCTGGGACACAGATCACTGCCTTCACCACGAGAGCAGACAGAAGGCTTATACAGTTTTTCTCCCAGCAACATCGTTCAGTAATTCCAGATGCATTTTCTTGCAATGAAATGATCACAATGGAGGCTCAACTGCCCCCAGGCTAATGTGATTTTACATGGGATTTTGTTTCACATGCACAGAAGTAAACAGTGGGTGAAATTTCTCTTTGAAACTTTTATCTAAAAGCTAATCCAGAAAGATAATTGTGGATTAAGCCAAAGACTACTTTAACAACCTTATTTTCTTTACCTCCTTCTGAAGAAGTAAAGCAGGGCTCATTTGATGACTCAGTAGTGGTATAAGGAAGTCAAAAGCATTTTCTTTTATTTATATCCCTTCCTAAATCCTTCTTGAAGACCCTATCCATTCAGACCTCCCCCCCCCAAAAACAACAACCAAAACCACACAAAAAAACCACAAAACACAATGAAATCTACAACAGCTAAGAGAAAAGTACCCTTTCTGCAATCACTTTCAATAGGTGTTTGTGCATGCAAGGATTGTTCCTGTCTTTGCATGCCATGTGATGTCTGAAAAAGGGAGGAGAGCTGGCCTACAGTTTAATTCCTCGTCATAAAGCTATTTGGTAAATCCTTCTCAGTAAGATGTACCTAAGCATATCACTTGTGTTACTTTAATAAAGCTCGTAACTTCTTCCTAGAGTCATCCAAATATACTTAGACTACTTTGTCATAATCAATTATCAGCTATCAAAATCCAAGGTATTAGTAGTGACTGATGGTAGGACTGCAGGTCCTCTCAGGTCATGGTGTAATGAGTGTTGCCTATACAGCTTTTTATTTTAGGGGCTAGATTTCAAGAGCAAGGATTAGTGACAAGCCATTATCCCTGATGAAATGCAAATTAGCCTAGACGAAATCATAAACCTGTTTTCCCAGTCTCATCAAGCATATTTCAAATGCATATTCCATGTGCTGAAAATTGTTTTAATTTCTAACGTACAGAATGACATTTTTCCATTCCTGAGAGATGCCTGAGTTAGGACCCCTTTCTCTCTCATAAGAGGTGAAAATCCTGCCCCTTATTTCTCTGGGAAAGAGATTTTAAAACGTGAAAAATTTCTGCTAAAAAAGAAAAAATCATCTCTGTAGAATCATGACTCAAGAAGTTCAGTAAGACAAGAAAATACAATCCAAATTGGAAGTTGTTGGCCTGATCCTTATCTGTGGACTGCCGAAGCGATGTTATTAGAATTCTATTATTAATTATGATTACCACTGAACGATTTCAGTTTATTTCAATTTCCAGAATCTAGCCTTTGTTGCCAGGACTAGAACTGATCCTAGCTGGTACAGCTACATTACGGTGAAAGAAATTTCAGGTGAGATCAGCTCTACGTGGTCAGGTCTGAACACACAGCTTCAGGCTGCAGCACACTGCATGAGGTTGTATTTTTAAAGGTTGAACTCAGTTGGCAGAGTGCATGCAGATGGAGGAGCACATTAAGGACTTTCCATAAGACAGCTAGCAAACAAAACCCACCTCTGGCCACCTGAACCCTGTTTGCTCTTGATTCAGGAGGAGAGCTGTACATGCTGGGAATCAGCATGTATCTGGAAATCACAGCACGTACGAAGCCTGAGAGGGAGTTTGAGAGAGTAGAACATTTCTTACAGATAGCATTGCCTGGTCAAGTGTTGCTCTTTGTAGTGACAAAATGTTTGCAATGTTGAAAGGACTTTATGTCAGGGTTGTGGTACAAGTGGAAGCTTTGATACTCCGTTCTATTTGATCACGCACTTGTTCCTTTCAATTATGTGGCAAAAAAAACCAAAAAACTGGAACCCATAATTATGCTTCTGTGCCTGATGGTAGCAATAAGGGCAGTACAAACCATCAGGGAATCTAAACTGAAGTTTGGATAAGCTGGAAAGAGTTATAGCATTATTGTTAAGGAAAAAAAAAAAAAAACAACCCTCAAACAATGCAAAGCAAAAAAAAAAACCCTCAAAAACAAAACCTCATTCAACCTTAAGTACCAGACCACATTAGCTCTTTTGCATCTTGATAACTGTAAGGAATCACTTATTTGATTGGTAAACATTCCTATTTAAATAAACTAAGTCAATCACAGGAACTCGGGTATAATTCTGTAGAGCTTGGATTCATTGTACCAGAACTCCCACTGAAAGCAGAACGTATCTGAAACAGCATGAATCAGGAAGAAGAAAATTCTTAACACTGCTCAGAATACACTATTCTGAAATGTAGACATTGTTTGCCATATCTGGATAGCTGTGCCTAAAGTGCAGTAAACAATCAATTTAACAATTAAAAAATTAAAATTAAAAATTAAGAATTAAACAATACCTATTAAGTAATTTTATCTGGAAAGCGTACAGGACACTGAAAGGCAGTTGTGTCCAACCCACTGCCTGCAGGCTGCGCATGGTCTGTGTTGGCTTGTAATGTGGCCTACACTGTAAAGGTGGCAGTTCTTCCCTGTGAAATGGGGACTTTACAGTCAACCTGTATTACAAGGTATGCTCTGTAAGTAGTGCCTATTCTTTTATGATGTTGTCCCATGGCATCAGAGGCAGATGCTGGTGGTATGGCAAAGATTGAACCTTCCCACCAATATCCTACATGTTACATGTTGTTGCCATGTGACAGATGGCAGCAGAGGAGCAATCTGAGAGAATGGTGTCTGACACAGAAGCACACATGAAGCAAAGGTGTGTCATTCAATTCCTCATTGAGGAAACAATGGCACCCACTGACTTTCATCGACTCTTACTGAACATTTACAGAGACCAAGCAGTGAGTGTGAGCTCAGTGAGGTGGTGGGTAGTGCATTTCAGCAGTGGCAACAGTAGATCACTTCCACTGGTGCAGAATTTTATGAGTGCGGCATGCAGGTTTTTGTCCACTGCTGGCAAAAATGCATAGCTAATGGTGATGACTGTGTTGGAAAATGGTGTTTTGTAGCAGAGAATTTGCTCTAACAAAGTGTTGTTATGTTCTTTGTATCTCAAAGTTTCCATAAAACAAATAGGAGGTATTAGTTTTGAAGCAACATATATATATATATAAAAATATATAGATCAGCCCATATATATGCAGCCCAAGACAACTTTTATTTTCTCAGTGTGGCCCACACAAGCCAAAAGGTTGGATATGTATGCTCAGAGATATTACTGTAGATGCATTCATAACAAGGACAACTTCAGATGTCTCATGTACGCTACAGTCACAGCTTGAATGCGAGGACCTCTCTTCAATTTGCCCTGCGTTTTGTGCTGATTAACTGCAGGGGAGTAGCTGCTCCCTTGCCATAAACTGGGCACTGCATTAGATGAGTCTGATGATGTTGTTTCTAGAAGGATTCATTGAAGCTTTTATGGCTTTATAGTTATAATACTAAAGCTACTTGAGTAAAACACAGTGTGAAGAAATAAGGATCCTAAGATGGATTATAGAAAAAATAGACCTTATTTATACTGTACCAATAACCTTTAATTTTATTCCAATATTGACTACCTGCACATACTAAGAAAAGGAATATCCAATATATGTTATGAGTACTCATATGTATGTACATTGCTTTGATTTCTGTGTTTCAGGGCTTTAAAAAAAAGTAAAAATAGTAATTACCAAAGTGCATTCTTTTTAAAAACTCAAAACTGGGAGATGCATGCTGGTTTTTCTGACTTCAGGATTGTATTTGGGAGTGGTACAGCTGACAGTGCAAAAAGCCTGAGCACACAATCATGGCATACCAGGGGCTGGGCTCCTGCAGAGCTTCTTACCTCCTCCATGAGACAATTGGATCTGCCCAGCAACCTTATGTTTTCACGGCTGGCTCGCCTTTCCCTTTGGCTTGGGGCTGCCTCAGTCTCTCTGCAAACCTAGGGAACAAGTTTGTCCATCAGAGGCAGCCAGAACAGCGTGCCTACTAGTATGTCACCTGCACCTTGCTGCCAAACGCACGCCTTCCTCTTGAAGCCATGAGGGAAGCAGCTAGAGCCCAAATGCCTGCTTCATCCTCCCAGGGCAAGGAAATGCCACAGCGGAGTGGTGAGGTGAACATGTCCAACCTAATTTTAGCCCTGGAGTCTCATAGTTGTTACTAGAGTGGTGTTTCTCAGTGCACCTACTAGCAAAAGGGCGAGCTTGAAAGCATGGCCTGAACAGTGGGAGGAAGGGCCTGCAGAACCAGGTTGCAATTTTGGAGATGATGGAAGGGAGGAGCAACATGTGGTGTAGCTCATCGGGCTTTCAAACACTATTCTCTGCAAACCCACATTCTGTCATCTGATCTCACTCTGGACTTTTTACTTTTATTGGAGATAAGATTAAATGTTGCTGTATTGCTTAGTCGGCGAGGAAGGACGAGCCACACATTCAATATGAATGTTTCGCTATCGTCCTCTTTATTCCGCAACTGATAACATATTTATACACATGGTTACATAACACCTGTATGGCTTTGCATTCTATACATGATAGATTTATTATTCTCCTAATGATAAACAAAGCAGTTTTAATGAGCATCTCGTACATCTTGGCTTTCTCTTATCAAGCATCCTTCCGTCTATGTCGTTTATCATTTTCCTAATTAGAGATGCAGCACAATATCATGATTGCCAAAGCACAAAAGGTTATACTCTTAAGCGATTACACATTTTTAAGCTTTCTACATAGAGCAAGGTCATGGTTGGCTCATAGCAAACTTTCCCATGAAACTTTTCCATTATTTTACTGCACTAAATCCCACAATTAAACAACATAATTGAAGGGGAACCTTGGCCTAAGGAACAAAATAAGTTTCCTCATGCATCTGCTGCCATAGGTGGGTACTACTACCAATGGTGTGTCCATGCTAGACAAATTTTTTTCTGTGCTATTTCTTTCTCTGTCTTGTTTTCCAGTATCATCTTACAAAATCTAATACTTACACTGCTACACACCCCAGAGACATTTAATGCTCACATTTAAGCATAATTTGTTTGCCAGACACTGACATTTACAAGATTAACTAAAGTTTAATCATTCCTGAACAGAAGATTCCATACTTGGACCCAAAATGGTTACATCAGCAGCACAGGGATTTAAATAAAAACATTTGGTTTAACTTATCATTCAGCTGAAGATTGCAATAATGAATTAGACAAAGAAAATAATTCAGTGTACCAGCATAAACTGGTACAATTAATTTCTACTGTAACTATGACCTAAATCATTCTTGGCAGTAGACTGTGCGGTAGGCCTGTAGGAAATAGTTTTTAGCTGATGCAGATGGCTTGGCCACCCTTCCTGGTAGTACTATTCATGTGTTGATGGTAAAGGTGTTTGAACTTAATGAGTGAGTTAAAGTATTACCTCCTAAACAGTGATGGTAATCAGGTTTGTAGCAGTTCAGAAATGCACATTTCTATTAAACAATGAGATGCTGAGAAATTATGCAGAGATACAGATGCATGATGGTGTTTGAAAGAGATTTCTGCATGTTGACAGTAGGCTGATTAACTCTACAAAATTTGGAGCCACACATTTTCTGCTAAGTTGCCACAGATCACTCCCTGACTGAGTAGATCTTGCTGGATTTCCCTGGAGAGAAACAGCATTTTGCTCAGAGCTGCTTTCAGGAAAAGGGTTAATACTCCATCATGATCCCTTCTGAGGGCAAGTAAATCCTTCAGTGCAAGGTAAAAGAAACATGCACAGAGGCAAAATGGTTTATTTTCTTATTCTTGCACCAAAGATCAGTTCTAGCAATTCCTGCAATTATATTAGGGACATGAACATGAATGGGATGACAGACTGGGGTGAGTGGCTGTCTCTAACAAGTAATGACTGCATCTTGTAAAGTGATAGACAGACTCCAAAAAAAGCACGTCATTATGGTAAGAAAAAATACAACAAAAAGACTGGGAAATGCAGCCAGAATTAAAGAAAAAGGAAGCAATAAATCTCACATACTTTACAGAAATGTACAGCAGGAAAACTGGTAGGCATACACACACATATATACACACCCTAAAAAAATGAGAGAAAAGGCGATAAAGAAAAATACAGCTCAACCCATAGAAACCATAGGAAATCATGTGATTACACTGAGATATCACTCCCATTTCTGCACACCATCTACATTTCAATAGCAGATATCTACTGGGGCCTGATGACCATTTTAGGCATCACCTCCACTCTCACAACAGAAACTCAGCAATTCATAAGTTATTTGCCAAAAACTGCATGTGCTGAAAGTAAAAGATATGATGTACAGTCTTTATGTAAAACTGACCATTTTGGAAAGGGAAGGGTTATTTCCTATTTCTTTCAAGGCATCCTTCTAGAGAAGGAGCCATTGTTTTCTGGTTTTTTTTTTTTTTTGTTTGTTTGTTTGCTTCTTGTGAAAGAAAACTTTAAGCAAACTGAAACTCTTTAGAATAAATGTTGGATTTTAATGCAGAAGTAAGTGAAGCTGCTTGTTGTTTCTCAAACTGCATAGACATCTGATATGGTTGTTGTGAAGGCTGCCTTGCTTAGAAGCATCTTCTAGCACATCTCTCTTTATTAAGCCCTCATTTTAAGAGAAAGGTCCAATTTAGTGTTCTCTGCAAATACCATCCAGAAACTTTTCAGTAACATTTGTAAGGATGTTTACATCCAGTGCCAAAAGACAAGCTCTGTTGGTATGGTGGGTTTCTGGCCAGAAACTGTGTTGAGCTCTGCTTTATTACCTGGGAGAGAGGGGTACATGAGCAGATGCATGGATGGGCAGGACTGACTGGATGACTAGTTGACCCAGACCTGGTGTAGGGAACCTGCTTTGGCAGGGGGGTTGTATTCGATGATCTCTGGAGGTCCCTTCCAACCCCTACAATTCTGTGATTCTGTGACCCTGAGTGAGGTTTCCCAGAACTCTATTGCTGTGCAAGTGTGAGTGCTTGTAAGAAAACATGAAAGAAAGCCACAGGAAGGTGGCATGAGAGTAATGGGAATTACCTCCACTGGAACAAGAGGCCCTAGCTGCAATACCTCCACTCATGGCCTTGCTGGTTCTCAGCTGGGATAACTGAAGGTGTTTCTGACTTGTAGCAGTGTAGTTTTGGTCGTGGTAGGGTAGAGAAGAGAACGGATGGCATAAACTGATAACTGAGTGTAACCTGAAATCTCCGGCATTCTGAGCTACTGACATGGAGAAAATAGCTCTCTTTGCTTTAAATCTGGTTTGGGCTAAGTGCTTTGTGGGGCTGACAGTGAGCAGTAACTCTGTGGAGTAAAAGAGACTCCTATTTGTGGCACAGGTATGTTGTCAGGACCTTCAAGTATCTCAGAGGTTCTTCAGCTGCCTGCACCTTGGCTTTGCACTGAAAAAGCAGGATGAGTAGCTTACCCTGTCAGAAATGGGAAGTAGGGGCCTGAGTAGCCCACAAACAGTATGGATGTGCTATCTCCAAAGGTGGCACTGACTCCTCTTGTTTTTTCTTGTTTTTTCCTCTCTTCTCCTTCCAGCCTGTGTGGGACATAAAAAGAGTGAAAAATGCTTACAGACATGGGCTCGCCCTTTCTCCATGGGCAGATCTTCATAAGAAAGTCAGAACTGGTCTAAATTCATCTGGACTATATTTGTTAGTATGTTTTCCTCATAGCATCAGCAAAAGAGATCTGGGATCCAGGAGAAATAGCAGTCTTAGATTTGCTGCAGCTTAAGAGCAGTGAAGATCCTAGAAGATGATGCCTTATGTTGGACAGTGCTCACAGTTCAGCTCTTGGAAGAAAAAAGCCATGGGTCCTTGAAGTATGTCAAGGTTTGCATGAGGTTAGGGAACTGTGAACACAGTGTATGAAGACACATTATGAGCTGGAACATGGAGATATTGTGGAACATGTTCTTCGGATAGGATTGTCTGGAGATCCTCTAGCTAGAGACTACAAATAGTACAGTATCCTATACTCATGTGTTGGATGCTGGAGTATGCCTGATTTTAAATAAACGTGTGCACAGGTGTGTGTGTATATCTGCACATGTATAAACACACTGAGAGGTCATACAGTGAAACAAAAATGTAGCCTGATCTTATAAGCTCATACAAAATGTCTGTATTGTGCTTCTCCTACAGATAGGGCTAATATCATGTCTTTTTCAACTAATTTTTGGCTGTTCCTTTGCCTGATCATTTCAGGTTTGTCTGCTCTTACTTCTGTGCTGTTCACACTTAATTTACAAGTGGCTAAAGGCCAGTTTTTCTGAGAACTTAGTCCCTTTGCAGACATTCTCAATTATTTATGCCTTTCTTCAACACTGAGCGTATTGTTCTTCTGCCTTGTTTGCAATGAATCTGTCTCCTCTGTGTGACTACTATTCTCTGTTACACAAGGATGCTCCTTTTTTTTTTTTTTTTTTTTTTTTTTTGGCAATAGCTCGTCTCAAATTACCAAAAAGCTAAACAGCTTTTGTAGGTGATGATTTAAAATGATCTTTCTTGGATCACATAACTGTGATGCAGCAGGCAGAACAGTAAGCCTCACAGGAAAGAAGCTGGGGGAAAAGAACAACCAATTCCCCATTGGCCTGTGAACATAGGCTAACCAGATTATTCAGGAAAAAATTATCCTTACAGTAGACAGCCATGCAGTTCCTGAATACTTTAGGGGCAGAAACATGACGTGCATTGGTAGTGATTCAAATGATTGTCTCCTTTTTATATGGATCAATTCTAGTGTTCTTGCTGTGACTGTTTCTTAGATGTGTCTGCTGAGGTTTTTACCTGACCCTGTTCAACACTGTTTTCTGCACTTCTTTTTGCTCCAGTTTAAACATAGTATTTTCTCTTAGCCACTGTATTCCAATTTTATTATTGTGTCAATGGTTTACGGGCTGGTTTGTCCCAGTTCTGTGATGAGTGGGGTGGAGGGATTTTGCAAAATCTGTGCCTCTGGAAAAGGGAAACAGGAGACCCCAAAATAATTAAAAACAGCAGCAACGATCTGAGGGGAAACAAACTAATTTACTAAATACACTATCGGAATGCAAGATAGCACACTATAATACAATATAATCAGATCTGAAGCTAATAAATCAAATATAATGAGAGAGAGAATGTCCGAAAGGCGGATAGGCCTCACCACAGCGCTGAGGTGAGATGCACAGTCCACCTGAGCAGCAGGGAGACAGGACGAGAGCCGACCATGAAGAGCAGACGAAAAAGAGCGCATCAGGTGACCTTGCCAGGACTTCTATCTCCTCTCCCTGAGCGCAAGGTCCCCTGGGGAATGTAGTTCTTCTTCTCTTCTGGGCAGGTACCCAGGACTTGAGCACTGACAGTTAAACTCCCAGTGCCCCACGTGATGTTATGATGTGGAATACCGAAAACCAAAAATCACAAAACCATGACAACACCACACTATGGGACAGGTCTGAGCATCATATCGGGCCCTCGGTTCCCCTCAGAAGGGAGGCCCCTATGATGACAGCCCTTCTTTTTTCCTGACTGATGTTGCAGCAAAACATGGGGAGCAGACTGACTAGCCTTGGGCAACCTCTCCGGTATGGATTAACTTTCACTGATATCCACATCCCCCAGTCCCTCCAGAGCCTCATACCTGTTAAGGGCACCTGGGAAGGCGGGATAGGCTGAGGGGCAGTCCACTTGTTGCCCCCAACAGGCACTGGGTGTTTCCAACCCTCGCTGTCTCTGAGGCACCCTTTCCCACCTGACTATGAAAGGGCAGATGATCCCCTGCTGCCTGAGGAGCATCTCCCCCACGCCCTTCCTACAGGGATGGCAGAGTGCGACTCCACCAATCAATCCCCTTCCCACAAGCCCGGATGCTCCTCAGCCTTTCTACTTCCTCTAGCTCTACCATCAGGCTGAGCAGATCATCCACCTGCTCACACCACACATAGGTGGCATCCCAGCTGCTCTCCTGCAGCAGTGACACGGCCAGGTATTCTCTGCAGCCTGAGACCCGAACTGCAGCATGAACATTCATACTCTCAGAGTCTCCACGTTCCTTTTAGCAGCAGCTTGCCACCGTATGGTTGCGCTACGGTGAGTCGACAGAGCAGCGACCTAAGCGACCTGCTAAGTGTTACGTGCTAATTGCTTAAGCCCCCTCCTATGTACCAAAGTGCCTCGCCTCGCCTGCACGCCTATTCATCCTGCCTGCCCGCCGCGCTGCCGGGAGGATGGGGGGGGGGGGAGGATGGGGGGGGGGGGAGGATGGGGGGGGGGGGGAGCATGGGGGGGGGGGGAGGGGGGGCTCTGCCTCGCTCTTCCTCAGCTTCTTAGAGCTTCTTGGAACTTCTTAGATGCGGTTTTTTGTTGCGATTTGGACCTTCAAAAACGGCCCTTTGTCGTAAGGCTCCGAAACGAGGCTGATCCGCTACGGGTTTGCCCTGAAACGGCGCCCGCGTGCACTTTTCAAACTGCAGCCGGCACTCCTCGCTCCTCCCGCACGCGCCGCAGCCGCCACGCTGCCGGGTTTGGGATGCGCCGCCTCGCTCTCCCTCCGCTTCTTAGAGCTTCTCGGAGTTTCTTAGCAGCGGCTTTTTGCCGCGATTTGGAGCTTCTGACTACGGCCTTTCGTCATAAGGGCTCCGAAACGAGGCAGATCCGCTCGGGGTTTGCCCTGAAATGGCGGCTGCCATTTTGATTTTAACGTGATCAGAAGCAGGAGTGGCAAAAATATTTCAGTATGGGAAAACACAAACTAAATAAGTCTGCAGAAGTTATTTAGCTCTTTCTCCTAGCTAAAAATTTAGCTGTAATTAAAAAGTTACTGCAAGGCTGAATAGATCACAGAATCACAGATTGGCCAGGGTTGGAAGGTTCATGAATCTCCAACCCTCCTGCCACATGCAGGGCCACCAACCTCCATATTGAATACTAGACCAGGCTGCTCAGGGCCCCATCCAGTTTGGCCTTGAAAACACCTCCAGGGACGGGGCATCCACAACCTCTCTGGGCAGCTGTTCCAGCACTTCATCACCCTCTCTGTAAAGAACTTCCCTCTGACATCCAACCTAAATCTTCCCTCCCTCAACTTAAAACTGTTTCCCCATCTGCTGCTATCTACCCTTTCAAAGTGTTGACTCCTCTCCTGTTTATAGCCTCCATCTAGGCACTGGAAGGCTGCAATTAGGTCACGGTGCAGGATTCTTTTCTCCAGGCTGAACGAACCCAGCTCCCTCAGCCTGTCTTTGTAGGGGATCCTACCTGCGCTAATCATCTTTGTGGCCCTCCTCTGGACCCTCTCCAACAGCTCTCTGTCTTCCTTGTACTGGGGGCTCCAGACCTGGAAGCAGTACTCCAGATGGGGCCTCACAAAGGCAGAGAAGAAAGGGACAATCACCTCCCTGTCCCTGATGGCCACCCCTCTTCTGGTGGAGCCCAGGACACCATTTGCTTTCTGAGCTGCAAGAGCACACTGCTGGCTCGTGTTAAAATTCTCATCCACCAGGACCACCAGGTCCTTCTACACAGGGCTGCTCTCAAGGACCGCTCCTTCCACTCTGTATGGACGCCTGGGTTTCCTCTGGCCCAAGTGCAAAACCTTGCACTTTCTGTGTTGAACCTCATCAGGTTCACCTGGGCCCACCTTTCAAGCCTCTCGAGGTCCCTCTCAATGGCATCCCTTCCTTCCACCGTGTCGACCGCACCGCTCAGCTTGGTGTCGTCAGCAAACTTGCTGAGGGTGCACTCGATTCCATCATCGATGTCATTGATAAAGATGTTAAAGAGCACCGGTCCCAAGACAGACGCCTGAGGGACGCCAGTGGTTACCGGTCTCCCCCTGGACATAGAGCCATTAATCACCACCCTCAGTCTGCGGCCGTTCAACCAGTTTCTTATCCATCAGGTGGTCCACCCATCAAATCCACATCTCACCAATTTGGAGATACGGATGTGGTGGGGGACCATGACAAAGGCCTTGCTCAAGTCCAGGTAAATGACATCGGTTGCCTTCCCTTCATCCACCAATGCAGTCACTCCATCACAGAAGGCCACCAGATTGGGTAAGATCCTTCCTCCAGGATGTAACATGTTTTGGTCCTAGCATATGTATGGGTCATGCTTATATTAATGCTTGTACTAACATTAATACTTATATTAATGCTTGTACTAACATTAACATTGTACTAACATCTTGATGCCTGCCTGTTGCCTGTATCTTGTTGCCTACGTATCCACAGAGCGAGGCAATCCAGCCTTGTGGGGAGGCCCTGCCTTCTCTGATGTTTGTTAAGTCTGTTGGGCTTTTTTGCTGAGCTCTCTTATCTGAACAGAGTAGCCTTACAACATGCTTTCCAATCCATAATAGTATACCCATACTATCTGCAACATCTAAAAACAATTGCAGTTTTGCAAGCAAGAATTAATCACATAATTCAACAACTATATTTCTAAAATCTGCTACTAACATATATGGTATTTCTACTTTTTCACATCAGCTATTTCTAAGGACAAGTTACAAAAAACAAATACGTTGTGCTCTACTTCTTCAGATCAGTTCCCCCTTTTCAGTATCTAATGTAGAAACAACATTCCATTCCTACACCCTCAACAAAGGAGGACATGGAGCTGTTGGAGCAAATCCAGAGAAGGGCCACAAAGATGTTCAGAGGGCTGGAACGGCTCCCCTACAAGGACAGGCTGAGAGAGCTGGGGCTCTTCTGCCTGGACAAGAGAAGGCTCTGAGGGGACCTAGTAGTGGCCTTCTAGCAGTACCTGAATGGAGCCTACAGGAAAGCTGGGGAGGGACTTTTTCTAAGAACACGTAGCTACGTGACAAGGGGAAATGGCTTTGAACTGGAAGAGGGAAGACTTTAGGCATTAGAAATAAATAAATCAGATTCATCTGCGAGGCACAAAGTAATAAAAGCAGGATTTTGACTATCAAACCGAGTGACTATGACAGCAGTTGTCAGAGGAAGGCACATGTCACACACAGAGATAAATCTGCCACAGCAAAACTAGCTGCCACATTCCATACCAGCGCTTCATTCCCACAGGAAGCTCTCTTCTTGTTTGGAGCAATGAAAAACTAAGGGATTTGAGTAGAGGTCTCCAGTAGCTCACTCAGTACCTACATGGTCATAGAGGCAAATGTCCAAGTTCTCTTTTGGAGGAAGCATGGCACTTTTTACCTCTGACTTTGCTCTAACCACTGCTTTGTGTAGTCTGCTTCTTTCTCATTGCTTGCCGTAGTGCATGAAATAGACAAACATCCACTTCTTTCTTTTTTCTGCCGTTGCTGTTGGTGTTGCTTTCCCCCCCACCCTGGGCGACTGATATCGGCTTTGCTGATGCTCTTCTCCACTCTTTTTCTGTGGTTTTTTAGAATTAACATCTTCTCAGTTTCAAAAATACAACTTTGGCACTGTTTTCCCATTTGCAATAATCCAATGAAATTCCTGTTGCATCTGATGAGAATAAGGCAGTCCATATTGCATTGTTAAGAGAAAATAAAACATGCTTGCACTGAATATTAACTCAGTTGCATGTGTGACCGGGCTACAGTATGTGGTCCTTGATAGGGGAAACCAAACAAAGCTAACAATCGCACCTGCCCCTGGAGCACAAGCTCAGCATAAGTTCTCCTTTTCTGGACCTTGCATTGAAACATGATGCAGAACAAGGAGGCAGGCTGATTGAGGCAGGCTCACACAACCTGACCATTCCGGGATGCCTAAGACACATTTCATCCAGATAAACTCTTGGATCCAGGGCAACATCCATGGATTGAATCAGATTACCTTGGTGTATTTTCTTGGTGTAAAACAGGTGATGCTTGAGGATCTTACCTCAAAATATCTGTCACAGGTTGTATGGGAAATCATCAAGCAATCCTTAACAGACTTGAGTTAACCCTAACCAACTAAAGAGCCAGTCGGAGAGGAAAGGGAACCAGCAGTTTTGATGACAGATCCCCATCCTTAAGGAAGACAGTGTTTTCAATATCTGGTCTTGGGACTGCTCTTGTCCAGACGTTTTTGTTAGCAACCTTGTCACGCTATGGAGATTCGGCGATGACAGAATGCCATTAAGGTAGGAAAAGTGCCAAACAGAACAAACGATTTTACAGAGTGGTGCACTGAGAACAAATCAGGATGAGTAATAGGAAGGACTATAGCACATAGAGCAAGGACTTCTGTTACCACCTGGAAAGGAGAGTTCATCAAAATGTTGCCCATCAATGCAACGTGTCCTGTGTTTGCTTGTTTGGTACATCGTGAAGCTCCGTATACTTCTGATGGCAGTCTTCTTTGCTCCGGCAGTCACAGCTACAGCTTACCAACCCCTTCCTCTTTATACTTGATGGCCAAGCAAATGCCATCTGTATGCAAATGCCTGAGCGTTTGCCATGTAGGTGGCTTGCGCCATCTAAAATTCCTTGTTCTCCAGTACCTCCTGCTTTGTATTCCTTTACCAGTGCTGTAGCGTTCTAACTCCGTCCTTCCTTCCTCTATTGTTGTGTGCAGGGACCCTCCCACCAGAGCTCCAATTCAGCCCGCACAAGAAATTTCCTTAGGCGACTCTCTTCTCCCCATACCTTTAGGGAGAAGAGAGTTTTTGATGTGTTTTTGTGGCGTTGCTATTATTCTTCATGTTAACATTATGATCATTGTAAGAGTTAAATGTCAGCAGAGAAGATTTGGATAATCATTTTCTCCCAGTTTTGAAATGCAGACCCCAAATCAAAGATCTTTCGCTCTGAATTTCTGGGTCTCCAGGGTATAAGGAGAAATGTTTTTTTCCCCTTGAAATAAAACCCCATTTGTCTTATTCCACATGGCACTCGTGCTCAGGCACACAGCACTACTGAGCAAATAGGACCTTGGCTTCATCTTTGCACTTCATCTTTGCAAGAAGTTAGGAGAACAACTACTTTCTCACTTTATATCTGTCGAAGGCCCAGCCAAATGAGCAGATACGCTGCTCAAAGCAACATACGTGTCTACCATGAAGCTAGTCTTACTTTGTACACAGAGAGAATAGTGCCCTTGATAGAACTTGAAGAGAAGCCTTGGGGTACTTACGAACGATGTATGCCAGATTAAAGACTTTTTTTATTTTCTTTAGTGGAACCACATGCTGTTGCTGATTGTCCAGCCATCCAATAGACCAGTATCCCCATGACAGGCCTCTCAACTCTCCAGAGAATCAATAGCACTTCCCCATTGAGTACTGTCAGCAAATGTGCTGAGGATGCAGTCTTGCATCCAGACCAATCCTTTGATTTCCTTTGACACCACGAACCTCAGGGAAACAGCCTATACCACCATGGTTCTCCTCATGGGATGCAGCCTTCTTCAACCCTGATCCAGCTGCTCCTCTTACATGGGCTTCTCCAGGGGCAGTTGCCATTTGGAGCTGGCTGGGGAAGGCTCTTCTCCCAAGCTTTCCTCATGCTGGTTGCACATACAGCCCACTGCTACAGAAGCCTTGCACATAAGCTCAACAGAGAAGGACACCTAGGGAACAGCTTTGTAATTGAAATTTTAATCAATCATACTTATTAGGAAAGATGGAATTGCAGGGCCAGCAAAACAGTTCTCAGCAGAACAGGCCCATTCTCATTTTTTCTGCTGCTGTGAACGTCTCAGAATATGGGTTGTCAAAGTTGCCTGAGAACGGACTGACGGATGACTGTCATGTTCCAAAAATGGAGGACTGCAACAGAAGGAAACAAAACAGGGATGAAATCCACCAATCTGTAGAGACCCGCCAGCATCCCCTTCAGACCATGCCAGCCTCAGCCCCACCCATCACTTCTCCAGGCCAGGAGGAGCACGTGAAACTAAGGGTTCAGCTGGAAGCCACTGCTCAGGATTGCTCCATCTGCCCCAAGAAAGTTCCTCTGCCCCTGCAACATTTCCTTGGAGAAGGACACAGCTGCACGCTGCTCAGGCTCTGTCCCCTGCCCCCCCCCCCCCCCCAAAAAAAAAAGCCCCAGCACACACAGCACTGGTCTCACTCACCATTGTACATTTTCTTCCTGTTTCCCTCCCTTGGCTTCCAGGAGCTCCATGCCAAGCCTAGGTAGAGAGCTCCCATCAGATCCCCACCCCCCAGCACGCTCCCACAAGCACAAGCTGCAGTCCAGCCAGCCCAGCTGCTTCTGGTCCTGCACCCCAGGCAGGGACGGTGCCTGAGGGAGGACTGAGCGAAGCACCCATCGGGGCTACTGGCATGGGCAGAGTGTACCTGGGGGCTGCATGGCTGTGCCTTGCTGCCAGGGCAGTGCACAAAGAGGGACCCAGGGGTTGGGCTCACCAATGAACAAGAGCCTCTTCTTGCACAGAAGCTTGAGAATTCTTCAGGTAAAGCACGGGAGGACAGCAACAGAAACGGCTTTGTAATTGAAGCTTTAGTCAGTCAGACTTATGATGAAAGGGAATTGCAGGGCCAGCAACACAGTTCTGCAAGCCTGGCCCATCCCTTCTTTTTCGGTGGCTGTGAATATCTCAGAATATTGATTGTCACAGTTGCCTGAAAACGGACTGACGGATGACTGTCATGTTCCAAAAAACGGAGGACTGCAACAGAAGGAAACAAAACTGGGATGAAACCTACCAACCTGTAGAGACCAGCCAGCATCCCCTTCAGACCATGCCAGCCTCAGCCCCACCCATCACTTCTCCAGGCCAGGAGGAGCACGTGAAACTAAGGGTTCAGCTGGAAGCCACTGCTCAGGATTGCTCCATCTGCCCCAAGAAAATTCCTCTGCCCCTGCAACATTTCCTTGGAGCAGGCCAAGACACAGCTGCACGCTGCTCAGGCTTTGTCCCCTGCCCCCCCCTCACCCCCCCCAAAAAAAAACCAGCCCCAGCACACGCAGCACTGGTCTCACTCACCATTGTACATTTTCTTCCTGTCTCCCTCCCTTGGCTTCCAGGAGCTCCATGCCAAGCCTAGGTAGAGAGCTCCCATCAGATCCCCGCCCCCCAGCACGCTCCCACGAGCACAAGCTGCAGTCCAGCCAGCCCAGCTGCTTCTGGTCCTGCACCCCAGGCAGGGACGGTGCCTGAGGGAGGACTGAGCGAAGCACCCATCGGGGCTACTGGCATGGGCAGAGTGTACCTGGGGGCTGCATGGCTGTGCCTTGCTGCCAGGGCAGGGCTCAAAGAGGGACCAGGGGTTGGGCTCACCAATGAAAAAGAGAGCCTCTTCTCGCATAGTAGCCTGAGGATCCGTCAGGTACTGCAGGCTCTGCCGTATGATTTTACCCACCCTCTTCCTGTTCTGCTGTATCTGGACAAGAACACAAAGGCATGGGGCTTGCAGACCCTTCCCAGCTGCAGGTGCGGCCCCCCCCCCCCCCCACCAGTGTCCCTTTCCTCAACAAAGGGGCAGGGGTTGTGGAGTTGTCCTTACCAAGCAATCCGTGATCCCCA
The DNA here is from genome assembly GCF_951394365.1 of Tetrao urogallus. Lineage (NCBI taxonomy): Eukaryota > Metazoa > Chordata > Aves > Galliformes > Phasianidae > Tetrao > Tetrao urogallus. Next base: position 21,794,687 of record NC_136816.1, read on the forward strand.
CCAAATTCCTCTTCTCGGCCTGGTGCTCGAGCTCCTGCCATTTCAGGAACTTTGCACAAGCGACAAGGGCTTCCCCGGCAGCCTACAGAGCAACAGATGCTGGGAGATGGCACCACAGACACAGACCCCAAGAGCTGGAATGCTCGCTGCCCTCAACCTCCAACCCCAGACCGCCCTCGAGGAGTCAGCACATACTTGCCTGCATGCTGGCCAGGTCTGAAATTCATACCTGCGCAACACTCGAGGTCTCATCACGGCTCCGAAAGAGCAGAGGAAGCAGGCCCCTGCGTACTTTCTCCTTCATTTCTCCCTTTTGCCACCACACCACAGCCTCTATCACGTCTTTGAAGAGGAGCATGGAAGACTCTCGTACTTTCCCTGACACCTGAGGGAGGAGTACGGGAGAACCTCAGCAACTCTCTCTTGTTGCCCATGGTGAGCACGAGAGCAGGTGCGACTGAGGCAAAGCAAGATGCTTCAGAGTCATGTTCTGCATGGACGTGCTGTGAGTTCATGCAAATCAACGCAACAGGTTTCCAGCACGCACTGCTGTGCCTCAGAGTGCTCCCCCAGCACCCCAGACAAGGCTGCCCCTTGGCACTGTCTCCAGGGCACACGCTGCCTGCTTCGCCTCCACGTCTTTGCTACGGCACCTGGGGAGAATGCCCGGTACTGGTAGTAAAGGGGCAACTGGAGAATCTGAAAGGAGCCCTGGGCAGCGGGTGCTCTGCACAGTGGTCAGGCTAGGCTGCAACACAGGGGCCTCACGTCATCAAGAACAACCAAGCTGCCAGGGACGAGGCCTGCTGGGCTGCAGAGCCCAGAAGACATCCCATGAGAGCCCAGAGGAGCAGAAAGAGAAGAACGCATTCCAGCCAAGCACCCATCTGCAGAGCTCAGCCTCCCACAGCAGACTTACATGATTAAAAAGATACAGGAGCTTGCCAGCCAGCTCCAGAGCAATGGGATGTGCCTCCATATTCCCCAGATGATTCATCATGTTTCTGAAGAAAGTCAGCACATTCAGAGTGATGTGCACATTGCCAAACTGCAGGGTCTCCATGACGTCTGGCAGCAGGGCCCGTATTTCTCTTGCCTGTACAAAACACACAATTTCCTTTTCATTAAGAGGGCAATGGCCACCATGGCCTAAAAGCCCCGATTTCAGAGCACCAGCCACACGCCTTGCTTCCTGGCAGCTGCCACAGGAATCGCAGCATCACACTCTGGGCAGGTGGTGGCCATGGGCAAACTGATACGGACATGGGGAGATAGGAGAAGGAAAGCCAGAGAGCATGGACTCCGTGTACCAGCTCACCCACCCCCTTTTCCAACAGGCCCCCAAGTAACCCATCTGGAAAGATCCCCAAGCAGCCACCAGGCCCCACCATGGCCATCATTCGCACTCCTGAATCTTGGGAAAGGTCAAGGCACAACACTGCCCACCGCCCCAGCACCAGGCTGCCAACAGGGTTTTCATTTGACTAGGGCCTGCTCACCGTCTCGGATCTCTCTGACAGAAGGACGAGGCCTCTGAGCACCAGCCAGAGTAGTGGCAAGCTTTTAATCTGCAGAAACGTCTGGAAGAGCTCTGGATTACATAATTCTTGCCGGATCTCCTCAGTGGGGCACATCACCTGAAACCAACACAGCAGTGAGAGCCAGACAGAGGCGGCAGGACTCCCTGCACCCTGCAGCTTCTGGCTTCCCTGGCAGCTCAGGGCAGGGCACTGTGGTCGCGCAGCCTGGCCTTCGGCAGCAGTGCTTTTGGAGGGCCCCGCAGTCTCTGTGCCGCAGGAGTAGCACTACACAAGATGATTTTTTGGCCTGCTGCTGCGCCCCTCTGACCAGACACAGCCTCTTGCTCTCGTGCCTCTGAGGAGCAACTGACCAGCAGGAGCTGGCACAGAAGTGGCACCAGGCATGGGTGGCCACAGGCACTTCAGCCACGGCCCTGACTCTTCCCCTGCCCTTCCCCAGCTTCCGTGTCTGGGAAACAAGGCAGGGGGAGGCAGGGAGCTGGGGAAAGAGAGCCCTAGAGGACAGGAAGGCGCCTTGTCCAGTAACTCACAGTCAGGCGAAGGAGGCCAAAATCCACTGCGGTGCTATTAAAAAGCATGCACAGCTGTTGGTCCTGAAAAACACTGCACAGTTCTTCCAAGAGCTTCTCTGAAGTCGCGTCTGGGGCAAGGATTCTGCTCCAGATGTCCAGAGTAGTGCTGCAAATGAAGAGCAACGCTCTGTCAGCAGGGCTGCTTCAGCCACAGCGTCATGACTCAGGCAGCCCTGGTAGCCCACAGGCTGTGCTGCAGCCGTGGCCCTGCCATCCCGCATCCTCTGAATGGGGGCTCTGCGCTGCCTTGATTGGCATTGGCTGCTGCAGCCCTGACTGGCCCACCAGCGCTGGAAAGCACAGTGGCATGGAGGGCCTGCTGCTCAGGGATGTCCTGTAGCTTTGCATAGCTCTGGCAGCCAAAGTGTCTCTGAGCCCTGCTCTTCACAGGAAGAAGACTGCAGGGCTGTCAGGGCTCGTACCTGTCATACTGTGGAAGGTGGATCAGCACACTCATCAGCACATCTCTGGCAAACAGACTGGTCAGCATATCCAGTAATGAGAAGAGTGTATGCTGAAGTGCAGTCACACGCCTTCTTTTCAGGTTTCTATGGATGTACTGAAGAATCTCTGGCACCTGTTGGGAGAACACAGGAAGAATATTGCTGCAACTGTACTACAGTCAGTTGCCCCACTGCCAGTGATACTACTGCCCCTCCCATTGTTCATTGCTGGCTTAAAATGGCTTCAGATGCCCAAGAACTGTGGGAGCAGGCCACATCATCAGCATGACTGATGCAAGGGGAGATGCTTCAGAGGCATACTCTGCACACATGTGTTGTGTGTTCGCGCAAAGGAATGCAACAAGTTTCAAACACGGGGTGTCTGTGCCTCAGAGCGTTCCCCTGCCACCCAAAATGGTCAAAGCAGAGCTCCCCAGGCACTGGGACAAGGAGGAAACAGGGCCGGTCCTCCGCAGTGCCTCTGGGGCACATGCTGCCTGCCTAGCCTCCGCCTCCCTGCTGTGGCACCTGGGGAGAATGCCTGGTGCTGGCAGCAAAGGGAGCAGTGGAGGGTCTGAAAGTAACCCTTGGCAGCAGATGCTCTGCTGTACAGAAGCTGAGCAGGTCCCCAGTACAGGGGCCTCACATCACTAAGAATAACCAAGCTGCTAGGGACAAGGCCTGCTTCTCCTGCCTCTCTGACCAGCCACAGCCTCTTGCTCTCATGCCTCTGAAAAGCAATTGACCTGCAGGAGCTGGCACAAAATTGGCACCAGACGTGAATGGCCACAGGCACTTCTCCCCTCCAGTCCTGCAGCCCCCTCAGCCTGTACAGAGGCGATGGTTCTCCCTGGTCCCGCATCCATGACCCCGTCTCTATCCCTACCATTCCCCAGCTTCCCATTCTGGGGGCAATGCAGAGGAAGCAGGGAATTGGGGAGAAAGCCCTGAAGGAAAGCACGGTGCATTGTGTGGTAACTCACAGTCAGGCGAAGGAGGTCCAACTCAGCTGTGGGTATCGTGCACAGACCATCCATCTTGAGCACAATGTATAGCTCTTTTATGATACTCTCTGATGACCATGTGGAGGAAAGCACACTCTTCCACATGCCTAGAGTAGTGCTGCAAATGAAGAGCAATGCTCTATCAGGAGACTGATGGGAGCCCTAGGCTGTCTTGGCTGGAGTTAGCTGCTGCAGCCCTGACTGGCCCACCAGCGCTGGAAAGCACAGTGGCATGGAGGGCCTGCTGCTCAGGGATGTCCTGCAGCTTTGCATGGCTCTGGCAGCCAAAGCGTCTCTGAGCCTTGCTCTTCACAGGAAGAAGACCGCAGGGCTGTCAGGGCTCGTACCTGTCACTCTGTGGAAGGTGGATGAACACAGTTCTCAGCACATCGCTGGGAAACTGGTAGGCCAGTATATCCAACAATAACAAGAGAGTCTGCTGACACAATGCAGGTGTTCTTTTCAGGTTTCTATGGATGGACTCAAGAATCTCTGGCACCTGTTGGGAGAACACAGGAAGAATATTGCTGCAACTGTACTACAGTCAGTTGCCCCGCTGCCAGTGATACTACTGCCCCTCCCATTGTTCATTGCTGGCTTAAAATGGCTTCAGATGCCCAAGAACTGTGGGAGCAGGCCACATCATCAGCATGACTGATGCAAGGGGAGATGCTTCAGAGGCATACTCTGCACACATGTGTTGTGTGTTCGCGCAAAGGAATGCAACAAGTTTCAAACACGGGGTGTCTGTGCCTCAGAGCGTTCCCCTGCCACCCAAAATGGTCAAAGCAGAGCTCCCCAGGCACTGGGACAAGGAGGAAACAGGGCCGGTCCTCCGCAGTGCCTCTGGGGCACATGCTGCCTGCCTAGCCTCCGCCTCCCTGCTGTGGCACCTGGGGAGAATGCCTGGTGCTGGCAGCAAAGGGAACAGTGGAGGGTCTGAAAGTAACCCTTGGCAGCAGATGCTCTGCTGTACAGAAGCTGAGCAGGTCCCCAGTACAGGGGCCTCACATCACTAAGAATAACCAAGCTGCTAGGGACAAGGCCTGCTTCTCCTGCCTCTCTGACCAGCCACAGCCTCTTGCTCTCATGCCTCTGAAAAGCAATTGACCTGCAGGAGCTGGCACAAAATTGGCACCAGACGTGAATGGCCACAGGCACTTCTCCCCTCCAGTCCTGCAGCCCCCTCAGCCTGTACAGAGGCGATGGTTCTCCCTGGTCCCGCATCCATGACCCCGTCTCTATCCCTACCATTCCCCAGCTTCCCATTCTGGGGGCAATGCAGAGGAAGCAGGGAATTGGGGAGAAAGCCCTGAAGGAAAGCACGGTGCATTGTGTGGTAACTCACAGTCAGGCGAAGGAGGTCCAACTCAGCTGTGGGTGTACCACAGACTTCTTCCTTCATGAGCACAGAGCACAGCACTTCTAAGATTCTCCTTGATGACCGTGCAAAGTAAAACATATTCTTCCACATATCCATAGTGCTGCAAAAGAAGTGCAACAGTCTGTCAGCAGGGATGCCTCAGCCGCAGCGCCATGGCTCAGGCAGCTCTAGTAGGCCACAGGCTGTGCTGTAGCCCTGGCCATGCCGCTCCTCGTGCTTTTGGAGGCCTGGGGGCCCAGCCTGGGCCAGCAGGAGGGGTGAGAAGGCCTTCCCCGAGGGGCAAGTCAGGAGGCTGATGGGAGCCCTGGGCTGCCTTGGTCGGCATTGGCTGCAGCTGTCCTGACTGGCCCACCAGCGCTGGAAAGCAGAGTGGAATGGAGGGCCTGATCCTCAAGGATGTCCTGCAACTTTGTGTGGCCCTGGCAGCCAGAGCATCTCTGAGCCATGCTCTTCACATGAAGAAGACCACGGGACAGTCAGGGCTGGTACCTGTCATTCTGTGGAAGGTAGAGCAACACACTTGTCAGCACATCTCTGGGAAACTGGTAGGCCAGCACGTCCAGCACTGAGAGGAGTATCTGTTGAACTGATGTGCTGCTGCTTTTCAAGTGTCTGTGGATGAACGTCATGATCTCTGGCACCTGTTGGGAGGACACAGGAGATTGCTGCTGCCACTGTACTGCGGCCATTTGTCCCGCTACCAATGACATTACTGCTCTTCCCACTGCTCTTTACTGGCTTAAAGTGCCTTCAGATGCTCACGACCTACAGAGGGCCAGGCAGGGCACAGTAATCTAGCCTTGGACTGCTTACATCCATTAGCCAGACGCTAGGCTCATGCAGAACCATATCCAGTATAATTTCGGACCACTCATCGTCCTCAACAGCGCAGTCTCCAATGGTCTTTTGAAGGGCCATGAGAACAATGTCTGTTCTCTGAGGAGGTTGGAGGTGTTTTCCAAATGGCTACAGTAGGAAGGAAAAAGAGAGGGAAGACATGTCAAATTGAGAGAATGTGGTCTGGAGGGGGGAGATCAGGGTAAAAGGAAGGATGAAGACCCTTGCTTCAGGGCAGAAACATGCTGAGGGCTCCCAGCTGTGCCCAAGCTTGTCTTGCAGGTACCCCTGAGCTGCAGGTTGCTCTGGGATGCAGAGAAGGGGAGATAGCCTGGCTGGAAAGTTCCTGGCTCCTTACCTCCTGACAGAAACCATAAAGCTTACAGATCTGCTCCATGGCCCTCTCACGCACAGTTTTTGTCTGGGAGCTGATGAAGGGCAGCAGCACCTGTGAGGAGAGGAGTGCTGGTTTGCCTGGGAGCTGCAGATGCTGCCTCCAGCAGAAGCAGCTCTGCTGAGATCCCGGCTGGAATCACAGCATCCATCCAGGCTTTCCCCCCAGCCCTTCTCAGGCCTTCTACAGCCACTGAGGTCCCTTGCAGGCTCCTGCTGCGAACAATGTCGTTCCTATGGAGAGAGCTCAAATTCTACCAAAGAGAGCTCTAGGGGTAGCTCCGCAATACAAACCTCCAAGATGTTCTGCAGCTTCTCTCTGTTGGAGGTGCGATGGCTGACCAGCAGAGTCTGCAGCATTTTCTCCATAGCATGCACAGTCTGTAATCAGAGCAGCAGGTTGTGAAAGTCTTTCAGAGGGCCCTCTCACCACGAGGAAACTGCTCCCTTTGACTACCAACGAAGGACATGCGCAGATCGATGCACAGCCTGGGAGAGGCCCCAGTGCAGCAAAGCTGCTGTGTGCAGACCAGGCTGTGAGTGCTGCGTGTTGCCTGGCCCATGGCAAGAGTGGGAGGGAAGCAGTGGGGGAAGCGAGGCCAAGACCCAGCCTCAAGGATCCTTACTAATCTCTGCACACGAATAACACAGAGGCATGGGCACTGCAGTAGATCACCCAGTACATACACGGTTGTAAAGGCAGATGTTCAGGTCCTCTTTTGGAGGAAGGCAGAAGATGGCTTTGAAGCTCGCATGTGAAAGAGGTATTATTTCTTGCTCCGAAATTGCCTTCATTTCACTGGAAATAGAGAGACATTGCTTTGATGTTGGTCCCCCCCGGGGCAAGGCTCCCTAGGAGGGATGTGGAGCCCTGCTGGGAGGCACCTCCTCCACGGGACTGGCCTGGGCTGGAGGACAGTCCTGATGCTTCCTGCTGTGGGGCAAGAGCTAAGACCCTGCAGGGAGCTTCACGGCTTCCTCCAACCTCTGCAGAAGCCCACAGCAGGGCAGAGCTGAGGGCTACCCTGCCCACATGGGGATGCCTCCCAAGAGCTACCAGGACTGTGCCCTGGGGATGCACAGGAAGAACTGGGGTTGGGCTGGTACCTCAAGGCAGTGATTGCAAGCATAGCTTGGTACCGCACTGCTGTGCGCAGCTGGTCCGTGGGCTCATTTTCCAGCAGCTCCTGTAGAATACAACCAGGATGAGACCTAGCAGTCACCAGCACTCTGCACCAGCAGACCTGGCAGCCGCTCAGCAAGTGCCAGAGGAGCCCCAGTGCCTCCAGCCCAGCACCGGAAGGCAAAGGCACCCTGCGTTGCACTGCTCAGATCTCAGCAGCACTCATAGTCCCCCTGCCCACCCCTGCCTCACAGGGTATCAGTCCCTGGGCAGCTCTGTCCTCTCCCACAACCCCTTACATTGTCCCCTCACCTTGACTTTCTCTGCCAAGTTCTTCTCACGGCAGAAAATAGCCAGGCTCTCACACATGCCCTTCTTTTTGCTGATTCTGCAAATGCTGCAGATGCTCTCCAGAAACAACATCTTCAGCATGTCCTCCTGGCCACCACAGAGAGACAAGGAGAGAGCGTGAGCTGGGAGAGCTGTGTCCAGTAGGCCCAGAGCGCTACAGGGCGCGGAGCGGTGTGGGATGCCTGCCTGGAGGGCAGCAGCTCTGTCCAGCCAGTGGCCCTCCTGCAGCCTGAAGGCAGAGCCAGAGGGACCATTCAGAGATGCAAGCACAGCTGTTACCTTTTCTGTACTCCTTAGGAAGCATTCTATGTTATCTAGGGCCTCCTTCTCCTCTGTCTCTTCATTCTCCTCTGCATAGAGAGGCAGGCAGTCAGCATCTAACAAAGAAGCAGAGTGAGCAGCGCTGTAGAGGGGTCAAAGGCAGGCGCGAGCAGAGGAAGGAGCTCTGCCCACTCCAGGCTTATGCCTGCTGGCCTAGCACAGTCTGTCCTTGGCTGCCAGAACACAAAGCCCTGGTGTTGAGCAGGAGGCACTTGCTGTCCCAGCCTACCCTGCTGGGGATCCTCACTCACCACCATGCAGCGACTGCACCTCGGTCACCTTGTAGGGCTCCCCTGGAGGTCTTCTCTCCTGGGGAGTCTCACTCTCTGCCCAGGCCACCCTGGGGCAGCTGGGGGGTCTCTCCTCCATCCTGCGGGATGAGGGCTAATGGTGGGGAATGGGCAGACACGGGGCTGCCACGGGTAGAGGGAAACGACGTGGGCTGCACTCGGGGGCTCCTCGCCAGAACCGCACACTACTGCCCTGTCGCCTCACTGTCCTGCCGGACACTGAAGGTCTTCCAGGTCAGCGCCAGCTATCCCTGGATGTCACAGGGACAGGTCACAAAGGGCCCCACTGTGACCCACTGCCCCACCCAGGCGGGGCAGCCTCAGGGTGCCAGCTATCCCTGGGTGTCACAGGGACACGTCACGAAGGACCCCATTATGACCTGTTGCCCTGCCCGGGCAGGGCTGGCTCATGAAAATGAAATGAAATGGCATAGACCAAATTCCCTCAACAGGAGGGATGTGTGGGCATGTTTACCCAGAAAGCTTTGGAAGTGAGCCCAAGAGCAGCCATGCTACCCAGGCTCTCGCACTTTGGCTTTTGTGAGGCACAGCCACAGCAGGACAGAGGAGAAAGATGAATACTTGCCATCAGCTCAGCAGCTGTTTTGTTCACAGGCTTGTGAGCTCCTAGGCATTCACTACTGAATCCTAAAAATGTAAGTAATGTTTCACACAGGAGATACAATCCTGTGCCCTTATTTCTGATTAGATGACAATACACTTTCAGATAATTGGTAATACTGCATCCCAATAAGGCATTTCCCTGCAATTATCAGAAGCAGCTGAAATTAAAGAAGGCAGAAGCTGTTATGTTTTTAACAGTTCGAAAATAAGCTAGTTAAAATGTTTTAACTCGGCAATTAAGGCATTGTGTAAATTATTGATTTTACCTTTTTTTTTTTCCTTCTCAAGACTGTTTTAAAAAAAACAGACGAGGCAAGTGAAAGCCTGAGCCTGATTTATAAATGTGCTGCTAAAGATATTACAGGACCAATCCTTGATCTTAACCCACAAGCTCTCCACCTGATCATGGCTGTTCCTCAGACACAGCTCTTTACGATCTATCCACTTCCTAACATAAAGGGCAACTCCCCCACCCCTCCAACCCTATCTGTTGTCCCAAAAGCCTGTAGTCCTCAATCAGGCTATTCCAAGCGTGGGATTCATCCCACCATGTTACCACGATAGAAATTAGGTCATACTTTCCCAATTGCGCCACGCTTTCAAGCTCCTCCTGTTTATTTCCCATACTGCACACATTGGTATAGAGGCATTTCAGCTTAGCTATTGGCCTCGTTGCCTTCTCAGAGGAGCCCTCCCTAATACTTCCAGGACAAATCTTGGGTTTTTCCCTGCCGCCTTCCAAGGCAACAGCATTCCCACACGCTTCTCTGTCACCCAGTACACCCCCTTCCCTATCATATCTAGTTTAAAGCCCTACTACCCAGCCCAGACAGCTTGCTGTCTATATTACCCAATATATTACCCAATAGTATCTGTGGCCCTTCTAGTCAGTCGGCTCCTATCTGCCATCAGCATTCTCCTTTTCTCAAGGCTGCATCCCAAACCATAGCATGACACCATTCGTCACCACGTCTGTCCTCCTCCTCTTGTGCAGATCCCAGCTGCCAACTGAGAGGACAGAGAAGAAAACAACTTGCACTTCTGATCCCTTCAGTAGTCTTCCTAGAACCCTGATGTCCCTTTTGATCATTTGAGAAATTCTTTTGCCTACCTTTCATTTCCAGTGTGGAAAACTAGGAATGGATAATGGGAAGGGCTTAACCAGGCAAGGGATACTCCTAGCAACATCTCTCACCCAGGCTCCAGGCAGGCAACACACCTGTCAACGGTTTACGGGCTGGTTCGGCCCAGTTCCGTGACCAGCGGGGCGGAGGGATCTGCGGATCCGCGCCTCCGGAAAAGGGAAGCAGGGGACCCCAAAATAATTAAAAACAGCAGCAACGATCTGAGGGGAAACAAACTAATTTACTAAATACACTATCGGAATGCAAGATAGCACACTATAATACAATATAATCAGAATTGAAGCTGATAAATCAAATATAATGAGAGAGAGAATGTCCGAAAGGTGGATAGGCCTCACCACAACGCTGAGGTGAGATGCACAGTCCACCTGAGCAGCAGGGAGACAGGACGAGAGCCGACCATGAAGAGCAGACGAAAAAGAGCGCATCAGGTGACCTTGCCAGGACTTCTATCTCCTCTCCCTGAGCGCAAGGTCCCCTGGGGAATGTAGTTCTTCTTCTCTTCTGGGCAGGTACCCAGGACTTGAGCACTGACAGTTAAACTCCCAGTGCCCCACGTGATGTTATGATGTGGAATACCGAAAACCAAAAATCACAAAACCATGACATATTGGAATTTATTATTCCATTTTATTATTCTTTTTAAACGATTGTTCAGTTGACTCCTGTCCATTAAGTGCTCTCTTGTTACTTGTCTTCAGATGTCTTTCTTGTCTTTTGCTATGATCACTATGAAATTTCATGTTTGTGTTTAAAACATTTGTGGAAATTTTCTGTTCTTTTAGCATCAAGTAGTTATCTGCCAAAATAATCCTTCCTTTTTCTATCTTCCTTGGTTGAAATATTGAAGGAGAAATAATTTAACAGAGCATCCTTTACACAAAGATGGTAAAAAAATGAAAGAGATATTGTGTATGTTCTGGTGAGCAATGTTGAAGGCCACCTAAATGAAGTTTTATACAAGAAATATTGAAAAAGAAGGCAGAAGATACCAGTTTTAATAAATTCCCTCTTCATACCTAATTTTATTTAATGAACTGGCAGTAGTAGGTATGTAAACTTTATTAGCAGTAAATTTCTTATCTGATGAATCCTCTAATGCTGGCCAAAGGAATCTTAACTATCTTAACGTATCTTAGCTATCTAAAACTGAAGGAGAAAACGATCCTTCATGTCCACAGCCATCTAAACCAGGCAGAATTCCTGGCACATATATATAACAGCATACATTTAGTAACAGATTTTTGTGAAGCTTGAAAGCAGCACACCTAACAACAACAAAAAAAAAATTAAAAAAAAAAATCAAAAACTTTTTTCAACTGTAGTGTGACTAATTCACCTTCTCAGACTTCTCCTTTTACTTGTTTTGCCAGAGATGGTCCTAAAGCATGAGGATAAAATGAAGAATTAAAGCACCTTGTCTCTAAGTATCATAAATAATATTAGGATGCTTATCTAAATATTTCAAAAAACTATTTCCAAAGAGGGCGTAAGAATGAGCAAACACTTCTAAATCACTATTCTGTTTCTAAAAAAATAAGTTCCACTGTTTAAAGCAGAGATTTTCTACATGAACAACCTAGTCATTTTTCTAGTTTTTAAGCTAGCCACCATGCTTAACTCTAGAAAATGTTTTTTCATGGGTCTTTACACATTAAAATTAGCAAAAAATTAAAGTTGTTTGTTTCTTTTAATCTTCCCAGAGTTGTTTATTGAAAGCTCATCTGTAAGTCTACAAGGGCTGCTCTAAAAGCAATGCTTTCTACGTTACTAAGTTGGCCCACAACATCAGAGGCAGATGTTGGGGGTAAAGGCAGTAAAGGCTGTACCTTCCCACCAATAATCTATTACATTTTGTTGCTGTGTGTCAGTTGGAAGCAGAGGGGTAGTATGACAGAATGATATGTGACGTGGATGTGCAGATGAAACTATGTGAAAAATATTGTTTTGCAGCTGAGAATTTGCTCTAACAAACTGTTATTGTGTTCACTGTAGCTGTTATAGTTTCCATGGAAATAAATAGGAGACATTACTTTTGGAGCAACAGCTCACTCGGTGCAATGAAAATGTAATTAATTTCTAGAGCTGTCGCTGAACAATTGTTACATTATAGTAATGGAGAACTTCTATTTAGAACTTCCATTCTAAATTTTTGTAGCTTCTACCAGTCAGTTAGCCTCTTCAATACTTTAACTGATTTTCTCTTAACATCTAAATGCTTCAACAACTTTCCTGTTAAAATTATACTATTGGAATTGTTTTTTAAGATGCTTTGGAAAGGCATTAATTTTAATGCCATGGAAGCTTATTGGATATGCCTTCCCACTGCAAAGTAAAACTATGAACATGTTGTAGACTCTGTCTCAGTTTTGTTGCCCTAAGTGGTTGTCTTTTAGGTAATGAAAATCTCATGCCAAAAAACACTACAGCATAGTGAAGGAAAGAGAAGGAAGATAAGTGCTGCTCTGGCCTTAGTGGATGAAATAAGAAGTTTCTCCTTTTTTACTAGTAGATTCCAGTTCTTTTATTGCTACAGTCTTTTATTCTTTCTGGTCATTTGGTGAACCTTTCTATCAGAACAGGCAGTTAAACAGCTATGATTCTTTACCAGCAACTTGGATAAAAACACTGATACTTTTTAGCTAAGATCTTAGATTTGCTTGAACTGCAGTAAAAAAAAGCACCAAACCAAAAGAAAACAAAAAAACCCACAAACCTATCTTATGGGAATTCTTTGATCCCTGTGTTTCAGGCAGGTCAGAAATGAAACTTGATCAAAGGACAGTAACGCTCAGATAAATAAGGTATCGTTTGCCTTGGTTTGTGAATCCTCAGTTATGTAAACCTCTGCTTTGGAAAATGAACTTCAGTTTGGTTGCCTTGAAGCTGGAGGGAGAGAATACTAGTTAGGGAGAACAATGTAATTGAGCTTAACAATATGTAAGTCAAAAAATTGAATTCCCTAAAATGCAAACAGAAACCCTGACAATTCATTTGAAAAGGAGTGAGAAACTGTGGAAATGAAGACAGTGTTGTATTCTTAGAATTTGCTGTGAAGACATGGAAAAATAGCATGTCCAGCAAACACACTCCAGAAATCTCTTTTTAGACAAACAGAGAAAAAAAAAAGCTTTCTGTTGAGCTTAGTATTGCTCAACCAAGGTTTCACAACCAGCACTGCACCTTCCTATTTAGAGAGAGTGATTGAGTTTTGGCTGAACACGTCTGGCTGTAGTAGAAACTGTTCTTAAGGTTAAGTAAGAAGTGAAGTTTCTGCAGTTACGACAAAATCAGTTTTAAATTTTTATTCACATTGAAAATAAGAGCTACAGATCTTGCAGATAAACTAGCACAGGAATAGAAGGTAGAAGGGAGAGAAGGAACTAGAGCATCTCAGTTCATTTTCTACATGAAAGAATGAGCAGATGAGCAGATGAGAATGATCACAGATGATATAAAGGATAGAACTGTCCTTCATGCATTGCCCGCCTACTAAGGAAACTGGGAAAATAGAGAAGACATGGAGGATATGGGCGATAGGAAAGTCATTAGTTGGACTGCTGTGGTGCATCTAAGAAGGACAAACTAAATCCGAAAAAAAAAGAAAAAAGCCCACTTAGTTTCACTTTGTGTAAGTGATGCATATATCGGAGTCAATCTTCTGTCTAACAACAAAGTTACTGATGAATTTACAGATTCCAGCTCAAACATGTCTATGGGCTAACAGAAGACTTTGAATTAGAGTTTAGAGTCATTTTTGGCCTATTTGATGTCACTGAATTATGAATTACAGCCCATATATTCTCAGCAGAAACCTCTGAACTCAGTGAACATACAAGAAACAATGCTGGAAAGGTGCATCACAGAATGATTCACAACAGAAATCCTAGCAATTCCAGGTTTTTTGGGAAAATGAACTTTTATTAGCATACTAAAAGTGTGAATTCTTGGAGTACTAGACATGTCCCTGTACTCCCTTCTTAGTTATATAGGAGGAGAAGCAAGAAAATTGAGGGTCTTTGTCTATCTTGCAGCTGTTGCAGATAGAGTTCAGTAGTTTCTAAGACCTAATTACTTAGGATTATATTGAAATGCTGTTTTCATTCTGGCAGCCAAAAAGAACTCAAACTGATATCTTCTCTTGCTCTCCTTTTTCAGCTATTTACAGATGGCATAAGGACTTGGAAACGCCTCTTGTTTGGCTCTTCTATTTTATTCTGGCCCACATTTCATGCCTCATTGAATTACTTTTGATCGTACTTCTGAGTTTACAAACTGCAGCTTGAGCACATATTTCTACATAATACCTATACAAACCAATAGAGATGCTAAAGATGGAAATTCCAGCTGGAGACATCTCTGACTACAGCAGCATATTATGCTATGCTTATAGGTTGGTTAGAGAGCTGTGACTGTTGTACTGAAATCTTAGACCGTTTCATAGAGCTTTTCCTCTCTCTGGAAGAAAGAGAGAGTAGTCCACAGTTAGTCCACATTTAGTCCATGATAACTCTTGCTGTCAATGCTGATGATAAATAAAAATATAACTGCTTTAGAACATAAGCCAAGGAGAAATTCTCAAACTAAAGCTACTACTTACTGCTCTGCTTCCTTTGAAAGCAGACTTGTGCGCTCAGTTTTCTCTTCTCTACTGACATTTGTAACAACTGAAGTGATATAGAAAGCAGATGTTTGGAGAATGGAGTGGTGTGAGCAGTGTGAATTGCTAAATCAAAATCAAGAGCCAACTAGGTTACCTGTATTATTTAAGAGCAGTTATAGCTGAGATGCTACCAAATATCACTGAAAAGGGATTTCATCTTCATTAGCAATCTGAATTACAAGGGAAAATCCTCTTCCATTTGTCTCTGTAAGTTGGTTAGTTTGGTTTTAGATATCTGAGGTGTAACTAAGTATTCTGGACCTAGAACTGCTCTGATCCAGGAACAAAATTCACTGGCAGGTGAGGTATGTTTACCTCTCAGGATAGTAATTCCTTCTGAGAGGAAGTGAGCAGACAGTTACTCTTAGTGCCAGACACTAGAACCTAGTTCTAATGCTTCTGAATTCTTTCCCAGATTTTGAAATAGTTCAAAATACAACCTCTACAGAAGGCAGAGAGACGAGACTGTTTCTTTTCTTTTTCATACTGACACCATTGAGATGCTTTTTGCATTTTCCTGTATCATTTTAGAGTTTCATTTCTGAGGTAAATTTTACAGGTTTTGTCTTTTGTTGCTGTGTGACACAGGCATTAGTAGAATCAGCTGACTATGACATGTTCTCTGTTTAGTCAGAGCAAGCAAAGTAATCAAACCTTACAGTATTGCTATAGTATTGTGGCAGCATGCTGTTTGATTCAAACAATACAAAGCTAGAAATTAATGTTTGTAAGCTGTTATAAAGCAAAGTTTATGAAGACCTCAGAGATACTAAAGAGTCTTGAAGGATGTTTCTCTAGGCTGAACCTAACATTTATAGTTACCTCCTTCTCTTGTTTGGCCCACAGAAGGTGTCACAGGTCACCAAAATCATCTTGTATTAGAGCTAGAATCATTATTGGTTGTCATCAGCTGGCTTTCATCCTGTCTCCCCGATAGGTGGAAAGGCATTTCAATATGCTTTTCAGATAAAACATTCTCCTAATGGAGATCAATAAAAGGCCTCTAGCTGATGTTGCTTTGGGCATCTGATATCTATATTGGAGGACACATAGTCAGCAGACTAGTAAAATACCATAAAAGGATATTCAAAGCAAAACTTAACTTCCTTTACATACTGTGAAATTAAAGCTACACTATTTCTAAAGGCCATTTGGTATAGCAGAAAATGTCTATCATTGTGGTTGTAACCCACAGACAAGCTTGGAACAACACTGTTTATCATAAAAGGTGCCTAAGGAAAATAGGCAAAATGAATACTGAAAGCTCTGGCATCTGTAGCTGCTGGTGTGCTGTTAAATACGACTAATCTTCTTACCAAAGAAGCCACAAGGACTGAATTCCAGAATACTGACTTTATGGAAGATTTCTTCACTACACTGAATAGGAAGAAAGAACAATATTGCTGAGGGCTTGGAGTCTGTTTCTTTCTTTCAAAGGACTTTCAGCAGTGTTCAGGTGCTGTAAGTAAAGATGAGAGACATTAAGAGGGGAATCTGAATTCACAGTCTGAAGTAGAGAAGTTATGACTTGATGGTTTGTGAGATGACTCTGTCAATTACTACCACACAACAGATGAGGACATGATAAATTCCTCTGTTGCAGGCACAACTAACTTTGTTGTTGCCTATTGTTTAATGTGAAAAAGATTAGCCTCTCATTTTAACTTACAGTGGATATTGAGACACAGTCCTATCTGTTACTGGCTTCCCTTCAGCTCCAAAAGCATTAAGATGGGCACGTTCTTATTGCTGTACATCGTTCAGTTTCAAAGCTACGAATTTGTTTGGTTATTACATGTAAAAAAGTGCTTCAGAGAATAGTTTCTTAACATGCTGTCAACATTCTTGGCATAACATACAAAAATGTGTGAAGGCAGTTTGCTATCTAACACCGTTGTTGGCAATATCAGTATTGTTCTACCCTGCAATATTTAATTTAGAACCTGAGGTTTTTGCAAAGTGTAATCAATTTCAAAATGTTAGTCATTCAGCACTTCTCTATAGTGTGAAATCTTAGGTTTTCAGTAGATTTTACTTGTACCTATGACTTGTGAAATATGGAAATCTTAGTTTAATTCTCTGGGAGTCTGAAAGACTGTGATGCTGTATGCAGACTTCTAAACAAGAGAGATACAGAGGGATAGCTATCTATATGGCCTTGTAAATTCAATTTTCAAATGTATAGATTGTGATTAAATCTAACTGTACAGAAAGATGTTCCTTTCAAAAACTGATTTCCATACAGATTTCCACTGTTCAAAGTGAACTATGAACCTTCAGTCACAGCAAGCCCTGACACTGTGCCCTATTCTCTCATTGTAACACCATTGCTAGTCTACTACTGTTGGCCAATTCTGGTGTCAGTTTTACCATAGGCATGGTAGCTAGTCCAGAAGAACTGCTTTGCCCCAGGAATCTACTCCTTCATTTCGTAAAGCAGATCTGATACCTAATAGCACTTTTTTTCATAGAATTACATAATGGCTTAGGTTGGAAAGGGCCCACCCGATTCCAACATTCTGCCCATTAGGAAATGGAGAGCTCTTGAGTTCTCAGGAAGGTGTTCATAAAGAGTGTGAGCCCTGCTTCATTCTTTAGTTCCAGATTACATCTTCCCATGGAATCTCATGCAATAATTCTATAAACAGATAGAAGTTCTGTCCTTTGAAGCTCAGGGTCCTGATTCTGCTCTTTGCCAGGCCCATATTCCACAGGATCACAAACTCTACCAGGAGATGGTGAATATGGCCCAAACTACCTCCAATCTTAACCTTTTTGATGAGGTCATTAACATTTGCAGTATATTGGTGTGCACCAGATGTGTTAATTCTTCTCCTCTGGGTGGCTTGTTCGATACCTGAACCAAGAAGCTGTCCTCAATGCACTCCAGGAGTCTCTCCTTGATGAGGCAGCTTGTAGAAGATCTCAACCACCAGATTCCCTTTCTTGATCCTGTTCTTAATTTTAGCCAATAGGCTTTTAGCCTGTTCATAGCTGTCTCACAGGCAGACCTTAACAGTTTATCAATTTCTTAACATAGAGGACAACTCCTCTGCTCCTCCTTTCCTGTCTATCTCTTCAAAAAACTTGTAGCACTCAATTGCAGCATTTCACTCAGAAAGTTTGTCCAGCCATGTTTCTGTGACAGCAGTTAGGTTATCATTTTTAACTGCACTGCAGCCTCCACCTCTTTCTGCATATTTCCCATGCTCTGTACATTGGTGTGGAGGTACTTCAGCTGACCACATTACGTTCTTGGGGAAGCTCCCTAATTCCCTTTGAGCAATTCTGATGCTTTTCTCTGCTGTTTCCCTGGCTCCCCACTCTCATTCAGAAGTACATCCTTTGCACCTATCAAATCTATTCTAAAGTTCTGGTATCAGCCCTGCCAGCTTGCTGTCCAGAACACTCTTGCCCCATCTGGTCAGTTACATCCCAACCAATGTAAATTCAAAGGCAATTAAAAAGTTTTATTTTGTTTGCTTATAATTTATCCGGGAAATGAGGCAATAAGCAAACTGAGGGATAGGTATGTTTTCAGACCAAAGTTTTATTTGAATCCTGTCACATGAATTCCAAAAATGTGTTTAGGAAACACAGGTTTTTGTTAGGAAAAGTACAAAATATAAATATACACCAGAATTATACAAAATTCAGATACAGATATATTAGTAATTTGAAGGAGTTAATACTTCAGGCTTGTTATGAAAAAAAAAAAGTATTTCTTGAAGACAGATATATCACTTTCTAATTCCAGGATGTTTGGAGAATCCATATTCTGCAGGGCAATGACTGAAAAAAATGGAAGGACACTAATGGAAAGACACATGGCTCTGATCAACTACAATGAGACTGTTCTCATTGAATATTCAATCTGAAGTATGCTGTCCCCAAAAGCAAAATAATATAATGCCGAAGCTGAATGTCTTCACCAGCTTTGTCATCTATGAGTGAGTGTGGGTTGAGTCATGACAGTTCTTTTCATTGTTATGAAAGCTCAAAACATTTCTAAGGAAATGTTTTTCTTTATGAAAATTGATGCTCCCTCAGTATCTTCTGTGGGGAAAAAATCACTTCTGGCATACTTTTAAATGGGCTGAATCTTAAATAAATCACTTCTTGAAGTCAATTTAGCAACCATCATCTGCCTGAGCTTTTGGGATGCCTCTTCGGAGCTGTATTTCTGACTTAAAATATCTTTCCTCCTGATCCCCTTATGCAGGACTCACTCCCCAGCAGTATTATGCCTCTTGCAATGCCTAGTAATTTCTGCTTATCTTTCTGTTTCAGTCACCAGGTAGAGATTTTTTATTCCCCAGCCAGAGTGAAAATACCTCTTCAATTGGCCCAGCTGTTGTTCTCTTGTCCTTTGCAATGCATGAGAGATGGGGAGCAGCTGAGACATCTGCTAGGTTGAATGCCATAGTTTGAACTGATTCCTTCCTACTTGCGAACAGATGGGAGCTAGTCTCCGCCTTGACCCACGGGACAAAGATTCGTGCAAATTGCCTAGTATGTGTATGCTTCTATAAAATGGTAGTCTTACCTCCCTCTGTGAACAATTTGTGGTGAGTCTAAAAATTACACTGTCCTGACAAGTAATAAAGTAGATTGATCACCTCCCCAAACTGCTTTGATTAGGAGAATAAGCAATAGACATGAAAAGAAAATTTTATTCTGCAGGAGAAACTGAGGCAATTAGAGAAATGGAAGACATTTTTCTGGCTAAATGTTTAATTATTAAAAGTCTGATCTGACGCTATAGCTGTGCAGAACTGACTCTTCTCTTAGTAGCTTGCTGCCTTCTCTTAGGTGCGTGGTAGGAGAGTAAGACTCTGAAACAGCAAAGAAACTCAAAGCAAAGGTGACATGTGAACCAGACATCTGCTGCCTGTTATGCACGTGACACAGTCTGTGGGGGCTGCAGTATCCATGGGGACAGGCTGCAGCTGCAAGGTCACCATGTACCAACAGCACAGATACCAAAGGCAAGGTGCTGCTCAGAGAAAAAGAGGAGGTGATTATAGACTGCTTAAAGAGTGAAGTAATGATCAGCTCCTGTTTTTTGGACAGTGTTTCTCTTAATGTGGCATTGCGACAAGGCACTGTGCATTGTAATATGCTGCTGTTTGTGATGTCAGGGAAAATATGGTTATGATACAAAAAGTGATCCTTTCAGCTTCTTGTTACATAGAAGGGATAACCTTAAACACCTGTAATGTATGTTAATAATATAATGCTTAAAAAATAAGTTTTTCATTAAACAAAGAAAAGGATGAGCTCTGATTCCATTGGGAATATCATAGAATCACAGAATGGCCAAGGTTGGAAGGGACCTCAAGGATCACAAATCTCCAACCCCCCTGCCACATGCAGGGCCACCAACCTCCCCATTTAATACAAGACCCGCCTGCCCAGGGCCCCATCCAACCTGGCCTTGAACACCTCCAGGGACGGGGCATCCACAGCCTCTCTGGGCAGCTGTTCAGCACCTCACCACTTTCTCTGTAAAGAACTTCCCCCTGACATCCAACCTAAATCTTCCCTCCAACTTAAAACCCGTCGATCTGGTGTACATATTCTGAAGTATCATTCAAATGAAACAGACATGCTAAATGCATTCTTTTCCCCTGTAATGCAGTAGTGACTCTAACAGAGCACAGATTTCATTCTATGAAATACCTTGTTTTTCTAGAAATTATCTATGAGACTGTTCACCTGAGGCTTCAACCAAAACCCATTAAACACGATGCAATATTTCCCATTTACTTCACTGGGAGAAAGCTTCTATGGCTAAAACCATAGTATTTGGTGACATAAAAGTTTTGTTATTAAAATGAGTATGAGTAAAGTAAAATAATCTTTGTACTTACCCCTTCAAGCACTGAAAATGCACTTTTTTTTTTTCTTTCATTATTTTACAGAAGAAGAAAAGTTTATTTTATTAAAAGGGTTTCTATCAGAAGATTCCAATTCATGGATTCGGTAAACGAATTTCAACTATGGAAGGAAACATCTCTTTGCCTGTAGTAGTAAAATATAGCAACAGAAATAAAGAAACCTATTCCAAATAACACAGAAAGGCATTTTAAGATAATAAAAAACAACCCAAAATGCAACTCTTCAGTATTAATCCTTTCCTCTTTTGTTTTCATTTGCTGTGAGAGTTACAGAGGAGGGCTTTTCAATGTCAGCAGTGTATGGGTGTCTCTCAGAACCATCAGGCCACCTACCACTCCAACCTCAATCACTGTGAGCTGTCTGCTCCTTTAAATTACAAGGGGATATTAATTTCAAGCAGAAAACGTAAGAATCTTAGCTATTTGCCTGTAGTGCTGTGCTCACTGGCAGAATACCAGGCAACTATGATTTCATTAAATGCCTCTTCTGTTTTTTTCAGCCTTTTTGTTTTGGATTGTGCTTTCATCTTTTCTTTCTGTCATTTCAGATATTTTATGACACTTCAGTTAGATCAATCTTACTGTCAGACCCGTGGCCTGCCTTGCCTTTCTTGTTCATGTGGAAGGCTGTGCCCCTGTAAGAAATTTCTTATGCCCCTGTAAGCCATTTCTGAGTCACTGAGTGCTCTGTGTTAGCTCCCAGCAGATGCTGCTTTCAGGTGCATACCTATATAAGTGGATTCTGACGTTAAGTCCCTGAAATTTGACTGAGTTGAGCAGAGATATAGTGAAGTCCTATTCCTTTACTTATCAGATAGAAATGTTTTGTTCTGTTGACTTTCTAGAGCAGCTTGTACAAAGGTGAAATCCGGGAGTGGTTACTCGCTAAAAGAAAACATTGGATTTGGATTGAGGGTCCTCATTTGTATCAGGGGTTTTGTCTGAAAATGGGATGTATGCATTTCATGCACAATTTTACTTCTTTTGCTTTTCTGGTGGTTCCCCTTCTTCCTACCCCAAAGGCTCCAGAACTAACATTCAGCAGTTCTCTTTCCTATTTTTGGAAGTAGTTACAAATCACACAAGAAACACAGTAACTACACAGTGTGTCTTGCTTAGAAGCATATTTGAGAAGGTCAGTTTTTGGTCCCTTTAAGATTTAATTGCAGTTTGCATAAACTTGTTGAATCAGGAGGAGAAATGTGGTGTGGAGGTATGATAGATGTATATATAGAGTATCTCCCTACATGTTTCAGATTCTTCTGAGAAACGAAAACACCTTCTCAGTCACATCAGTGAGTCACCTCAGTGGTGTTTACACCGTGCACCATCAAATGCAGAATATGCCTGAGTTGATGTAGGATATGTAGGATTAGCTTAGGGGATGTTTTATAATGTGTTTGAAGTGAAAAACCCCACCAACAGTAGAATGTGAGTACACGTTTGTTAATAAGTAATTATTCACACATTTAAAATACATTATTAAAAAAAAAAAAAAGCTAACATTTAGGCATAAAACTGTCTCTCACTGAATGTGATGGAGGCTTTCCTATCGGTTTTGAAAAAAGTAGAACTGAGCCTATTCCAATCAGCATGTCAGCTGAGTAATGAGGAGATGTTACAATAAGATATGTGGGAGTCTGTGGGGGTAAGCAATACAAAAAGGATAACCAATTTAGAACGGTAAACAAGTATGATTTTAATTACCAGTTTGTTGAGACTGTGGGTGATTTTTTTGGTTTTGCCTGCCTCCTTTTCTCTTCAGGCATTAGCCAAATTTCAAAGAGGCTATTGTTTAAGTTTATTTGTGATTCAGTTGCTGACAAAAGGAACACTGTATTTCTCTATTTCTAAGCTTATTCACACTCTGCAAATGCGTTTTTTTGTCTTAGCTGTGGCATACCAGGTCAGTTGAGTAGGAATTTCAGGGTCTGCCTGGAGGTGGAAGGAATAATGAGCAATCATCATCCCATGTCCCTTCCACTTGTTCTGACAGCTAAATAGCGCACTTTGTACTCTGCTCTCATGGGCAGTTACAAAAGTAAAAATTCACTTTCTTGCCCCCTCCAGCCCTTGAAGCTTATTCCAGAACCTACGCAGAAAGATAAGGCTTTGGAATGTCTAATTCCAGGGATGAAGACTGTTTTTTCTTTGTTTTGTGTGGTTTTTTTTTTGTTTGTTTGTTTGTTTGTTTGTTTTTGCAAGCTTTAAAGGATGGAAGTTGCAGATATCTAGATTTCAGGGAAAGCTTGTGGTGCTTTTCTTCAAGCTCAGTCTAAGGTGTTCTGTACTTCAGACCAAAGTTAATTTTAAGCACAAACAAAACAAGTGCATTATTGACAATTCTTACAACTTTTTAATACATTGTACTTACTACAACAATTCATTGTAAGTTTTCACCTATTTAATCAAGGGATTAATTATTTTCATTATACAAGGTTTCATAGCATCTATTTAGCAGATTTAGCAGATTTGATTTAGCATCAAATTTATCTAAGAAGAAGGATGTACATTCTGGCTATAAATAAACCTCACTGTGTACAAGCAAATAGAATCCTGCTCCTTTCCGCTCGCCTCTTTGTGTGACGTGGTATCCAAAAAGAAAGCTCCACACGTGTAGCTTACTCTCTAGTTTCACATCAGTCCTTTGTAGTAACTGAACATGTTTTAGGCAACAAACTTAGCCAGCAAATCATTTTTGTAGCACCTCTTCCCTTATAGACAGCTTCCCGTAGTACCTGGTGTAATATGGAAAGGAGAAAAATTTTGCACCACAAAGGCAGTGGAATTCATGTCTGCAAGGTGTTGCAAAAAGCTCACTGCTATCCTGTTTTTGAAAGATAAAAGTATAGCTAAGTCTGATCTGCTGTCTTCCTGCAGGCTGGAAGATATGCATAGATCCAGTACTGGGAATTCATGTCCAGATGTCTACTAAAGACATTTTGATTACAGCAGAAAGCTGAGGTTTTTAATTGGATGCATATAATTTCTTCCTTGTTTTCTGACTACAGTTGTTTTTTTTTTTTTTTTCCTGAAAATAGTATTTCATTGAGCTATTGCAGGTAGTACATGCATAAGACAAACAGATTAAGAACTTGAAAATTGTTCACACCAGATAAGTATTTGTACACAGTGTCACAAGAATGCATTTAAAGCAAAACCTTGTGCATTGGGAAGAGAGAGATACATAGTCTATACTGATCACCTGCAGAAAGTAAAAATATATTAGTTTAAAATTACTGAGTAAAGAAGTAATATTGAATTCCTTAAGGGAAAATACAGTATAATTTGGAAATGCAATACAAAGGGAAAACTAGTTGGCATTCCTAGTGTGGAATCTCTGCACATTACCTACTCACCAGTTAATTGCATCAAGTCCAGTTGAAAAATACTCATCTCCTTTCAAAATTACTTTGATGAGGTTATAAAGTTGTGCAATGACTTGCAAGCAGGCAAATGGCCCTGTCCTGGGACAAATTCTCTGTTCTCTTGACTTAGACCAGCACAAGACAAACTCCTGAACTGCAAAGGACCTGATTCAGAAAGCTCACAGAAGTGTGATAATCCAAAAAGTGCTTTCTAAAAGTACGCATCCAGCAAAATTTTCCCTCTGATTTCAACTCATATACAAGTTCAGAATAGTTTAGATCTAATCCTTTGATAAGGCTAAGGTAAAGTAAAACGCCTGTCAAATCCTTATTTTTCTCTGTGTTTTTGTTAGTAAAATTTTCACTTTTCCATGAGAGCTTCACATTCATTAGAATTCTATCTGTATGTTACGATGTGAGTATCCTGAAATGCAAATGACTGTTCTGGAGATGCTGAAACCTTGACGTAGATTCAGGGAGGTCTTAGAGGAAAACAACACAATGCAGTATTATATTATAATAACTCAGAGTTTGAAAGAGAAATGCATTGATTTATTTTACCAAAATCAAAAAGAAAACTTGTTTTAGCTTTCCTGCTGGGCCATAACAAAAATTCAAAAAAGATGTGTTTCCAGAGAAAGCATCATTCTTGCAGTAATTCTATTGGAGAAAATGAGATGAAGGAACATACTGGAAGAGAAGTTCTGAATAGTCCTAGGATTGAGAAGTGTTCAACAAATTTTGCAGTGCCTCGTTCAAATTAGCAACACTGCAGAGTCATTAAAAAAAAAAAGCAGCATCCTTGGACCCTGCTGACTCTGTGAGCGCTGCAGTGTTTCTGCTCTTTTCTTCCGATCTCATGCTGCATTTAATTTTGCTGCCGCCAAACAAAAACAAGGACAAAAACAACAAAACAGTTCAAGTAAGCCACAGGCAATCTGCAGCAAAGCTTTTTTGAGATGAAGATCTTTAAAAATTCTCAGCCAAAGAGAACTTCACAAGGATATAATAAATTAATGTAACCAGTATTTGTGTAATGATTGGATTACTGATTGATAAGATTTGCACATGAGAGGATGCAATTCAAAACATATGAACCACTGCTGGAACTGTAAACGGCTAAAAAGCATTCATGTGATGCAGTAATGTGTAAACTCATAGGGTATTTGACTCAAGCCGCATGCTCCTTGTGCAACCAGAAGAGAATGGGAAAACAAATGTTCATACACTTATGCCACTGCAATCCTGGTCTCTTCAGATCTCCTCACAGACTTTGAACAGAGGAAAAATCATTAAAAGTTTCAGGCTATTTTTTTCTATTAGACCATTACCACGGTATGAAATATCCAAGGTAGAATTTTATATCTTAAGCGAATGAAAACGCTGGGAATAATTCTGAAGTAATTGTTCCAATGCATGGGCTTTCTAAAAGTTTCTGCTCTTCTGATTCACTGGAGTGGATTCTGAAACAGTTGTACTCTACAAGATAATGAGGCCATGGCAGAAGCCACATAGCAGAGGCCCCTATTCCCTCTGACCCTTTGATTCATCTGGGATATCTAAAATCTTCATCTGATTTGAAATCTTAGATCTGAGTATCAATTGATTGAGTCCTTTCATAGTGGTTACTGCTTTACGCACAGACAAGTTTAGCTACTGTATATGTGAATATGAAATATTATCTCAGTGTCTATCACTCATCACTTCTTAATTTTGCGTATGACCTTTCTAATAATTTATAATTAGAAAAGACTATCCTAGGTACCTGGAGTGATCATTCTGCTGAACAATGAAAAAAAAATTGCTGGAGACTCTTCAGACTGCTTATGTTACTTATCATATAATCACAGCACGTGGCTCTCATTATATATACTCCTCAAATATTATATATATTATATAATATGTATTATATAATTATATGATATAAATATATTATCTTATATATGTGATATATAATATATTGTACATATATATATTATATACATACCATATAGTGTGTGTTTATATATGTATGTATAAATATATATACTCCTCATATTACATAACCCTAATTCAATCTAAATTTTTTCAGTTTGATATTTGCTTGGACAACCCACTGAGAGAAGCAGTGAAGTTATAGTGTGAAAATATTCATCCTAATCTGCAAAACCACTGAGACTTTCATGGTTGAACTGAGACATGTAGAACTGCTTCAGATTTTCAAAGTTTATGTTGTATAATGTTCAAAAACTGTGGAAAAGTCTTGAATTGTCCTCTTGAATATTCAGTTGACTATTTCATGAACATCTGGAAGGTAGTCCTCATTTTGTAAAAGTGAAATTTCAGAGAACAGTAAAAGTAGATATTGCAAGTCTGTACAAACTGCATACATGTCAGCCAAAAATCTGCTCAAATACATTTAATTTGCATGGCATATCAAACTGAATTCTCTCTGAACAGCAGGAGCTCGTGGAAAGGAGAAACTGAGACTCTCTGCATTTTGGTTAGTGCAGATATTTAAGCAATGGAACTGGTACTCAACTGCTAAAGACAAGTTCCTGCACTTAAATCTGTGTTGGTAGTGATGTAGGATCTTTGTCTTTAAATGCCAGTATGCCCTTCTCTGATGTGGATAAGTCAAGGCTTGTGATCGTGCTACAGTAGTTAGTATGAAGGACACAAAAATAACAGGATTTACGTTCAATATATTACATTTGAGACTCCTGAAGAACACAGCCTGCAGTTGTTATTAATGAAATGCTTTCCGGTGCATCTTCTCTGCTTTCTCAGATTTTGAAAGTGAACGCTCTCCACTCTCCTCTGAGGAGAGACACTGCTCACATTCTCCATGTTTCTGTTTGAAATAAAGTAACGTCCTGCTTTGTAAACAAAAATGAATTGTTGTCATGGGAAAAGGTCAAATTGGACAGCTTTGTGACAACCAGGCCACTGGAGGTTATGGGAAATATGGCTTGTAAAACCCTGTGATATGTCATTAAAGTTTTTAGATTTAAAGTTTTTTAGTTTAAAGTTTTGCTGCTGTGGAGCTGATGTAACTCTGTTGACCTCCAGAGGACAGAACTCATTGACATCAGCTGAAATTCTTACCCTTGATTTTCCTTAGGGTGCAGTGTCCTACATCTTTCAGTTTGATTATGCGGCATCTTTTAGACCAATGATGGAGTTTATGTTTTGCTATATGCTGCATGTTTTGAAGACCACGATTTTCCTGTTTCTACTCCTCATAACCCCCACGTTCTCCTTCCGATAATATAACAAACAGGTTCTCGGTGGTAGGATCTCGTCCTGTGAAATTGCTCCTTATGGAGAGTTCAAAGAAATGAAAGAACGTAAAAAGCCTTGGCTTTCATCTAAATGTCTTTTTGCCTTCTGTTTTTAAACAATTGTCAGGTGTCCCCTACTGTCCAACAAGCTGTATCAGGGGAAAACAAACAAACAAACAAACAACAACAATGAAATTTACTGCTTTTGAATCAGTTCCACTACAAAGTAATTATCTACGCCATTCAGTCTGAATGGTGACTTTTCAATACTACAGTAGAGAATGAAGACTTTTCTGTGTGGTTCCAAAATTCTGTGACAAAAAGACTCAGAAACTTGCTACTGCAGGCAAAACGTGAGGCATATTGAAAGTAACTAGCATCATGCTTAAAGCTACGCAAGGTGATGCATTAAATACACGCACACTACACATAACATGGGTTTTCAGAAGGGGATCACGGTTCCATCATGCTCAGATGCATCCCATGACAGCAGATCCTCCAGGCTACAGAATCATGGCGGGGTGGACGTGGTGGGGAGGGTGCAGCCTCTGTTTTGTTCCAGGTGGCAGTAATGTCATTCCTTGCGTAGACCTGCTATATATCAGCCTCTATCTAGACACTTGCTCAGTTTAAATGTTATCAGATAAAACTGGTGGAACTGTAGAATGAGACTTCCAAAAAAGGTGAATGCAGGGAATTACTCCATCTCTTATTCATCAACTTTTATCTGCTTTATTATCTGTTCTGAATGTAGGGGTATGCAGACAGACATTTAAAAGATTTTTTTATGTTGACCCTTTGGCTCACGCAGGAGGAATGGATGATTTCTAATATAAAGGAATATCCAAACACAGTGTCTATGTACTAAAAATGAACTTTTAAATCTAATTAACGATATTATTCCTGTATTTCCAGATATGGTAAAATTGCCTTCTTCCTAGTTTATCTTAACTATCAAAGATAATCTGGTCATATGATTTTTAAGATACAAAGGGTCACTGTTTTCCAGGAAGCAATGCTGACTTTCATTCCAGTGTCATCAAAGCCCACTGGATGCTGTAAGGAGTGAGGTGTATAACTGACATGCAAATATGAAAAAAAAAAAAAAAAAGCTAAGTGTGGAAGTAAGTAAGTATAACCTGAATTCTCTGAAAGTTCATTAGCAGCTCATTTACAGTTTAGTTTGCCAGGAACATTAGTTTAGAAAGAACTGACCTGATTTTTTAGTTCCAGAAGAACTCTTAGTTGTTTAGGAAAAGTAGCAGAGGAAAAGGGGTTTAATGAAGAACCTATTTGGAATTCCATCAGCTGAATAAACACAGAAATTTTTGTTTTCGTCTTCTTTGGGAAACTTTTTTTGTGAGATACTTAAAAGAAAAGGATACAATCCAAAAATGAGGTCCCTGTGCTCATCACTAGACAAAAACACAGGCATTCAGAAAGACATGATAAAATGTGAACTTGTCATATGCTCCTCTGGACAAAGTTCTTGATGTACTTGTGTGCAGATCATGTTACCAGACGCCCGCATATGATTACAGTTATATGATGAGATGGATGAGAAGGATGGATAAACGACATGACTGTGAAAGACAGCAGCACGGATTAATACATCAGAAATATTTATGGATCCTGGTCCTGGCTGGCTGTGAACTTCTGAGTGACCTTCAGAAAATGAAAGTGCCAATAAGGAGCCAGGAAACAGGTTCTGCCAGTCTAGATGTGGGATAGTAATTGGTTACTGTTCACTGCAGCAATTTTTTCACATTTCAGCTTTTAAACACTGGTGACTATCATAATGTTTATGAAAATGTAGTTGATCAGCTATTACATATAGTCTAATACCTCATTCAGATTTGTCAGATTAAATAAAAGAGTAAAAATGTATGACATCTATAAAAAGTAGGCCAAAAAAAGGAAGGTGTTTGTATTATTTTCAAGGCAGACAGAAAGAAATGAGCAGAATGAGAAAAATGAACAGGAAAATATTGTATCGGTAAGATGCACCACAGGGAATTTGAAGGACAAGATGAGCCATGACACTTGGAGAAAACTTAAGAGAGTCAGACGGGTTCCAGTGCACAGAAGATTGGCAAAGTATGCCTTAAAAACAGAGGAACCGTCCTGGGGTTTGCAGTTCTATCAGTTTAGGTCTCCAATAATACCTTGGGGGAAAAAAAAGGCAGAAAAGAAAATTATTGCCTATTTGTCAAAGAAATCATCGCGTTCAATGCTTTTCTTAGCAACATATCTAGCAAAGATCATAGGAGAGCATTACTTTGATCTCGGCAATATTTTCAATAGTTCTACGTGACATTTTCCTAATTAACTATGGAGATAAAACTTCATGAATTTATGGTAAGACATAAATATGAATGATTGTAAAACAGTACTCAAGCAGCAGGCAACATTCATGAAAGGTAAACTGCACAGTACGTAACATGCAATATTCTACTTAGGAAGCATATTATACAAACAAAAAATAACTGGCCATGTAGGAATGCTGTAAGAAAGATTCTGTATGTTGTAATGAATTACAAAACATACAAACAAAAATGCATTACTTTAAATATATATATATATATTCCCAAATATTAATGGTATTTCTGTGTGGAAAATGTGAAGGATTATTCTGCTTTGTTCTGGCAATAAACTTGACTAAGTGGAATGCCCAGTTTCAGACACGGTGTAATGAGTTTTACACTGAGGAGAAGAAAGAATGATTGATAGTGTCAGAAAATATGTGGAAAATGCCTTTCTGAAGGAACGAGTTATCACCATCAAGACAAAAGAAAGGAGATACAGAACACAGGTTTGTCTATGACACCAATTGCCAGGGACCTAGAGAACAATGAAGAGAATATACTACCTCTCCATTATCCATCACAGTTAAGGACTTGGCTGCCCTACAGACCAGATTTATTTGGATAATATGAATACTGACTGATACACACTGAGCACCCACATTCAGGTCTGCAAGCCCTTATTGGCTGCTCTCGTGCAAAACCCAGAACTCTGTCTCTTGTGAAATACACTGGTCCAAATGCAAGGCTGTGAAAATCCAGGAATTATCAAAGTGCCACCTTCTATGTTGTGTTTAGCCAGCCTTCTGCACCACATAGCAGGGGAGCTTTAACATACAGTGAGGAGCACAGAATTGGGATTTCCGGATCCTCCTGACTGCTTGTTTTGGGGTTTAAAAATCAATGAACATCAGAGTCGGTTTTGCAGGAAAGTGTGTTGAAATGGCAGTAGTGAACTTCCTTTTTTCCCAGAATGATTCTTCAGTAGACTGGCTTACGGGTGATTCCTAGTTAACTACCCCTAAGATGACTGATTTTACAGAATACAAATTTCTAATGATCCTTTTCTATACGCACATAAAGCCTATGCCAGCCTGCTAGGCACTGTGGCATGAATCTTTACCACTGCCACTAGGAAAATAACTCTAGTGTGAACAGAATTAGTAAGACAGAAAAAGTTCTCTATTTGCATACTTTAATATCTGGTTGCTCTTCTGAAAAATACATATGCCATTTGTGCAGGCATCTTTAATCTACATTTGTGTTCTGCTTTTCTACTGAGGGTATAGCTCAGCATGATATAGCAGCAGTTTATATCCCTGGTCTCTAAATATAGAAATTTTCTATTTGGCTCTATGAAAATAATTGTCTTTTAATAAATTGTGTAATTTATGAAATGAATTTTATGTCTTTTTTTCCCTACACCATTATTTACATAGCTACCAATATTTTCTCACTTAACTTTACAACAGACACCAAAAATCAACCTGATTCTTGGTAACAAATTTACTGACAGTTACAAGATAAATCTGAAGCCTAACAGAAATACTGGCAATAATGAATTATTCTGAACTATACAGCACTTGTTATTCTACGGGACTGTTATGTAATATTAAGTTGATTAATAATTTAAATTATCATCATCAAGAACTTTAAGAATATTCTGTCAAACTTTGGATTTGCAAAACTTGGTTTCTTCTGTTTAAGGACATGCATCTGGCATAACTGCACAGTTAATTATATTTAATTAATAGACAACATAGTAATGTGTGCAAGTTCTTTTTCTGTGAGCTGTTGGGATGACAGGAAATAGAGAAATCCAGAACAGAAGAAGAATGAGGAATGATACAATTCAATTATACTTCACATGTTGAGGAAGTTATGAGGGTTGGTGGAGAAGATCTGGGGCTCCTAAATTTCTCCTTGGAATGAGGGTTCTCATTCCCATTCAAAGCTCTCTCTGTCAAAATGAAGAGACAACCATTCTTCATCTCTGGTTCTTTCAATTCTTTTCACAGGTCATCATTTTTCCAAATATGAGTTGTCATGTCTTACAAATGCAGAACTCTTTTCCCATTTTAACTAATACAGCTCTCCACCATGCCTTGCTTCCACTTTCATAATAGTGAAGTGTATGTATCCACACAATTAACAGTCTCAGCTCTCTCTAAAAGAAAGACCACTGTGCTGAGATTATATTAAACCCAACAATCTAAATCAATACTTGAATGAATCTTCTGATTTTCATAATCAGAAGTTCATAATCATGAAAAGGGGCTAAACACATTCCTCTCTTTTGTGGAAACTCTTACGGTTTCATACAGCTTCTGTGTATGTCCTTTAAACACAGCCAAATTCCTTCCACCTCAGCTGATTCCAGATAAATCAAACATCTCTGTTGTGAAAGTGCATTCCATCTTCTTGTCTCCTTTGGCCAAATTACTGACATCAGTAGCATTCCTGTTTCTACTGGGCTTAGCAGCCTTAAAGAACAAGATTAAAAATCTTACAAAGAAACTTTAGCATTCCAGTCAAAGATATGAAGAAGAGTAGAGATCTGGAATGGACTTGTTTCTTAAAAATCGATTTGTTTATCTGTTGACATTTCCCTCTTAAAAGATTGTTTTCATCACATTAATTAGGAAATAGATTATGAAATTTTTACAACTTCTCTACTTATGAGAGGATTTCTCTGTGATCTTGACACAACAAAATGCAAACATATTTTTCACCAGATTCTTCTCATGCCCAAACTGAAATATTAGACTTCATACCAAGAAACGCAGATCCGCAATTTTAGCTCTAATAATTACTGTAAGTAATACCCTTCTCATTATTACTTTGTGATTTTTGTAATGCAGATTGTTTTTCAAGTCCGAAGCTTTAAGTAAGATCAGGATGTTTAGTTTTTATTTGGCAATTACTCACAGTAAGAAGTGGAGTTGTTCACAGATTGCCTTTTCTTTTCTACATTTGAGACTTTGCTCCGCTGTGTTATGAAACGATACCAAGAAACACAAACATCATAATGCAGAACTTGGAAAAACTTAAATAACAGCGGATTTAAAGTTTAATCAAATTCTCTCAGTAATCACCCTCTGCTGACAATCAGTGAAAGATCTATTTGATCTTTCTGCTAATGCAGATTAGTCCATGCTAGCTTTTTCTAGCATTTTTATCAGTACTATGCTCTGGGGCTTTCAGGCTTTGCCTTATTTTTTACTACAGATTAAAGCATTGCTGACTTAAAATCTGCCTATCTGTCTATCCAGTAGGGCTCCATATTTCACTTTACTCATCCTTTGCATGAAACACAGCCATTAAATTGTATTATAATATTGATAGCCTCATAGAGAGGCTCCCTCTTCTTGTTGTGCTTTCTTAAAAGCGCTATGAAGACTTCTTCATTTTACTGAACTTTCAGCTGTGCTGTCCACACTGCACAGTCACAGCCTATGAAACACTTAGTGATGAAAGGTCTACTGAGGAGTGCTCTCAGTCTATCTTAATGTTTTCCTTGATTTTGTTTTGACTTATATGTGTCTTTTCAAGTACAAATTTGTTGACTTGCCACGTTTGGAGTATTCATTCTGTTCAGCTCTGATAGCAGTGCATATCTGGTATTTTCTGAGTGTGTTTGATGAGAGCTCTGGATAACTCAGGGCCTGTATACTCTAAATGTTTGCAACCAAGAACCAGTGTGGATGCAATGCTATTTAATTGATGAAATTAATCTTTGAAAACTTTATTCTCTGATTTTGTCAATACATATGCCTAAAAATCTGAGACAATTTCATTCATATAAACACTAAAATTTAGCTGTGAAAACATCAGTCTTTCAATTTGCATTAATTTTAAAGACAAACAAAATTGATTGGTATCCTTCATTCCTATCTCATAGCAAGCTATGAAAATTTCATCTCAAATGTCTGCTGTACAATACTGAGTCATTTTTGCCAGTATAATACTGCATTCCTCTTGGAGATTTAAGAAAATGGAATATTATTTTTTAAAAAAGCTAATATAATATCAAAACTAGAAAATGAAAGCATGTTTCTAGTTCATAAGTTAATATTTAATGCTGTAACTATTTTTTTTTTTAATTTGTTGCTTATATACTGACCTTCAGAAATTCATTGTATATCCTATTTTTTTCAGGGAAAAAGGCATGATCTCACAGATATGATTTATATCTATGGGGGATTTTGCATATATACAAAAAACAAAAACAAAAACCAACACACCAGTATCTGAACCTTTCATTTCACTGTAGAAAGAAACTTCCAATACTGGCATTTAACAACCTGATACCCAATGTCCTTTACATCCATATTTATCCAGATTAATCTTTCTGTCCATAGTTTTGATACAGGTCTTGGGTTGGAAATCAATTTTCTCTAGCACTGATACCCTTCACTTTGAGACCCTGCCAGTAGTGCCCGTTTGTTTGCATTTAGCAGATGGAGGGGAATTGCCTAAAGCTGCATGTGACAAGTATTCCCATGGGTGAAGAACAGCAGCTCCTGGCCTTCCTGGAAGCTGGCAATCTGCCTGAGCATAGCAAGACTTCCAAACGCACAATTGGACATCAGATTGCCCAGGAGAACTAGGAGAATATTCTCATCTTTCCATTAAATTCTTCTAGGTTAGGGGAAGTTCTCAAGGATCTTGTTTCCAAGATTCTCTTCTCAAAAGTAAAAAAAGGAGCACATATCGTATTCCTCAGGCTTGCCATTTGTTATTTTTTTGTCAAAACAGTGCTTGGTGATCATCTTGCTTTTGAGAGCATTATGTTACTGAGAGATAAGAAACCTTGATTTACTGAACTGCCAACATTTTTTGTGTTAATTTCCACAAAGAGATTTGCTGGGTTGGACATGAGTGTTTCACAGCAGCCCTACCCAGAACTGCTGGTATCAATTAATTCACACTGACAGGAGATTACAAATTTTAGACTGTGAGTGAATTTCATTTTGTTTGCTTCTTAATCAGATTTTAGTAATTGGGGTCAACAGCACTGCTTTCTTACAAGCTGTCAGCATGATTAACTCACAGCTGGTATTCTGTACAGCAGGGCAGCAGACATCGTGTGCATTTACAGTACTGTATAAGTAAGGGATAGATCTTATAGGACTGATTGCAAATATGTGACATAGCTCTTCTTACTCAAAAGCTAGTGTTTTTTCCTAATCTCTCTGCAGGAAAGCTGCAATGTACTGGTGGACTTGAGTACGCTTCCCTCTGTTATACTTCAGAGTAGTCATTTGCTCAAACTTGTACACACTAATGGAATCTTCTCCAGTTTATCGACCTTTTTTTGTTTTTTTTTTTAACAAAAAGCTGCAACCATGACAAAACCATTAACATAGAAGTTTGTTCCATGATCATTTTGTTCAGAGCTTGCTGCTCGCTTAACCAAGTTTTCCTAACTTTCTGTCTTTCCATCAACCCAGAACTCTCTTTCCTTTCAGACCTTATGCCTCACTCTTATCCTGCAGCCCTGCAATGCATGTTCAAGCACGACAGCTCTGCCTTAGGCTTGAGAAGTATTCAGATCTACATAGCAGTTTTATAGGATACCCATATGCTAGAGAAGAATCTGAGAGTGTTCTGAGGTACTATTTCTAAACTGTTCTTAGATAAATTGCTACAATTGCCTCTGGAATATTTTTGGCACATTCATTTAATCCTTTTTAATAACATCTGTTTGTGCTTCAGCAACACTTATGGACCTTTACAAAGAAGTACTTTGCATGCAGTCCCCGTATTCAACAGCATTTAGAAGCTTTGTGTTACCAATTTGTTTTAGCATCAGAAAAAGTCTAATTACCTTTAAGATAACAGTATAGTTGCTGAGTTAATATGATGGCCACAGGTGCTGAGAACACAGGATCTCCTGCAGCACACTGGGTAACAGCTGTAAGAAGCTAGGAAATATTCAAGAGAAGTATGACTTAGATAAAGTTGCTGAGACAGAGAACAATCTGCATCATTTTTTAAGTGACTGTCAAATATCTGTATGTCTGGGTGAATAATGAATAACTGAAGTGAGCATCTATCCCAAAGAGGATTCTACTGAAACAAAATTTGCACTGCAACAAGGAACCATAA
This sequence comes from Tetrao urogallus, assembly GCF_951394365.1. Lineage (NCBI taxonomy): Eukaryota > Metazoa > Chordata > Aves > Galliformes > Phasianidae > Tetrao > Tetrao urogallus. The sequence goes on from NC_136816.1 coordinate 21,830,323, forward strand.
CTATTGTTTTAAACAACTCTTTGCAAATTTGCAAAGTTTAGGAAGAAGAAACATGGAAATGGAGACACAACTTCTCTTAGAATAAATTAAAATACTTTTGCCATGTATTTAATGAAATAAAGTAAAAGAAAAAGGATAGTGAGGGCAAATGCCTGTACTTAAATATTCAACTCGTATTACAAGGGCTGTTCTGAAAGTTATACCAACTATTTTGTGATGCTGGCCCACAAACCTTGCTACCCACAACCTGGTACATGTTGTTGCTGTGTGACCTGTGTGACAGACTCCAGGAGAAGCGCAGCCTGACAAAATGACAGCTGACATGGAAGTACATATGAATCAAAGCGGTGTCACTGAATTCCTCCATGCTGACAAAAATGGAACTCATTGATAACCAGAGACTTACTAAATGCTTGTGGAGACAGTAAGATTAAGTAAGACTAAACAATAGATGTGAACACAGGGAGAGGGTGGGTGGTGTGTAACAGTGTAACGGTGACAGTAGATCACCTCTGGTGCAGATTTTTACAAACATGTCATGCAGGCTCTTGTTCATTCCTGATGAAAATGAATAGCTAATGGTGATGACTATGTTTATTTATTTATTTGTTTGTTTGTTTGTAGTTGAGAATTTGCTCTATCAAACAGTGCTCTTTGTATCTGTGGTAGTTTCCATGGAAATAAATAGGAGGCATTACTTTTGGAGCAACCGATGTGTTTGTTAACGTTTTTAGGACAGTTGTTATAACTGCTACAGCAGTGGCATCATTCACTTATCAAGTAAGTCACTTTGGACACCCTAGATAAAGCATTCTTTTTTTTTTCCTAAAAGGAAATTCATCTGATTGTTTACTTTCTTTTAAATTAACATTATAATTGCATTGTAGTCATAGGATCCACCTTTCTCTTTATGGACTTCAGCATGTGCGTGTATACATGCAGTTGTATAACGGATGCACAGGTGTCTGTATTTGTGCAAACTAATTTACATATTTTATGGGAACATCTACTCAAAGAGCTAGGGAATAAGTCTTACAAGAGAACATATTTTTGAAAGGAAAATGCAAATCGCCACTGGGTGCCACTGTTCTTCCTTGCCAGCTATCTTGTCTATCACTGCAGAACAATTTTAGCAGTAAAGACTGAATCCAGAACCCATTCAGACAGTGGCAGAATTCACAGACTTCAGCAGCACATGGTGAGAATCTAAAAAAAAGTGCCTTGTGTCTGTTGCATAACTGTTGTAAAATATGGCAGTTGCCAACACAACAAAAATCTCTGAACTTTCATTCTACTTCTGCACATGATCGGTGAGAGCAGCAACTTCTAAAGAGTAAGTTGGCACATATTTAGTGTATGAAAAACATTCGTGGACTGATGAGAATTCCTGAGAAGGGAGATAATTCTTCTGCTCACTTCAGCAGCATCACGGGCAGACTTAGAAACCAGTTCTATGTATGTCAGATGAAGCTATAGATGAAGACACTTTTCATCTGGAGAGCTGTAAATTTCAGAACATCTGAAAAAGCTGTAATTCTAATTTCTATTTCTCCCAAATTGCAGTATTTGTTATGCAATAACAATAACAATAGACTGCCCTAGGAAGGAGGATGTACAGTGGGTGCAATTTAGCGACACTGGCATTATTCTTCTGTTGGCTTCATTCTCCAGTTGTAACACTGTTGATTTATGAAAGACTCAGAGTACTTAGATAAGCTATTTCCTGGCTCTTTGCCTTCCCTTTCTCTGTTTCTACAGAGTGTCAGGTCATAAAGGAGAAAGGGAGAGCATTGTTCTAAGGTTTTAAAGACAAGTTAATGCTAAATGCCTTTGGCATTTGTGGAATCTTTTCTGGATTCATATGTTATACAGTATTGCCAAATTCATACAGCACAGCTAGAAATACAATGTTCAGAAGTACCTTAAGTAAGGAAGAAATGTACAGCCAGGATTGTAAGGATCCAATATTATGTTTCTTACATCCTCTAAAGTCAATGGGAGGTAGAAGCATCCAAAACTTTTCTGAGTATTGACATGTTCATTGGGAATCCTGTGCCTCAAGAAATTACCTCTCCTAAGCGACATACTTGTAAGACACAGGAGGGAGTCTGCACTTAGTGTGGGGTTCACAGATGTCAGTAAGTTGAAGAGAAGGTTGTTCAAATTCACTGCTGGGAAATACTGATAAGAGCACTCAGCTCACAAGAGTAGGTGGGTACCTCAGCCCACTCAAAAATATGTTTGTATGAAAAAAGGTCTTATTCTTACAGAGCAAGTATTCATATAATCATTGAATAGTTTGGGTTGGAAAGGACCTTTAAGATCATCTAGTTCCAACCCCCTGCTATAGGCAGACTCATTTCTCTCTAGACCTAACCCCACCCAGTCTGGTCTACTGCCTCTCTGGGCAACTGGTTTCAGAGTGTCACCACCCTCACAGTAAATAATTTCTTCCAAATTTCTAGTCTAAATCTACTCTCTTCCAGTTTAAAACCGTTTTCCCTGGTCCTGTTGCTACATGCCCTCATAAAAAGTTCCTCGCCAGCTTTCCTGTAGGCCTCCTTCAGGTACTGGAAGGCCACTATGAAGTCCCACCAAAGCCCTCTCCCCCCTAGGCTGAAGAGCCCCAGCTCTCAGCCTGTCCACACAGGGGAGATGCTCTAGCCCTCTAATCCTTTTCATGGCACTCCTGTGAACCTGCTCCGACAACTCCTTGACCTTCTTGTGCTGGGGGCCCCAAAACTGCGTACAGTACTACAGATCTCACAAGAGCAGAGTAGAGGGAGAGAATCACAACCCTTGACCTGCTAGCCATGCTTCTCTTGTTACAACCCAGAATACAGCTGGCCTTCTGGGCTGTAGGTACACAGCCAGTTCATGTTGTTTTTCATCAACCAACACCCCTTAGGTGTTGGTTCTTCTCCTTAGCGCTGCTCTCAAGCCATTCTCAGCCCAGCTTGTATTTGTACTTGGGATTGCCATAAACCCATGAGCAGGACCTTGCACTTGGCCTTGCTGAACTTCATGAGGTTGGCAAAGACCCACTATTCAAACCTATCCAGGTCTCTCTGAATGGCATGCCTCACCTTTAGTGTGTCACTGCACCACTCAGCTAGGCATCACCTGCAAACTGGCTGAGAGTGCACTCAATCCTATTGCCCGTGTTGCCTAGAAAGACAGAAATTCCTGTTGATGAACTCCTTTTCAGAATGTAGTTGATTTTTTTCTAGTTCGTACAAAAGAAATATTAATTGAAAAAGAGCTAATCCATTTTCAATTATGTCCTGTCTTTCTTGCTTACTGAGCTTTAGATTCAAACAGACTGGTTGCATAGGATGTTTAGGCAGCATGATACAGCTCTGCCAAAAACACAGAAACACTAGAAATTGTAAGAGATTTCAAAAATCTCAATGTCATCATAAGTCTGGGCATAGCTGTTCCATTACATTTCTTAAATCCAGGATAATTTTTGAAACTAGCTGTTAGTATAATGTAATACAGTTTACGCTTTCAAGTATCAGGAATAATAAAAGATTTTTATGTGTAACCCATATTAAAATTTGCATCTGAAAAGTGCATAGTAGTTGAAGTCTATGTGTATGATATATTTTTGAGAAAAGGAATGCACTTTGTCATTTCTGCACATATATTCTATGTACTTACTCCTAGTTTTCCAAAGGTAGAACACTTCCTCAGAACTATATGACAATGGCTCAGATATAATTTCAAATGCAATTCACATATAAGTGCTCTGCACTTCATTGTGTCTTTTTGTTAATCTTTGTTTATTCCACTAAGGAATGTATAGGAGCCGAGATACTCCTTGCTCTATAACTGCTGAAGGCTTAGCTGTATTAATTTCAATTTGGTCTGATAGCATTTACTAGAATCCTCATCTCTTCTCTTGAATGGAATAATAGATGCAGTTATGCAAAACTGATTCATTTAAAATATGGGGAGAAAGCAGCAATTGTATGGCAATAAAGAAAGGATTGTTCTAGTTTTATAGAGTGAAAAGTCTCTGATGAAAGTGTAGATAATAGGGTTCACGTAAATAAGGTTAAATATTTTATAGACTGTTTATTTTGCAAGACCAAATCCTACTAGGAACAAAAGGAAAAAAAAAAAAAAAAAAAAAAGAGTGAGAGGGAGATTATAAACAACAGGACAAAAGTCCATACAGAATTTATAGTTCTGCACCTAGGATTTCAAAGTTGCACAAAAGCAATGCAGGCACTTTTGAAATTTTATTATAGTAAGTAACCTGCAACTTGATTTCAGCTACTCATCCTTTGTTGGTGTTTTCTGTGTTGTTGTTTGTTGTTGTTTTAATGTAGATAATATGTCTAAATTTTCATATTAAATCATTCCTTTATTTAGGCAGGGAAAGTTTTTGTTATGCACAGATGTTTGGGAGGTTTTTATATAAACAAAATAATCTGTGGGAGATTTAATCTGAAAGGACTTTGTTGAGTATTAATGTGTTAAAATATACAGCATTGCTAGCTGGAGCCAGAGAAAGCCACTTGTCTTCGCCTTGCAATCCTTGGTGTCACTTGAACTGCTCATGTGACAACATTCTAATATGAAAAGAGACAATAGGCATTGTTGGCCTCGCATATTAATAAATAAGAGCCACAGTGTGTGCAAACAAAGGCTGCTTCCTGGAACATTGTGTCACAAGATTCCCAGGGTCAATCCTGAAGGCTTTATTCTGATGAGAAGCTCTGTTTAAATCAATGAGCTCGATTCTCTTCAAATGAGTTTTACATCACTGTAGAGACAGTACTATTACACAGTCCCAAATTCTGATCTCACTTTTATTAATGTAATTCAGATCAGAAATGACCTACCAATCCCAGAGTTATATCTGTTGTTCTGGGGCTTTCTAAAGAGACTCACGTGGGAATTAAAAATGGACCAAGGTGCCACTGGGAAGTGCAGCTCTGTATTTACCTAATCAAAATCTGTGGGAGTAGAATTGATGAGAGAAAAGTTCTCAAGGATTTCAAGCAAGTGTCCCCTTTTTCCTACTGAGCACAGAACGAATGGGAAGAATAAGTAGTATTTGACTGTACCTGTGGAGCAAGAAACCTCTATGCTTTTTCTCTTAACTCAAACTACAGTACTTTGCTTTTCTCGTTTCTGTGCTTTTAAGTGCCCTTCTTGCCAGGAGAGATCATATCATTTTTGCGCTGCTAAATTATAAAAGATTAAAGGTCATCATATAAAAACTAGGTAACTAGAAGAAGGATAGTTCTCTTAGAAACCGGCAATCTGAGTCTCATACCTCTAGTAAGTATTTGTTTTGTTACAATTTAAATGTTTCTAATTATTTTCTGGACTATTAATACCTATGTATTTAAGTATTAATCTTCCAAACAGCTGTTAAGAGCAAAATCTCTGATGGCACTGATTGGTAAAATCTGGCTGACCAATTCATGTTCCCGTAAATGTGGGAAGTGAGAATCTTGTATATCATGCTATACTAAAAACAGCTTTTTCAAATTCTGTATTTTGCCATTCTCCAGTTCTCACCACTACAGCACAATTCCCCTCTATGGCACTAGCTCTACAGCAGTATCACTTCCCTACATAATTTGAATCTGAATCTAGTACAAAATTGTCTCCTAGGATAGTTCTCTCTTTAAAGAAATTTGTTGAGAAAAGTATTTGGATCCCTAATCTTGATAGACAGATGAGGAGAAAAATAAAGGGAGTATCTCCTCAGGCGTATAGTGTATGAGGAAGAAGGAAGCCTGGAATAAAGCAAGTCTTAGTCCTGAAAACCATCTGTGGTTTTATACTCATTAAACTGCCAAGTGTGCACGTGAAGTTGTAACTGAAATATACTATATTATTGTAGACAGCTGGTACTGACTGATCAATGCCTGATATTGATTTATTTGCAGTCTGCTCACTTTAGGTGACATTAAGTGATGTGATACTGCTGAGACAATCACATTTTTTATCATATGTCACTAATGATCCATCACTGGGGCAAGAGAATAAAAAGAATAAGAGAACTGAGTTCTTTCCAAGATTCTTATCTTCTTTCAGAATGACTAAATACTGTAGTTTGCATTGTCTAGTTTGTCTCCAGCTCTGCCTCTAAGTGCTTCTGAGAGGACAGTTTTGGTTTTGAGAAATTCTGTTGCTTTGAGAGCCTCAGAACATTCATCCAATAAGATTCATTTCTGCTTGGTCTATAAGCACAGTCAAGCAAACACCATTAATGCTAAGAAAAGTAACAATGGAATCTCCTTTACCATTGATTACATCATGAATTTGAGCCTACCTGTGTCTGTGCCAGAGACTCCTGAAGACTTACCCAAGGCCCTGGTGCAAAATAGCCATTACAATGAACTAATACCTATACATGTAAATCTGTACAGTGCATTTAATGTATTCAATATGCTCACATACACATATATTACTAATACTCTAACTATACCCGTGTTTATCTACTTCTGCTTGCCTATTATGTCTTTTTCAATATGATTAATTACATCCTTGAGAATGCTGCGTGTTACTCCTAAAATACACAAATATGAGCACACAAAAAAGAAAACTGAGCATTCATTTGTAACTTGAGAAGTACCTGAAAACTGATTTCCTTCTGAATCATGTTGACTCCTTTCTCTGTATTAGTACAAACAGTAATGAAGTTCAAGGTCAAGTACACAACAACAATCAAGTAGAATCACTCCCCTCTTCACTTCTGCTGATATGAATTCATTCCATAATTTTAGTTTTGATGAAAAAGAAGGTAACTACACGAATGACAAATTTATCTTCACGTTTCAACAAAACTCTCTTCCAGACATCAACAACCATAGCTCTTTAATGGAGAACTTTCCAAGATTATGGAATCTGTGCAAGTATGGACCAGCTAGAGAAGCAAACCAAGATTTTTGTGCCATGTGCGTATCCTGCATAACTAGTTCTGCCTATGGAGATTACTGAGAATACCTGGGACATCAAATTATGTAATAGCTCTGGAACACTTCATACAAATAAAGTTTTGTCTGCTTGTCTGTGATGGTACCTTATTTAGGTCAGTGCCCACTTAGACTGTTTTCCTTCTATTTCTTTGTGAGTTCAGGTCTATAAAGGCAGTTTGGTATTTCATCTGGTGCATTTCTAGGGGATTATTGTAGTTGATGGATGGTTAAACATCATTTGATGCATGCAGTGATTGCCCAAATATGCACTGCCTATTGTGTTTTAATGTTTAAATGGAACACTGAATCTAATGAGGATAAGTTTGTTTGAAGTAAGGTAGCCTTAGCAGCAGTGTTTATATGTGAAAGTGCATAAGCACTATTATTTCTGTAGAGCCTGAAGTGAAAATTCTTTCTCTGTAGCTAGCTCTGCCTGAACACGTGCTTAACTTTATGTCATACCCAGCTGATCACAGAGTCACAAAATCCTAATTATTAGTGACAGAGAAACCTATTAGGTAAGTCCCGTGGGGACCAGCACAGCATCACCGGCACAATAATCTCTCATAATAAATGTACTTGTAAAGCTAATGTAAGTAATTGGAATTTTCCATCTCTATATCCAGTTACTTCTGCCTGAACGCAAGCTTAAGTTTTGTGTTACATCCACATGATCAGAGAATCACAAAATCAGAATTATTAGTGATAGAAAAACCTATTATGTAAGTCTCCTGGGGATCAGTATGGCATCACTGGCACAGTAATCTCTCATGATAAATGCAGTTGTGCAGCTCATTTTAGTAACTGGGACTTCCTTCAAACAAATGTGTTACTTCTAAGGCCATTTGTATTTGATGTCACTAGAAGAGAATTGTTCTGCAGCAGGACATCAGCTTTGTTAACAAGGAAGGAACACAAACACTGGTACAGCAGTGCTGTACTTAGAGCAGCATACAGGCTTAAAGGGAATGGCAAAGATATAACAAATCAGCTTTTGTTCTTGTTTTTCCAGGCAGGATGTTTGCCTTTGCTAACTAATTACATAACTGATGGCTTTGCTTAGACTTAAATGTCATGCTCTAGGTGATGTGAACAGTGCATGCAGATAACACTTGTGCTTCCAATAAGTAATATAGTCTGCTATAGTCTCTCACTTTTCCAGTGGATTTTCAGGATTAGACAAGCAGTTGATAGTATCTTCCATCTGAAACTTTTCGAAGAAATACAGACTTTATCTTCACTGGAAACAAAACATAGGTAAAAAGACGGGCAGTTAGACTGTAACAGTTCATCATGCAGCAGAAGAACCACACATTAGTATCAATATCTTGCTATCATGAAATACAGGATCATAGAATCACAGAATCCTTAGAATTGAAAGAAATCTTTAAAGATAATTTGGTCCAACTGCCTGCAATGAACAGGGTCACCTACAGCTAGAACAGTTAGCTCAGAGCCCCATCCCATCTGACCTTGAGTGTCTCCAGGGATTGGACATCTACCACCTCTTTGGGCAACTTGTTCCTGTGCCTCACCATCCTCGCTGTAAAGGACCTTTTCCTTACAACCAATGTAATTCTCCACTCCTTCAGTTTGAAACAATTTTCCCTTGACCTATCACAACAGACCCTGCAAAACAGTCTGTCCCATTCTTTCTTAGTCCCCCTCTTAGATACTGAAAGGTTGCTACCAGGTCTCCTCACAGCCTTCTCTTCTGCATGCTGAACAGTCCCGGCTCTCTCAGCCTGTCCTCATAGGAGAGATGTTCATTCCATCCCTTGGATCATTCTTGCAGCCCTCCTCCGGATGCACTCCCGCAGGTCCACATCCCTCCTGTACTGAGGACTCCATATCTGCTCACAGGACTCCAGGTGAGGCCTCACCTGCGCAGAGCAGATGGGCAGGAACAACTCCCTCACACTACCAGCCATGTTTCTTTGGAGGCAGCCCAGGATACAATTGGCTTTCTGGGCTGTGAGGGCACATTGCTGGCTCACACCCAGCTTCCCCACCCACCAGTACCCTGAAGTCCTTTTCGGCAGGGCTGTGCTCAATCCTTTCACCCCCCAGCTTGTATTGATAGTGGGGATTGCCTTGACTCAGGTGCAAATCTCACAACCAGATCCTAATCTATCAAACAGTCCACCTATCAAATCCATATTGTTCCAATTTTGAGAGAAGGATGTTGTGTAGAACCGTGTGAAAGGCCTTACTGAAGTGCTGGTGTATAACGTCAGTGGCTCTTCGCTTGTCCAGGGATGCAGTTATGTTATCAATTTATGCTTGCTTCATATGCACGTTAACCTATCTTTGGCTGTGGTCAGTAGAACAAGCAGCTTCAGGATTTCTGAAACTGTATATCACTGTATTACTCCACGTATTTGTGAAGAGGATGGACTAGCCTGCCTGCCAAATCAAGAAATTAAAGAAACAAGTGCTCAAGAACAGAATTTCTCCGCCTTCGGAAAACAAGTGTCTGAATTCACATGAAATACAAATTCCTCAGAACCAGGCCAGTTTAGCTGGGAAACACACAGACCATGGAGCCTTGCTTCTCAGTATTAGGGATGACAAAAGCCACAGACATAGGAAATCACGATACCTGAATTAACAATTATTTTCCATCTCTTCTTGATGGAAGGGAACTGGCTGGAGAAAATCAAACAAAAGGCTTTAGCTGACCCTCAGGCTATATTTTGACAGGCTGGGTCTAGACTCTGAAAATCTGGTGTGACCACGTTCTATTAAATGCTTACCATAGGGATCTGTTCTTCCCTAAACAACTGACAGCTGCTGAACTTTTAGGCAGCAATTATCTGATTGTGCCTCTGCCAAATGGCTGTTATTACAGAGCTGTATCTGCTTGGCCTTTTTGGTACTGGCTATGGAAGAGATGTCTGGGTTACAAGCAAAGGCAAATGAATCTGTTTTGACTGGAGACATGCAACATCCTTTGAAGGTGTCCACATTAACTGAGCTGTCATAAAAATGCAAGACTACCAGTGGCACCCATCTCTCATTATCACCCATGGCCTTTTTTATCACCTCTGTGCACAGCCAGGTGGTTTGCTTGATCCTGTTACCAGTTCCTGCTGCTCTGACACAACATTGTACAGTTTAAAGTGTCTCTGTGGGAGGTTAAAGCCTAAAGGGAGATTATCAGGCTACTGCTGTATCCAGATTCTGATGCAATCCCCCTTTAGACATGAAAAGAACAGATTCATCACCATCTTACTGAAGCTAAAGCATGCATTCTGTTTTATTCAACACCAAAAAGGAGCGCGTGCAGAGAAACTGACTGCCAGGAACAAGAGTGAAAAATGGTAAACTTAAATATGAAGGTAGATCTCTATTGGCAAATTGGGGTGGAAGTGTGTGGTGATCACCAAGTAAGCACATGAGGTGTATGTGCTTGGGAGACAGTATTTCGAGAAGTTCATGGGAGGGTTTGGGGGAAAATTAGATATCAGTTTCAGTGATAGCGGTGTCAGCACATTTTCACAGCAATTACCTCTGTTACCAGATTTCTGGAAAGTTAGCTTGAGGTCTGCCCTAGACCTCAGGGCATGGTTGATAAGCAGTCATAGATCATTCCAAGGACAAAGGCTGAACTAAAGACAAAATCATAAAAATACCAGTCCATTCTTGTAACCAGTCAACTTTCACCTAACCTAAAGGTAACGCGTGTTCCACAGTAGCAACTGAAATATGTTAATAGAGTTGTAATTGGAATTTAAGAGTTCAGAATGAGACAGAAGGAAGCCAGGATAGCAGTCTTTACATATATATGTCTTACAGTGCTGAAAACAAACAACATTGAAATCTTAAGTGTCCACAAGCAATAAAGACCTCTGATGAAAAAGGAATGACCAAAAACTGTAATAGATATCTAGCTTTACCAAGCAGCTGAGTTTTAGCAAGCAAGTATAATTTCATCTAGTTGTCCTTTCACATCAACTGGAATGGACTGCCCAGGGAGGTGGTGGAGTCACCGACCCTGGGGGTGTTCAAAGAAAGACTGGATGTTGTGTTGAGGGACATGGTTTAGTGGGAGCTATTGGGAACAGGTGAACGGTTAGACTGGATGATCTCTTAGGTCTTTTCCAACCTTGGTGATTCTGTGATTCTATGATTCAACACCCTCCCCCACCCCCCCAAAAAAAAAGAAGACTATGCTTAGAAATTTTAAGAAAACAGAAAATCTGACTAAAATTTTTCTAGATTAACCTACTGAGAAGTTAATATAATCTCACCTAACTTTTGCTGCTTCAAAGATATATTATAGAGTTTACCATTTCTTTTAATGCTATCTCTGGCCATTGGAAAGATATAGATGCAGCAAGAGCTCTGTACAGTTTATTCCACTTAAAGGGTTCATGAACTCTATTCATTGATTATAAATAGGGATGGATTTTGATTTTAAACTAGACAGCAGTTGTTCATATGCCTCAAGTAAAGTGAGAAGAATTCAGTGTTAGATTCCAAAGCCGTAATGATAGCAGAAGACAGAAAAATACTATTAGGTTTTAATACTCTGAATAAGATAAAATATTTTATGACTTAAAAAAAATAATAAATGCTTACAACAGATCATGTAAAGCATGCATGTTTATGTAATATGCAAAACTGGATGTGTGAAATACAGCACGTGATACAGATTTATAATACTGACACTTCTTATGACTGCTAGCAACATTAATATTCTTGAATGCTGGCACCTTTTTGCTCAGAATGAATGTTAGAAAAGATGTGTTAAGCACCCAAGGCAAGAAGTGGCCTTGTTTCCAGATGGGTAAATTAGTACAGTTCAAATAGATCTAATATATGGGATAAAGCACTCTTGAGGACATTCTGTAAATTTGCCATGGTCACTGTGAAAAATGCATTGCTAAAGATGTTTTCTATAGTGAAAACACTGTAGATATTTTCACTCATAAGAAATAGCATTAAAAATAAAGAAAATGCCACTATGGCCGAGGAACATTTAGAAAGAGGACTGTGAAGGAGCTAGGAGCTAAAATGAAAAGTTAACAGGCAGTAAAAGCTTTTTATTTAATATGATGTAAGTAACACATCACAATAAAAAAGACTTTTATTTGGAAAAAAAAAATAAATAATCCCATTAGAGGGATTGCTCGTGTACAAGGATCTTGACTGCTTTTGTTTTTGGGTCCTGGCATCACTTTGAGTGTGACATTTGGCATTCTGATGGGGCACCTTCGTAGAGTGATTAAAAATTTTATTATGCCTCTCAAAGGCATAACTCCAAGGCTGGAACACTTTTCTACAGCTACAAAAATTATTTCCAAAATGGTTTACTTGTTCAGTTCTCAGTCAAAATGCAGCCAATAATCTGCTAACAATGAATGAATAATGGAAACTATGCTTAGCAAGACAGATTTTTATTAGGTTGTACTTTGTCCTTTCTTACTTTGAAATATTTTACTCTAAAACATTTAGGAAGTTAAAAACAGTTTACTGGGGGAAAAATAAAATTAGGAAAGATGACAGCTAGGGGGAGGAAGGGAAAGAAATTCTTATTTGCCCTTTTCCTAAATTAGATGTAACACCTAAACTAGTCTGACCAACTGTGCATACTTCTGTATCCAGAAATACCTGTTCTTTTGAGGGGCTCAGACAGTATTTTAAAAATTCTTTTATTAGTTACACTGCCAGCAGCATAGGTAGATACCAGGGTAACTGAACCCTGGAAGAAATTTGTGAACTCTGAATGGTTTAGCTGGGACTTTTGTTTGTCTCAAAAGTCATCCCCTCCCTCCCTCTGTTGTAACATCTCCTACACTTGCCTGAAGATTTCTCTTTACCTGCCAATGAATGAAGAAAATTATACAAATTGACGTAAGAAACGAAAGAGAACTTGGTATAAAAATGTTCTTTCTTCCCTGCTATTAGCTATCCAGTATTCAATATCTGAGAACATCTACAAACCTGCACCACCATATGAATTACAGGAGCCATAAACAGTTAATCACATTAAGCTACAGTAACATCTCCAAAATTAAAAGAAAAATGCAATTATGAGAAAATACACCCGGCCTCCCATTCCTCACCAACTTATAGGCCAAGAAATGTAAACTCTTTCTTTTTTTAAACATGCAAATCTATTATTCCAGTTCTCAATGTGAAATCTTCTGAACACAGAGGACATTTGTATGTTCATCTTACTGAAGCACAAAGATTTATTTTAAACTTAAGAAACCATAGAAGTTGAATCCAAAATAGTGACTGTGCTTTTAAAGCTCAATTCCAGAAAGCTAATACACTTCTTCAGTCATAAACTTCATTCAGTGTTGTTAGAATCCTCTTACAGCAAGGACAGCTTCATTCTCTTAGCTTCTCAATAGCCATAAGAGTCTTTTCTTAACAGAAAAGTTAAGTTCCCTGCAAGCATTGTTCTGCCCAGACATATTTTGAAAAGCAAAAATAAAAAGAACAGTTTTAAAATGAAATAGATTACTGTAAATCTTCATTAAGTGACACCAAGCTGAGGAGCAGCAGTCAATATGGGCTCTGGGGCAGAGCTGCCGCATAAAAAAGAATTAAACAAGCTGGAAGAATGAGCTAGCAGGAACCTCATAAAATTCAACAAGAACAGATGAAAATTGCTGCCCTGGGAGTAAAATAACTCCTTGCAGTGACATGCCAGACTGGGCAGCAGTTTCTGATGTGAAAGACCTGGCGGATAAGGGTGCACAACAAGCTAATTTTGACCAGTACAAAGGCCAGCCATGTCCAGAGCTAAAGGGAAGGAAATGTAGCCAATCAGTCAATGGATGGAACTCCCACTCTGTTCTGCCTTCATTAGACCATACTGAGATACTTTTCCATGCCCTACAGTACAGAAAAACAAACTGGAGCAAGTTTGGCAAAAGAGATGCCATCTCTCTCACCAGGAGAGATGGGGCTGCAGAACCTAACCTATGAATGGCAGTTGATGGACTAGAGCTGGTTCAGACAGCAGAAGGGCTGGGTCTAGGAGCATATCACAGCAGCCAGTGATGCCTTGGATAGTGTTTTGGGGTAGCTGAGCTGGGCATGGCAATAGAGGGAAGGACAAGAAAGTTTAAGAGTGGCTATAAGGAAACCTTTTCACAGATCTATAAGGAATTTTTTTTTTATTTTTCACGAAGTAAGACAGGTAAGAATTGGCACAAGTTTTGCTGGGGGATTGTGCAGGCTACCTCCTCTCCAAAGGGTTGTACATTGCAGACAGTGCAATTGCCCAAGACACCGTATCTTATCTTGCAATTGACCCTGCTGCAAGCAGGAAGTTGGGACAGAGACCTCCAAAGCTCAACTCCCAGTCTGAATTACATTATTGGCCTCTGATCTCATGATCCTATGATAATTTTGTTTCTTAAACACATATACATAGGTCTCTCCAAACATAATGTCTCTATTTATTTCCATGGAAATTACAACAATAGAATGAGCACAGTAACACTATTTGACAGAGGAACTTCTCAGCTATAAAATACAACTTTTCAACACAGTCAGTACCTTTAGCTGTGCATTTTTCCAGCAGTGAACAAAGCCTGCACACTGCAGTTCATAACAGTCTGCTTTAGCAAAGGTGACCCACTATCACCACTGCTGAAACGCACCATCCACCACCTCACTGCGCTCACATCCACTGTTTGGTCTCCATAAATGTTCATCATTGTGTTGATGAATGTCAGTGGGTGCCATTGTTTCTGCATGGAGGAATTCAGTTTCACAACTTTTCTTCATCTGCACTTCCATGTCAGATGCTGTTCTGTCAGACTGCCCCACTGCTGCCATCTGTCAGACAGCAAAACATGTAACAGGGTACTAGTGCAAAGGTCCAACCTCTACTGCCGCACCACCAGCATCTGCCTTTGACATCACGGGACAAGACCATAAAATAGGAGGCATTACTTTTGGAGCAGCCTTTTTGTTTCTGAAAAGAATGGCTAAATATATTCTATCATTGTGTTTCATTTTATTTCAGAAGTCCTATAGTAAAATGTCCTAATTATAAATTATATAGGATCTAGTTCTGCTTGTTGATAGTGCATAACATCCCAGTTCACTTGTCTCCAGCATGCTGGCTGCGCGGGCCAAGAAACCCAAGCTTGTGCTCTTGTTTCCATCTCTCCTCTGATTTGAAACCTGCAGCATTAAGTTAATATGCACTGAAACAGTTTTGATCACAAGCCCTATATAAAAAGGAATATCACATTCACTGCAGCTTTTTCTGGTTCACCAGTCAACTGTGAGCCAAAGGAGCATGTTGCCTTTTCTGGCCCTGCTGTGTTCAGTGACATTGGGCTGCCATTAATCAAATACAGCTGTCAGAACAAACTTGCAAACTTCAGAGAAAACCAGTCTCTCAGCTGACAACAGCCTGACTGCAAGCCTTAATAGGAAGCTGTTAACAGACTATGGGAAACTGTTAATAAAAAGGTAAAGAATTTGAAGCAGATACTGAGTGGTCATGCAGGCAGCCACACCACCAGTACCATGCTATGCTGCCAAGCCTGAGTCTCACTAGTACAAACCAGTTTTCATTTAGTTTTCAACTTTCATAAAAGCATTATGTCAGACTTTTGCATGCTGCTCAGGGGAGCAGGAAACTATTGCAACACTTATCTCACAGCAAAAGCAGTGAGCAAAATTGACTACGTCTCAGGATGAAAGCAGCAACCCCAGAAGACTCCCACAGGAGCAAGTAACTCCTCTCGAACACCAGAAATTTTAAAGATGAACAATCATCTTCAAGGCCTCTCTCATACATTCCCTTTCCACCAGGTTTTCCAGGTTGTGCGGAGGCCTCTCACTGCCTGAAGGCGCAGACAAGATGCTGGTGGTGGCTTGGTGAGATGCAACCTCAGGGTTCAGGCCCCACTGAGGTGGAATAATGCTCTGCTAAGAAGCATTTTGTGACAGCCAGGGGAATATTTGTCCCTGCTTGGCACATTCTCACCACTACACTGCTACTACTCCCTGTGGGCTGCAGTTTTAACAGTTCCCAGCTATGAAAGGCTTTACCTGTTTTGTTTTGTTTGCTGTTTATTGCATGTGCTTTTGCAAGGGTGTAGTGTAGCTTGGCAGCAGAGGAGGCCACAGGCTAGTCTTGTCCTTGCAGGAAGGACAGAAGGATTCTGAAAGAGCTCTTCTCAAGGAACTTTCTGCACGAGTGTGCAGATGGTAGGGGGAGAGGCACAAGGAAATGACCAAGTGAGGAGTGAGTCCTCTGGGAGAGCAAAGCTTGCCAGCCCATGGGAGACAGGAGAAAGCAGCCAGGAACCTCCAAGGGGAGTGGAGACAGATCCCTGCTGGGGTGGCACCAAGTCTGCTGCAAGCCAGCCAGCCCTTAAGCTGGTGAACTGGAACCAGCCTGGGAGAAAGGACATAATTGTGGAGACAGGGTGAGAGAATTTGTTTACTGTTCAGTTACTTGTGGTTCCTCTCTGTTTGAGACACCTGGGCCCATGGGGCGGCTTGCTCCAGTGTGTGCCTTAAACAGGTCAGAATGGATTTGGGGTGTGGTGGGGAGGGAGGGTGCTTGGCCTGAGGGTAAGGAGCAGTGCCACAGGCTGCGGCTAGGCTCTGGGAGCTGCACTGGCACACATGCTGGCACCCCAGGGACACACAAAGCTACAGCCTCACTCACCTCCCAGAAACAGACTTCATTCCACTTGGTGAAAAGTGACAAAGAAGGGCAACATCCTGTGGCAAACGCTACGTCTTTTGTCCATCAGGTACAGAGCTGGGCTTGCAACTCCACGAGGTTAAGCATGCTGCATCTCCATTTAAGTACATAAGCTCATATTTAGGAATTTCATGTACCGTCTTTACGTGATACATAGTGAAAATCTGAATGAATACCCAAGACCAAATATAAGTTTCTCACCTCTCTGCCCACTGCCTCTTATCCATGTTCACAGTATGTGTGAGAAGCACCCTCTTTGTAACCAACAACAACAACTTCAGAACAGAATCTATATGGTAATTATACAAATAATAATTAAAAAAGAAAAACAAAAGCATAAAGCCAAGTCTAAGCATAAACTTAAGAAATAGTTTATGGGAATCCTAAAAGAGAGAAGCTCAACAATGGGGAAAAATATAGGGTTTTGATTTTGCTTACATGGTGGTGATTATGCTATTCTGCTTCATACTTATTTGTATCTGTTTTGCTCAGGAGTAAATCCATAAAAAGGAGAATACCAGAATAGTCTCCTTCTGCAGCTGCACAGAGCCTCAACTCTGCATTCATACCTTAGCTGACAGTATGTTTCAGGAGCAAATGGAAAGCTACTTTTACAACCCACTAATTCAAGGCAATTACAATTGCTGCCACATAGAACTTTGTATGGGTGCTCAGTGACAGTCTGTGTAGGTGCAAGCAATTAGCAAATTCCCTGCGTGGTGTGAACTGCTTGTGTCTCTAAGGGCTGTAAAATGGAGTGTGGAGAAGAGCTTGCTTGAAAATTAGGTTTTAATTGGATGCATGGTAGAGTTCATAGAGAAAAATCATCAACCCAAGTTTTTAGCAGTTCAAATAACCTTAAATTTTAATGAAGTTCTGTATGGGGAAAGAGGTATCTAGAATATTAGTTATTTGTATAAAAATGGCTCTGAATTAATGGGAAGTGATTTCAATGGATTTTAAATGAAAATGGGTATCTGAAGACAGTTTTAATTGATTTATTTCTTTTTAAAAATGCTTTGCAGAAATTTAAAATATCTGTCACATTTTCAGTCTGTCAGTTCTAATAAGAGCAGAGTTATGAGACCAAGTGCCACAGAAAATATCTGTAAAGAAGTCCCATTAGAGCAGAATCTGTGAAATATTTGAAAAAGTAATAGCTGCCAGAAAGTAGGCACATTCCAGACTAGCTAGCTTACAAGAACCAAGACTCCAAGTTTTAAAATGCTCAAGCACTGTGAACAAACCTCATTTATAGTAGCTAGAGAAAAATAGAGAGATTTGTGCCAAATCATTTCTGCCTAAGGTACATGTAGTCATTCAAGGACAGTGTTGCAAAAGCTAAATATTTGTCTTCCTTGAGACTAGCGATGTGATATTTCCTGCAGAACATTTGCCCAAAGAATCTAAAGATCCACTGTTAACTAAAAATTGGTATGACTAATTCTACACATGCAGCTTTTTTAGTCAGGAATATTCTTTTAAAATGTTAAAGTGTTATTTCACAACTGCAGATGCAGGTATTTATGAAACTTCCAAGGAAGACTAACTTAAGCTTCAGAAAGAGAGGCAAGAGAGGGGAGAGGGAGAGGCAAGAGAGAAAAGAGAGAAACCATGCTTATAAGCAGGGCTTAAAACCTGGGAAAGATCAGCAGGCCATGTTTGAGAACAGATTACTTTATCCTTAGCTAATTACCCCATAGGGTTCAGTTGAACTGCCAGCACCACTAACAGTCAAGACATGTCACAATGGATTGTTCTGTCTGTTTGATAAACTCATTTAGTAAACAAGTAGATATCTGGCTCTGTGTGTGCAATAAAATCGAACCAGTCAATAGTGCTGTTACTGATCTCATTCAGATAATTTTCTTCCTTTTTGTTGGGTCTTATTATCTTCATCCTGCTTCTTGCACCATTCTCTCTAGTTAGAGGAGAAGCCTGGCAGACAAGGCCAGTATGTTCTTGTTCTTGCTTTTCTGCCCATTATTTGTATTTTTTTAGTAAATAAACTGACTTCAGTTTACTCGTCTACAAAACTGTAACAGTATTCAGAAGTCTTTGGGGGTCTTTTAAAGTAGAAAGTAGTTTTCACAACAAAATCTACACATAAATTTAAGTACAATGTTAAAGAAATACATTGCATACGCATTAAGTTAGCATTAAAAAGTTTTCCAGGGGAAGAGTACAGTTTAATTCTGATTTGAAGTGTGTACAAAAAATTGGTCATTGGGAAGAAGTCAGTAGTATCATAGAATCATAGAATTCTTAGAATTGGAAGGAACAAATAATACTTTTCTGAAAGAGTGGGTCAAGTGCTGGAATGGGCTGCCCAGGGAGGTGGTGGAGTCACCGACCCTGGAAGTGTTCAAGGAACATTTGTATTTTATGTTGAGAGATATGGTTTAGTGAGAACTATTGGTGATAGGTCAATGGTTGGACTGGATGGTCTTGAAGGTCTTTTCTAACCATGGTGATTCTGTGATTCTGTGAACCTTTAAAAGTCATCTAGTCCAACTCCTCTGCAAAGAAAGGGGACATCACAGCTAGATCAGGTTGCCCAGGGCCTGATGCAGCCTCACCTTAAAAATCTCCAGGGACAGGGCATCACCCATATCTCTGGGCAACCTGTTCCTGTGCCTCACCATCCTCACTGTAAAAGACCTTTTCATTATGTCCAACCTAAATCTCTTTTAGCTTGAAGCCATTTCCTTTTGTTCTGTCACAACAGACCTTGCTAAAGAGCCTGTCCCCTTCTTTCCTCTAGCTCCCCTTTAGATACTGAAAGGTCGCTACTGGAAGGTCACCTCTTCTCTTCTGGAAGGCAGCCTTCTCTTCTCCATGTTGAACAGTCCCAGCTCTCTCAGCCTGTCCTCGTAGGAGAGATGTTCCATCCCTTGGATCATTCTTGTGGCCCTCCTCTGGATTCACTCCCACAGGTCTACATCTCTTCTGTACTGAGGACTTCACAGGTGGACACAGGACTCCATGTGAGGCCTCACCTGTGCAGAGCAGATAGGCAGGATCACCTCCCTCACACTGCCAGCCATGTTTCCTTGGAGGCAGCCCGGGATACAATTGGTTTTCTGGGCTGCAAGGGCACATTGCTGGCTCACATCCAGCTTCCCACCCACTGCTACACCCAGGACCTCTTGAACAGGGCTACATTCAATCTTTTCATCCTCCAGCTTATATTGATAGTGAGGGTTGCCTCTACCCAGGTGCAACACCTTGCATTTGTCTTTGCTGAACCTCAGCAAACTTGCCAAGTATTGTCAGCAAACTTGCTGAGAGCGCTCTCAACCCCACTGTCAATATCACTGATGAAGATATTAAAGAATATCAGTCCCAGAAGTGACCCCTGGGGAACACTTCTCTCCGGTCTCCATCCAGACATTGAGCCATTGACCACCGCTCTCTGGACTCAATCTTGAAGCCAGTTCTTCATACACTGAAGAATCCACCCATGAAATTCATCTCTTTTCAATTTGGACTACTGGTTTTCTCTATTCAGTTTATAAAGAGGTGAAGGTAACTGAAAGTTTTATGGAAACAGTGTGAATCTTGATTTTTTTAATTATCTGATTATATATATATACAAGTATGAAAATTATTCAAATAATAAAAGCTGGTGTAATAAAACATGCATTTTGGGACATGACCGTGGACAGATCACAGTGTTGTGTAAGCAGCTGTTTTCTTCAGAATCAGATCATGTCCTCATTGTTAGTGCTTACATTAATGAGCACCAACTCAAGCCTTTTACAATGAAAAGTTAGCAGTTTGCTGAATTTAAAAAAATTTAAAAATTTAAAAGTTAGCAGGTTTGCTGACCTGTTTCAAGTAGCGTCCCCCAGGGGTCGGTACTGGGGCCCATCCTGTTTAATATCTTCATTGATGACTTAGATGAAGGGATTGAGTGTACCCTGAGTAAGTTTGCAGATGACACCAAGTTGGGAGGTGGTGTCAATCTGCCTGAGGGTAGAGAGGCCCTGCAGAGGGATCTAGACAAGCTGGATCGCTGGGCCGAGGTGAATGGGATGAGGTTCAACAAGGCCAAGTGCCGGCTCCTGCACTTTGGCCACAACAACCCCATGCAGCCTTACAGGCTTGGGGACGAGTGGCTGGATGACTGTGAAGAGGAAAGGGACCTGGGGGTGTTGGTTGATGCTCGGCTGAACATGAGCCAACAGTGTGCCCAGGTGGCCAAGAGGGCCAACGGCATCCTGGCCTGCATTAGAAATAGTGTGGCCAGCAGGAGCAGGGAGGTGAGCATCCCCTGTACTCAGCACTGGTGAGGCCGCACCTCGAGTATTGTGTTCAGTTTTGGGCCCCTCACTACAGGAAAGACATTGAGGCCCTGGAACGTGTCCAGAGAAGGGCGAAGAATCTGGTGAGGGGTCTGGAGCACAGATCTTATGAGGAGCAGCTCAGGGAGCTGGGATTGTTCAGTCTGGAGAAGAGGAGGCTCAGGGGAGACCTCATTGCACTCTACAACTTCCTGAAGGGAGGCTGTGGTGTAAAACGGTCTGGCCTCTTCTCCCAGGCAACAAACAGGACCTGAGGAAATAGCCACAAGTTGTACCAGAGGAGGTTTAGGTTGGACATTAGGAGAAACATTTTCTCTCAGAGGGTGGTCAGGCACTGGAATGGCTGCCCAGGGAGGTGGTGGAGTCGCCGTCCCTGGCAGTGTGCAAGAGGCGTCTGGATGAGGAGCTATGAGAGATGGCTTAGTGCTTGTGGTACTAATAGGAATGGGAGGGTGGGTGGACTAGATGATCTTCCTAGATGATCTTCATTTACAACCTTACGATTCTGTGATTCTGTGATTTAAGTCAAAGAATGGCAAAGGAGGCAGCTTGCTTTGGGGGAAAAAAAAAAAAAAAAAAAAAAAATAAGGCAAGCAATTGAGTTTAACTGGTTTATTTCTTCCTAAAAAAGCCATAGTCCATAGATTCACAGCAGCATAAAGCCTTCTCAGGTTTTTTTGTTTTTGTTTTTGTTTTTGTTTTTGTTTTTTCTTGCTGACAATAAGGTAGAATTTAAAACAATTTCTTTAAACTTGAGATAGCTTTCTAACAGCAGAACAAAATGGGCAATATTTTGTCTTTTTAGGTTAGCAATACAGTAAAACTAAAAAGAAAACATGTTTCTTGCTATAAGTAAACAGATAAGTATTGTTCATTAGATAACAGGAAAAAGGAAACTTTCGAGAGCTAGTTTAGTCAAGGGCAGTGTTGAGGGCAGTGTTGAGACTGAGAGTAGGAATCTGACTTCACATTCACTCATGATATAACTAGAACTAGACTTCCAAAAATGCATGTGAGAGAATTCGAAAGAGCTGTTTGTTTACTGCAGCAGACTCTGGCTGCTAAATGGGTAGATAGAAACATTTGTCATATCAGTGAAAGAACTTCAGCAGTTACGAAAGTGTCCTGCACCAGTTCCTTCTTTCCTATTTTAAAAAATCCCTTTCTAATAGATAAAAGCATAGTGCAACACAGGGTTGGAAGAGATCTCAGGAAATAGTATATTAGTCTCATTAAGTTTCTGGCCTATCATCACCTCTTAATTTTTAACAAGTGCATGTTCCATATGCCAAGAAGAGATGGAGTATTACAGCTGATAGTGCAAAATATTTCAAATGTGCTCCATTGGAAAATTTCACTGTAATAGATTTTGCAGGCTATACATTTCTCAAAAATTGCTCTTAGTATATTGGGGAAAAAATAATTGTGCATTTAAATGAGTGCGCATTCCTGGATTAGTACATTTAAAAAAATCCAGCTAATTATTATTCAGTGAAGTCTGCTCAAACTACATCACTTTAAGCTTGGAGGAATGCCAAGGAATTCAGTCCAATAATTCAAGAGTCATCCAGTGTAGAAAAGAGCAGAATTTGGTACATCAAGTTCTTTCTTTCGTGCAGGGACACCTATTTATAGCTCTGTTTTCATCTAGCGGTCCTGACTATCATTTCAGTCACGGAGACCACTTAGTAAGTATCTTTCCCCCAAGCAACACAGCATTCTCTCCAAAGTTAAAGATGAGAAAGAAGAAAGGCACAGACAAAATAGCAAATACTTTCTGTAATCTTCTGATCTGCAAATTGTCCTAGTTTTATAGTGGAAAACATGGCAGTTCAGAAAGAAACAAAAACGTAATGAGGAGCTTAAATATTCTCTACGTAAATAGACTGTAATCTGACTGCTGCTTGATAACGGGAGAATGAACATTTAAATTCATAGTTTGGTTGAGGCAGTCATGTAAAGAGTGGTGCCATAATAAGGAGAAGCCTTAGTTGTACCCACCTACACCACATCAGTTTGATTCATAGTGAACTGGATATGCACAGATCCCAGATTCTTTTCAGAAGGAACTAGGACGTAAGCTCAAGATGCACCCCGGCCTAATTGGAATGTACAGATTCAAAGGAATAGCTGTGTAACTTTGTGAAGCTTATTGCTCTATGTGCATTGTGTACATTAAACTCACACAGCCACAGCAAATTTATTCTGAAGTAAAAACCCTGAACTCCATGCTGTGTTGGTGTTGGAGCTCTCCACAGCATCTCTCAGCTACTGCTTGACACCCGTTGTTCCAAATTTCTTGCCTAGAAATAACAGAATTGTCAGTGATTCTGGCTAATCTCTCCAGTGTTACAGAGTTATAGAGTTATGCTGCTCTTACAGATCCTTCAGAATTGTGGTAGCTCAGATGAAAAGTCACTGGTTAGGCTCAAATTATGGTCAGAGTCTTTTGTGACATTTCAGTATGCCTTGTGCAAATTTCTTGCCTAGACATTGCTGGAAGCTAGTGTTGAGTGTTTTAATATTTTCTTAGGAGCAGAATACTAGTTTTTCATGACATTATTGGACAACAGTTGCATTTAGTTAGCCTCCAGAGCCATTATCTAGTCTGTTGATATTTTCTTTTAGTTATATATAACTGATTTCATGTCAAACAACAGTGTTATGTAACATGCATGTTATATCATTACTCTTTTGTTCTTGAAGTTCTCATCTGACCTTGTGTATGTAAGTAGTTACCTTTCAGCAGGATTAAAGAAAGCTCTCAGTTGAAGCTTTCACCACATTCTCAGAGGCTGTGTCTTCATTGCTGTGTTAATTCAGCTGATATGCCACTGGGATTGGACACCTGTGATCTGCCACAGTACTAAGCTAAAGGGAAGTCACAGTATCCAGATGGCATAATCATTCGTTAGGACAAAACATGTCTACATTGTATCAGACCATACAGGCTCATTTAATCCAGTTCAGTGGTCACAATCAGGGAAAATGTAATGACATTTTGTAGCCATACTTCCCTAATATTTCTAGAATACAAAAGAAATAGCTACTTCAGGTGCCATTTGTTCAGGTGCTCCATAAGAGATTGTATTTTTTTATTAATACTTTTCCCCATCAGATTTTGCTCTCTTTTTGGACTAATTTTCTGGCATGGACGCACAGCATCCTCTGGCAATGAGTTCTGCAGCTTCAGTGAAAATACAACAAAAACAAAACCAAAGCAAACAAAAAGGAAGCACACAGTACTTCTTTTTGACTGAATATATCATTGTTAAATTTAAAGCACCTTCATTCTTTTATTAGGGAAGACAGTAAACAATCATCTTCTATTTGCCTTTTCTGATGCATGTTTTTACATTATTCAATCCCACCCCTTCTCAGTCATTTGTTTTCCAAGCTGACCTACCTACGCAGGAAGATTTTTATGTATTTTTGGTCATAATTTCTGTATGATATTTAGTACTACTATATTCTTTTAAGATTATAATGTCTTAAGACCTTAATAAATCAACATAATATTCCAGCTGTAAGTATAGTGATATTGCATTATATGCGGTAAAGCAGTGAGATTTTCTGTTCTGTTCCCCACTTTGTTTTTCTATCATGGAGAACTAATATACTATTTCCATAGAACTAGATATCATTAATTTACAGCCACAGTCCTGACTGTTATTGTTCAAATTCCAGTCTTTAGTATGTATATAATTTTAGAATTACTTTTCTTCACATGCCTTATTTACATTCATCTATTCCAAATTTCCTCTGCAGTTCTATTGCCCAATCACTGTTTTCCACTTCCTCATAGCTTATTGCTATTGTCCAGAACAACCATAGATTAAAGAGTAAACTTTGTCACCTCAGTATCACTGTTTTTCTCTGATTATTTATTAACATGCCATAGGACATACCCTTCTCTTCATAGGAATAGAAACCACCTGAAACCATTCACCACTTCATTGTGACGTGCATCTTTGATGTCACACGTCTCTGATATCACAGAGTATTCTCAGATGGGGAAGGTACTGGAATCCTCTCAGCACTGAGTAATTTACACAGCAATGTCCTTGCAAAGCCAGTGGTCTCCAGACCTACTCTAGGTTTCATTTAGTCCCCAAATAACATTGCTTTTCAGGCTTAAACATTCCTCATATTGCCCTTGAATTGTAAAGGAAGATTTACAAGTCCCGAGGCCTTATCTGGCAATTGTAGTTTGTTATACTATCAGTATAATGACTCTGTGAATCAGCTTTGCTTATAAAAGACTGGCATACTTCAAACAGCCTCAAGTGTTAAAGTGTTTGGTACAAAGCACACTTTGAAGTTTTATCATGACAGTAAACACTTACTACTTTCCTTACTGCATATGCGTTCAAAGATCATGTATTATGTATACAGTGCAGTGGAGAGAATGGGGACTTTTTTTCTCCCGCATTTGTTTCTAATCTATCACCTGCAAAAATTTCCTGCTTGCTAGGGTGTACTCATTTATTTTTGTCTTGGCCTTTAAAGGTAGAAACTAGTTTGGCATCTAGAAACCAGTGAGCCTAGAAATGAAAAGTGAATTAGGAGACTAGATTAGCCATGGAGAATGGGAAAACCAGTTCTTATTTCAGAATGTTTACTTAAATATTTTAAAACTTATAAAATCCTTTAAGTAGTCTGAACAATCAGTAAATACATACAGTGGATGTATGTACAGGTGATTGAATTAGTTCTTAAGTTTTCTTTAAAATTTGCTGTAAACTAACTTTGAAAACGATGATTTAAACACAAGAACTGTGCAAAGCTGCTTTTTTCTCAACCATAAAAATTAGGAGTCTGTAAGGAACAGAATACAGTGGAATGACGTTTTCAAATTAACTATCCAGTAAATAAATGCATGAATTTTAAAACATTCAAACAATAACAGAAGAATCCCAAACCTAAGAAGATTTAAGTAAGCCTGAAGGGCAGAAAGTGAATTACCTGTTCACAGCATTTAGTAATTGCTTATCTTTATAAAGAGAAGACCTAGTTCAGGGCTGAAAAGATTTGAAGTGCAAAAGACATTGCCAATTGAGAATACGTATAGAACAGCATGAGGCTGAAGTCACTTCAGTTTCAGGCACATATTGATTTGCCCAGAGACATTATAATCCATGAAAATCTAGATCTTACTCCTTCATGAGTATCTCTGAGCCTCTGAAACTTAATTATTTATATATATACATACACACGTATATATATATATATGTATGTATGTATGTATTTGTATTTTTGGCTTTAGGGTGTACAATTATGGATATTATTATCATATTAGTTCTATCTTTAATGTATTAAAAACTCAGAATTGGAAGTTGTGTTACTTTATGTGTTTGTATAGTCACTGTTTGTTTTTGTTTTTACAAAGTTTTTTATTGGTTAAAATTTCATATCAAGACCGAGGACGGAATAGGTATATGTCTAACTCTAAGTAATTAATTCATTTTTTTTCCTTTTTGCTCCATTTTCTGAAGTTTATCTTTCAGTACAGTTGTACACACACTCAACTGTCCCATAATGTGCATAACTAATGAAATCATCAAATACTGAAATTTTGAGCTAAACGTATTGGGTGATAACCCACAGCCATAAAATATAATGGTATTATTGTGGTGGTAGTGCAGATTGATAAAATTCTGCCATATAGAAACTCCAACATGAAAAGCATAAAGGTCTGGATGGTAGAGCTTTTTAATGCAAACTATAAATACAGGCTCCACTCTCTGAAAGGCAGGGGGCCATCTCCTTTCATTTCTATGGGGTATTCATTCAGAAGATAAATGTAAGTGTGCCATTCTGAGATATGAAAGTAGGACATTTTTCACACAGTTTCTCACTTCAGAGAGGTAAGGTTGTTCTGACTGAGAAGAATGACATTTTGATATGCTTGCAGATTGTACCTTCATGGTCCTTTGTCACATCTGAAGTTTCTTTAAAGTCCTAAAGGCAAATTCACTCTCTGTTTTACAAGGAAATGAATTTCACATTTTTTCACTGAATGTTCAGTAAGAACACTAACAGAATTCCCAGAATTGTGAAATCAGGAACACAAATTACTTGCTTTACATCAGAATCAATACAGGCAGCTGAAAAATCCTAAAGAAGGGTTGTCCATATGGCTGTTACTCTCATGCTAAACTGTAGTTTTTTGGCCTTTTTGGCATAACTATCATTTTTGTTTGCCACAGTTAAAAGTGTAAGAGAAGATACAAGTCAGGAATATTATCCACAAAAGAGAAGAATATGAAAATACTAAACTTGCTTGCCAGAAGCACTACAGGAGCTTGTGCAAAAATAGAATAACATTAAGCTTTCAGTTCAAAACATCTTTGTTTCAGCAAGCTTCCATACAAGCAAATATAGAATCATAGAATTGTTTGAGACTGGACTCCTAAAGGCTGTCTAGTCCAGTTCCTCTGGACTAGTGAGCTGGGAGATCCGCAGGTTGATCTGTTTGCTCAGTCTGGTCCAGCCTGACCATAAGTGTTTCTGGGGATGGGACATCCACCACCTCTCTAGGAAACCTGTGCCAATGCCTCACTGCTCTGATTGTAAAAAAACTTATATCCAATCTACATTAGTTTGAAACCATCTCCCGTTGTCCTATCACAGTAGACTCTGCTAAAGAGTGTGTTCCCTTTTTCTTACAGCCCTCCTTCAGCTACTGACAGGCTGCTTTCTGCTCTTCCCAGGACATTCTCTTCTCTGGGCTAAACAACCCCAGCTCTTTGTCTGTCCTTTTAGGATAGGTGTCATTAATGTTGGTCATTAATTTTTATACTGAATTCAGTGGCAGTTCAAGGCAATCTTCTCCACAAGTAGTAAAAATCAGGTGATAGACTATTAGGAAAACAAGGCAATGAGTCTTTTGGAACACAGAGTCATTGAAAGTGTGCTAATTAGAAGACTGGAGTTTGCATTATTTTTTATGCCTTAGCAGTGATGCAAGTTTGGAGAGCGCTGAATGCAGGATTTCTTACAAATAATGTAACTATACATTTTATCAGATAAAAGTCAAATTAGTTTCAGCCAGACATCCCTGGAAAAAAACTCACTGTCCATAGATGAAGTCTGTAAATATAGCTTCTCTAATTTAAGGAGGCAGTGGCAGTGCCTTTCTTCTGCATTTTGTGCAGTACTAGAGCTATTGTCAAGGTTAAAGACTATAACTTCAAGCTGCTGTGACGTTATTAACAAGAACAAAGAGCAGTATGGATATTACAAACCCTTCTGTCAAACTCCTTTAGCTTTCAGACTGCTCTGATCAGGAACAGTTACAAGAGGGTTGGTTGGCTATTTAAAGCCATGATTAAGGGAGAGAGAACTCAGTTCAGTGCTTTTGTTTCTCCGTTTTAAGCACATTTAGAACAAAATAAGTGCAAATAAACTACTTCCTAGACACAAATTAGATAAGCTAGGGAATGAATACATCCTGCAATCAAATTTATGTGTGGAATCATCCACCCACCGCACCATCTCCTTTACTGCATTATCCATCTATATTGCCAAGGGAAACAAGAAAATATGAAGAATAATACTGCTGTATTCATTAGCAAAAGATCTGCACAATTACTTATATTACTGATGAACTCCTTAACCTTCTTTTTTTGTTGTTGTTCAAATTACTTTGACGTACAGTGCATCTCCTGGATTCTATAGTTTTCATTACACATGAACTATGATGTGAGAGATCAAGAAATCCATTTTCTTTTAACTGACCTCTGCAAAGGGCTCTCACACAGAACTAAAGTGAACCCTGCATTTGCTGTCGCTTGGTGAGATTCATATGGTCAATTGTGTAATTTGTAAGTCAGTATTTATTTCTAGTTCTTTGCTTATTTCTCAAAAAAATTATTATGGAGTTTTGATTTAATTAGTAAAATGGTAATGCAACTGTTTTGCCAGAATGTCAGTCATGCAGAAGTGCTCAGGAGATGATTTAATTAAGCATGTGCAGTGCTACATATAATTAATACTTCTGGCTTCTGAGCAAGTACATGAAGCAGAGGGGCATGTGTAATGTGCTTGGCCTTGTTCTATCTGGATTGCTGCTACTTGCAAACACTTCCAAATTATATGAATCCTCTTCTGACTCCAAAATATACATGCTTACAGTGGAAGGGGAGCCTCTGCAAATAACAAGCATGTTTTTTTCTGAATTTTCTTATGCTGACAACTAATTTGAATTGCTAAAACCAACTAGAACTTTTCTGGAAAAAAAGCATTGTCACACTTACTTCATCGTCACTTTGCAATTTCAACATTCCATCTATCACAACATCCTTATCAGTGGTTGAAGTGGCTTATCTATGCTATGCCAAAAACTATGGAACATTATCTCTACAAGATTTTTACAGAAGATAGCTGAAGTGTAGATCACTTCCCGTCATAAAAAGTACCTCTTTGGGGGATAAAAACAAACTTTCTGATTGTAGTAAGCTTAGCTGAGAAATAAAGTGTGGTATAAATATGTACTGGAGTTTCTAATTTCACGTTTTGGATGTGTACTTTCTTTCTGTCTCTCACGCACCCTATTATGCTACAGTTTGCTTAAGAAATCCTGTTTGTCTTCTGATGTGGAACGTTACCCCATGACTTGTTAAACATAAAGAGCTATGATGCTGAATCAAGGAAATTCCAAAGTGTTTGGTTTGGCTGTTAGGGAGTTGCCAAGCCATTTCTGTGTTGCTTGAAGATAGTGGCATGCAATTGTAAAACACATATTAGTTATTTGTAGCACTGCTGGCATTGATTTAAAGCAAAACTTTTGCTAGAGTTTGGAGTTTCTGTGTAGCATACAGCTTTCCTCAGGCCCTAAATCTTCATCATTTGACATAGAGGGTATCACAAATGCAACTTAATCACCACAATAAATAAATCCCTGTGTACTAAATGGTACTTCAACCTCCAGACTAGGAATATTTGTAGGCTTCAGTGTTTCATTGGGCACTTGCTTCTCAGAAAATTCTGCATAACTGTGCATTACACAGAAGCCAAGTCTGGTTGATCACATTATATAGGTCCCTTTAACACACCTATGTCAGTAGATTGTTTGCAACATACTGAATTGAAAACTTTGCTTTCGTAACATGACTCTTGAAAGCACTGATCAAAGAAACCCTTTGCTTGTTGAGAAGGGAGGAACTATGGGAAGGCACTGAAAATCTGTTAATGCCTGAGTGATAAATCCTCCACTTTCACTGTATGTTTGACTGATGCACAGAGTCAGAGCACTGTTATATGGCCAGTGAGACCAATTAGCCCAGTTTGCAATGCCACTTCACTTTGACATGAGATTTTTAGTTGAGACTGGAGAGACAAAAGGGCACTATCTCTGGTTATATCAACAGAATGAAAAAACTCTTACCTATATCCTCTTATTGGACCATGTCTGTCTTTGGTTAAACATAACCATGGCTGAGCAAACAGCAAGCAAAGTGACAGCTAGGAAATGTTTATCAAGTAACAGCTTAGTTCTACCAGCACAAGGAGAGCTTTTGGAAGGGAATAGTTGGCCAGAGATAGCTACTGTACATTGTTCAAAATGAAATTAATCACTGTGCAGATATAGTGATGCAGGTAGTACAGTATAGGTACTATTAAGCCCACTTCTCTGAAACTGCATCTAAGATATATATTGATTTTTGTAAATGTGAGAACTTTGCTGATCATAGGAGAAAGCCCCACTTTTTGCAATGAAAAGTGAGAACTGAACAGCATGTGACTGGGAGGAGACCGTAGAACAGGATGGTGAAGTTCTTCTGCCTTTGCGTTTTCTTAACTTTAAGCACTCCATCTATGTTTTTAAAACTGAAAACTGACCAAACAAAAACAAACAAACAAACAAAAAAATCAAGTAATTGTGGGGACCTTCTCTTGACAAATATTTAGTGGCCATTGGCAGAATCCCTGGGTGAAAGTGACAGCAACAGAATCATAGAGACCAGCCTGCACTGGACAAGTGGTATAACAACATCTGTAATTAAACCTCTACGATTTTAGGAAAGAGCTTTGATTGATCTTAATTATTTCTCTTTGAAATCATTGAGTCTTATACTGATTTTGATGGGAGACAGTCTGTCTCTCAGAGTAGCAATCAGTTTTTGGTGATTAGTTTTTAAGAAGTTGGCCAATTATTCAATCATGGACATCAGGACACCCACCTGTCCCCCCTCTTGACAAAACATGTTGGGCCAACCTACTTTTTGAGTACTGCATATTTTCTATGTTCCTTTTTCAACATACAGAATTACAACTCTTGGGATAATTTCATTAAATTTTTTTGTTTTCTGTCCCCAAAGTACAAGGATTAAATAGACTTTGAACATTAATTTGTATCACAGTGAAAAGCCTATGGGAACTTAACTGAGGATTTTTAAGAATGCTATGATACTGAGAACTATGTGAAGTGAAACCTACTGCAAGTAAAAATGTGTCTATTCAACTTATAAATATCTTTTGATGTCTAGTTTAGGTAAAATACCAC